>NC_064931.1:59639380-60280437 GCF_023897955.1 Schistocerca gregaria
ATTCCTATTTTTTTATTCATCATTAAACGTACCTCTGCATTACCCCTATTTGACTTTGTATTTATAACCCTGTATTCACCAGACAAAAGTCTTGTTCCTCCTGCCACCGAACTTCACTAATTCCCACTATATCTAACTTTAACCTACCCATTTCCTTTTTTCAATTTTCTAACCTACCTGCCCGATTAAGGGGTCTGGCATTCCACGCTCCTATCCGTAGAACGCCAGTTTTCTTTCTCCTGACAACGACATCCTCTTGAGTAGTCCCCGCCCGGAGTTCCGAATGGGGGACTATTTTACCTCCGGAATATTTTACCCAAGAGGACGCCATCATCATTTAATCATACAGTTAAGCTGCATGCCCTCGGGAAAAATTTCGGCTGTAGTTTCCACTGCTTTCAGCCGTTCGCAGTACCAGCACAGCAAGGCCGTTTTTGTTAGTGTTACAAGGCCAGATCAGTCAATCATCCAGACTGTTACCCCCTGCAACTACTGAAAAGGCTGCTGCCCGTCTTCAGGAACCACACGTTTGTCTGGCCTCTCAACAGATACCCTACCGTTGTGGTTGCGCCTACGGTACCGCTATCTGTATCGCTGAGGCACGCAAGCCTCCCCACCAACGGAAGGTCCATGGTTCATGGGGGGGGGGGGGGGGGGGGGGGGAGAGTGCAATTAGGGCAATGGAATACGTAAAATCGACGATTACTGGGCATGAAAATTAATGGACTCCATGATACAAACAGAAAGCATAGGCCGGGGTGGCCGAGCGTTTCTAGGCGCTACAGCTTGGAACCGCGCGACCGCTACGGTCGCAGGTTCGAATCCTGCTTCAGGCATGGATGAGTGTGGGTGTCGTTAGGTTAGTTATATATAAGTAGTTCTAAGTTCTAGGGGACTGATGACCTTAGAAGTTAAGTCCCATAGTACTCAGAGCCATTTGAACCATTTTTGAACCAGAAAGCATAATGCACTAAAACTGAACTGACTAAAATAAGTAGACTTCACAAATGCGTGCGTCCTTCATAGAACACTCACATAACACATGCTTACATTACTGCGATGTATCGTGCAGATGCGTTGCTATTGTGACTGTTCCTGTACCGACCGGAAAATCACCCCTGTTGTTTTTTTTGCACATAAAAACAGTAACAATGAACGCTACCTAAGGATAGAAGCTACACTCCAATGGGCTGCAGCATTTCAGCTGAAAGTAAAGCGCTAGTAGGGACGTATTAGATACGTCTGTGGAACAGTACAATGAACATCCCCCATGCCACGAACGTCAGTCGCTACTCTTGTCCGGATGAACACGTTACGCGCAGTAGTCTGGTAAGCAGGGAAGTTGCTCGGCGTGTGTACCTCAGATAAAGTGATGTGGTGGGGACATAGAATCGGTTGCAGTTGAAAGTAATGTCGATTACTCTCACCGCCCAACCCGTCCGGGTTCTACAGGTGCACTAGGTGACCGATATCTACGACTTTGAGTCAAAGAAACCGTCGTTTGGATGCTCCAGAACTGGAGTCGGCGTTCGAAGAGTCTGCCGGACGTCATATATAACACAAACTGTTAGGAGACAATTCCATGATGCGCATCCCCATTCTTGGGGACCATGGCAGCACCACTTCGTTCACCATAACACCACGGCCTCTGTTACAGATGGTTCTTAGGGGATAGCCTGTTTCATGATAACCTCCACGACGGACTATTTCGCATTCGGTTGCATTCCATCATATGCAATCAGCTCTCATAAACAAGTTACACCAATGTGATGCTACATGTTTTCTATAAAAATGGATACCTAGATGTAACTCTCAATGAGTTCGCTTTCGATCTTGATGCTGCGAATCTTTGTTATCACTGTGGCGGGGGATTTTTCATTCATAGTTCATGGTGCAAGTCAATGGTTGATCGTTACTTGTATGTCGATGATATCCATTGTATGAAGTGTAATACATACATCCCATAGGAGTTTGCACTTTCTGGACACTCATTTTCCGTCGCCCTCTTGATGCACATGGCCGGCCGGAGTGGCCGTGTGGTTCTAGGCGCTACAGTCTGGAGCCGAGCGACCGCTACGGAAGCAGGTTCGAATTCTGCCTCGGGCATGGATGTGTGTGATGTCTTTAGGTTAGTTATGTTTAATTAGTTCTAAGTTCTAGGCGACTGATGACCTCAGAAGTTAAGTCGCATACTGCTCAGAGCCATTTGATGCTCATGGTGAGTCATTAGTAGCTAATATTTTTCCTGTCATAAGTATCAACACAACACTTTCAATGAGCCTTACGAAAAATTGAACTTGTGGCCTCGCACGCAAGGGTTTCCTTGTTAGAATGCACTTGTCGAGCAAGGTCTCGCCGCCGCTTTGCTGAGCTAGTGGTTGCCATAGCCGACTGTGTCTCTTCTATGCATAGTGCACCACGGTCAGTGGGTACGCCGTCCACCATCCGGCGCCTGCTGGCGTGGGCAGGAGTTACCAGTATACACTGCTGGGAAATAAATAAAGGTTTCTTCTGTCAATGAGCTGATTTTGACTCACACTGACGCACCAACATCTATCAAAGATTACCCACACCCCTCACAGCGACTTTAAACAATAAGTGAAGTCAAAACACTTACCTCCTACGAAGATGTTTAAATTTAGTGGTATAGTTCTCTTCTTAAGTTCACGAGATGTAGTTTGATGACATTTTTAGCACTGTACTATCAGAAGACCAGGACTGAGGCATCTCCTGGAAGTGGCTACTTTGCTTTCCTGTACCAGGAGCGAGGTTCTGACTAATGTCTAATTTCTTGCCTTCATTCTTATTACTTGGTAATGTGTATTTTAGTTTAGAAAAGTTAAACTGATAACTGAGGCAGCCCTACTGGCTTATTATACAAAAATAAATATAATTTATGTAAGAAATTCCCAGTTTCTGTAGCGTGATTGGCAGCCAAAGAAGGCATAATTTAAAAAATCTGTATCGGTAAATCAGGCAGAAGAAGGAATGTTTAGAGAGACAAAGTAAAGAATGTAAAAATTTTTTAAGAAATTCCAGATCCGGTACCAAGCGACAGAATAATAAAAATTCGCATTTTTCACGATACACGCTTCACACCACAGGTTCAGCATTTTCGAACAGATTCCACTCATATCATTTCATGTGTATGTGTTTTCATTCATTTATCAGCATTGAGGTCATTCCTTTCATTTCAAATAATTTAATTCAAATTATGGATTATTTTTATTCACTTGACGAGTACCGACATCTGAAATTTCATTCCCAGATGTTTCACATATCACTTTGTCTTGCAGCCAAAAATCGTATGTGAATGTCCTACATACAGCATAAGTATATTGCTTAATTTACTTTTGAATTCATGGTAGGATCATTAATATGTTTAATACACATGTGTAAACTGAAACCAACTGCTTAGTATATAGAATTGTGCTGCGAATCCTGAGATACACCAAAAAGCACGTCCAGCCTTTAACTTATGCTATATGTAACACTTTGAATTTTACGTTTCGGCTGTGTAAAAAATGAACTCAAATACACATGAGGACGAGATTTCAATTCCTAAAATCAGTAGTATGAATAATAAGTATTCCAGGAACGACTTGGGAAAGATCATTCACTATCTCTCAGGGATTCTTGAGGAGTGCATCCTTTCAATCTCGGTTATAATGAACAAAACGTATCATAAATAAGTAGTTAACATTAAAAATTAAAATAAATTAAATGAACTTCTGATACCAGACTGAGATATTGTAATGTAATTTCTGAAGCTAGGTAGTACAGCACTATTTGATCGGGAACTAGCATAAGGACGAGATTTCAATTCTTAAAATGAATAGTATAAATAAAAAGTCTCCCCCCATGAACCATGGACCTTGCCGTTGGTGGGGAGGCTTGCGTGCCTCAACGACACAGATAGCTGTACCGTGAGTGCAACCACAACGGTAGGGTATCTGTTGAGAGGCCAGACAAACGTGTGGTTCCTGAAGAGGGGCAGCCGCCTTTTCAGTAGCTGTAGGGGGCAACAGTCTGGACGACTGACTGATCTGGCCCTATAACACTAAAGAAAATGGCCTTGCTGTGCTGGTACTGCGAACGGCTGAAAGCAAGGGAAACTACAGCCGAAATTTTTCCCGAGGGCATGCAGCTTAACTGTATGATTAAATGATAATGGTGTCCTCTTGGGTAAAATATTCCGGAGGTCAAATAGTCCCCCATTTGGAACTCCGGGCGGGGACTACTCAGGAGGACATCGTTATCAAGAGCAGGAAAAGTGGCATTCTACGGATCGGAGCGTGGAATGTCAGACCTCTTAATCGGGCAGGTAGGTTAGAAAATTTAAAAACGGAAATGGATACGTTAAAGTTAGATATAGTGGGAATTAGTGAAGTTCGGTGGCAGGAGGAACAAGACTTTTGGTCAGGTGGATACAGGGTTATAAATACAAAATCAAATAGGGGTAATTCAGGAGTAGGTTTAATACTGAATAAAAAACAGGAATGAGGGTAGGCTACTACAAACGGCACAGTGAACGCATTATTGTGGCCAAGATAGACACGAAGCCAACACCTACTACAGTAGTACAAGTTTATATGCCAACTAGGTCTGCAAATGATGAAGAAATTGACGAAATGTATGATAAGACAAAAGAAATTATTCAGGTAGTGAAGGGAGACGAAAATTTAATAGTCATGGGTGACTGGAATTAGACAGTAGCAAAGGGATGAGAAGGATACGTAGTAGGTGAATATGGATTGGGGCTAAAAAATGAAAGAGGAAGCCGCCTGGTAGAATTTTGCACAGAGCATAACTTAATCATAGTTAACACTTAGTTCAAGAATCATGAAAGAAGGTTTTATACATAGAAGAACCCTGGAGCTACTAAAAGGTTTCAGATAGATTATATAATGGTAAAGCAGAGATTTAGGAATCAGGTTTTAAATTGTAATACATTTCCAGGAGCAGATGTGGTCCCTGACCACAATCTATTGGTTATGAACTGTAGATCAAAACTGAAGAAACTGCAAAAAGGTGGATATTTAAGGACATGGGAACTGGATAAACTGAAAGAACCAGAGGTTGTTCAGAGTTTCAGGGAGAGCGTAAGGGAACAATTGACAGGAATGGGGGAAAAATACAGTAGAAGAAGAATGGGTAGCTTTGAGGAATGAAATAGTGAAGCCAGCAAAGGATAAAGTAGGTAAAAAGACGAGTGCTAGTAGAAATCCTTGGGTAACAGAAGAAATATTGAATTTAACTGATGAAAGGAGAAAATATAAAAATGCAGTAAATGAAGCAGGCAAAAAGGAATACAAACGCTTAAAAAATGAGATCTACAGGAAGTGCAAAATGGCTAAGCAGAGATGGCTAGAGGATAAACGTAAGGATGTAGAGGCTTACCTAACAAGGGGTAAGATACATACTGCCTACAGGAAAATTAAACAGACCTTTGGAGAAAAGAGAACCACTTGCATGAATATCAAGGGCTAGGATTGAAACCCAGTTCTAAGCAAAGAAGGGAAAGCAGAAAGGTGGAAGGAGTATATAGAGGGTCTATGCAAGGGCGATGTTCTCGAGGACAAAATCATAGAAATGGAAGAGGATGTAGATGAAGATGAAATGGGAGATATGATACTGCGTGAAGAGTTTGACAGAGTACAGAAGACCTAAGTCGAAACAAGGCCCAGGGAGTAGACAACATTCCATTAGAACTACCGACAGCCTTGGGAGAGCCAGTCCTGACAGAACTGTACCATCTGGTGAGCAAGATGTACGAGACAGGCGAAATTCCCTCAGACTTCAAGAAGAATATAATAATGCCTATCACAAAGGAAGCAGGTGTTGACAGATGTGAAAATTACCGAACTATCAGTTTAATAAGTTACGGCTGCAAAATACTAACGCGAATTCTTTACAGACGAATGGAAAGACTGGTAGAAGTCGCACTCGCGGAAGATTGGTTTAGATTCCTTAGAAATATTGGAACACGTGAGGCAATACTGACCCTACGGCTTATCTTAGAAGCTAGATTAAGAAAAGGCAAACCTACGTTTCTCGCATTTCTATACTTAAAGAAAGCTTTTGACAATGTGACTATAATACTCTCTTTCAAATTCTGAAGGTGGCAGGGGTAAAATACAGGGAGCGAAAGGCTATTTACAATTTGTACAGAAACCAGACGGCAGTTATAAGAATCGAGGGACATGAAACACAAGCAGTGGTTGGAAAGGGAGTAAGACAGGGTTTTAGCCTCTTCCCGATGCTATTTAATCTGTATATTGAGCAATCAGTAAAGGAAACAAAAGAAAAGTTCGGAGTAGGTATTAAAATCCATGGAGAAGAAATAAAAACTTTGAGGTTCGCCGATGACATCGTAATTCCGTCAGAAACAGCAAAGGACTTGGAAGAGCAGTTGAACGGAATGGACAGTGCCTTGAAAGGAGGATATAAGATGAACATCAACAAAAGCAAAACAAGGATAATGGAATGTAGTCGAATTTAGTCGGGTGATGCTAAGGGAATTAGATTAAGAAATGAGACACTTAAAGTAGTAAAGGAGTTTTGCTATTTGGGGAGCGAAGTAACTGATAATGATCGAAGTAGAGAGGATATAAAATGTAGACTGGCAATGGCAAGGAAAGCGTCTCTGAAGAAGAGAAATTTGTTAACATCGAGTATTGATTTAAGTGTTAGGAAGTCATTTCTGAAAGTATTTGTATGTAGTGTAGCCACGTATGGAAGTGAAACGTAGACGATAAATAGTTTAGACAAGAAGGGAATAGAAGCTTTCGAAATGTGGTGTTACAGAAGAATGCTGAAGATTAGATGGGTAGATCACATAACTAATGAAGAGGTATTAAATAGAATTGGGGAGAAGAGGAGTTTGTGGCACAATTTGACTAGAAGAAGGGATCGGTTGGTAGGACATGTTCTGAGGCAACAAGGGATCACCAATTTAGTATTGGAGGGCAGCGTGGAGGGTAAAAATCGTAGAGGGAGACCAAGAGATGAGTACACTAAGCATATTCAGAAGGATGTAGGGTGCAGTAGATACTGGGAGATGAAGCAGCTTGCACAGGATAGAGTAGCATGGAGAGCTGCATCAAACCAGTCTCAGAACTGACGATCACAACAACAACAAAAAATAAAAAGGATTCCAGGAGCGACTGGGGAAAGATCATTCACCATCTCTCAGTGATTCTTCAAGAGTGCATCCTTACAATGTCCGTTACAGTGATCAAAACTTATCATAAATAAATAGTTACCATTAAAAATTAACATCAAGTGCACTTCTGAACCTCAAACTGAGAAATTACACTGTAATTTTCGGAGCTCGGTAGTAATTTGATTGGGAACTAGCATATATATTCTGAAACATTCTAGACATCTCCGGAAACGTGATTAGTATGTGTAGGAACTCGACAAAATTAATCTGAATTTCTTTCTCAGTTCATTGTTTAATATTGTTTAAAGTTAGACGGCATGGAAATGCCAATTTTCATTCACGTAACTTACAAAGAGATGTAGTATTCTCCTCTTCATAGATTCACACATAACGATACATGACAGAATATTGTTATTTTTGTTGTTAAACTCCAAAAGAATTTTTTTTTCTGTATTTTTCCGAAGAAGAATGGTCATAAAGGACCTATATATATTAATGTAGCATACACGTAATATTTGAAATTGATAGAAACACTGTAGATCTGGAACTATGAAACCCTATTACGAAAGTATTCAGGTGATTTAAATAATGTGTAGTTTTATGTCAGAAGATGGAAAGAACATGAGATACCAAAGAAACAGACTGACACAAGGAAAGAATAGAAAATACAAATTATGTTAACACAAGAAAGGAAGTGTACAAAAATTCCACACTCATTGGTCTGCTTAAGTCAAATACACTCCTGGAAATGGAAAAAAGAACACATTGACACCGGTGTGTCAGACCCACCATACTTGCTCCGGACACTGCGAGAGGGCTGTACATGCAATGATCACACCCACGGCACAGCGGACACACCAGGAACCGCGGTGTTGGCCATCGAATGGCGCTAGCTGCGCAGCATTTGTGCACCGCCGCCGTCAGTGTCAGCCAGTTTTGCCGTGGCATACGGAACTCCATCGCAGTCTTTAACACTGGTAGCATGCCGCGACAGCGTGGACGTGAACCGTATGTGCAGTTGACGGACTTTGAGCGAGGGCGTATAGTAGGCATGCGGGAGGCCGGGTGGACGTACCGCCGAATTGCTCAACACGTGGGGCGTGAGGTCTCCACAGTACATCGATGTTGTCGCCAGTGGTCGGCGGAAGGTGCACGTGCCCGTCGACCTGGGACCGGACCACAGCGACGCACGGATGCACGCCAAGACCGTAGGATCCTACGCAGTGCCGTAGGGGACCGCACCGCCACTTCCCAGCAAATTAGGGACACTGTTGCTCCTGGGGTATCGGCGAGGACCATTCGCAACCGTCTCCATGAAGCTGGGCTACGGTCCCGCACACCGTTAGGCCGTCTTCCGCTCACGCCCCAACATCGTGCAGCCCGCCTCCAGTGGTGTCGCGACAGGCGTGAATGGAGGGACGAATGGAGACGTGTCGTCTTCAGCGATGAGAGTCGCTTCTGCCTTGGTGCCAATGATGGTCGTATGCGTGTTTGGCGCCGTGCAAGTGAGCGCCACAATCAGGACTGCATACGACCGAGGCACACAGGGCCAACACCCGGCATCATGGTGTGGGGAGCGATCTCCTACACTGGCCGTACACCTCTGGTGATCGTCGAGGGGACACTGAATAGTGAACGGTACATCCAAACCGTCATCGAACCCATCGTTCTACCATTCCTAGACCGGCAAGGGAACTGGCTGTTCCAACAGGACAATGCACGTCCGCATGTATCCCGTGCCACCCAACGTGCTCTAGAAGGTGTAAGTCAACTACCCTGGCCAGCAAGATCTCCGGATCTGTCCCCCATTGAGCATGTTTGGGACTGGATGAAGCGTCGTCTCACGCGGTCTGCACGTCCAGCACGAACGCTGGTCCAACTGAGGCGCCAGGTGGAAATGGCATGGCAAGCCGTTCCACAGGACTACATCCAGCATCTCTACGATCGTCTCCATGGGAGAATAGCAGCCTGCTTTGCTGCGAAAGATGGATATACACTGTACTAGTGCGGACATTGTGCATGCTCTGTTGCCTGTGTCTATGTGCCTGTGGTTCTGTCAGTGTGATCATGTGATGTATCTGACCCCAGGAATGTGTCAATAAATTTTCCCCTTCCTGGGACAATGAATTCACGGTGTTCTTATTTCAGTTTCCAGGAGTGTATAAATCAGTACCATATTCAGAATATACAGAGATGTTACACATAAAAACTGTAGAAACGGACTACTTTAAATAAGACTATCAGGTATGAACATGTTAAAAGATTAAGAATGAAGGAATAAAAAATGACATAAACGTGAAAGAAACTATAAATGAAAGTTTACGATAAAGTCAGTAGCAGCAGTACGGACATGGGATGAAAATGCCGGGAGGTTGCTGGACAGAAAAAACTGTAACAGTGGTCAATAAACGATTGCTCCCGTGGTTCACGGGCGTCATGTCGGATGTTGCCCAAGCTGCACGTTATCTCAACGAGATCTCATCTTTAGGTGCTCAACCACCTTGTTCGCGATTTAAATTGGTCGATGCAAGAATCTGAGGTTCTAGTTTCGTCATTAAAAGGATGGAATCACCTTCTTCGGATAGGAAAGTGAGTGTTTATCGTGACCGCCTTACTGGTTTATCTGAATACTCTTCCAAGGTGACTGATATGGTTTTCAGTAATGATATCGAGTCTGTTATGGAGACTCTTGGGTATGATTTCAGTGTAAATGAGTGACGCTTTTTCACAGATTAGAAAAAAGTTAGTCTGAAAACAATACTACTCCATAATTTTAATAAATTTGTTATCTGGTGATTGCTCATGCAGTTAATCTGAAGGTGAAATATGATGAATACAAATGGTATATTTTTGGAGATCTCAAGGTAATTGCTATTCTTTTCGACATGCAGCTCGTGTCCACGTTGCATAGCTGCTTTGATTGCGAGTGGGATAACAGATACAGAAAGAAAATATTATGAGAAATAATGATATGCTGTGAATGAAATGATGCATGAACTGAAGAACATGGTGAATACTTCTCTTATTAACCCCTTCTCTGCACTTTCTGCTTCTACATCTATATCTGCATCTACGTAGTTACTCCGCAAGCCACCGAATGCCGCGTGGTGGAGGGTGCCCTTTACCACCACTAGTTATTTCCTTTCCTGTTCCACTCGCAGAGAGAGGGAAAAACGACTGTATATATGCTTTCGTAAGAGCCGTGATATATTGTATCATATATTCTTGGCACTGTACGTCTGCGGCAGTAGAATCGTTCTGCAGTCAGCTTCAAATGTTGGTTCTCCAAATTTTCTCAATAGTGCTCCTCGGAAAGAACTTCGCCTTCCCTCCAGGTTGTTCTAAATTACCGGTAATAAATCTAGCAGCCCACTCTGAATTGCCTCGATGTCTTCCTTTAATTTGACCTGGTACGGATCCCAAACACTCGAGCAGTACTCAAGAATAGGTCACACTAGCTTGCTGTATGTAGTCTCCTTTACAGACGAAACACACTTCCCTAAAATTCTCCCAATAAACCAAAGTCGACCATTCGCCTTCCCTAACATAACCTCATATTTCCTACCCATTTCATATCGCTAAGTAACGCTTCGCCCAGATATTTAAACGACGTGACTGTGTCAAGCAGGACGCTACTAATGCTGTATCCGAACGCTATGGATTTGTTTTTCCTACTTACTCGCATTAGCTTACATTTTTCTATATTTAGAGCTAGGTACGAATCACAATACCAACTAGAAATTTTGTGTAAATCATGTTGTACCCTCATACAGTCAGTCAACTTGCCGTTCACCACTGCATCGTCAGCAAACAACCGTAGATTGCTGCACACCCTGTCCGCCAAATCATTTATGTATGCAGAGAATAATAGCGGTCCTATCACACTTCCCTGGGGCGGTCCTGACAATATCCTTATCTTCAATGAACACTCGCCGTCAAGAACAAGATACCGGGAACTATAACGTAAGAAGTCCTCGAGCTACTCACACACCTGAGAACCGATTCCAAATGCTCGTACCTTCAACAGCCGGGAATGGGGCACCGTATGAAATGGTTAATAGTTCCTGGAAATCTAGACATGTGCAATCAGCATGATATTCTTAATTCATAGTTCGCAGTATATCATTTCATAAAACGGCAAGCTGAGTTTCGCTCGAGCAGTGCTCTCTAAAGTCTTGCTGATCTGTGGACATAAGCTTCTCGGACTCAAGAAAACTTATTATATTCGAACTGAGAATGTGTTCAAGGATTCTGCTGCAAACCGATGTTAGGGCTACTGGCCTGTAATTTAGCGTGTCTGTTCTTTTGAACTTCTTATACGTATAGAGAAATCACCTGTGGTTTCTTCCAGTCGCTTGGGACTTTGCTCTGGGCGAGAGATTCGCTACAAGCTAGGTAAGGGGTCAATGCCGTAGAATACTCTTTGTAAAACCGAATTGGGAGTTCTTCGGACCTGGTGACTTATTTGTTTACAACTCTTTTAGCTGTTTCTCTACGTCAGGGATGCTTATTACTATGTCGTCCATACGAAAGTCTGTTCGGTGATCAACTACTATATGTTTCTACGATTCTCTTAAGTGAACGATTTCTTAAACGTGAAATTTTAAACTTGGGCTTACGTTTTGCTACCTTCAATTGCCACACCAGACTTGTCAACAAGTGACTGGATAGAAGCCTTAGATCCGCTTTTGCAGTTTTCATAGCACCAGAATTTTCTCTGGGTCTCTGGCTGATCTTTTACTAAGGTATGATTTTGGTAGTCCTTGTATGCTTCGGGTATAGATCTTTTCACAGACACACGAATCTGTAGTTACCTTTGCTTTTCGTCGGGCTTCCTCAGCATTTTCCGAATTGTTAATCCATGGTGGATCTTTCCCGTCCTTCATACACTTACTGAGCACATAATTCTCCAGACAACGATTTACAGTCTGCATTACACAGTGTCGCGACAGTTACTTTGTGAAAGCTAAGGACAAGGACCATCACGCTCATTCATGTAATTGCTAAAGAAGTTCGCAAGAATAGGTGAAGCAAAAATAAAGGAGATATAATTGTAGGATGACACATCAGGGAATTAATGACTGATGAATGTTTCTTTGATTTGTTGAGCATGTTCAAGTAATGGTATATCTGTCTTTCAAAAGAGTCTGCAAGAACATTTTAGGCAACCGCAGGACACAGAATATTGTACAAGAAATGTTAAGATCACACTATATTATGGAATGTAACTTGCCACTTAAACATCATGTCTTGAATGATAATTTGGACTTTTTCCGGAATAACCTTGGCCTCGATAGTCACGAATATGCCGAACGGTTCCAGAAGGATTTCTTTCTCATACGGAAAAAAAGTTATCAAGGCAAATGTTGTCTATCTCCTGATAGTCCTTACATAGCACCATACCTGAGCGAAGTGTCGCAGGAAACAAAGGATGAATTATCTTTAGGTACGATTCTTTACTCTTCTTTATTCTTATGTTATTCTTTTTTATTCCTTTGTGTATTGGTGGATATTTTCGTTGTTTGCATTCGGAAGTCTTGTTGTGAGAGCGTGTATTTTTGTCAGATACATACAGTCTGTTTGATTATTATAGGTACAAATGAAAGGGGCGAAAGAAGAACAATGAAGCAAACGAATAATCCTAATAAAAGTAGGTCCAATATGACGTGTGCACAAATGCAGTCATACCTACGTTACAACATCGTTAACACCTAGGGCTATGTTTGGATGATGTTGCTTATGGTGAAAGGATGAGCATGTGCAACATGCATGATAATGCACTGGCACACTTTCATGTGGTTGTTCTGGTAAACGTAGTGGTCGGTCGTGACTCACCACTACTATGGCTTCCCATGTCTCCCGACTTGAACCCGTTGTATCTTTTTGTGTGCTGATATTTTTGCTTTGGTGTACTCCAGCGATGTTGGTAGCGTTGATGGACTCCAGAACTGCACTGTAGATAGTTGTCAATGCATTCAGAACGTGCCATGGGATTTTTGAATGGGTATGGCCATCAATAACGAGAAGTGCCGAAACCTACCTTCACACGAATGGTGGTGTTGTGGAAAAGTACCAATGTTTTTGTCCTGAAGTTTGTATATGCAGTTTGGATTCTCAGGGCCTCTGTTATAGGGTGTAGCGTATCGACCATATTTGGGAAAAAAACACGCCACAGCAGAAATGAGTTGCAATAGAGCCAGCCGCAGGCGGGAGAGAGTGTTATGCGTTGCAAAGCAAAACATGGCCGACTGGCGTTGCGAAGCGGAGCCATCAGGGCGTGGTTCACCAACAGCCGATGCTGCAATATGCTAGCCGAAAGACGAAACTCTTTCTTCACTTGTCACCATGGAATTGTTTAGAGTAAGTGCCTTAAGCTCTAAATGAACATAGTCTGGAGTGTGTATGTACTCAGCCATTCGTGTACTAAATCTTTCTCTTCTCAGTGTCACAGCCTATACCGTAAGCCTGTGACACCCGGAGTGACATCCATAATGCAGTGCAGGGTCCGCTATTAGAACACCAAACAGGGCAGCCTGCCCTGAGTCATGAGGGAGCCGCCCGCTCGCTGGAGGAAGTTCACGGCCATCATCAGAACATCACCATGCTGTCATCGCGGTCGCAGCCGGAGAAGTCACTGACAGCACCATTCGAGTGAGGCCACGCTTGGCCGCACTCTTTGCGCTCTGAGTAATGTCAGACGTCTATTGTTTCACATGAGAGGCAACGGGATGCCTTCACCAAACTGTTCCTGATGTACTACGGCCCAGTGCAGGAATAAAAAGAAATTAACTCAACAAATCTCCTGTCGTCCTGATGTCTCATTTCACTCTCCACGTGTGATAATCCAAGGATAATTTAACAGGGGTGGTCATGTACAGAATTGTAATACTGCGTAACGAGGGAACCGTTGGTTGCCGGACCTATCTTTATTTGCATTATTTTCGTATTTCGTTGTCTTCTACTTGCCCGTTGCGTTTGTACCTGTTGTTGTGTACAACTTCATACACAATAGTAAGGAGAGGTGGGCTTCAGAGTGGTACACTGGACAGGAGTAGAAATGATTAGCGAACAACAAACAGAAGGTTGACTTAACATGTGTTTCCCCTAGTGTATGAATATTCAATACAAATAATGCAGCAAGAAACCGAGTCTAGCACATCAGTGTCGAAAAGGAAGAGTCTCACTGTACGAAGTTCAAGCTATGTTGTTGGTGCGATGAGGCTCCAGGTGTTGGCTCAAATGGCTCTGAGCACTATGGGACTTAACAGCTGAGGTCACCAGTCCTGACTAACCTAAGGACATCACACACATCCATACCCGAGGCAGGATTCGAACCTGCGACCGTAGCGATCGAGCGATTCCAGACTGAAGCGCCTAGAACCGCTCGGTCACAACGGCCGGCGCTCCAGGTGTTAGTGGGATTATCAGCTACCGCCGGCCATCCTACATCATAGCGGCAAAGGGGAGGTGATATGGTAGAGGCACTATCAGTCCACATGCACCTTATGTCTACCGGATCCCACACAACTGGTATCGGCGTCAGACAGAAACTTTCAATTCTCTTACCAGTGTGGAGTGCCCGTGGGGTCGTATCTATATATGACACCACATCTATAATAGTTCAAATGGCTGTGAGCACTATGGGACTTAACATCTGAGGTCATCAGTCCCCTAGCACTTAGAACTACTTAAACCTATCTTACCTAAGGATATCACACACAGCCATGCCCGAGGCAGGATTCGAACCTGCGACCGTAGCTGTCGCGCGGTTTCAGACTGAAGTGCCTAGAACCGCTTGGCCACACCAGCTGGCCCCTACAATAGTCAAACTCTGTATAGTACATAAAAACATTATTACCTGAAAAATACGGCCAGTACAAAACTACGAAATTAAATCTGTATTCTTGTGCGAATTATCTTCGACAAAGAGTGTATATTGTTTTAGTAACTAAATTAAGGAACCTCTTTGCTGAACAGTATAATGTATGCTAAAATACAAGAAGGAAAAGAGGATTCCCACCTACGTCTTGGAAAAAAGAAATGTGTGTTAGGGACGGAAAGAGAATGAAATGCAGAAATCAACTGGCACCATAAAGCATTGCCTCTATAGGCATAAATTTATTTATGTTTTGTTTTGTTGACAACTTTCTTATTACTCGCAGTCCATTTACACAGTGTAACAGTGAGTCAGAATACGAACACTGAAAAAGTGCCGGTTTTAGTACACAGTACCATCTTCGAGCCATCCTGTGATAAAAATAATCGATTATATAGTCTGAACAATGGTGAAGAGCAATTTACAAAATATTATACTATATGGCAGCATACGTAGGGTATTAGTGAACCTTAAAATATGTAGGTAAGCTCTTACCCCTAGCAAGCAGTCATCAGACTGGATTCCCAAGTACGTGTGTCAAATCCGAAAAGAAGATATCAATAGTGAGCTGTAAATAGATGTAAATTGCCCTCAGAACTTCTAAGAATGTCCCAATATATATTTTTTAGTTTCCTTTTATTAGTTTTAAAAATGTCGCCATGTAAAAAACAGCTAAAAGTACATAACATCGGAAATTAAAGACTTACATAACAAAATTGTCCCTACTGTAATCAAACATTAGAAGCAAAATTACAGACGTGTTTAGCCAAGTTTACAATTTATCATAATATACAATTTATACCATTATACAACCCTAATGTCCCCATAACTCTTTAACTAAACAAGCGTCGTAATAATATAATTACACATTAAAAACACATAATTATTTTTATTTTACAGGAATCAAGCGTCCAGAGGGAAAAGAGACATACTGTGGCTGTGTATCTCTTTGCAGCCGTCAGTTAACGATCTTTGGCCGCATGTCCAGTCTAATGTGTGTCCAAGCAGTGTCCATGCGAACGTTGGGGTTTTCAGCGACTCTGAATCGTGCTTTCTTAACGTCTTGTCGCAGCTCATCGACCAGCCGCGGCCGCAGTGAGTTCTCCACGTTGGTAACGTGCGGTTGTGAAAGGCCGCATCTGTAGCTTTGATATAGACAACCAAAAAGGACCCTACACAAACGTGCCATACTGTGAATGGCACTGTAGTCCAATTATTTTGCTCTGAACCAAGCGGTGCTGTACTTCTATAAATGATGAAGCAGTTTTGTCCGTGGTTACTTTGTGCATTTTGTGAACCCATAAATTAAACCAGTAAGTCAAGTGCATTAAAATATCGTGGTGCTAGATACCCTATCATCTTAAAATCCATTTTGCGACAACCATTTAAAACACAGTAAACAGTAGAATATATTAAACTAAATACCATCCTTCTGGACACGGTAATATTGTATATTTTATATCACGGTGGGGGTAGAGGAGGTGGGGGAAAGTCGCAGACGAAGGGAAGAAAAAATAGCGACACTCTAATCAGTGCAGGCCGCAATGTACATCCATTTAAAGGTTAATATTGAGATCTTTTAGTGTTTGACACACCTCCTTGGCTAGTCAGTGTGAAGAGGAGTAAGAAGCTACCTATATATTTTAAGGTTCACTCTGTACCATACGTTTGCTGTCATAGAATACAATACTTTTATAAACTGTTCTTGCGTAACTGTCCATGCCATGTAACCGAATTTTTTGATCATAGGATGGGTTGAATGGCTCTGAGCAAAATGGGACTTAACAGCTGAGGTCATCAGTCCCCTAGAACTTAGAACCACTTAAACCTAACTAACCTAAGGACATCACACACATCCATGCCCGAGGCAGGATTGGAACCTGCGAACGTAGCGGTCGCGCGGTTCCAGGCTGTGGCGCCTAGAGCGGCTCGGTCACTCCGGCCGGCGGATGGGTTGAAGTTGGTACTGTGTAGGACATAGGCAGTCGACAAAATAAATACACTGCGACTGTAGACTAAAACATATGCCTTTTCAGTACTGCACTGGTCGTTGTTCCAGCGACAGTATGTCGGAAATATGTAGAAAACGAGTAAACTACTAATGGTGTTCCCGAAATACCCTAGAAATATAGAGAAATCAATTTATAAACCTCGCATCTACGAAAGTAAAGATCCAGAGATTCACAAATATAGCTGTATCTGTTTAGTATGCAACACGAGTCCACCGAATACTACTTACCAGGAAGCATAAATGCCCAGTAGTCGCTTCACAGACTGAAAATTGTGTCTAGGCAAATTGTAAATACGTGAGAGTTATTTCGGTATCCTCATTCTTTATATAGGAAAAAAGTTAAGTGCCCTCGTTTCCCACGCGCTTGCAGTGAGTGGAACGGTGTCTTGTACCCTTTGTCAATCACCGCAGTCATACATAAAGTAGCTTTTTCGTTCTCGTAAACCAAATACTAAGCATATTGATGCAGGAAATGTAGAAATGTCTCGTGTTTCATATCCTAGTATAATAAACGAACATTCTGCGCATACTGAATCAAATGAATATGCATACTATCACACAAATAACGTCAATCACACCTAGGCAACACTACACCGTACAGCCACTGTTCACGTTCGTCTACTTCTTAATAAATACTCGTACATTCACGAGATACAAAAAACGTGATGTCAAAAAGACTGATAAATCTCTTAGTCTCCCAGTTAACAACGTCACAGAAGTCTTTGATTTGCAACAAATATCGCGTGAAATGTATCACTCAAATTCCGTTGTTACACGAGACGCGGAACCGAACATGGATGCGGAGCTCGTCGAGTTGTGTGACGTCAGAACTTGGAATTTCAAGTTCCGAAGAAATTTCATCCGTGAGAATTTTGCTTCGTAGGTAGGACGTTGGTCAGTTAAATGCGAGATTGTATTTACTTCACAAACAAAACCTAGGAGGCACCGTACGGAATTACTTCGTTTGTATTCGAAGCCCGTATATGGTAATTTTTATAACTCGGGTCTTATGAATGTATGCTGTTTCAAGGCAGTGGCATATTGTCGATCTCTAGAAAACACGTAGTTTTTGATACGTTCTGCTACAATGGAACGACGGGAAACAACGTATGCGTGGTTAAATGTTTTTCGTATCCGGTGCTCTGAGTTTTATAATTTGCTTGCTATGAAATTATGTCATATCAAGGTACTGGCGCCCTGAAGATTTGTTAACCCACCGCTTTTGGTACGAATTGTTGTAAATAACACCTGTAATATTCCCCGACGGTATGCAGCTTTAGTGTATGGTTAAATGATGATGGCCTCCTCTCGGGTAAAATAGGAGGTAAAATAGTCCCCCATTCGAATCTCCGGGCAGGGTCTACTCAGGAGGCTGTCGTTATCGCGAGAAACAAAACAGGCATTCTACGGATCGGAGCGTAGAATGTCAGGTCCCTTAATCGGGCGGGTAGGTTAGAAATTTTAAAAAGGAAAAGGGATATATTGAAATTAAATATAGTGGGAATTAATGAAGTTCGGTGGCAGGAGAAACAAGACTTCTGATCAGGAGAAAACAGGGAATAAATACAAAATCAAATAGGAGTAGGTTTAATAATGAAAAAACAAGTAGGAGCGCGTTGAAGCTACTAAGAAGAGCACAGTGAACGCGTTACTGTAGCCAAGACGGACATGAAGCCCACGCCTACCACAGTAGTACAAGTGTATATGCCAACTAGGTTGGCAGATGACAAAGATATTGAAAAAAATGATGAGACAAAAGAAATTATTCAGCTAGTGAAGGGAGACGAAAATTTAATTGTCATGGGCGACTGGAATTCGATAGTAGGAAGAGAAGGAAAAGTTGTAGGTGAATATTCAGTGAGGGTAAGGAATGAAAGAGGAAGCTGCCTGGTACAAATTTGCACAGAGCATAACTTAATCATAGCTAAAACTTGGTTTAAGAATGATGAAAGAAGGATGCGTACATGAAAGAGGCTTGGACACACTGGTAGGATTCAGATAGATTATACACTCCTGGAAATTGAAATAAGAACACCGTGAATTCATTGTCCCAGGAAGGGAAAACTTTATTGACACATTCCTGGGGTCAGATACATCACATGATCACACTGACAGAACCACAGGCACATAGACACAGGCAACAGAGCATGCACAATGTCGGCACTAGTACAGTGTATATCCACCTTTCGCAGCAATGCAGGCTGCTATTCTCCCATGGAGACGATCGTAGAGATGCTGGATGTAGTCCTGTGGAACGGCTTGCCATGCCATTTCCACCTGGCGCCTCAGTTGGACCAGCGTTCGTGCTGGACGTGCAGACCGCGTGAGACGACGCTTCGTCCAGTCCCAAACATGCTCAATGGGGGACAGATCCGGAGATCTTGCTGGCCAGGGTAGTTGACTTACACCTTCTAGAGCACGTTGGGTGGCACGGGATACATGCGGACGTGCATTGTCCTGTTGGAACAGCAAGTTCCCTTGCCGGTCTAGGAATGGTAGAACGATGGGTTCGATGACAGTTTGGTTGTACCGTGCACTATTCAGTGTCCCCTCGACGATCACCAGAGGTGTACGGCCAGGGTAGGAGATCGCTCCCCACACCATGATGCCGGGTGTTGGCTCTGTGTGCCTCGGTCGTATGCAGTCCTGATTGTGGCGCTCACCTGCACGGTGCCAAACACGCATACGACCATCATTGGCACCAAGGCAGAAGCGACTCTCATCGCTGAAGACGACACGTCTCCATTCGTCCCTCCATTCACGCCTGTCGCGACACCACTGGAGGCGGGCTGCACGATGTTGGGGCGTGAGCGGAAGACGGCCTGACGGTGTGCGGGACCATAGCCCAGCTTCATGCAGACGGTTGCGAATGGTCCTCGCCGATACCCCAGGAGCAACAGTGTCCCTAATTTGCTGGGAAGTGGCGGTGCGGTCCCCTACGGCACTGCGTAGGATCCTACGGTCTTGGCTTGCATCCGTGCGTCGCTGCGGTCCGGTCCCAGGTCGACGGGCACGTGTACCTTCCGCCGACCACTGGCGACAACATCGATGTACTGTGGAGACCTCACGCCCCACGTGTTGAGCAATTCGGCGGTACGTCCACCCGGCCTCCCGCATGCCCACTATACGCCCTCGCTCAAAGTCCGTCAACTGCACATACGGTTCACGTCCACGCTGTCGCGGCATGCTACCAGTGTTAAAGACTGCGATGGAGCTCCGTATGCCACGGCAAACTGGCTGACACTGACGGCGGCGGTGCACAAATGCTGCACAGCTAGCGCCATTCGACGGCCAACACCGCGGTTCCTGGTGTGTCCGCCGTGCCGTGCGTGTGATCATTGCTTGTAAAGCCCTCTCGCAGTGTCCGGAGCAAGTATGGTGGGTCTGACACACCGGTGTCAATGTGTTCTTTTTTCCATTTCCAGGAGTGTATAATGGTAAGACAGAGATTTACGAGCCAGTTTTTAAATTGTAAAAGATTTCCAGAGGCAGATGTGGACTCAGACCACAATCTCTTTGTCATGAACTGTAGGTTAAAATAGAAGAAACTGCCAAATTTTGGGGATTTAAGGAGACGGAATCTGGATAAACTGAAAGAACCACAGGTTGTAAGGAGCTTCAGAGAGATCATAAGAGAACGACTGACAACAACAGGGGGAAGAAATACAGTAGAAGAAGAAAGAGTAGCTTTGAGAGATGAAATAGGTAAGGCAGCAGAGGATCAAGTAGGTAACAAGACGAGTGATAGTACATATCCTTGGGTGACAGAAGAGATATTGAATTTAATTGATGAAAGGAGAAAATATAAAAACGCAGCAAAGGAAGCATGCAAAATTGGATACAAACGTCTCAATTATGAGATCGGCAGGAAGTGCAAAATGGCTAAGCAGGGATAGGTAGAGGACAAATGTAAGGATGTAAAGGCATATATTGTAAGATGGCAAGAACTATGCCCCTTACATGAAGTCATTAAAGATCACCTAACTCACGTTGAGCGAACAGTAGGGCTGAACAAAAATGACTGACAAGGCACAATGCATCTTGTAAAGGGTATAGTATGGACATATTGGAATAATTAATGTCGGGTGATGGTTTTAAAGTAATTCACACGACATGAAAACTTCGTGGAAACACGTCAGTTTACTGGAGGCTAGTTTACCCTAGGGAAGTACTCGAGTTGACCACCGTGGCTGGCGGGAGAGCGGCGAAGGGAAGCGACAATAGGCAGCTTAAGGCGGCTCAAACTCTTGAGACAGTGGTAACGGTGTGTGGCCTCCAGCTGCCTTAAGATAAGTGACAGTGAGTGGGTTGTTGACCCCGACTCCATGCTGGTGTTCCGGGAAACAGACAGAGAACTTGTATGCCTGTTGATAAACGTCCGTAATCCCATTTCCTGTGAAACATGCGACAAAGCAGCGCAAGCTACGGTGGAGCGCTCAACAGAGGTCAAAATATGATTGTTTGTGACTATAGCAACTTCACGCTGAGTTCACAGTCCGCAGAGCCTGAAGTAAATCAGGTGAAGAGCAACAGCATGAAATACGCCGGCCTCCGATGGCAATGTAAGACCAAGGAATTTGAAGTACTCTCCTGGGAGTCAGAATTCCAGAAAACTTGGTGTTTGGGCAGACGCTAACCTTGATGGGTGGCCTGGGTGGACCTAAATAGAAGAAGTTGAGAAGAAGGGAAATTTGTGGGAATTTGTTCACTTCCCAGAGCAGGCATTGGTCGGCACTGGGAAGCGACGCATAATTAACGCGACTTGTGCTGCAATTGGCATAAGTGATTTTGCTGGAGGGGAAACCAAGGCGAAGAGCGGACTGGCAGAAGTCTCGGTAGAGGTCTTCCATTCCCAGCTTGCCTAGAGTGCGGATGTAGCATTCTTTACTCAGCTTGCCTGAGAAAGAGTGAGCATCTCTGCGGTTTAGGACTTATCATATGGAACGATTGAGCATGGAGATGGAAAGTTTTGGTTCAGCTATGTACTGAGCAAGGTAGCTAGGAGTGAATAGACGAGCGCAGGCTTGCTGCACCACGAGGTCGGCCGACGTCCACACAACGACGCCGCTCCGTCACACTGTATTCGGTGATATTGCGCCCGCTGCGGCCACTGATTAATTTGTTGTATCACGTCGGCAAAGTTTCCACTAGGGTTTCATGGGTCGTGTATTTTAGAATTCTTCTCGCACTTCGCATTACGCCTGGGTCAGTCGATAGGAATTACTTTTGATTTATCACGCTTTACTCCACGCAAACGCAATTTATTACCACTGCCTGTTAGGAGTGTCATGTAATGTGATTATTGAAGGTCGTGAGTTAAAATAAATCTGTGCTAATCGACTGCATCTGTTTTCAATCAAGTAGTTGAAATCCCAAGTCACTTTCTTAATTAATTTTATGTTAAAATTTGCATCTGGTGTTCAATAGCTGAATATAACATCAATGTGCACCCCTTTTTAATTAAAAGTGATCAATTCTGAATAAGTTAATGTCAACACTGCCACAGCAGTTCAATCAGGAGTCAAAGGGCCATATTACGTTTTTGCGTTATCAGATATTGCTGCAGTTTTGCACTCTCTGTTGATCTGTTAGTCAATTAGTTGGGGTGAACACACGCCAAAATCAGCTAAGTGAAGGGTGGGGTGTTACAATATCACCAGGGGTAAGATAGATACTGCCTAGAGGAAAATTAAAGAGACCGTTGGAGGAAAGAGAAACATTTATATGAATATCAAGATCTCGGATGGAAAACCAGTTCAAAGCAAAGAAGGGAAAGCAGAAAGGTGGAAGTAGGATATAGAGGATCAGTACAAAGGCAATGTACTGGAGGGCAATATTATGGAAATGGAAGAGGACGTGGGTGAAGGTGCAATGGGAGATATGATACTGTGTGAAGAATTTGACAGAGCACTGAAAGAGGTAAGTCGAAACAAGGCCCCGGGAGTAGACAACATTCCATTAGAACTACATGAAGGGACACGTACAGCACAAAAGCGTACAGGCCGACCTCGTCTGTTGACTGACAGAGACCACCGACAGTTGAAGAAGGTCGTAAAGTGTAATAGGCAGAGATCTATCCAGACCATCACACAGGAATCCCAAAGTGCATCAGAATCCACCGCAAGAACTATGACAGTTAGGCGGGAGGTGAGAAAACTTGGATTTCATTTCGAGCGTCTGCTCATAATCCGTACCTCACGCCGGTAAATGCAAAAGGACGCCTCGCTTGCTGTAAGGAGCGTACACATTGGACGATTGAGCAGTGGAAAAACGTTAAGTGGAGTGACGAACCACGGTACAGAAGGTGGCGATCCGATGGCAGGGTGCGGGTATGGAGAATGCCCGGTGAACTTCGTCTGCCAGCATGTGTAACGGCAACAGTGAAATTCGGAGGCGGTGTTGTTATGGAGCGGTCGTGTTGTTGATGGAGGGGTTTGTAACGTTTGTTGTTTTGCGCCGCACTATCACAGAATAGGCCTACATTGATGTTTTAAGCACCTTCTTACTTCCCATTTTTGAAGAGCAATTCGGGGATGGCGATGGCATCTTTCCAGACGATCGAGCACCTGTTAATAATGCAGGGTCTGTGGCGGAGTGGTCACACGACTATAAGAGCCCTGTAATGGACTGGCCTGCATAGAGTTATGACCTGAATCCTACAGAACCCCTTTGAGACGTTTTGGAACGCCGACTTCGTGCCAGGTCTCACCGAACGACATCGGTACTTCTCCTCAGTGCAGCACTCCGTGAAGAATGGGCTGCAATTTCCCAAAAAACCTTCCAGCACCTGACTGAGCGTATGCCTGCGCGAGTGGAAGCTGTTATCAAAGCTAAGGGTGGGCCAACACCATATTCAATTCCAGCATTACCGAGGAGGGCGCCACGCACTTGTAAGTCATTTTCAGTCAGATGTCCGGATACTTTTGATCACATAGTGTAAAAGGAACCCGTTGAGTGCGAGGTCACAAGTTCAGTTTTTAGTAAGGATCATTTGAATGTGTTGGTTTAACAACTACAACAAGAAAAATATTGGCTGCTACTGACTGACCAGGTGTATCAGGAGGGCAACAGAAAATGAGTCTTCGGGAGGTGCAGAGATCAATATTCTATGGAATGTACATATTACACATCACAAAATGGACATTGCCGACAATCACGAAATGTTCAAAACAAAGTATAGCTTGGACCATGACCACCGAATGAAAAATGGTGCGCCACAGAGATCACAAGGTTCGCACCTTTAAGCCCGAATGGGAACTCCTTGGGAGTTACAAACCGTGCAGGACGTTCAGATAGGTTGTTGTTGTTGCGGTCTTCAGTCCAGAGACTGGTTTGATGCAGCTCTCCATGCTACTCTATCCTGTGCAAGCTTCTTCATCTCCAACTGTACCTTAAATCCTTCTGAATCTGCTTAACGTATTCATCTCTTGGTCTCCACGTACGATTTTTACCCTCCACACTGCCCTCCATGCGATGATGACTCAGAACATGACCTGCCAACCAATCCCTTCTTCTAGTCAAGTTGTGCCACAAATTCCCTTCTCCCCAATTCTATTCAGTACCTCTTGATTAGTTACATGATCTGCCCATCTAATCTTCAGCCTTCTTCTGTAGCATCAAATTTCGAAAGCTTCTCCATACATTCCTACACTCCGTACAAATACTTTCAGAAAAGACTTCCTGACACTTAAGTCTATACTCGATGTTACCAAATTCCTCTTCTTCAGACACGCTTTTCTTGCCATTGCCAGTCTGCATTTTATATCTTCTCTACTTCGACGATCCTCAGTTATTTTCTCCCTAAATAGCAAAAGTCATCTACTACTTTAAGTGTCTCATTTCCTAATCTAATTCCCTCACAATCATCTGATTTAATTAGACTACATTCCATTATCCTCGTTTTGCTTGTGTGATGTTCATCTTATATCGTCCTTTGAAGACTCTGTCCCTTCCGGTCAACTGCCCTTCCAGGTCCTTCTCCATGGATCTTAATTCCTACTCCCAATTTTTCTTTTTGTTTCCTTTACTGCTTGCTCAATGTATAGATTGAATAACATCTGGGATAGGCTACAACCCTGTTTGACTCCCTTCCCAACCGCTGCTTTCCTTTCATGCCCCCCGACTTTTATAACTGCCATCTGATATCTGTACAAATTATAAATAGCCTTTGGTTCCTGTATTTGACCCCTGCCACCTTCAGAATTTGAAAAGGGGGTATTCCAGTCAACACTGTCAAAAGCTTTCTCAAAGTCTACAAATGCTAGAAACCTAGGTTTGCCATTCCTTAATTTATCTCCTAAGGTAAGTCGTAGGATCAGTATTGCCTCACGTGTTCCAACATTTCTCCAGAACCAAAACTGATCTTTCCCGAGGGCTTCTACCAGTTTTTCCATTCGGCTGTAAAGAATTCGTGTCAGTATTTTGCAACTGTGACTTATTAAACTGATAGTTTGATAATTTTCACACCTGTCAACACCAGATTTCTTTGCGATTGGAATTATTATATTCTTCTTGAAGTCTGAGATTATTTCGTCTGTCTCATACATCTTGCTCACCAGATGGAAGAGTTTTGTCAGGGCTGGCTCTCCGAAGATCTCTGCCTATTACGCTTTACGATCCTCTTCAACTGTCGCCGGTCTCTGTCAGTCAACAGACGATGGTGAACTGTCAGAAGGAGTATCGATTATGGGAAGTGTTCGCCAGGACTACATTCTAACCCCATTACCTTTAAACATCTATTCAGAAATTATTTTCCGAGATCTTCTTGGTGGAAGGTTTAGTACCTCACGGGAATTCTGATTATCTCCTAGCCCGAGTATCGATAGAGAGCACACGTCAGGGATACGCTGGCTCCAGGCGACTGCCGCAGCTCGCGCCTGCACCTCAGCAAGCACGTGTGGTTGGGCCGCCATCTAACGAGTGTTCACCAATACACCGCAGTCAAGCGCTAGTCGCTGATGCCTTACGTACTCGCCGTTGGATAGTATAGTTTTTTGACATTGCCTGATTAACGTCTTGTGATTAGGTCATGTCACAGATGCATGCAATGGCAGTTTCCAAAATTTGTAGAAGTCATCGATGGCCAATACATCGTAATGCAGTTCCCCTGCATAGGTTGCCATACGATTTTTGTTCATCGGAAGCTTTTCAACGGACTTCAAATAGCACGTAACAATTCTCAGCCCTGTTGAAGGATGCACTAACATTGTATGAAACTGTTTTTAATTACTGTTTGTGTCGCGGACGGAGGTTAATCAAAAAATAAATGCAGCGTTTTGACAAACAAGTACCGAATCGAGCATTGTATCATAGTAGCTGAAGTGCTAAATGTGACACTAATTATTATTACTGGTCCTTAATAACCACAAGCAAGCGATCAGGAATGTTAAATCTTTTGGTAAAAGAAACTGACTTATCAGAGGCTATACACTGAGGTGACAAATGTATGGGATAGTGATATGCACTTATACAGTTGACGGTAGTGTCGCGTACACAAGGTAAAAAAGAGCAGAGCATTGGCCGAGCCATCATTTGTACTCAGGTAATTGATGTGAAAAGCTTTCCGTCGTGATTATGGATGCCCGACGGGAATTAACAGATGTAGTATGGTAGTTAGAGCTAGACGCACGGGACATTCCGTTTCGAAAATCGTTAGGCAATTCAATATTCTGAAGTACACAGTGTCAAGATTGTGCTGAGAATACCGTATTTCAGGCATTGTCTCTCACCACGGACAACGCAGTGGCCGACGGCTTACATTTAACGCCCGAGAACAGCTGCCTTTGCTTAGAGTTATCAGTGCTGACAGACGAACGAAGCATTGCGTCAAATAACCGCAGCAATCAGTGTGGGACCTACGAGGAACGTATCTGTTAGGTCACTGCGGCGAAATTTGGCTGTAATGAGTTATGGCATCAGACGACCTTGGCGAGTGTCTTTGCTAACAGCACCTCTCCTGGGCTCGTAACCATATCGGTTCGACCTTAGATTACTGGTAAACCGTGGTGTGATCGGATTAGTCCAATTTCAGTCTGAAACAGTTGATGGTAATGTCCAGCGTGCTACAGACCCCATGGAGCCATGGATACAAGTTGTCGACAAGGCACTGTGCAAGCTGGTGGTGGCTCCATAATGGTGTGGGCTGTGTTTACATGGAATGGAACGGGCCCTCTGATCCGGATGAACCGATCATTGACTTTAAATGGCTATGTTCAGCTACTTAGAGAACGTTTGCAGCAAACAATGATGAAATTTTTGTGGATGAAAGTTAATTGCAAGATTATCTAAATTAATTACAAGATTATCTACCTGATTCACTTGCAATTCTGTTATGTCCAAAGAACAACAATCATTTGGCCTTAACTGTAGGCTCTTTGACTGATTTGGGAAATAACTCGTTGGAGCTATAATAGATGAAATATTAGTTCTCTTAATTACATGAATGATACAAAGATTTAATTAACTTGATAGAGTCGTTTGCCACAGGATGCCTGATAATTTACAACTATCATTAACTGTTGAAGTACCACTAGATGCATATAAGTGACACTCTTCTCTTGAAATAAAATGTTCAACAATTACAAAAGTACGTTTCCGTGTGAGACTAGAATAGCTCTTTAGTCCTTCTCGTTTATATTGACTGCTTCAACTGTGGACATGAACTTGGCCAGAGTGCTTCCATGCTCGGCGCTATATTGACCTCCGTGCGATGGCGCCGTTGCGCTGAAAGAGAGGCTGTGTTTTCTCCAGCCTCTCCCATTCGTCGAAGCAGATTGCAGCGAGGCCTCACTAGCATCTGTGGTATCCATGTGCACTGCCAACGCTGATGTGGTACTGTGATCTCTGGATGGTACGACAAATTCAGTACGTATTTATTCATCCAAAAACCTTTACAAATTGTGCGATACGCGCTCAGACATGCAAACGATGTACAGAAAATTTAAAAATAACATTGCGCTACGTAAATGGTTTTTGCCTTTATCGACAAGAGAGTGTGCAGTACTGGCAGTAGGAGCTCTTACACTTTCTTTCAATTCTCTTATCTTTTACCAGTTCAAAAATTATGCTACTGAACTGAAGCAGTAATCTAGTAAAAATGCAGTTAGGGTATTATTAAAGAGCGGGAATGAAGAACTAATTTTAATCCTACGTGTAAGACTGTTGTTAATTTGCACCACATTATTTTGATAGAAATTTTAAAAGCTGTTGTCCTTATTATCTGGCCACGGATTTTTTTGGTGCATATCAAGTTCCTGGGTACCTGCTCGTATAGCGCACCGCGCTTGCTTGCGAAACGAGAAGTGAGCCGAAACAGAATCTAATCTTCGCGGTGGATTAACGACCGTGGCAGGTGCGCCAGCTAGCGTGACGGTGAGCGAACATCTGCCACGGCGGGCATTTGCCACGATTTTACGTGCTCCGAAGGGTTGGGGCCCTTGTCTCCCCCCTACTCCTGCTCCTCCTCCTCCTCACTCGCCACCCTACCCGCAGTAAAGGTATTTACTGAGCCTTTCCGCTGGTTTTCTTAACACAGGACCAGAATCTCTACGGATTTTCGCCACATTTCTAGAGAGAGTTTCGTTGTGAAAACTATTAAATGCTTCTCGCATTGAAATCCGCAACAAATTTCGAGCCACAGTAAAACTTCGTCAATCTTGGAGATTTTGCGCTCGTCTAAATTATACCCGCCTTTTTCGCTTCTCCTGCAGCACGTATCTGTCGTGTTTTGTGTACCATGGGGGATCAGTTCCGTCTGATATTAATTTATTTGATATGAATTTCTCGAGTGCTGTTGATACTATTTCTTTGAACTTAAGCCACATATGGTCTTCACATACATAGTTTGGAAGGATTGGAGACTGTCTCTTAGAAAGACGTCCTCCGAATTTTTTAGTGCCTTTTTTAAATATGTATATTTAGCGTTTAGTTTTGGTGAATTTCTTTGTTACGGAATTAAGCCTCGCTACGACTGTGTGTTCACTAATTCCTGTACCCGTCGTGATGCTCAAGATTATTTGTCGCTAAGAGGTCAAGAGTGTTTTCGTAACCATTTACAATTTGAATGGCCTCATGAACTAATTGTTCAAAATATATTCATAAAAAGCATTTAGAACAATTATAGAAGTTGTTTTTTATTTACATTAGGGTCTGAAAATGTATTTTTGTTAACATACGGAAGGTAGATTGAAGTCACTGCCAACTATAATTGTATGAGTAGGGTACCTATTTGGGATGAGACTCGTTTTCTTTGAAATATTCAGCAACTGTTTCATCTGAGACCGGGGGTTCGTAAAAGGAGCCAGTTATTAATTTATTCCGGTTGTCGAATATAACCTCTATCCATACTAAGTCACAGGAACTACCTGCTTCAATGTCGCTTGTGAGCTGCAACGCACATTACATTATTTTTCCTTAAGTTGTGCTTCTTGTTTCTGTTGTAGTGGAGATCATTACAATTACGGCTTTTCCCTCCAAAACCTAGGATGCTTTGTCTGTGGACCTGTAAATACCAGAGCTAAACAATGCAGAACAACAACGTATGGTACAAGCATGGCATTCTGTATTACTTCATTTCCTTATTTCTAACATTTTAAAATTGTAGTCGACTTTACATGACATGTCAATCATAGATGTTCTTATCTCTGTCTATGAACGAGTACGTTCATGTTTTGAACATTGTCCCACTACACTTTATTAACTAAGGTTTCGCCGCAAGGGATATCGGATTTCAGAGAGTAAATTAATATGGAGTATGTCGTTCTTCTTTTCAAACATTCACATTCACATACCCATTTCTTCTTTCCTTATTCTTTTTTGGGCATGCAGTTGTAGTAATTAAAGTAGTCACAAATGTAGCAATCAAAAACAAATGATTAGCGTACATTCGCATTATGTTTACAGCGTTCCTTTCTTGTTGCTCCCATGGCGATGGACTGTTTCTATCGCAATCAGTAAGCGTGAAATGAAGCTACCGTACAGACAGAGGATCTATATTTATACTTGGCAGAACTAATTACATACTGACATAATCGTCGGAATTGCTTTCGTTTCCCAAAAGATATAAATATTTCGATTTCGGAAAAGAAGCTTTGTATTTCGGCAAGATGTCGAAGAAGAAGGTCCCTTACGTACTGATTGTATCGGGTAAGATGTGGAGACGGCGGTTTGAAAGCGGACAGAAGAAGTAAGAGGAAGGGCGTCCCTTACCTGAGGGATCGCTACCTGGCGAAAGGGAAAGTGTGGTAAATGTCCGGCATTCAGTGTGACTGTGGTGTTTCCCACGCTCGTTTAGGCAGTTAAGGGCTCGTCCCCAATTTCCACCTCAGAAAATGCGATTGACAAACTGTTAAAATACGATCACATTCAGAACAACGTTTACACAATGGACAGCCAGGTGGTGCACACGAGTTCCCTTCCGTACCTAATTGTCAGCTGCGGCGACAGAAACGGCACCCGTCCACAAAGTTAAGGAAAAGTAATCTTTCGCACAGAGAACCCCCTACTAGACTGGATTAACGTTAAGAGAAAGAAAGAAAGATCATGTTCATGGACATCGATATTTTTATTTATGTGTACTAGAGACCCAAAAACATGGGCAGCTTATGGACCAGGGGCAAATGTGTGTTCTCTTGTTCCGTAGCAATTTTCAGCACATTCAGTTTCGTAAACAAACTGTGTGGTGCGTGCGCCAGATACAGCCGTCAATCGCCTCTGGAGAGCACTGGGGTAGCAAATCACAATGTGGAGCACGTTACGTGTGAGGTACCAACTGATTTCTGAGCGTGCGCCACAATAAAGGAAACCGTGTTTGAGGTGCTTGAAGATGAGAAACACGTCCTTTGGGTGGACAGCTTAAGTGAAATGTCAAGCAAGAAACGTTGTCCAAAGAACTTCGACGCCGTCCTGTTGGAAGACTGAAACTAAGATGGACAGATGTATTTGTTTAGTGACTTAGTGGTTCATCGATGAATAGGCTGTTTACAGTTAAAGAATTGCTTCGACTAAGATGAGTGCTGGAAGTATGAGTCTAAAACAGCTCAATTATGTCGCACACAGGTATTCTGATACCTATTAACGGATTTGCTTCACAGAATTCATCAGAACAGTTCCCTGTATACTGGGGGAAAAATTAAACAAGAAAAAGGTGTACTTATTTTGAGTTGACATCCTTTTTTATAAATGTAGAGCTCTGTGTGCTTCCAAACATTTGTATGGGATCGCCATGATACGCTCGTCGCAGAAAGAAAAGGAATCTGAGGCGACAATGCCCTCGAACAGCGAGTATGTCTTGAGCAGGCAGCGTCCCCGAAATGAAACAGCTATCAGTAGTTCCAGGCAACTACCCTTGCCTACTTACATTCTGAGAGAAGTCAACATGTACTCAATCCAGAAAGACTGCGTTACGAACTGGAACTTCTACAAATGTACTATACTTGGATTAAAATAACTTTATGTTTGACGATTCAGGCAGCCCAGTGGTAGGGGCCAGACACTAAGACAGTTGTAGTTCTCTCTCGAGCGCCACATGTCGCAGTATTGCCTGTTCTGTAGGTTCTGCGCGCCGCAACACTGCTACGGGCCGCTGTAATCAGTCACAAAGTTGTTTTGATAGGTGTATGTGTAAAAACAAGTGTTGGACTGATTAAGCCTGCTAGGACTATCTACGTAGCTACGATCTTACATGTAACTAGTAAAAACGATCACAGAATTCTTAGCCCTGTTGTAAAACAGTACTACACTGATTACTTGGTAAAAGTACTGTGAAGTTTTGGTGATGTAAGTAAAAGCAGGGAGTATCTGTTGGTATAAAATGATAGAAAACTGGATTGTTGTAGCACGAATTGAAGGCTACCTTGCAAATTTGCTACTTTCTTTTATAATATAGACTTTAATAAAAATGGCAAGGTACTGTTAACCAGAACACAGGAAGGAGCTGTGATCTAAATAACAAAATATTTGTTCATTCTTAACATCACAAGACAAAAATGGCTAAAGAAGCTCCACACAAACATTATTTATTTGACAAACGCTTTCACTAATGTGGAGACTATGGTGACAAAGTGATCAACTAGAGATCGAAACACGGCTCTAACCAGAACACTAATCGCTTTATTTGACTTCATACACATGAATCCGGGGTATGGAACAAAACTACGCCACAATCAAGCATCTATACTCTACTATACAAAAAAAAGGTTAAAAAGAACAGGATGCTTAGAAACATATATTGGAACCCTACGCCGTAGCAATATACTTTCCCCTTCTGCTGGTCAGGGCGGCACACCACAACGCATTCGGTGCCTGAATTCATGGATGGCAGCAATCTGTTAATAATAGCGCGCGCCCAAAAAATCAAGTATGCAGTCTCGTGTTCGGCTAATTCGGAACGCAGGTACTTCTCTATGAACCTCTGAAACCCCAGTGGATTCCAGTGTGCAGGTGGACCCGTTTTCTGGTCTGCCAAACCAATTTGACCTAATCCCATGACTATGCGTGACGGAATATGTCAAATGTTTGGACAGCCGACTCAAGGCAAACAAGTACACCCATGCATCACTCGTTGTCGGGGTGATGCTAGAAGCAGTTCCTTGGACAGTGCAGAAGGTGATTGGCACAGGTTCTAAGTGGCACACTACCATAAAACACAAGTCTCGCCGTTTAGGTAGGGACCTGCATTTCTTTACTAGCGAAGTGCCAGTAGAAGAGTGGCATTTCACTTGCCTCGCAAGCTCGGTAGCAAAGCCCATTTACATCTTAGACTGCTCCCTTTTTAGACCAAGCCAATCATGAGCTGGAGCACCGCTTATGAGGATGGGAGACTGCTCCTTGCTCTGCATACACCGATTTCACCAATCAGAGGCTTTAAAGTTAACTGGGAGAAAAGAAAGAAAGATTCAGCTTTGCGGCCTCTTTCGCATGTGTTCATTGCATGATTTTTGCTAACTAGAAGGCCAGGATTGGACCACAGCCCTCCTTAAAAAGACTTATCTCCCCTGTCACATCCATTTCGAAGTTTCCAAAGATCAGCCATAAACTCGTTAAAAGTGTTTTTGTAACAGAGTCTGGACATCTGGGCGCGAGTGGCCTGTCCCACAAAAATTCCCAGAACGCTCACGGTCATCTTATCAATTTCCTGTCTAACAAGGGCCCAATCTCTGCTTTATTTCTGGTCTTCAATGCGTTGGCCATTGCAGCGGCATTTCTTCGGCGCTAGTCAGCCTACTTGGACGCGACCGGCGACCGGCTGGCGCCATCCAAACGTGTCTGCACAATGAGACCACGGAACTTGCAGGCCGTAAATTTTTTTCACCCAGTTTCTACAGAAAAAAAACACGCTTCCCTCTGCCTTCAGTCGCCGTACGATTTTACTGCAGTCGTTTAAGTTGGCACCCTATTCCTTTGAATGCAGGTAAAGCTTACCGCTATTCCTTCACTAGAGCACACAAGCAAGAGCGTTAACTACTGTCCACCATTTGCTCATGATGTATGAAGTCAGATCGTAATAATGATCGTCTTCCCTAAGAACATTAAGCGGCATCTCACTGAATCAGAAATGAGAGTACCCTCCAATCCTCCAACCTTCTGTGAGGCTAATGATAAACATAATGAATAGTGATATAACTTTGAATTACGTAACTATAAATAACTATTACTTAAATATGTAATAGGAAGTATTTAGCCCCACTACTGATAGTTTTATTAGCTATGGATTACATGTTAACAATAAATTTGATAAAGAACTGTACCAGTGCATCATTTCTAAAGGGACTTCCTAAGAAAATGGACACAAACCCTAGTTTAGTTGTTCTTATCCTTATTACTAGAATTAGTTGCCACCATAAGTTTATATTGCTATAGGGTTAAGGTGATCATATTTCCCACTATCGCTTGACTACACATTTGTTTTTCATTTCTATTGACATGTAAAAAATGTAAAGTGTGGTAGAGGGGATCTAAATAACCAGCTTTTGTATAGGAATCGTACAGCGCTAGCTTGTACAGCAGTATGAATCACAGGAAACTGAAAAGGCATGCAAAGACAAATGACATCAGAAATATATTCATAGTTTATAAGAGGTGCTCGAAAGAGCCGCCACCAACAGCGATACACGATCGGTGTACATTAGAAAAGACGTCAACCACATGCGCAGCAGCAACAGGCAAACGGGCAACTTGATTTTATTCGGATGCGACGGGACTCTCGTACACCAGATTTTTTCATATGACCCCACAAGAAATAATCCACACTAGTTAAATCGGGAGACTGCAGTGGCCAGGGAACCGGACCACCCCGTCCTATCCACTGCTGGCTGTAGACAGAGTCCAGGTGATTCCTGACGTTTTGACTAAAGTGAGCTGGGGCTCCACAGTGCTGGAACCACATTCGTCTGCAGACAGCTAGAGAAACATCCCCCAGAAGTTCAGATAAGACCTCCTGTGGGAAGATGTTGTACATGTGGCTAGTTAAACGACTAGGTAGAATGTACGGGCCTACTAAGTTATTGTGCACAATGCCTACCCAAACGTTAATGGAAAATCTTTCTTGGTAGGCATGTGCTATTGTGCCATGTGGATCACAATGAGCCTACAGGGGAAAATTATCGATGTTCAACATAACCCAGCAGCGCAAAGGCAGCCTCATCAGTAAATGATGCATCTACAGGGAAGATTTCATTGGCTGTAATCTGCTGTAGGTACCAAACAGCAAAGCTGAGACGTGAAAGATATTCGTCGGGGATCATTTCTTGCACTATCTGTAAATGATACGGATGGAGTCGGTCATCATGTAAAGTCCTCAAAACACTTTTATGGCTGACGCCCAACGCACGTCCAACAGCTCTCGAGCTTGTCGAAGGATTATCCTGTATTGTATTTAGTATTCTTTCTTCCACTGCAGGAGTTTTGCGATATCTTCCAATGCCAATTCCACGCTTGGAAGCACAAAACGATCCACTCGTGCGTAACTTCCGATGAAGACGGTCGAATGTTCGGCGATCTGGCTCATTCCTATCCGAGAGTCGCTCCATGTACATCCTTTGAGCAGCTAATCCATCCGTCATGGCCGGCTCCGTATTGGTAAAACGATGCATGCTGCTCGAGATCCGTACGGGAAATGACGAATCCAGCTAGCGAAGCGTTTTTATACACCGCAGTCATTAGCGCTCTCTACTGGATCAAGGCGACTTTACCGCACACACATTCCTATATGACATCTGCTTATTTCTGTCTCCTCTACCTGCCGTTACTTTTTTTACATATAGTTTAGGATCACCCTGCAATACCTTAGTTTACGAATGTTGTGTTGGCTGAAGAGCCAACACCATGTTACTAGAGGAGGCCGAAATGCAAGCGTTTTAGCTCACGCAGACTGACGTGAGGAGGGAAGGACTATACTGACGTGAGGTCTGGAACATGACAAGGAATTAGAATTCAGAAAGCAGACGTAATCACTTTGATACTTAACTTTAACCCATTAATGATGAACGTCGCTCTTGACGGTACATGATTCACAATATTATTGGTTCAGAATACTTATAGTAACTGAATACGGTGCCTTGCTAGGTCGTAGCAAATGACGTAGCTGAAGGCTATGCTAAACTGTCGTCTCGGCAAATGAGAGCGTATGTAGACAGTGAACCACCGCTAGCAAAGTCGGCTGTACAACTGGGCGTCTTTCTAGAGTCTCTCTAGATTAGACCTGCCGTGTGGCGGCGCTCGGTCTGCGATCACTGATAGTGGCGACACGCGGGTCAGACGTATAGTAACAGACCGCGGGCGATTTAAAGGCTACCACCTAGCAAGTGTGGTGTCTGGCGGTGACACCACAACGAATACTCGTGTTTTCTTCGGGAACGTGTACCATACAAGCATTAAAATTCTTGTTTTTATAAGTTTTTTTGAAATTTTGTTTCGTCATACAAGAGTATCGTTGCAGATGATATCTGAAAAAGCTGTAAATATCCTTTTACAGAAATGCTTATGCTTTACGAATTTTTAAATGGGGATTCAACGTGTATAATCAGATATTTTCTATGTTTGGGAAATAATTCAACATGGTAAATATACTTATTACTGTTAGAACTGCAGTGCAATGAAGACGGAATGCCACAAACGTTAGATTGGCAGAAAATATACTAGACGCTTAGATATGCAAATGCGTTTCAGCGAACCATGTGAAGTAGATGAACCGCACAATAACCCTGGGTTCGGTGTGGGGCGGAGGAGGGGTGAAGTGGACTGTGGTAGTCGTCGTGGGGTTGTGGACCACTGCGGCTGCGGCGGGGACAGAACCTCTCCTTCGTTTCTAGGCCACCGGTTAACATACAATACGACACAATTGATTTATTATTAGATAATCTGCACATCAACAAGTTAGCAGCCTGCCTATCCCTCTTAGAGCAAGAACTGAAAGAACAATACTTAATTTGAAAATTTATAAGTTAATAATGGGCCTTTTTGGCTGATGAGAAACTTGTATTACAGTACTTTTAGGTCGGCTGTTGTGCTGTTAATTAACAACTGTGTACATGGTGCACTGTCATGCAGTATTTCATTCCTACTTTTTAAAAACACGTTGTTGTTTCTGATGTTAGCGAAGAGCGCCGATTACGTCAGTATTTCCTATCACTCGTCTCCACCCGCCGCAAAGGCATTTAGATTTTTGTTCATCAATTTCAGCAACTCTTCTTGAAGAATGCCGATGTGAAGAAATAGCACATTAATGGCGTGAAAAAACTGTTTTTTAACGCAACTAGTGTGCTATTTCTTCACATCGAAAACCTTGCTATTCTAATCACACCGCCACCCCCAGTGCAATCGGACTTCTTCTTTTGTGCCACCTACACAGGCTTCACTCAGTCATAGCGAAAGGCTGGTGGTGATGAAAGCTCAAAAGGCAGTAAGACTCCTTCACACAGTGAAACTAAAATTATCTTTTACTACAACTTCAAAAGAACAATTTCTAATATCTACTGAAAATTGCAAAAAGGTACAATATAAATAAAAATATCAGCGCTCGATATTGCGACTTGATACAGACATATCGACATATCGTGAAAGAAATTTCGCCGACACATGTCGATGTTTCCTGTGAGTAATGCCGTCATATCGATACATCGATATTTTATCAACAGTCCTAATCTGGAGCACGCGAGCTGTCAGAATGGTGAAGTTTGTTGCGGCTTCCATTCACGCAGCAGTAGAAAAGAGGCACTCCGACATTGGCTCGCATAAAGGCAACCCTGGTCACTGGAGTGGCGCCGTGTCGTTTTCAGACATGTTCTGGTTCTACGTGCATCATCACGACGGACGCATCTGTGTGTGGAGGCTCTGAGCAGAACGAATGTGCTACATTGCATTCCTTCTGCCATATCTGCCCAGAACATGGTGTGATGGTGTCGGGTGACTTCGGACACACAATTCAATAACTTATGGTTCATACATCCCGTAATTTTTACGGCAGCCGTTGTTGCTGCCGGAGCTGGCAACTGTGCACTAACTTTTGCACCCTGTATACCCTCAAATCACCTACAAATTTAGTCACATATTCTTCGTACTGTACTGCACACGCACTTCTAGTAAAAGTTCCTTATTTGCTATCCTTTCCGGTGCCACATCTTCAATGGCCAGCTTACGCGAAACACGTAAGCGTTTGATACCATGTGACGACGACGTTGTGGTTTTAATTATACTGGGTCTCTCTCCTGTGGGTCGCCAGGCACATTTTCTTTGGTGTTTCAGCAAATGATTACAATTTTGCAATTGAAACGTGTAGACGGAACCAGCCCAAAGAAATGCGGCTCACTAAGTCTCTCGTGCGATTCCAAGAATCGACGGAAAGTGTCGGTTTGTATCCCGTTATACACGAAATGTTTTTTAAATCGCAATTTTACGTGTCCATTCTCCCATTCGATCGAGATGTCCAGAATTTGTCTAGTGCGATATTCCATTCATCGATATGTTTTAATAGACACAGTAAAACAGGAAGAGGAATCTATAACTCCAATAGCGACATTGCAGTGCTGCTGCACTCAACGCGGGCTGAAGTAGTGCTGTCGCTGCTGGAGTACTGGTTATTCTTCGTGTTTTACTGTCTTTGTTAACATATATAAATGAAATGAATGTCGCACAAGTTAATATGGGTCCGCTTTGTCGAATGGGCATGTAAAATTCCAATTAAAAATTACTTGGTGTAACGGGGAACAAACCGACGCTTTCCGTCGACAGTTGGCGCCACATGAAAGACTTGACGAGCAGTGTTTGCTTCTGCTGACTCCTGCTACACTTCCCAAAAACGAAACTACAGATACCTGCAGAAACACCAGAGAAAATCCGCTTGATGACTCTTAGGTGAGACACCCTGTATAATATTAAGATATACATGGAACTGTGTTTAACCCTGACAACAATATTTACATTCTTAATGTTTCTAATTGGTGATTTTGGGTAATTTATATCCTTCACAGACAGCTTAAATTTCTAATTCAGGTACCCCAGGATGACGAGATCCGCTCTAAATTAGTTGCTAGATAGCAAATTAAATTGCAGATTTTCTTCTTCTTTCAGTAAATCTGGCCTCAGACAGGTATCCACTGTAATCGGGATATTTCTGGCTGTCAGCAAGCCTTCTCTCTCCCGAAAGCTCTCTTTCCGGTGGATATTCTGCGTCTCACTTCCTCTGCACAACTTTCGCTAGAAGTTATCAAGCTTCCCAATACTGGAATGTTTAAACCTGTTCTAATACCAGTCTATCTTGTGATATGTTAATCGTGCATCTTCTTTTCCGATTCACATCGCTTTAGTCTTGCCAACGTTCTGTTTCATTCTAGTCCCTTTATCCAAGCTTACAATATTCTCCATCATTACCTGGAGCTCTTCCTCTGTTTGTGCTAGCACACTCATATCATCAGCATACTTGATGGCTTTTATTCTGTCTCCTCCCACTACAGGTCCGTTCGATTTTTCCGGGATACTTTGTGATAGAAACAAATATTTTTCGAAATTAACAAAGGATGCAGAATTCCAACATACGTAACTTATCCATAACACGAATTTTATCTCCTGCCTGAATTGTTCGAGAATTCAACATTCACTGACTATTTTGGATCGTGCTGTGCGCCAGTGAAATATTCTACCTTTGACATTCAGTTAGCGTCAGCGATCATATATTCACTGTTCGCACTCTGTTGCTGTTTCACGAATGTTATATTAATTTTCCACGGATAAGACGTCACACATGTAATTTCACTTTTAAGAAGCCGTGGCTTCGCGAGTGCTCTGTTCCTGTGTGACGATGAGATAACAGCTGTGTTGCGGGAGAAACTTTTTTTTCACACGTCGTTAATGAAATTATAAGAACTGATGTACAGATAACGCAGCTCTTATCACAGTTTTCTTATCTTGTGACCAGATACTGTTTTTCTTAGTCATAGGCTGTAAAATTTGTTATGTTCTGGTCGTTTCCGGACCTTCGGTACACGAAGCACACTAGTAGTTTAATTGCACCTTCACCAATGAAAGACTGCTAAAAGTTCGTCGACCTTCTGAAGAAAGAGTTATTGCAGTTAGTTCTGGCTAAGTCGTCACTTGAGATAACTGTGTTTGTAATCGGCGTCTCGCAGTGGAGGATTTAGATAGTCTACAGCTTCCTTAGATATTAAATACACAATACTGTTTATGGTGTGTAACTGAGCTACCAAAGCATGCCTTTCAGGGATCCCTATGAAGAGACGTCTCTTCTGGTAAATTTACTGCTGAAGACACAGGTTCAGCAGGAATATCGCAGTAAGAACCTTGTCTCTCGGACGGATCTGAGTATAAACACTCAGTGTTCCTACAGGGGAAGCGAACGTTTCGCTCATCAGGACATATCTGTCAGAAATGAGGAACATCAAACTGGTACTGGAGTTGCAGAAGACGGTTAAGGTTTTGTGGTGGCACACGATAACATCATGGGAGGAAGACTATCTGAATTGAGTCAATATTACTCTTAGCGATATCTGGAGGATACGAGCCTCTGGCACAGCCTTCAGTCTGAAGCAGTTTTCAACAGGAATTCTGAATAGAGGGTATTAACAAAGCTTGTGTCAAGAGACATAGCTCGAAAAATGTTTGTAATAGACACCGACAACATTTCCAGAGACGCAAGTGAGAGATATGAGTAGAGATCAAATGCCGAGCTGTCAAGTTGACAGCGTTGGCCAAGATGCGAGAGTGAGTAATAGGGGTAAGATACTTAACTATACTTAAGTTTCATTCATACGACAGTGACTAAATTAAGGTAACATGCATAAATCGCACGGAGCTAACGACTCGGAACTTGGTGTGTCACACAATTGCCAGATGTCTTTTTAGAATAAATAGTGTTTGCAGCGTACTTATAATTGTATAAAAACAGAATGTGCCCATAACATCAGTAACTTTTGAAAGTTGGGTACCTAGCTTGAATCATACTAACCATGGTAATGCACACGTTAGTATAATAAATGCAGGGCAGTTTAGATGTCACAAATGTACGTGTAGATGATGATTCGCAAGTGTTAAAAAACTGGAAGAAACCGAAGTAGCCATACCAAAATGTATATCTAAAGAATTTTATATAGACAGAGGATGGTAGGGTTGTTATGACAATGTACCCTTTACATGTGAATGATTTATTAACTTATTTTTCCTAATATTTTCATTTCCATTTAATTTTAACCAGTTTGATTTTTGTTTCTTATGTTCTTAATATTGTTGTACACAAGACTAGCTAATGTAACATTATGCAGAGTACCTTCGCTGTTATGCCTTAATTACAGTACCTCCTTTAGCGAAGAAAATAATTGGTTAATTAAGGGCGCACTCTCAATAGTGCCATGTTTTACATCTTGACGACCCGTGATTTTAGGACCAGAGTGATAACCGAAACATTAATTGCTGGGCAGTGCGCACAATTTGAAACAACCTCCACATTTGCATATGAGGCATGTTAATGACGAAGAGATGAGAGTAAGGTAAGATACCAGTATTCGTGGATTACAGATCGTAGCTGGCATTCACCAGGGAGGCGTTAATGTTTGGTCAGAATCTCCACACCCGGGTCCAAGCACAGAACTAGGAATACCTCAATAGCTCATCACCAGTCTCAGTGAATTCACGTCAAGCAGTGTTACCTGTTCGCACTGCTCATAGTATATATTGGGAGGGGTGAGGGGTGGGGGAGGTAAGGAAGTAGGTATGGTTAAAAAATTACCCTTTTATGGCTTAAATCATATAATGATACTTGCCTAATATGTTATATTACGTCTGAAAATGTATCATTCTATGTGCATCACAGTAATGTTTTGGTTCTTGAGCGCCACCTGATGGGAATCTATTATTATTGTTTTCACTAGAATATGAAAACTGCAGCCACAGACCGCATGCTCCAAGTTCATGAGGTTAAGGAAAAGACATTTCATATCACCAGTCTTATAAACCAGTTCAGCCCATCCTCAGGTAATCATAATAGTCATCAGATTGTTTAATATTAAGTGTTTCTGAACCAAAAATGAATGAGGCATATCCCAGCATCAATGTAGTAAGTCAGTTAATCCTTTCCTCAAACACTCACAAAATTTATGACAATATTTTCTTTCGAAAAATGTTAAAACCAAATTAAAGAAGTTCTTTAACGCTGTATTGCCTTGAATGCTCGACGGCTGGTTAGTTAGAGATTTTATAACTTCACAGACAGTAATTAGACGGGCCGTATCAAAAAGATTCTAATTTACTGTGTTATCTGAGCGTGTAGCTGATTTGTTTCTCATTCAGTAGAATTCAAATAAGAGCTTCCGATAATATTAATTTAAAATTTATTATATTATCTGCAGTTAAGTCTTCGCTTTGCTTTGACAGGGACGCTAAGGCATCTGGTTTTTATAACGTCAACTAATCGACATTAAGAGAGACCTTAAGATTAACAGAAGTGCTTTTTGTGTTTCAAAATAAGTTTCCTCATTTTGTTTTATTTATTTTGCAGTGCCTATAGTAATATTATACCTCGAGTAGAACGAGAAATATGCAGGGAAGATATAGAAGTGTGATTCGCCGCACTACGGGTAGTTTAGTATTGGACGAAGTAGTTGCGGGGCTAATAATAGTAAGAGGAACGACTAGGTGCTGCGAGGAAGGAGCGATAATTAGTCCCACAGAATAACTGCCAACAAGAAGAATCATAGTCACTAGATCCTTCATCATCATTGGTACGTCCCAGAAGACGCGAAGTGAGACAGAATTAACAGACAAATCGCTTCCATTGTTGACCAGGTACACTGCGAATATAACATTAAGAAAACAGTAACTTAGTCTCGCAGAACGTCTCATAAGATTGCTCAGTGTTTTACGAAAATGTAATAAGCATCAGATTATGCCCTTCCAATAAAACAGGTCGAATGTTGATAAAGGATTACTACAAGTGATACGCTACGGTCGCAGGTTCGAATCCTCCCTCGGGCATGGATGTGTGTGATGTCCTTAGGTTAGTTAGGTTTAAGTAGTTCTAAGTTCTAGGGGACTGATGACCTCAGATGTTAAGTCCCACAGTGCTCAGAGCCATTTTTTTAAACTACAAGTGAGAAATAAATAAACAATCAAATATATTCTAGACGACGCTGCAATATTCGTCCACATTAAAGGCTAGAATGAAAGTTGAGTTACGCAACAGAGAGAATCTTCCACCACAGTGGGATTCCCTATTACAAGATGGGTATTTGCGTGCAGTCTGTAAGTAGTTAACATATCCTACTCACCCAGAACTTGTCATATAAAAATATTATCACCGTATACGTCCATGATTTGATGGCCATCCTTCATTCTCAGTGTTTATGTTTACTCGTTTGCTCAACTGTTTAAATATGATACCAATTATTGGGAATACAAAAGTCCTAATGTTAACTGTGTCCTTTTCCACATTTTTTCGTTTCTGTTGCTTGCACATTAAGGGAATAGGATTTCTATAGCGAACGTTTTTCATAATAGCTATTCACCATCACCTGTCCCCATTAAAATCAGATTTTTAAGTGGCATGTTCCTCAGAATATCCCCTTGAATATCCAGTATTAAAGGGTTTAGAAACAAGAATTAGCATTTAGAAAAAAAATAGTATAATTTTAACACGAGGCTTCTGAAAACTACCCCCTAAAATTTGTAAGGCCCACATAGCAACAATAAATTATGCATAATGTTAAGTAGTAAATTGCAAGTACAACTACGAATAGTTCTCTCGAAAAAGTCGATCAATGCAGAACGAAGACTTTGCTCACCTGATTAGTTTACGAAGGTATATCTCACATCGTTCGTTAATGGCGACATTTATAACGTGAGTCATTTTTGTACTTCATATTACATTTGCTGTTTCGTTCAGAGCTTACGAAGTTAAAATCTATTCTGTACGAAAACTAGCACCCGAACATTGCACGAAACGCACCTTCTGACAACCACACAGATCTGGAGTATGAAATTATCATCCCATAATACTTGCTCTATCGGCAAAAGAATAAATGTTATCGTCACCGTGCAAATGTTTTATTAATTCACACACACACACACACACACACACACACACACACACACACACACACACACACACTGCGCCCCTCCCACACTTTATTATGTCCAAATGAGGTACTTACTTCTAGCATTTACTGAACACACACATTTAAGAGTAAATTAATTATACTTCAGCACAGGGTGTTCGGAAATTCTCGTTACAAACTTCTAGGACTTGTAGAGTGGAGGAGTCTACGATTGTTTCAATACAGATGTGTAACGCGTCTACGTCTGCTCAGGTAAAGGGAAAAGTCTCAGAGTTGCTTGTCCTGGTATTTAATGGGCTAGACCGAATGACGTGTACTACGGCAGACGGTTACCTGCATTTCCGTCAATAAATGTGGTTTCAGGATGATGGTGCACCACCTCACTTCTCACGTACGGTTCGGAGACATCTCAACTAACGATATGGTGAAATATGGATAGGCCGAGGTAGTCCAACCGTGTGGCCACCGTGATCGCCGGATTTATCTCCAACGGACTACTTCTTGTAGGGTCGTAGGCGAAGTATAATTTACGAGACTCCTGTAGAGACGGAGGAAGATCTGCTGGCACGAGTTCTGGCCGCTGCACTATAAACTGAGGACACACCTGGTGCAATGGACAGTGAACATGCTTCGAAGGTAGAATGTGTGTAATAACGGTGGTGGTCGCCACATCGAGCTGCTATTGTAATGCATCAGTACTGTTCTGTACGTACAGTACGCTGGGTTCTTTTTTGTTTTAGAGTAATGTTAACATGTAAAGCTTAGGTGTTACTACAAACAAATGTGCTTACGTGATAAATGGATGTTTCTTTATGCTTCCTTTCGAATTGTTTCCTAACAATGGTACTGCGTCATGCTTAATTCAATTCCTCAAGAAGAAATGGATGATTTAATTATCTGAACTGAAACAGGCGTAGAACGGAAACGGTACGTTTCCAGACATGGCTTCCTACTCAAAATATTATGTACTCATTCCCTTATACAAGCCCTAGAAGTCTGTAACGGAAATTACCCAACACCCTGTATAATTCGGATTTAATTATCTAATCAACCAGCAATGTCTGATGAAATAACAACACTCGCTGTTTCTCTCGAGCATTGCATGTCATGCAGCTAAATGATAACGAAACTAGAACAGGTGACGCAGTCCAACGCTCCAACGCCTCTGGTATTGAAGTGACAAAATACATTTACTTGTCATTCTCATTTTACCGATCTGTCCATGTCAGTATTATACATCACCTGATCTAATAAAACCCGTCAGACTGCATGTACTGCGGGACAGGGAGCGTCGAACATTGAGGACGACTGCTTTAGAAATTTGCTTGAATTCAGCGGAAGGAATCACTTGTGAGTTCCAAAGTGCAACTAGCGTTTGTCTTCAGGAGAAACTACTTTCATTCAGCCCCAACTGTGTGTTCTTTCATTGCTCTGGAAGAACACTCATCAAACTAGAACACATGAAATACTAATTCACTACATAACGTAAATGAATAAAAGATTTACTCAACTTCTACCGACTTCTTTGGCGCAGGATTGCTGGGTAATTTTCAACTGTCATTGACTATGAAACCATCACTTGATGCTCCAAGCAGCGAACTGATCTCTTGAGGTACAATGTCCGACATTTAGAACATTACCAGTTTATCCGACACATTAATAATTCTTTGGTCCTATACGATGATGTGTCTGCTGTAGCTGAGGTCTCGAACTGGCCAGAACTCATGCATTCTGGACACTATCTGACCTCAGGGTGAGGGTGCTGCAAAGCTGGAACAGAGCTGTAGTCTTCACTAGCGCCTCCTATACGTCTTTGAGAATTACAACGAGCCCTCGTTAATGTCTGTGGTATCGATTTGCGTTGTCAGCTTTCATACTTTGGTGGGGCACAGAGATCTCTGAACGATACTACACTGGCAGTCCATCTTGCACAACGAGGGTGCGCAGGGAGTTAGAAAGTGTGGGGTACGATGTTTGAGCAGCTCCTCATAAGCCACACATTTCTGTAGTCAGTGATAAACGACGTTTGAGGTGGTGTAAAGAGCAACGCCACTAAATAGTGGGTGACTAGAAACGAGTAACGTGGAGCGATGAATCACGCTATACCTTCTGTCAATCCGACGTAACAGTTCGGGTTTGGAGAACACCTGTAGAACCTTACCTGCCATCATGTGTAGTGTCAACAGTGAGGTATGGAGGATGTGGTTTGTTTTAAAGGGGTGTCTTTCGTTTTTAGGGTGTACAGATATATTAATAGCATTTTCGCCCTCTCGTTTTGCTACTAAAGGAGTTATTTACTAAGTCTCACTAGATTAATTATTATATAAATTATATATACTGAAGCGCCAAAGAAACTGGTACACGTGCCTAATATCGTGTAAGGCCCCCGCCAGCACGCAGAAGTGCCGCAACAGGACGTGGCATGGACCCGACTAATATCTGAAGTAGTGCTGGAGGGAATTGACACCAAGAATACTTCAAGGTTGTTCATAAATCCGTAAGAATACAAGGGGGTGGAGATCTATTCAGAACACCACGTCGCAAGGCATCCCAGATATGATCAATAATGTTCGTACCTCCAGACTTTGCTGGCCAGCGGAAGTGTTTAAATTTAGAAGTGTATTCTTTGATACACTCTGTAGCAATTCTTGACATGTGGCGTGTCACATTGCCCTGCTGGAATTGCCCATATCCATTGGAATTTACAATGAACGTTAAAGGATGCAGATGACCAGACAGGATGCCAACGTACGTGTCACCTGTCAGAGTCGTATCTAGACGCATAAAGGGTTCCGTATCATTCCAACTGCAGACGCCGCACATCATTACAGAGCCTCCGCTAGCTGGAACAGTCCCCTGTTGACATGAAGGGTCCATGGATTCATGAGGTTATCTCCATACCTGTACTCGTCCTTCTGTTAGATATAATTTGAAACGAGACTTGTCCGACCAGGCAACATGTTTCCAGTCATAAACAGTCCAATGTCGGTGTTGACAGGTCCAGTCGAGGCGTAAAGCTTTGTCCCGTGCAGTCATCAAGGGTACACGAGTGGGCCTGCGGCTTCGAAAGCCCATATCAATGATGTTTCGCTGAATGGTTCACGCGTTGATACTTGATAATGGTCTAGTAGAGAGAGGGTGGCCATTCAGGACCTAAGAGAGTCCTCTGAGATCGTTATCTTATCTGCTGACAACGGCAATGCCACTGTTGTTCTTTCCCGTAAGGACTGCAATGAGAAGATGCACCGCCTGCTAGATGAGGACTCCTATAGGAAGATCAACGCTGACCCCACGAAGAAGGTGGAGAACAAGACCAGGGCTCTATTCAGGTCGCGGATCTACCAGAGGGGGACGCCAAGAAATTGCCACCTGAAGGACCTGTACCACCAAGACGTTATGGACTCCGTAAGGTCCACAAAGAGGGGATACCTATGCGCCCGATTGTCAGCAACATTAGGGCACCTACTTACTTTCTACATCTACATCCATACTCCGCAAGCCACCTGACGGTGTGTGGCGGAGGCAAAATATCTGACTGAATTACTTACCCCCTATGTACGTAAATGCCCTCACCTTATCCGTAATTCCGTGGATTTCGTAACACGTCTCGACAACTTCAGACTGAAAGACACTGATATCCTATTGAGCTTCGACGTGGTTTCACTATTCACCAGGGTGCATCTACGAGAGTCAGTCGAGCTTATTGGGCAGAAATTTGACGAGAAGACCACCGAACTCTTTAGGCATGTCTTGACCTCAACGTATTTTCTGTTTAATGGGGAATACTATGAGCAAACGGATGGAGTCGTAATGGGCAGCCCACGCTCGCCGGTGGTTGCGAATTTGTACATGGAGTACTTGTCTTAAGTTAAACAACTAGTGGCGTATCGCTTCGGGCATACTGGCCACAGTATCTAAAGAATGTGTGTTATGGGGAGCAACTGGCAAGACTCACTTTGACTCTCTTAAGGTAGCCAATGCCTCGTCACAATTAGAATTACATCAGCAACTTCAAGAAACCCCTAGCAAGGGTAACGACGTTTGTGTTAAGTTAAACAACAAGTGGCGTATCGCTTCGGGCAGACTGGCCACAGTGTCTTAAAAATGTGTATTATGGTGAGCATCTGGCAAGAATCACTATGACTCTTAAGGTAGCCAATGCCTCGTCACCATTAGAATCACATCAGCAACTTTAAGGAACCCCTGGAAAGAGCAACGATGTTTCTCTTAGGTTAAACAACTAGTGGCATATCGCTTCGGTCAGACTGGCCACAGTATCTAAGAAATGTGTATTTGAGTGAGTAACTAGCATGATGCCTTCGCGTCATCGAATTGGAAACCTACTTGTTTATTCCATTATGTTAATGACATGTTCGTCATCTGGCCCCATAGTAGGGACAAGCTGCTGAATTTCCTTACACACCTAAACTCCATACATCCAAACATAAAATTCACTATGGAGACCGAAGCAGAAGGAATATTACCATTCCTGGACGTCATGGTCAAGAAAAGAGCTGATGGTACCCTGAACCACGGTGTGTACAGGAAGTCAACGTACACTGACCTGGACCTGCATGAAGACAGCTGCCACCACCCTTCTCAGGGAAGTGGAGTACTAAAAAACACTAGTACACAGAGCGTGCAGCATCTCAGACGCAGAGAATCTGCCCCAGGAATTGGAACGCCTTAAAGCCGTGTTCCGAAAAAACGGGTGCTCGGAATGGCAGATTAGACGCGCTCTCCGTCCCACCACCACAGCACAACCTGTGGAGACGGATGAAGACACGGAAGAAAAGGTAGCCACTGCCTTTATTCCGTACAATGACGCACTATCGGGGAAAATCGGCCGTATATTAAAGAAACACCGAGTTAAAACCGTCTTTTGCCAGCCCAATAAAACACCGGCATTACTGGGAAGTGTGAAAGATGACCTCGGTTTGAGGAAGGCCGGCATATACCAAATTGCCTGTGAGTGTGGGAAGACTTATATCGGACAAACAGTGCGCACCATCGAAGATCGTTGCCGAGAACATCCAAGACACACTCTACTGAAATATCTAAATAAGTCGGCGGTAGCAGAGTACTGTTTGTCCGAGAAACACGAGATGGATTAGCAGCGTACCGATATCCTGCCTCAGACCTCTAAATATTGGGACAGCGTCGAAATCCGCACCAGGGAAGATCTTATCATTAGGTTGCGGCTACAATCTCAGCAAGGCTTGGGACCCGGCACTGAATTTAATTAAGAAGACTCTCAGCAAGAAGTATGAACTGGCGACCAGGGCGCATGTAGCAAGCATATCGACGCTCCGACAGATTCCGACGCCCACGTCTTCGCGTCCGCCGGCGCGCGGGCGCGGATGGCGAAGAGAGTGGCCGGCGGGGGGAGGGGATTTAAATCGGCCGCCCGCCCTCAGGAGCTCAGTTCGTCACCGCACCTGACGGTGACGACATGTCTGATCGCGGAAATATTGTGCCCGTTGGATACTATGAACCGGTCGTTCGAGCCACTCAATTCTTGTTAACCTGCCATTGTGGCAGCAGTAACCGCGGGAGGCACCCACATGCCTTGCTCATACTGTGGCATCAAGCAGCCAGGCCTGCAAGATGAGTGGTCTGCCATGCGAGTGGAATTATTCTTATTTCTTGAGTGACATCAATGACGGATTATGAGCTCTAGTACCCACAATTAAGCTACAAATTATTCTTCTGTTTCAATATTACGCAACGGAAACGGATAACGCACATCTGACTGTTAGGAATTTACACATCTCTGATTGTTCACTACGCTCTGGCAATACCACATTTTATTTCTTACCCAACTGCTTTGATCAACACATGGCCATCGCACTGAATATGAAGGGCGCACACATTATAAATTCTGGATGTCATGACTACACACTATTTGAAAAACAAGGCCAACAATTTTTTTCACTATCTTTTTTATTCCGATAAATTCTATTATGATTCAAAGATAACCTAAACACACCATTACATTTTATACAACCATTACACACGACACTGCCCCACTTCGTAACTTTTCTTTCCTACTAAGAAATCTGGAGGATATATGCACGTCTTCCTGTGCAATGCAAGCCAAATGGCGTTGCTGGATAGACGGCTGACTGACCTTGCTTCTCTCTCAGAGTATTAGAGTTTGAATCTAGCATTACACGGAAACATAACACGCAAAGTAATATTAAAATCATATTCGTCCCACACGCGAGTCCTCAACTGATACCTGGGACGAGTACTTCTCTTTATCCTTTGTCTCACACACAGATTGAGACTCACACATTACTTACCACGTGGAAGTGCTCGTCTCTAAGTCCTGCACACGCCATTTCTTAAATATTTCAAACTTATAGTACACACGCCAGTAATTCAGCTTAACTTTAGCACTCGGAAGTATTTCTACTTAGTACTAGCACTCGCAAGTATTTCAACTTATTGCTACACGTAGTTTAATTGTAAACGTTGGTCACTTCCGAAGATTACTACGATCCTCTTAATATTACATGCCTGTCATTTAATTCTCCCCCCAAAAGTTCCTGAAATAGAGAAATAATCATTCCAAACTACTCTTAAGTATTTCACATCCATACCAGTCTCTCCACTCTTTTGTCTTTACGGAGCACACATAAGACAGGTCTTACCAACACAAGATCCAGCGCCAGAGTGCTGAAACATGGCCGTTCTTCAGGTCATCTCGCACCTCCGCCGAGTTGGGGGAGCACTATGCTACCATATTGGTCAGCCACATTTCAGGCGCTCAAAACTCAGGTATTTTCATCTCTTCGTTTCACCAAAGGTGACCAAAGGACCGTCCCAGAGATGATCATATATTCTACATTCACTATCTGCGGTTAGAAGACGACCATACATTCATTCATTTCACAGATCTCACCAAATTGGATGTAGGGATTTATTTTGTGTGAGTGCACATGTGATCAATTAAATAAATAAATTGTCCCTCTTTCCTACACTGGTATCTGGCTTCGGTGTATTGAGTGAAATTGAGCTATTGTTACAAAAAATATGTTGTTCTGACAAGAATAACGAAGAATGTTGTACCTATTTTCAACGTCGGGCGGTACTGTACCCTTTCAACCGATCTAACAACTGCGCCAGACACTTGACTCATATAGGCGTTGCCAATCGTAGCGTCTTTGTTAAATCAAAGAAGATATCTACCATTCTCAATTTCTTATTTAGATCTACAAGCGACGCGCACATGTAAAAGAATGTATTTCATTTTCTGTTGGTGAACTTTTCGTGAGGCTAACCTATATGTTTGACATCAAATGAATTATTCTCAGATGTATTATTGCATTTCGGACACCTTCTCATAAACTTGTAACAAGGAAATCCCTTCGTTGCAGTCTGTTTTGTTTCTCTCTTTTTCATAAAACTATTACACAAACGAATATTTATATGTCTGGAAAATGATCGCCCTCGAATACACATCCGCAGATGTCTTCTTGCGCCACTAACGGATACACAATACATACGAGTGAATCTACTATACATAAGCCTGCTTAACGTTTCATCAAGGCCATGTAAGTCTTAATTCCTCATTGATTAGTTAAATATTCAAATTTCCATCTTGTTTGTTACATTAATCTGCTTAGACCCCCAAATCGAAGAAGCCTTGAATGCTGGAATGTACCAGGAACGTGTCCGTAAATATAATTATACACGCTGTGCCACGTCATTTGATACAATTCGAATGTTGCAGCTACCACAAAATTTTAAAATAACACCACAGCACAAAAATATCACATTGGAAAAAGGAGATGACTGTTTCAAGTCCATGTTTATAAACGAGTCTTGACCATTCTTTTAGCAATCACGTATTATTCAGATGGCAGCAAGCGATCAATAAGAACTGGGAACATTCCTTAGTGTGTAATATAATTAGAAGTTGGTAGATTATTTTCCGTGTCTTCATCTCACCCCAGTCGGAGTAAAGTCCTATTTCTTGTCGTTTCGGAACAGACCTTTTAACGCACGTGGCTTTATTCTTCTTTGACGCTCGTTGCTTCTTTCCTACCCCTGTTCCTATACGCGGTTTCAATTAACCCGCGCAACTCTTAATGAAGCTGAGTTAGTTATTATCTAATAATATGGTTCAGTAATTTTTACTTTAATTAGGCAGACTCCACGTTCATTAACGAATATCGTAATTCATATCGACTGACCAACCTCTCATTTAAATTTACGGGGAAATTCTTTAGGTAAGAGATATCTCACAAAAAGTTTCACCTTCGAAAATGCCATACCAAATAGAAAATGCCATGCCAAATTTAACAAAACAAACTAATTAAGTGAACCTGTTTTGATAAATTCTGTTAAAACAGTACGATTCGATTGAAAACGCAATAACTTATAACTGTCATCACTGTCCTGTATATTCCATTATGTGAAACAGTATCAATGAGAAAAGACAGCAGTAACGATCGGGAAAATTGCAACTGCAAAAATTAAGCTTACACCCCACATAAGATTCGTGGAAATAGACAAATATTTTGGGTTAGAGGGCTGTAATTGAACTCCGACTTGAAGAATTCAATATGGACAGCCTCTGTGCATAGCAGTCAGGAACTCTAAATGTTGGGGAATGAAACAGTCGGAACATGGTGTCAAGAAAAATTCTATACAGTTCTGTAAATGAACGTACAGGCTATATAACACAGGAGGAATATCTTTCGATATTTAAGCTACGGCACATTTGAGAACAAACCCAAGTTTTCAAAACTTAGTACTTACACGTCGTCAGGGGATGACTACCTCTGAAGACCCAAGTTTTTCTTTTATTAAAAAATCATAATAAATATCCTTCTATGTTTATGGTCGTTTTTGTATTTGACGAGGAAAATCGCCAAACACTTGTGCAATTTGAGAAGTTATTTTATTTTATTTTATTTTTACACCACGTTTCGGCATTTTAATATGCCATGTTCAAGCCTCATATGTACCTCATGTATAGAAACTCAAACGTATCGATATTGGCATACTGGGCGACAACTCAGTTGTTGTCAAGTCTTCGAAGGAAGCACTTGAAATACGAAGTCTCGATATACAAGTACTGATGTCTCCAGTGTGTTAACACCGATACGTTTGAGTGCCTATCATGAGGTGCATATGAGGTCTGAAGACAGCGTATTGAATTGTCAAAAATGGTCGTGAAAATAAAAGAACTTCTCCAATTGCACAGCTGTTTGGCGATTTTACTTGTTAAATATTCGACCAGACGTTGTTCCGCATCCACAGTGGATCAACAGAGCCGTTTTGTATTTGTTGTTCGCCTTGCAAAGTACTACATAATACATTTATCTGGTTAAAATGTTGAAAAATGGAAATGAAAAGTATAGCTTTTATGGTCTATGCCATATTTTGCACTGGGTTGGTACTAACTGTGATCAGAATTCTAACTGTGTCGAAATTCTGTTTCGCAACCTTGAGTGAGAGTTTTACGGTGCATTGTTGAGAGTCTAATTATTGACTTTTATTTTCATTGTTGATTTATAGACTAATCCTTATTAAGTATTATTAGTTTATTATTAATTTGTCATAGTAGAGCAAACGTTTTTCTTGTAAGGAACATTTTCAATAAGGAGATAAAAAGGCTTTAACGAGGCAGAAAGTCTGCTGAACTTTTAGTAGACGACAAATTATCAGAGTTCAGTGATTTCGAGTAAGATACGCACAAGTTGAAGAGGATTCAAATGAAGAAGAAACAGAGGAGAACGAAGAAACAAACCACGTAGGTAACGCTCCAAATGAACGTGTTACATGTTCTGGTAGAACGTATCTTGCAGAAGTTCCAAGACAGTGTAAAAATGATTTTGTAAACATAGTCCGTTGAACACCAGGGAATAACAGTGGCTGGGGTAGTAACCAATATAAGTGAATCATTTAAGAAGTTTTTCATTCTGGAATTGTTAGGGAAATTGTTGACCATATAAATGAAGAAGGTGAAGGCTGATTTATGTCAGATTTATTTGGAAGAGGCACATATAGAGGAATCACGAGTAAGATAAGAGCTTATCAACTATTGAAATTTCTTCGTTTTGATGATACGGACACTATGGCAGAGAGACGTGTGACAAATCTACGACGCTTCGTGGAAATATTTCAAAGGTACTGCAGAAGTGGACCTCATAATACAACTGATTAAATCCTGTCTTTTCAGAGATAGCTGTCAATTTAAAGCTTTTGTCAAACACAAGCCTGAGAAATATGATTAAAGTTCTCAGTAGTGCGTTTGAGCGATACGCAATAAAAACGAAAGTGTATGCTGTAAAAGACGGTAGACCTGCCTTTGTACGATGACCCTTTGAGATTGTGAAGAGACTGGTGGAGCCAATAAAGAATAAAGGCTACAGCATCGCAACTAACCGTTTCTACATTTCTGTGGTGTTGGCGGACACACTATTTGCAGACTACATACTTTAATTAGTTGGGACACTTATATCCAACATGTACTCTAAGAACTTAAGACGACAGCAGGTATGCATTCACAGATCCAACCACTAAGTAACCTCCAGTAACAGTTGTCTCATACATAATAAAGTAAAAATCTGTTGATCTTACCTACGAAACGTCGGGATGCAGGAGAAGAAGCTGATGGCCCCAAAAAACCACATAAACCTTTATTATACTCCACTGAGTAGGAAATGGATGGCATGGACCAAATGGCTAGAACGTACTCTACAAAAAATGGTACGAGGAGATTGGCACTATCTGTGTTCTGTAGCCTTCTTGATATAACTCCAATAAATTCACACACTGTTCAAGATGAATGTGCCTAAATCGAATGTCTAAAATTTAATCTCGGTGAAATAGGCCTTGAACTTTTGAAATCATACGTAGAAGAGCGATCCAAGGACTTGAAAGAACTCATATTGCCAGTCATTTACGCTGTGGGAGACATCGTTGTACAGAAACTAGAGATAATCACAATTACTTCGAATGAAGAACGAACGAAGAAAGCAAAATGCTATATATACTTAAAGAAAACAACTAACCAGAGAGCCGGAAATAATAATACGAAAACCCAGTTAACGTGTGGAAGCTGCGGTCGCCATCTGTGTAAGAGTCACCCAGAATGAACCATTTTGTGCGCAGGGGAAAATTGCACCCGTACATGACAGTAATCTTTCCGACTGAAGAGTATTGCTTGAAATTTTCAATATACCGTAAACTATTTTTGCGTAAGTGTTTTTATTTCTGTTTTCAAATTTTTCGACAAGAACAAAAAAGTTATTCACAGTCTTCATTTTCAAGTATGGACTTTATGTTTCTAGTTTATACAAATTCATGGAGGTGTCTTTCGTATTTGCAAATAAATGGAAGGCAGTTTGCTTTCTTCCCATACCAGTTTCGCTTCTTTTATTTGTGAAGCATCTTCAGTGGCCTTTAAATCAACCAGTATCAAACCACACATATATACCACAACACAAAGAAAAGACAAAAGATAAACGCACAACAGTTGGCAACACTTCACACACTGTAAACACACACATTCAGTACACAGTGAAAAGTGGAAGTGAAATGCTGAAGGAAATGTGGTGGAAAAAACGTCGAAAAGAGGCTACCTGGAGTATGCAGACCGAGTAAATACATGTCCAGGATGACACACATGGATTAACGACATCAGACATCGTAAGTAACACCATATGGTAATTTAACCTCACTGAGATCGTGCTGCAAATTTTGTTTCTAACCCGAAAAACAAAATAATAACAAGAGAAAACGTAAACAATGGCTAACATTTTATTATGTACGCAAAACAAATGTGTATTACAGGCCTCTGAATATGCTTCTCAAATAAAAAAGCAAAACACACACGACAAAAACAAAGCCTTTCATTTAGCTGCAAAAACGAATACACTTCCATGAATTTTGAAGCAACTGAGGAACGACGGAAAACGTATAAAAAGCAAATAGTCCATAGAAAATTTCATTGCCCAGCTTTTGATCACCCTTGCTCATTATACTTCACCAGAGAAAAATACATTACTGGACATCCCTTGTGCTCCAAACATAATTTTTCAGTCATAATGTCACTGAGCACTTTTAAACTGATCTCACATTGGAAACACAGTCCCCTAAAATAAATATGTACTACCATATTTATAACTTATTACAACACAGGCAAATTTTGCCCTTGGTTGTTGCTCCATGTATCCTAAGATAACTTGGTGCTCCTAGAGTTATGTAATAGCTATCAGGGTTCCTATAGAGGGAAAGGCGTAAAATGGGGTCGGAATCGCGTGCGGAAATGAAGACAATGCTCGTATGCTCCGCGTTATCCTCTAGGTCGGGATTAAACTGAGGACGGCGAATGAAGAAAAACCCCAGCATCACCTGTGACATTTAATTTTCTGTGAACGCCCCGTTTCCACTGCCTGTTCCAGGCTGCGCTTAGTTTATTCTTAGGGCCTCTGTTTAATGTTTTAATTTATATACGATGTTTATCGCCTCGTTAATCATAAAATCCACGTTGAGTGAAGCCTGGAATAAGATCTTGATATCTTCAGAAACTATCTTATCTGTTTTTTTATAGCACTGTCTTTCTCTGAAACTGACTCGTCGTTGTTTCTTAACTAGATGTGACGTCTGCATTCATTTCAGCACTCGGACACAGTGCAATTCGCCGTCGTACGTAATTTCTTGCTCACTAACATTATAAGTTGTATGCCTTAGGTACCCTCAAATCAAGGTCGCATTTCACTGATCGGTGCGTTCGTATAATTTTGAGAGGTGGTCGGGATATTGACCTAACGCCATATTTGTGTACAAAACATTCATGTTGTTTGCCGGCCGCCGGCCGCGTTGGCCGAGAGGTCCTAGGCGCTTCAGTCTGGAACCGCGCGACTGCTACGGTCGCAGGTTCGAATCCTGCCTAGGGCATTGATGTGTGTGATGTCCTTAGGCTAGTTAGGTTTAAGTAGTTCTAAGTTCTAGGGGACTGATGACCTCAGATGTTAAGTCCCATAGTGCTCAGAGCCATTTGAACAATTTCTGTTGTTTATACTAGTTCCGCGGAGTAGAAGGAGTTCTTTGGCGACTGCAAATCTCTTTTGGTACAGTTTGTATCCGTGCTTTAACTAAGATTCAGGCTTGTGATGTTAAGTTATGTGTGGCGAAAAGTTCCTGTGCCTATTTCACAGATTTTCATAATCCGCTCCGATTAAATATTAAAAATCATAGGCCACAGTCCGTTTTCCTGTGTTTCAAACAGATATGAAGTTTCTCAAATGAAATTCGATTCAATTACCGTCCTTCACTTTCTGAATTCCTTCTCAGTCGCAAAATCCTCCAAAATAGTAATTATTTGTTAGCCTGTCTATGGAATCATGAGCTTCTCATCTAATGCCCATCGTTGTTCTCTTTCCCGATGTTATTTCTTTTTTCTTGACGTTGAAGTCTACTCTCGTGTCCAGTTTTGCTTACAAATAAATTTGTTTTTGGACTGCTTCCACCTTGAGCAAACACATTTGTTTCCATCTTTACCATTCAGGCATGTTTCACTGAAGTTACAGCATCATCATGTTTGTTTTTTATATTCTATTTAATAAATAACAGTCAAAATGTTTTTTATGTGTAAGCATAGAATTTCAGTTTTTATTTATTCACAAGTTTAAAATCAGATCTTTTTTATACAGCTTGTTACCGCATGCTGTGCTTTATGTGGCTTTCTGTATTTTGCTTTTGTGAGATACGAAGATAAGATTGCAAACAGTTAATGTGTTACCGGCAGGAGGATTGAATCTTGTTTTGGTCTTAAGCTTTGAGAGGTTGCCTATCTCAGACTATGTGTGTGAGGAGGAACAATGAATGTGTGGAGAGAGATATTTTTTTGTCTTTTCTTCCAGTTGCTCGCCATCTTGTTTTCGTATCTCGGAAACAATGACACAGTGAAAGTTTTAAGGCACTGTTTCAGAGTTTTAAGGCGCTGTTTCAGAGTAAAGGTAATTGGGAAACCTATAGAATAAGTGTAAAAGATATACAGACGCACACACACACACACACACACACACACACACACACACACACGCACAATCTTTCACGTAGAATACAGTAATATTAATTACAACAGTCTATCATCCCCAGTAGAAAATTTTGGATGTAAATTAGTATTCCATACCAAGTTCTCTATGGTTGCAGATGACAGACTGTGAAGGAGAAACAGCTGTGACGCAAAATACAGAAAGCCATAGAAACCACAGCATGTGTTAACTAGTTATACAAAATAGTTTCTCTGTTTCTAGATTTGTGAATTGTAAGGTGGCTATAATTTCGCACCTTACAAGCACTCATCTACATACTTTTCCGTGATTTACAACCGGAATTAGGTATCATTTCATAGGTTGTACATCGTATATATGAATATTTAAAGAAGACTGACATTATCACGTACACCTTGTAAATAATTGTTAACGCTCATTTCATGAAAGGTGACGGAGTGTCTTTATTATTAAAACGGCGTATGGAATGATAACCTATACTAATAGAGGTTGGAACGCCAGTGGAAATGAAATGGCAGGCGTAACTCAAGCCCTGGGTGCAAAATCCCACACAGGTGTTTTGGTCCTGCCTCCCACAGGAAGTGCAAAGACCGGCAAAAGAGTAAACATGGTTGGTCGGCGTTCGGAAGAATCTGTACAAAGGGAGAATATTCTGTGGTTTCGAGAACATGATTCGCCTTGTGCAGTTACGAGGGAGGGGAGCCGAGTTTTTCTGGGAAGCCAGCGGTGGAGAGAAGAGGTCGTTCGTTTGAGCGCCCATGTTCGATGGTAGCTCAGTATCAGCATTTGTTGGTACAGACGGACTTGGTGTCTTTGCTCTAAGGAGATATTATAGTTAGAACGGTTAGGCACTGTACTGTTGCGAACTTATAGGAGTCTGAGTCTGGACTTAGCCTCCGCGTAGGAAGTCGTCGTTGAGTATGCAGCCTTCAGTGATTAAGAGCACTTCTTCTGCCTATACTCACATTGAGACGTTACCTGAACTCCGTCCTTGTGGCTGGGAATACGCGTTTATGGTCTGTAGAACACAGAGACGAGAAGACATTATTAGATTATAGCAGTCACATGACCGCCTTGTGCCGTCCTAGTGTCTGAATGAGTATATATATATATATATATATATATATATATATATATATATATATATATATATATATATATATATATATAGTGGCTGGAGTTCTTCCGTCGTCGCAGACGTGTACGAGAACCATCTCTCTGACGCACCGGACGCAGTGCATACGGTGATATTGCTATTTGCTTCGCCTTATTAGGCTTATAAAGCTAAACAGCTGTGATCACGTAAATTTTATTTCCACTGAGGTTGCACACCACTGTAGATCATCTTTGAAAGTAGTGTGTTCTAGTGTTTGGTACGTAGATGATATCAGTTGTCTCGCGTTGTTTATATTATATTGCTTGGCCATAAAAGGGGCAGATGTGGGCAATTGATCAATCGTGTTAGGTAGGAAATTCATTTGTATCCCTTTATATCTATCGGACATTGATATATAAGCATTTGTAATATAAAGGGGTTTTCATCTACAGTATATGTATAAGCGGAAACAGCATTTCTCATTTGGTATTTACTAGTTCCGTTAATCATTCATTTATGCTTATGTTGTAATTTATATGTTAAAGTGCAAGAAGGAGCAGATAATCAACATTAAGAGATCCTAAGATCTGATTCAGGGGGTAGTCAAACTGGGCCAAATCTTCATTTTCACGTTCAGTATTTCCGTTGCGCACATTGATTTTACACCCGCCTGGAGCAGCATCTTGGAGAATACTATATCGAAAAACTGATATTCTATACGTACAGGCAGTAAAAAACATATTTTTCCTGCTATTTCATAGAAAGAATATGAAAAGCAACTGATGATGCTCAAACTTCTGCGAAACATATTTGAGTAGAATAGAAGAAAAAAGCGGAACCTATACAAATACTAAGTTATTTATTTCTTTGTTGGGTTGGTACGTGATATGCAATGATTCCTCTTGAATCTGGCATTTACCTCTGTGAAAGTAGATCGTTTTGTATTTCTTGAACCGAGGTATGAGGAGGGGAGAACGTGTACACTACTTCTACACTGCTTCACATCTCCTAACGGACAGAGACAGTGTTGAACAGGAATAATCACTGGCGCTGAAGGATCACATGAAACACAGTATATACGAAGTAGAGGTGCTGTGGTACATTTATTTCTAAAAATGGTACTAGTTTCACCACATGGGAAAGGAGGATAACAGATGTAAATAACATTCACGTTTGCACAGGTCAGACTCACAACATAAGGGTCGATATCGAATTCTCTATAAGGAATATGCCCTCTTCTGGTGATAATGCACATTTTGAAGATGTTGTTCATGCTGACTAGCAAACTGTTCAAGATTCGTGGGGAAATATTGTCCCGCTCCTCCCTCAAGACGGTTTGAAGTTCTTGCACGCTTCGGGAATGTAGCGTTTTTCGAGAAACACGTTCGCCAATAGCATCTCCGGCATGATCTATAGGGTTAGGGAGCACGCAGGCCATTCCACACGTTCAATATCTTCCGTTTCCAATGTGTCCGGCACCTCAGCGGTCTTGTGAGGTTGGGCGTTGTCGTCCATAATCAGGAAGTTGGGACCTACCGCACCCCTAAACAGACTAACATGATACAGGATAATCTCCCTGCAGTACCACTGTGCTGTAACGGTGTGCATAATACCTCCGACACCATAGCGCCTAAGCCATACCGATGAAGTTCATAGTGACGCTCTATCCACACTAACTAATTGTTGGAAACACCACAGCGAAGCAGATTCGTCCAAGAGTAACCCACTGGATCACTGTTGCTAACCATAACCTGCATACTCCCTACACTAACTAACTATTTCTCGAAGATGACGTGGCTGAAGTGGGACGCATTCCACAGGCTTCCGAACGTACGAAACAGCCTGGTACATGTAGCGGTTGCAAGGACTGCAGTAGTAGTAGGACGTCTGTTCCTTTTCGCTACTAGGGCTACGTATCGATCCTCTAGCGGTGCTGTGGCACGTCTACGAACACCGGCATGTTTTCGCACAGCATTTCCGCATACAGCGTCGTTTTTTAATCGCGGCATGATGCTTTTAGTAAGAGGTATTACTGTGGCCAGAGTAGTGAAATTTTGATCGGCTTCGAGTCGTCGAATTGCTCGTCCACGATCGTAAGCACTCAAAAGACGTCTGTCAGACATGTTGCTGTGCTACACGAAATGTCACCCTAATCGGATTCACAAAAGCTTTCGTCAAACATGGTACTGCATGAATTGTGGAATGCATTCAGAGCGCCCATGTACACGTTTCGCTGCAATTGGTAAGTCACGCCCTCTACATTTCTGCTTAGTAACATTGGTCGGGTGTTCCGTAGCAATTGTCGGTTGTTGCGTAGCAATTGGCAGTTGTGACTTTGCAACTGTCACGCCGTGTATTTTAATCTTGTAATCTCCGTTTGTATGTTCTTATAAGTTAAATGTTCTTGCATTGCACACCTGAGGTAAGAATGGTGTGCGTTACTGTCATTCAGTTATAGGGAGGGAAGACAGTGAGAAAAAGACATACAAAATGACTGGTGTGCCAGAGAGACTGTCATTAAATCGTCAAATAGGTTTTATGAGGCTCTTTTCAGCTTCTGTGTCTCTTAAGGTATTTCTCTCCGCGCTGTTCTGTACATGCAAGTCTTTGCTGGCATTCTGCACATGTAAGTCTTTACTGGCAACTATCTGCCGAATCTCGCCAGTTCATTTTTCTGTATAATGTAATATTGTGGCATTTCTGCAGTTCCGTAATTTACATTAACCCAACAGTGTCATCTTCTTTGTGTCATTTCATTTTTCATTATGATTGTACCAGTTTCATGTTCAGTTATGTTGTCAAAGCGAGGCTTAGAGCACCGGCCGATGTGGCCGAAGGGTTCTAGGTGCTTCAGTCTGGAACCGCGCGACCGCTACGGTCGCAGGTTCGAATCCAGCTTCGGGCATGGATGTGTGTGATGTCCTTAGGTTAGTTAGGTTTAAGTAGTTCTAAACTCTAGGGGACTGATGACCTCAGATGTTAAGTCCCATAGTGCTCAGAGCCATTTGAAAAAAAAATTTTTAGGCTTAGAGCAAAAATAAGACCTTTTCAAGAGACGCAAATATCGTACGTCTTTTCATCAGTTTCTCTACATTACTCAAAAATTCGTGATGGCTCTTTCGAGAAGTTCATTGACGATTTTCTAACTCATCCTTCCCAACATGAGCTTTCACTCAGTCTCTACTGTCCTCAGTGTCGACGTCAAACTTTAACCTTCCTTGCTTTTTAGAAATAGTAAGCGTTGGACAATTGTTTTATCTCTTCTACGTATAATTTTGTATTTTAGGACAGTATGTTGCAGGTGTTGTATCGCTGGAACGACAGAACTGGTTGGCATGTATGCCTTTCCTCACTCAAGGTCTTCCCGTAGCCTTTCACGAAGCCATGTGGCTTGGCTATTAAGGCTATGGACTCGGGTTCGAAGGAAAAGGTTTCGTTTTACGTTCGTTAGGATACGTTTCGTGACGCGCACGGGTATTTAATTCTTGTTCTGGAGAATATTGGAACGTAGAGCGTGTTACTAACTTCGCGTTATAAACTCTTGGGATGTGGACCCGTGAAGGGGGGTCGGTCGCTAGTAATGTAGACAGGATGCTGTAGTTGGTAACGCATCGGTCCCGTCCTATGAGAAAGCTATTACAATTCGCCATGACTGTAGTATTTATTACAATTTTAAGCATTGCACTGGTGCTGAGGAAATATCTAATGGTAACCAGTGTTATAAAAGTGCTACAGAATTCGGATCATCAGTGAAGGTGAGGTACTGAATACCACATGAATAAGTTTAATTCTCGTATCGTGTGAACCTTACGACTGATCATTGCTGCCGTATAGGTAGTTAGTTACGGATGTAATAATTACCACCGTGGCAATGAAGTACTAACGCTTAGCAAATATGGGAGAGGGCAACATATTATTCTCTATGTTTGTTCGTGTATCAGGGGTTTTCGTTAAAAACATTATTACCCAGTTTTCTTTGTACTCCTTAGAAGCTTTCAAGGTGAAATTAGAAACACCTTCTATTTGTTAAATAATACACGTAAAGAGAGACTCATATTATTAACAAAAGCATTGTTTTTGTGTCATGTGGAGGTGATAATGAATGCTATCAAATAATTTTTCAGCTAAAAATAAAATTTTACTGTAATACAGTTTCGCCGGCCGGGGTGGCAGAGCGGTTCTAGGCGCTACAGTCTGGAACCGAGCGACCGCTACGGTCGCAGGTTCGAATCCTGCCTCGGGCATGGATGTGTGTGATGTCCTTAGGTTGGTTAGGTTTAATTAGTTCTAAGTTATAGGCGACTGATGACCTCAGAAGCTAAGTCGCATAGTGCTCAGAGCCATTTGAATCATTTAACCACTTTGACACGCCAATTGGTACCTGTGTGAAGACGAGCGATCATAGAAATTTTTGACTTCCTGAACTATGTATATACGATTTGTGTGTGTAAGAACTTATTCGGCAACGTTATCATGGAAAACTGCCAACAAACTCCTACTCAGACTGGTCTACATACCAAGCCAACGATCGGTAGTACACGGTGCCGATTACATTCGAGTTCTGAAATGTATTCGGAGTTGCGAATATCAACCATCTCCAGCTGTATAATGGAATGACGAGAACGAAAATCTGTGCCGGACCGGGATTTGAAACTGGATTTCCCGCTTTGTGCGAACGGCCGCCTCAACGGCTCCGGCTACCCAAGCCCAGTTCACGGTCTCACCCACACTTCCGTATGTCGTCACCCATGTGTCATGACTGTACTCATACGAGTATTAATGTTATCCCCATACGAGTAAAACATTTTATTTGTAAGCCGCAGGCCCGGTTGCAGACGAAAAATACGAAATTGCCGTAACTGTTTTGTGAAGAAGTACTATACAATAGCTAAAAAGTGAGAAATAGGATTGTACTCTCGCATTTCACTTTCCTATATGCGCTGAATTCCGTTTATTGCAAGATGTAAATGAAGTAGCCATACCATGTTTATTGTGATCCTGAGAATGTATCGTGTTTTCCTTTATTTATTTATTTATTTATTTAACCTGGCAAGATTAGGGCCATCAGGCCCTCTCTTACATCTAACCAGGCATTCTACTTACTTTACAGTCGTATGTTTTAGTAGGCATGTTAAACTACATTTAATACAAAAAGTGAGATAAACAATTAGAAAGGTACACCTCGAAAAATACATTATTGAAGAGAAAGATTTTAGATAGGAGTGCTGGCAGCAGGGAGTATGAGGGAGACTCATGGTGAAGGGAGGAGAAGAATAGAGAGACATGATGAAACATAATTAAGGAAAATATAAAGGAAAAGAAGACTGCGTGGCTAATAGAGATAGATGAAGAGGAAGGCATCTCAGGAGCAAGATAGGAGACGCTAGCTTTGCTATTTGACAGATGAGAGGATTGGCCTTGCACATTAATTTTGTGGAGAATTTTATGCGGATGATAGTAAGAAATGCTTCAACTTCTTCTTAAAAGCAACAGGAGATTGAATTTTCCTCAAGGTAAGGGGCAGTTTGTTCCAGAGGCGGACAGCGGCAACTGAGAAGGAGTTTGCAAAAGTTTTTGTTTTGTGAGTGGGCATAGTTAGGATACCAGATAAGAGTGACCTCGTGTTTCGATTATGATGGCATGACAGGTTTTTAATCTCTGAAGCTAGGTACTGGGGTGCTTGCGCGACGAGGAGTCGGTGAAGTAGACATAGAGTGTGGTAGTCACGCAGTTTGTCCGGCCGCAGGCACCCTAGCTCGGAGTATGAAGCACTAACATGATCATATCGGCGAATGTTGCAGGTGTAACGCACACAGGCATTCATGGTTAGCTCTAGCCGTCTTTTGTTTTCACTACTCATGCCTTGTTGAATCACATCACAATAGTGGAGGTTCGGTAGAACGAGTGCTTGCACGAGCTGGCGTTTCAAGTCCTGTGGGAATATGTTCCGAAACTATTTGAGAGCATAGAGACAAGCAGACGTCTTTCGACACTGCGACTGTATTCTCCGCCCAGTTGAGATGCTCGTCCAAAGTTACACCCAAGTTCTTCACTGTTTTCTGATATGGTATTGGAGTACCTTCGAGCAGAATAGGAGGTAGCCGTTCGCGGAAATCTGAACTTATTAATTTCTGATGGGCTATTAAGATTACTTGCGTCTTTTTTGCATTTAATTTGAGCCCCAGGTTTTTCGCCCATGTCACTACTGAAAACAGATCATCATTCATCAGAGCGATTGCAGTGTTTACGTCTTCAGGTCTGACGCTTAGGTAGAGCTGGAGGTCGTCGGCATAGAAATGATGTTTACAGGTGGACAAAACCGACGAAATATCGTTGACATATAAAGAAAACAAAAGTGGTCCTAAGACTGATCCTTGTGGCACTCCCGAAGAAACATGTTTCCAGGAATATTTTTCATTTGCGCAGACAACACATTGCTGTCTGTCTTTTAAGTAGCTTTCAAACCATCCCATTGCACTATCAGAGAAATTAAGCTGTTGCATTTTTCTGAGTAATATGTCAAAGTTAACAGTGTCAAAAGCTTTGATGAAGTCCAGTAGCGTCAATATTGTTGCCTTTCGATTGTCGATGGCATATTTCAGGTCATCAGTTACTTTAATTAGAGCAGTGTTTGTGCTGTGATGTTTACGGAAACCGGATTGAAATTTGTCATATAGACTGAATTCATGCAAGCGTTCAGTGATTTGGTCATAAACAATATATTCAAGTGCTTTGGAAACAGCAGGCAGTATGCTAATTGGTCGGTAATCACTAGGCAGTTGCGGGTTTTCGATCTTAGGGATGTGTCGAATTATGCTTCTTTTCCAATGCAGTGGGGTATATTCCGTTCACGAGGGAAAAATTAAATATGTCAGTTAAGACAGGTACTAAGATATCGGCAACATTCTTAATCATGGTTATACCGATACTGTCGTTGCCTATTGCATCAGAAGAGATTCTCATTATTGATTTTCTTGCCGTATTTGTTGTTACATGTTTTAGATGGAAGGTATCGTTGTTAGCTATCCTGTTCGGGGATTCTTGTGGACGGTAATTATCAGCCGTGCTGGTATTCAGAGGTGCAGAGAAGAATTCATTTAATTCGTTAGCTGACACATGAAAAGTAGTTTCCGATTTTGCCTTTCCGACCCCCAAGCTACGGAGATTCTTCCATAGAGTCGTGGGTGTCAGATCGCTGCATACAAGGGAGCGAGCGTGCCTGATTTTGGCATTGCGAATGCATTGTTTCACTCTGTTCCCCCTGATTTAAAAAATACATAAAATGTCATTTACTTTTTCTCTTTCAACACATTAGACTATAGTAGACAACGAGTTATTTTCAACTTAACTATTATGCTTGTAGTAATTGATTTAGTAATTCAACATATAACACTTCAGTCTATAGTGTACAGATTTTCTTTTACAAATCTCTACTCTTTGCTAAGTCTCTCTCTCTCTTTTTCTCTCTCTTTCTCTCTCTCTCTCTTACTTGGATACAACCTGAAACACATACTGCTTCCGTTTCTAGTTTCCGTAGCTAATTTATTGTACTCATCCATTAACTTGACGCCTGCTGCAGCCCGTTCATATACAACTTTCAGTTTATTGACCAGGTGTAGAGCATTGAGGAAATCTTCATTTCCATGTCACTGCGAGGGTTCTGTCATAAGAAACTCACCACTCGTGTCAGATCTTATGAAAACATTTCTGTTTTATTAAAAGTAAATTGTTCTACCACATTACTGAGTATTTCTGGGATTTGATTCATCCTTGCTTGAACCCTTTTTGAAATTTTCGTTTAATGTTTCCGCCTCGTGATTCAATGTGTTGGCCATTTTCATTTTAGAATCAGACAAATTAGGATCAAAGAATGTATAAGAAGCAATTTCATGGGGCAACAACTTCAAACGCAAGTGAAATCCATATACGGTGCTTTAGCTGTAGACGAGCTCGACATACACACTGATTAGCAGAATACAAATACGAGAAATTGTATTCTCTTATCGTTCTGTTAATTAAAATTCCTCACGAAACACATGCATTTTCAAACATTTAATTGTTTTCACCATCCACTTTGCTTGATGGATGCGTCCTGGAGCAGAGAAATATTTTCCACGATATAGTGCTTCAACAGGAAAGATTGCAGTTAACTCAAAAAATACCGAATAATCCTCTACAGGTTGATGTTATCTCAAAATATCTTGAACAAAATTTCGTACTCAAGACATGTCGACTAGATGCGAATTTTCGTTGACTTTTCGGTGCTTAAATCCACTTTTGATTTCATTAACAACGATTTTAGTTTTTTTAAAGAGTGTTGAAGATTCTCAACCAACATTTTCCTCAGGAACACTTTTAAGAGAGTTCGTATATGTCTGATGCCTGATAGATAAAACACAAGAAGCCTGGTAGGTAAATACAAGAGGTCTTTCTCTGAAAGGTTTCTAATAAAAATACATGCACCATTAAAGTTTACCATATACCGTTGCCAAAAACGATTTAACAAAGAAATGAATCCCCAATTTAATGAGAGTTTCAACTGTCAGGATGTGAACTAAATCCCTTTCTCTAATACTGCACTTCTCAGAGACAGCTGCAAGTGCGGAAGTCATTACTTCTTGACGACCTCTCATCTTTTTTCATTTGTAGCTATGGAACTTTTGAGACAATATTATAATGCGATGTCTCTGAAACTTCCTGGACCCTAAGTAACTTTGATTCAACACTGCTTGAACTACACCTCACTAATTCGGCAAGCTGCTCTGAGAAAAAATGGTAAGAAAGATCTGAAAGATAGCAAGTTAAAGGACCGAAACATGGGTGAAATCATCAGCATTGAATGAGTAGTAGATTTTTCTTTTAAAATGTACTTATGTTATCGATTTATGAATAAATGACTAACCGAATCCTTGAATTTCATCTTAATTTCGCTGTAGCTTCTTCTCTGGTACCTCTGCACGCTCAGATGTTTTTCCCTCTTTCCCAAACAGCTGCTGATCAATTCAGTGCCTGGACCTTGGCCGACCTTTCAACCGTTGACTGATGCAAAACTGTTAATTTTCTTCTAAAGCTCTAGTTATTTCGAGGGAGTAGTACCATAGTAAATAAATTTTGTTGTAGAAATGAACTGAAGATGAAGACATTGTCACTGCTACGACTATTTTCTTCTCTTAAAAAGTGCAACACTACTGGGGTGATGCCGGTTGAGCTGTAATAGGAAACAGCTTGCCTCGCCCTGCCATGTTTGTACCTGTCTTGGGGTCATTAACCAGTTACGTTATACAGACAGTGCGACCTGTGATGTGAGAATGCTTTCAGGTAAGGAGTCAGAGATAAACAAGACGCTGACATTGTGTAATAAAGAACTTTGTCACATGGAAGTGATGTATTGCGAAGTTGATGATTCTATCTTCATGAGTGTGTCTATTTTGAAGACCATGGGACACCGTTTCTCTTTATCCTACTGAGCCTAATTCCACACAGCTCATGTTTACATGGAATGGAACCAAACTAGGGAGTAGACATTATTAAGAAAAACTTTACAAGTGTCAAATAAGAGACATACGAACTTAGTACTTATCTTGATTCAGCTAGCATGACGCAGAAATGGATCACGACCTTGTCTGCGGAATCATCCCATCCAGAGAATGATTCTGTGAAGCCTAAATCAGATTTGTGTAATGGAAATTTGCACGCTACTCCTTGATATCCTTAATGTCTTAAACACAGTAACACGCCACGCGATAGCTACATGAAGAGCCTATACGTGTTTTGAATGTAAGAACTTCTTATGATTATGTTTTTCCAGCATGTCGCTAGACGGTATTTTGCGGCTGTCCTAACGTGATTAGAACTCAAATTTTATGCCCAATGTTTCAACAAGACGTAATCTCGAGATATTATGCAGGACTAAATCGTCATACATACTGCACACGCAGAAAATGTCTTCTAACTAGTTCATATTGCTTTCGGCATTTTTGTTGTTGCGTTTCTGGGACAGTATTTCAGCTTGTGCTCAGCTATCTGAAATGATGATGTGGATAGTAGTACTGGTAGAAGTCGTAAACTGGAAGTCTAGTGTGAAGATATTATTTATAATAGTCTCTTGAATAATACCGATTGGACTGGCATATTGGATAAACAATAAACTCTTATGATTAAAAAATGGTTCAAATGGCTCTGAGCACTATGGGACTTAACATCTGAGGTCATCAGTCCCCTAGAACTTAGAACTACTTAAACGTAACTAAACTAAGAACATCACACACATCCATGCCCGAGGCAGGATTCGAACCTGCGACTGTAGCAGTCACGTGGAACTCTCATTGTGGGTGCGTTGCCTGCGGTTTCCCCTAAATCATTTACTGCATATCCGACAATACAACTTGTGCAATGTCTCCAATGACATTCTTTGTCTCATCGAATAACATCTTTTAGCTTCAGTCTGTTACCATCTGCTGGACCACACTAAATAATTTGCCCCAATAACAGCATCAGCGTTAAATCTGCTATAAAGGGTGGCACAGAAAGAATCTCAATTGTATATAACTTGTAAATGAGTAGTTCCTTCAGAGTAACGTCATTTAGCGATGCTTTGCACTATGCTGGAGCCATTCCGGAAATCTCATTTATCATCGTTGGAAGCGAAAACAAGATATCGTACACACGCAGAGTCTCCACTTGAGGTCACATGCGCGAGCACAACGGGACAGTTTTCGCATATGATGTGGCGTAAGTTCCATAGTCCCGTGACAGCGTTCCTCTTTAAAGCGCGCCAAATGGTCGTAAAGTGCGGCAGTGCGTTATTGAACCGCCCCCAGCTATAATTAAGCATGGATCAACAGGTAAGGCAGGCCGGCGTTGGAATTTACACTATTCCATCTCTTCAGACGCTAAGCAATCTGGCTATTGTTGGATAAAACCATAATGGGGTAAAACCACAATGTACACAAAAATTTTGTTACATGGTGGAGTCACGTTGACAGAGATGCAGATTCAGATATCACTAATCAACTCGATCGGTGACACACAAGAAGAATTATTACCTACGCTCTAGGGCTTCAATTTACGAAGTCTGCCAGTATTACTGTAAACACCATCATTTCAACGAGCTAGGCAGTCGTTGAAAATTTTGTCGGCGACCAGTTAGCGTAGTGCCTTTGTCTCCTGTATTAAAAGTAAAAGCTCTTAACCACTTTATAGAGTTTTGTGTGTGTGTGTGTGTGTGTGTGTGTGTGTGTGCGTGCGTGCGTGCGTGCGTGCGTGCGTCTGTGTATGTGTGTGTTTCGAGTTTACGGCCGCTCAACGGTGAGATTATCAGCGCTCTGTTGAGTTCTGTTACTACGTTAATCATGTAACACGATGTAATACAGCACCAACAGTCAGGTTTCTATAGAATGTAATCTTTCATTAAGACAATCTAGCCTGTCTTCAGAACGCAGTGATTTGAATATAGACGTGAACCACCACCCTTAAAGTCATCTGAAAATGTTCAAAGCCGAAGGTAACCGTTTATAGCACAGAAATGGACGAAACTAAATGAATTAATGTCTGTTTGTTGTTTATTTTGTAATGATGCCTGCAAGTTATAAAATTATATTTTCATAGTTTTGTTGTTCACGGAATGAGTCCAAAAATAAAATCGTGCAACGATAAATAATATCCAACTAATGCTAACTGGTTGAAAGTTAAAACATGTTAAAAATGTATGCGGGAGTAGGGGATACCCCAGCTCAATAGCGAGACAAATACTGAGAGACAGGTATAAATAGATCGATTTAACGACAGATATACTTTTCGTCCCATATATATACAGGGTGGTCCATTGATGGCGACCGTGCCAAATGTCTCACGAAAAAAGCATCAAACGAAAAAACTACAAAGAACGAAACTTGTCTAGCTTGAAGGGGGAAACCAGATGGCGCGATGGTTGGCCCACTAAATGGCGCTGCCATAGGTCAAACGGATATCAACTGCGTTTTTTTTTAAAAATAGGGACCCCTATTTTTATTACGTATTCGTGTAGTACGTAAAGAAATATGAATGTTTTAATTACGCCACTTTTTTCGCTTTGTGATAGATGGCTCTGTAGTAGTCACAAACATATGGCTCACAATTTTAGACGAACAGTTGGTAACAGATAGGTTTTTTAAATTAAAATACAGAACTTAGGTACGTTTGAACATTTTATTTCGGTTGTTCCAATGTGATACATGTACCTTTGTGAACTTATCATTTCTGAGAACGCATGCTGTTACAGAATGGTTACCTGTAAATACCACATCAATGCAATGAATGCTCAAATTGATGTCCGTCAACCTTAATGCATTTGGCAATACGTGCAACGACATTCCTCTCAACAGCGAGTAGTTCGCCTTCCACATGTAGTCAGGCGTTATCGGTGGATCACGATAGCAAATATCCTTCAACTTTCCCCACAGAAAGAAATCCAGGATCGTCAGATCCGGTGAACTTGCAGGCCATGGTGTTTGGACGACCAATCCGCCTGTCATGAAACATGCTCTTCAATACCGCTTCAACCGCTCGCGAGCTATATGCCGGGCATCGCCATTCTGCCATGCAGTGAAACATCTTGTAACATCGGTAGAACAATACGTAGGAAATCAGCGTACATTGCACCACTTAGATTGCCGTCGATAAAATGGGGGTCCATTATCCTTCCTCCCATAATGCCGCATCACACATTAACCCGCCAAGGTCGCTGATATTCCACTTATCGCAGCCATCGAGGATTTTCCGTTGCCTAATAGTGCATGTTATGCCGGTTTACGTTATCGCTTTTGGTGAATGACGCTTCGTCGCTAAATAGAACGCGTGCAAAAAGTCTGTCATCGTAATTACTCTTGTGCCCAGTGGCAGAACTGTACACGACGTTCAAAGTCGTCGCCATGCAATTCCAGATGCATAGAAATGTGGTACGGGTGCAACTGATATTGACGTAGCATATCAACACCGAAGTTTTTGAGATTCCCGATTGTCGTGCAATTTGTCTGCTACTGATGTGCGGATTAGCCGCGACAGCAGCTAAAACACCTACTTGGGCATCATCATTTGTTGCAGGTCGTGGTTGACGTTTCACATGTGGCTGAACACTTCCTGTTTCCTTAAATAACGTACCTATCCGGCTAACGGTCCGGACATTTGGCTGATGTCGTCCAGGATACCGAGCAGCATACATAGCACACGCCCGTTGGGCATTTTGATAACAATAGTCATACATCAACACAATATCGACCTTTTCCGCAATTTGTAAACGGCCCATTTTAACACGGGTAATGTGTCACAAAGCAAATACCGTCCGCACTGGCGGAATGTTACGTGATACCACGTACTTATACGTTTGTGACTTTTACAGTGCCATCTATCACAAGCGAAAAAAGTGGTCCAACTAAAACATTCATATCTCTTTTCGTACTACACGAATAGTAACATAAATGGGGGTTGCTATTAAGAAAAGCGCAGTTGATATCCGTTTGACCTATGGCAGCGCCATCTAGAGGGCCAACCATAGCGCCATCTCGTTTCCCCCTTCAAGTTAGACGAGTTTCGTTCTTCGTAGTTTTTTCGTTTGATGCTTATTTCGTGAGATATTTGGACCGGTCACTATCAAAGTATAGTGAGAAGATCGTCAAAGGTACGCTAATGTTCCTATCACACATACTAAGTAAATCGTGCTCATGTATGTGGAATGCGTAAAATATGTGAATCACATTTTCATTTATAAATTAATACATAATCACGATATTGCTGTGCCCGTGTTTTTGTGCTTACACGCATGCTTGTCCAAATGAATAGGCACTGCGGGGACTACAGCCGTTATGAAATACATTACATGAATTCACAATTACGAATGAGGACCACCATCAGCTGTAGAATGGAATGACGACAATGAAAAGTTGTGTCGAACTCGGATTTCCCGCTTATCGCGAGCGGTCACGTGACCATGTGGCTATCCGTGAGCGACTCGCAGCCACACCCAAACTTCCATATCTACTCAACCATGAGCCCGGCCGGACTGCAACAAAACAACAAAAATCCAAGGTGAAAACACATTTGATCGTCTTCTTCGACAACAACGGCCTCATCCACAAGGAATTTGTTCCTTCCGGTCAAACCATTAATGCTGCATTTTACCAGTCCGTTTTGCACCGATTGCTACAGCGTATCCGGCGGGTTTGGCCAGAGTTGCAGAGGACTCGAGAATCGAAGCTGCTCCGTGAGAATGACTTTGCACACTGCGTGATCCATGTGCGCCAATTCCTGGCGCAGAATATGGCAACTGTTCTTAAACACGCGGCCATGACAGGTTAATATTGTGCGGGCGTGAATGCTGTCAAAGATTGGCTTTTGCTGATAGTTTCCAGAAGCTGTACGAACGTTGTCAAAAGTGTGTTGTAGCTGGTGGCAACTATTTTGAATGGCAATGAAGACATTTGTTTGTATCTTTTTTTTTGTTTGTTGTGTGACAGCATTCACCGAACGTTTTAGGTACACCACGTATATGTTTAATTATAAGCCTGTTTTAAATGTCTTCTGTTGCATTTGAACTATTTTGATTTAAAACCTTGTAAACAGTTTCTCCCTTTAGCTCTGTGTACAAAGTGAACAGTATTGTCACTTTTTCATCTACGGCAGCGAATGCATTTTATGTGGTGCGGAGAGGTTTGAAGGACAGGCCACGGGGAGAACGGTGATCGGTGAACCGTGACCCATGGCATATTCACAAGGAACAGCGACGGACAAGTGGGCAAGACAGTCGACGTTCGTGGACATCAGGTCGTAATTGTTAATCTGTTCCGTAAGTAGTTATGCAGCTCATCAAGTGTGATATTAACTTGAAACATTGATCGAGCAGTAACAGTGTTGGAATTTCTATTCTCAATTGTGGTGAAAGAAACTTCTGTTAACACAGTTCTATAACAGAAAAAAAATTTAAAGAGTATTTATGCGATCCGTGTACTGGGGCTTTTCAGCTATTACTAGTTTTTGGTTGGTAAGTTTGCATACTGGCAATGACCCATTGCATTATTTCTATACTAGCGGAGAAACCTGGCGTTTATCGGATATTTATTTATAGCCTTCCTTCACGTCCATACCATGCAGCATGTGGCCATGTACTTAACGTTTATGACATCATTACTTCTAAAGTAATAAATTTAAACGTCTGCATGATCGGCAGTTTTTTCACGCAGCTCACTGTTTATGACTTCATATCTCCTGAATAATGTGGCGTACAATGATACAATATTGTAGGTACATTCCGCAGCAGATGTGGATATTGTGTGCGAAATTTACTGCGAATATAGTTAGTAACAAAGCAGTAATAAACGTAAATGTCATACATGGTGCGGCAGTTTTTCGTGCATCTCGTTGTTTATGACGTCGTATCTCCTGAACTATATCACGTAGATGATATAATTTTGTACTTACATTGAGTGGTGTATATGCATACTCTCTGTAAAATGTGTCACAAATACAGTTAGTAGCAAAGAAATAATAAATTATAATGTCGTGCCTCATGCGGTACTTTCACTGCATAAACAGCGGAAAAGTAGTAAGCGATATACATTTTTCCTTTCATTATTCAGCAGGGATTATCGGCAAGAAAGAAATTCTTAAAGGTTTGAAATTATGTGTAAAGTCTGTTGGAAGCGTTAAGAGCTCTCATTTTCAAACACTGTATCAGTAGAGTTTGGGTATTCACTCGCCACTGGCTACGCTTCTTGTTCACCCCTGCCCACATCCTTTTGAGTCAGGTGGTTCTTACCCGCACAGCGATCGTTGCCTGACAGTGAGGTATATGTGTACCAAGTTTGGTTGAAATCGGTCCAGTGGTTTAAGAAGAGATGTGACGCACGCACGCACGCACGCACGCACGCACAAACACACACACACACACACACACACACACACACACATTTTTATAATATGTATGGATTTAAACGTTCCTGTGGGTTTATAACATATAATACATTTCGCTGACACAGTTCTATTTAGTTGAGTGTCCTCCACAAGCAGTAGTTAAGCGTCTCCATAGGGCACAGTTACAATTCGAATTGCTTGAAATTTCTGTAGGCGGGCACACAAAGTTTTGTGAGTAGACAATCAGAAATATTGTACTGGTTGTTGACGTGTACCGCCATAACAGCCGTTGACTCATAACGACTACATTATTTTTCTCACTTTAGTGCTCGATAGTGCTATGAAGAATTTTCACCAAGCTGTGATTGTCCATGGATTTACCTCACAACTATGTCACACTTCCAGCTCAGCAAAGGTAAATGAATCACACTGTGGTCTCTCTTCTGTCTTTTGTCGTTCATTTTGACATGTGTACGTTTCCTATATCGCAAGCGTTAGTGAAAATTTCCACTTATTTAGCAGCACTAAGTTCACTTAAACATACAGTTTAGACACATTTACATATAGAAACATGCTTTCACATTTTACCATCCATTCCTACATAGGACAGCATTTTTATCACTGTTAATCCCACGGATCGAAACTTTTGCTTTACAAGTGGTTTCGTCTGTTTTATCTATAACTATTTTCATTTTATTTCAATTTGTTCATCTCAGGACTGTGTTGGATGATATATGTGACACACTGACCTGACATTTATAGATAAACGTATTTTCTTCTTTTTCATTAGTGAAACGGACATATAGAAATTGAGGACATCTTTTTCCCACCTTCTGAAGAACGGATAAAAAAGTGCGCTAGGTACCAGAAAGTTAGACAGAAAGAAAATAAATACAATTCGCGTTAGCGAAAAAAAAAAATGCACCGAAAGGCGCGGAAGGAACTGTCTGAATTAATTACAGATAGGCACACACTATACAACCCATGGCCCATACCAACACAGTACCAAGATATTTACTCATTTTAATACACCGATGAGGCGAATCATTATGACTGCAAATATAACTTGTTTGTCTGCTTTTGGGATGAAATTCATCCGATTGCTTGTTGGTAGATTTGTGGAGGTACGTCGCATTCAATGTCTACGCACAGGACATACAATTCGCGTAAATAACGGGCTGCTGATTTTTGTGCGCGGTGATGGGGCCCGATAGCGCCCCAGAGGGGTCACGTAGGATTTACATTAGACGAATTTGGTCGTAAGGACAATTATGCTGCTTAAAGATGACATCGTATTCAGGGAAGACATCAAACATGAAGGTGGTTCGCAGGAGTCAGCGTGTCTTCGATTACTACCACAGGCCCCATCCAAGCGCAGAAGAATGTCTCCGATAGCATAATACTGCTCCCAGTAGTCTACGTCCGTGCCGCGCTGCACGTTTCGATCCGCCATTCACCTCGATGACAGCGTTTGTGGAGGCGACCATCGCCCCAGTGTAGCCAAAATGTTATTCACACGAAGAGCCAATAGGTTTCCATTGATCGACGGTCGAATCCCGATGATCCCGTGCCCATTGCAATCGTAACTAACGATGTCATTGGGTCACCTTATGAACACTTATGGCTGGTCTGCTGCAAAGCTACGTATTCAACTATGTACGATAAAAGGTATACTCAGAAACACTCGTTCGCGCACTAGCATTATAATCTTTCGGCAGAGATGCCACAGATCATCATCTACTCTACTTTACAGAGCAGACAAGCCTCCCAACCCCACGTTCTGTGAAGTGTCGTGGACGTTCAACAATTTAGCACCTAGAGGAACTTTCACTGTCCTACCTCTTTTAGTAGATGCTCACGACAGTAGCACGTGAACATTAGACCTGCTTTGCCGTTTTCGAGATACTCGTTCACAGGCTCTGCGCAATAATGATCTGCCCTTTGTCAGAGTCGATTTTCTCAATGGATTTCCCCATTTTCAGCCCATATTTTCGCTAGGGTGATACTCCGTCGGTATCTGCTGCGCTCATATAGTTTGCTACCGCGTCATCTGCGCGGAACGCCAAGAGGCGACATCCAAAGTCGCGATGGGCATTGGTCATGATGTTTTGGATTATCAGTGTTAGTAACATTTCAACTACTTGCCTATCATGTATGATGAAAATAGTAATCTTACTATGTACAGACTCCTTGCATATATGCGTTAACAAAATGAGGTATGACTTAGTTACATCTAAACCTAAAATGATATATTCTGCAGTCTTTAATAGATTAGTGCTTCCATGAACACAGAAATTCTGTTTACAACAGTTCCTTTTCACAGCTATTTAATATGCCACAATGTTGCATTATGCACTGCGTGGGTCCAAAAAACTGCGTGCGAAATCTTATGGGACTTAACTGCTAAGGTCATCAGTCCTTAAGCTTACACACTACTTTACCTAAAGTATCCTAAGGACAAACACACACACCCATGCCCGAGGGAGGACTCGAACCTCAACCGGGACCAGCCGCATAGTCCCTGACTCCAGCGCCTCAGGCCGCTCGGCTAATCCCGTGCGGCTGCGTATTACATATTTTATTATTATTTTCATCACACATTGCTCTACATCTACTGGTCCACATCTTTCTAATCGTTATTAAAGTCCAGTCCTATTTTGCCCAGTCTGAAAGGCAATTCAGTTCGGTAAAAATCGTTTCATTCGCCACTTAAACTACATTGGTGATTACATTACCAAATCACTACATAAAACAAAATAAATTTTTCTTTTGTGGAATTTTGGTGGAAAATTTTCCTTTTCAGTCTATGTATTCTAATCAGTTGAGAAATTCATTCCCGTCTGACCTATTAATTTATGACTTATAAGACTGGGGTGTTTCTCTTAACAACTGTCAGGCAAATTTTCTGTGGTGTTTCGGCAGATCTTTGCAGTTTCATTTCTTCGTAGCTGGAGTCAACCCAAACATATGCTGCTCAATGCGTCTTTCATGCAACGTCCAGTGTGAATGGCAGGTGTTAGTTGGCTTCCCGTTACAAACTAAATTATTTTTTAGACAGTATTTTACGTACCTGTTCTATAGAGCGCTCCCAGAATAGCCTAGTGCGATATTCGTGTTGTATTCACAGGGACAGTGGAACACGACGATTAACCAGCACTCGAGCAGCGCCGAACAACGCTGCTGCTGCGTAGTGATAGCAGTCAGTGTGGGCCAGGGGACTGCCGTCGTTGCTGGAGTGCTGGTAATCCGCCTTTTCTTACTGTCCCTGTGAATACAACACGAATATCGCACTAGCATAATCAGCGAGCGCTCTATGGAATGGGCACGTAAAATTGTGCTTTAACAATCATTTTGTTAGTAATGGGAAACAAACCGACGCTAACCATTGTAACGAAATTTTGGCAGAAGGGGAGACTGGAATTTTGGCAAAAATACAACAAAAATTATCATTTGCAGATCAACTGATTAAACAGAGGATTTAAAAAGTTTGTTGTTATACTTCTGTTCCAATGACATAGACCGTGTGATCGTGGTGGTGTCTTCGTTACTGATAACTCTCGTCTCCACCACTCAAACATGACTTTGAGACAAACACTTATGTTTACTGCTAGAACAGGTTCCAAACATTATACCTTAGTAATTAGTTCTGCAGTGACATATAAAGTTTAGTTCATTGCTTATACTTATCTTATTGTAACTAGGAGTAATCTGATACACGCCGCTGCTGCTTCCATCAAATAATCCAGGCACCAAGCCATTTTATAGTGGTTCATTAATGACAAGCTGCACAAGCTCTTGATGGGAGCCCTTTCCACATAACAGGCTACACAGTGACAAAATCGTAGTACAACAATTCTGTTATTACACTGACGTGCGAAACAGTGGTCGCGTTGTGAACTGTCTCCAACTCGGCTTCCTCTGAGCCTTCTCCTCCCCTATATATATGTTCTTAACAATGAAGTTAACAAAGCTATAGTGAAAATTTATAAGCTTAACAATTAAAAGTTCGAAGTTATTATGAATGACTTTACACAAAACCTTTCGTATTTTATGCCCAATCTGGAGTATACAGTTTAAAACATTTTTATACAAGATGTATATTACATTAAATAAAATAGTGAAAATCGACAGTGCAAACCTAATTTTTCTTAATTATGGCTTAAACAGTGAATGCAAAATAATGCTAGCATATATTGGAAGAACATATATAAACAAAGGAAATAATTAATTTTATGAAATTTAATGTATTATACGAAATCGCCCATTTTGTGCAGGTATGCTAGATGCAATTGGAATTACAAAACTTTCGTTAAATTGCCTCTTTGAAAAGTATTTTATTAGGGTGTCTCGATCTACATGACTACTCTGAAATTCACATTTAAGTGCTTGGCAGAGGGTTCATCGAACCACAATCATACTATCTCTCTACCATTCCACTCCCTAACAGCGCGCGGGAAAAACGAACACCTAAACCTTTCTGTTCGAGTTCTGATTTCTCGTATTTTATTTTGATGATCATTCCTACCTATGTAGGTTGGGCCCAACAAAATATTTTCGCATTCGGAAAAGAAAGTTGGTGACTGAAATTTCGTAAAAAGATCTCGCCCGACGAAAAACTTCTTTGCTGCAATGACTTCCATCCCAATTCGCGTATCATATCTGCCACACTCTCTCCCCTATTACGTGATAATACAAAACGAGCTGCCATTTTTTGCACCCTTTCGATGTCCTCCGTCAATCCCACCTGGTAAGGATCCCACACTGCGCAGCAATATTCTAACAGAGGACGAACGAGTGTAGTGTAAGTTGTCTCTTTAGTGGACTTGTTGCATCGTCTAAGTGTCCTGCCAATGAAACACAACCTTTGGCTCGCCTTCCCCACAATATTATCTATGTGGTCTTTCCAACTGAAGTTGTTCGTAATTTTAACACCCAGGTACTTAGTTGAATTGACAGCTTTAAGAATTGTACTATTTATCGAGTAATCGAATTCCAACGTATTTCTTTTGGAACTCATGTGGATCACCTCACACTTTTCGTTATTTAGCGTCGACTGCCACATGCCACACCATACAGCAATCTTTTCTAAATCGCTTTGCAACTGATACTGGTCTTCGGATGACCTTACTAGACGGTAAATTACAGCATCATCTGCAAACAACCTAAGAGAACTGCTCAGATTGTCACCCAGGTCATTTATATAGATCAGGAACAGTAGAGGTCCCAGGACGCTTCCTTGGGGAACACCTCATATCACTTCAGTTTTACTCGATGATTTGCGTCTATTACTACGAACTGCGACTTCCCGACAGGAAATCACGAATCCAGTCGCACAACTGAGACGATACCCCATAGGCCCGCAGCTTGATTAGAAGTCGCTTGTGAGGAACGGTATCAAAAGATTTCCTGAAATCTAGAAATACGGAATAAACTTGAGATCCCCTGTCGATAGCGGCCATTACTTCGTGCGAATAAAGAGCTAGCTGCGTTGCACAAGAGCGATGTTTTCTGAAACCATGCTGATTACGTATTAATAGATCGTTTCCTTCGAGGTAAAACAAGGGATTGTTTTATTTCAATAACGCCGCGAAGAGGTTTTGATATGTGTGAGAGCCAAAGTTCTTCTTCAGAAGATAAAAGGTATGCTTTTAAATGGAAAATGGAAATGAGCGTTTGGCGTCATTGGTGGGGAGGCCCCTTGCGGGGCAGGTCTGGCCGCCTTGGTGCAGGTCGTATTACATTGGACGTCGGATGGGGATGAAATGATGAAGAAGACAGCACAACACCAGTCCCTGAGCGGAGAAAATCCCCGACACAGCCGGAAATCGAACCCGGGCCCGTAGGACGGCAATCCGTTACGCTGACCACTCAGCTATGGGGGCGGACTTTTAAATGGATAATAATTATAAGTGCTACAAGAAGAATAAACTTTACAACTAATATATATATGAAATTCTTTAAAGAAAGCGAGTACAGTGACATGTTTTTCATTGTTGTGTGCAGCTTTCATAAAACTGGTTTCCAAGTTTTCTTTCACATCACCCATTTTATGGTTCTTTCATTTCACATTCCTTCTCTCTCTGTTTCATACAAGAGTCCTTCAATCCCTTTTCAGGCATCCCTTTGCAATTTACCTGAAAGTTCCAATCTGCATCAGCTCACAAAATATTGATACATAAATACATATACATAACAAAAGACATATACATAACAAAAGATCAATTCTCATAAAAAATATGAGACATTACATATATGGATTAACATTTCAAGAAAGTATTTCACAATATTCATAAGAATAGTTTCTTTACCATGTATTGCTCATCTCCTGAGTCTCAGTCATATTCATTGTGATATAGTGCAATATTTGTCTTGGACAAAACGGTGAGTAAAATATTCGTTTACAAATTCAAGTAAGTTTCATTAGTATTTCACCTTGTACAGTCTCACTTAATTTACAATCCACATTTTACCAATGCTACGACTTTCACTGTAAGTTGTGTGCCAGACCTTCTTTTACTCCAACACAGAATAATCAAGACCCTACCTCTTTGACAACACTAAGACAAAAACTGACAGCGCCACGGCAAATTTGTTAACCCAACGACAAACTGGACAGCTTTTGATAAAAACTGAGACAACATAGGCAAATTAAGTCCAATTTTATATAAATTTATCATTATTATTCTCGTAGCAAAATCATATTTCAGTTTCTATTCCATCCCATAGAAAACCTTTGACGCAAATGCTGGCAGTTTCATTTCAGTGAAACAAAATTGTCAGTATATTCAAATATTTCACAACTTATTTCCTTTCTCTGCCATAAGAAATTCTTTCTGAACTTTGCATTACTATTTTCATCACATTTGGCTACATTTAAGCAACGTCTCATCGACAAGTGTCATAATAATGTATCTCATGGGGAAAAAAATGTTCAAATGTGAGTGAAATCTTATGGGACTTAACTACTAAGGTCATTAGTCCCTAAATTATCAAAAGGACAAACACACACACCCATGCCCGAGGGAGGACTCAAACCTCCGCCGGGACAAGCCGCACAGTCCAGGACTACAGCGCCTAAGACCGCTCGGCTGATCCCGCGGCAAGGATATTTTAAATGGTAAGTGCTAGGATGAGGTATCTCTCGAATTTCAAATGATCCATTGTAAATATGGAAGAAATTCTTTATCTTTTTATTGATGGCTTCCGATTTTTCATAATTTTTGGTTAATAGCACATTCCGTATTTTACATCGAATGTCTTTGTTTCTTATCATCTTTTTGTTTCCTTTTCCTGTGGTATATTTCCATATTTTCCCTAACAATTTTGATTTGGTCATTTGCAGTGATTTCAGTATGAGAAGCATAATCAACTAATAATGTATTCAAAATGTTTTCTGGCTTTTTATCATACTGTATTTCAAATGTTGTGAAACCTGTATTAGTGTGTTGTGAATTATTAAGTACATCTTCAAAAGTAAGTCAGGTGCCAAGACCAAGTTGTGTGATCTTTTTCACAGTATGTCCTGCAAAGTCTACCTCTTTTGTGCATGTACCTCTCTAGTGGATTGCACGATGGTGAATAAATGGATATTAAGATATATTTTATTTTTTCATAGCTACTAAATTCTGCCCGTATGGATGAAGTGAACTGTCTGCAATTATCTGATATAATGGCTTCTTGCTTATAATCTTTAGTAAAACACTAGATAATTTTTCTACTGGTTCATTTCCTCAGTGGATACAGTTTTATACATTTTGACCACAGATCTTCTGCAACTAAAATATAACAATAAACATCTGTGGAGTGAGGCTTTTTTCCAGATAAATCAGTGCATATTAATTCAGACTTATCTTTTGGACATATACTGCATAAAACCCTGATGCTTTTGATTGGAGACTTTAACTCTCTGTCATTGGTCACAAATTAACAGACAGTTCCTAACTCTTCTAGAGATATTGTTCACGCACTTCTTTTCCTTCAGTGTTAGTATACATTTCATTATGCCATAGTGTCCATAACTTCGGTGTATGTGTTTAATTAATGTATCTATGTGTAGTTTGGGCCAACATACTTTCCAACTGTCTTAGGTAGGACTACTTCTTCAAAACAGAATCCCTTTAAAAACCTGATAATATAATTTCACTTTTTCATACCCCTTTTTACCCATATAACTCTTCACTAATTTCCGTTCTTTATCTTGATTTTGGTTATGCCTAAATTGGTTACATATATTACCAATTTCCATTTCCCCTTTTATTCCCTGAATGTACATCATCCTAAAACTTTTGTTGTGATGTAAGTTTTCATTTTCCTGTTTACCTCCCAAGGGGAAACTACAGCCGTAATTTTTCCCGAGGGCATGCAGCTTTACTGTATGGTTCAATGATGATGGCGTCCTGTTGGGTAAAATATTCCGGAGGTAAAATAGTCCCCCATTCATATTTCCGGGCGGGGACTACTCAGGAGGACGTCGTTATCAGGAGAAAGAAAACTGCCGTTCTATGGATCTGAGCGTGGAATGTAAGATCCCTTAATCGAGCAGGTAAGTTAGAAAATTTAAAAAGGGAAATGGGTAGGTTCAAGTTAAATACAGTAGGAATTACTGAAGTTCGCTTGCAGGAGGAACAAGGCTTTTGGTCAGGCGAATACAAAGTTATAAAAACAAAATCAAATAGGGGTAATGCAGGAGTCGGTTTAATAATGAATAAAAAATAGGATTGCGGATAAGCTACTACAAACAACATAGTGAACGCATTATTGTGGCCAAGATAGACACGAAGAACACACCTACTACAGTAGTACAAGTTTATATGCCAACTAGCTCTGCAGATAACGAAGCGATTGAAGAAATGTATGATGAGATAAAAGACATTATTCAGATAGTGAAGGAAGACGAAAATTTAATAGTCATGGGTGACTGGAATTCGCTAGTAGGAAAAGGGAGAGAAAGGAACCGTAGTAGGTGAATATGGATTGGGGCTATGAAATAAAAGAGGAAGCCGCCTGATAGAATTTTGCACAGAGCACAACTTAATCACAGCTAACACTTCGTTCAAGAAGCATGAAAGAAGGTTGTATACATGGAAGAAGCCTGTAGATACTGACAGGTTTCATATAGATTAAATAATAAGACAGAGATTTAGAAAATTGGTTTTAAATTGTAAGACATTTCCAGGGGCAGATGTGGACTCTGATCACAATCTATTGGTTATGAACTGTAGATTAAAAGAACTGAAGAAACTGCAAAAAGGTGGGAATTTAAGGAGATGGGACCTGGATAAACTGACTAAACCAGAGCTTGTACAGAGTTTCATGGAGAGCAAAAGGGAACAATTGACAACAGTGGGGGAAAGAAATAGAATGGGTAGCTTTGAGGAATGAAATAGTGAAGCCAGCAGAGGATCTTGTAGGTAAAAAGACGAGGGCTAGTAGAAATCCTTGGTAACAGAAGAAATTTTGAATTTAATTTATAAAAGGAGAATTTACAAAAAATACAGTAGAAGCAGCGGGCAAAAAGGAATACAAACGTCTCAAAAATGAGATCGACAGTAAGTGCAAAATGGCTAAGCAGGGATGGCTAAATGTAAGGATGTAGAAGCTTATCTCACTAGGGGTAAGATAGATACTGCCTACAGGAAAATTAAAGAGACCTTTAGAGAACAGAGAACCACTTGAATGAATATCAAGCGCTCATATGGAAACCCAGTTCTAAGCAAAGAAGGGAAAGCAGAAAGGTGGAAGGAGTATACAGAGGGTCTATACAAGGGCGATGTACTTGAGGAAAATATTATGGAAATGGTACAAGAGGTAGATGAAGATGAGATGGGAGATACGATACTGCGTGAAGAGTTTGACAGAGCATTGAAAGACCCGAGTCGAAACAAGGCCCCGGGAGTAGACAACATTCCATTGGAACTACTGACGGCCTTGGGAGAGCCAGACCTGACAAAACTCTGCCATCTGGTGAGCAAGATGTATGAGACAGGTCAAATACCCTCAGACTTCAAGAATAATGTAATAATTCCAATTTCGAAGAAATCAGGTGCTGACAGATGTGAAAATTACCGAACAATCAGTTTAAGAAATCACGGATGCAAAATACTAACGCGAATTCTTTACAGACGAATGGAAAAACTGGTAGAAGCCGACCTCGGGGGAGATCACTTTGGATTCCGTAGAAATATTGGAACACGTGAGGCAATACTGACCCTACGACTTATCTTAGAATCTAGATTAAGGAAGGGCAAACCTAGACTTAGAGAAAGCTTATGACAATATTGACTGGAATACTCTCTTTCAAATTCTGAAGGTGGCAGGGGTAAAATACAGGGAGCGAAAGGCTATTTACAATTTGTACAGAAAGCAGATGGCCGTTATAAGAGTCGAGGGTCACGAAAGGGAAGCAGTGGTTGGGAAGGGGGTGAGCCAGGTTTGTAGCCTCTCTCCGATGTTATTCAATCTGTATATTGAGCAAGCAGTGAAGGAAACAAAAAAAAATGCGGAGTGGGTATTAAAATCCATGGAAAAGAAATAAAAGCTTTGAGGTTTGCCGATGACATTGTAATTCTGTCAGAGACAGCAAAGGACTTACAAGAGCAGTTGAACGGAATGGATAGTGTCTTGAAAGGAGGATATAAGATGAACATCAACAAAAGCAAAACGAGGGTAATGGAAGGTAGTCGAATTAAGTCGGGTGATGCTGAGGGAATTGGATTAGGAAATGAGACACTTAAACTAGTAAAGAAGTTTTACTATTTGGGGAGCAAGATAACTGATGATGGTCGAAGTAGAGAGGATATAAAATGTAGACTGGCAATAGCAAGGAAAGCGTTTCTGAAGAAGAAATATTTGTTAACATCGGGTATCGATTAAATTATCAGGATGTCGTTTCTGAAAGTATTTGTAGAGAGTGTAGCCATGTATGGAAGTGAAACATGGACGATAAATAGTTTAGACAAGAAGAGGATAGAAGCTTTCGAAATGTGGTGCTACAGAAGAATGCTGAATGTTAGGTGGGTAGATCACATAACTAATGAGGAGGTATTGAATAGAATTGGGGAGAAGAGGAGTTTGTGGTACAACTTGACTAGAGGAAGGGATCATTTGGCAGGACATGTTCTGAGGCATCAAAGGATCACCAAGTTAGGATTGGGGGGCAGCGCGGAGGGTAAAAATCGTAGAGGGAGACCAAGAGATGAATACACTAAGCAGATTCAGAAGGATGTAGGCTGAAGTACGTACTGGGAGATGAAGCAGCTTGCACAGGATAGAGCAGCGTGGAGAGCTGCATCAAACCAGTCTCAGGACTGAAGACCACAACAACAACAACATTATTCCGGAAACCGATAGACGGCAAACTTTGGAAGAAATTCTTCTGATATTTCATGGCGTCACAGTTTTCTGCTCCCTTGATTTAAAATTTAGTTTCTGACAGACTGAATTGCACCCTAACTCCCGCAAATATACGGCCTTCCTCTGTTTTGGCATATGCTATCAGTTCCATGAACTTCCTTTTGGATTAAATATTTCGTTGGCAGCATTCATCAGAGGTTTAATTTCTATTTTACCACAGCATTTGAAAAGTAAGATCATCACTTATGTCGATGATATTCTCACCTGGGATGAGTACAATGATACCTTGAATTCTTCATTACAAGTCTTTTCTGACCACGATGTTACAGTCAACCTGAGCAAATCTGAATTCGACAAATGTAACATCAAACTTTTAGGTCACGTCATATCTGTTTCTGGTATTGAACCTGATCCGGATAGGATGCAAGCTATCCGTGACATAACCACACCCACTTCCAAACGTCAAGTCAGAAGTTTTTCAGTTTGGTAAATTTTGTTCGTCGTTTTGTGCACTACAAGGCTCTCGATACTCCAAGCTTGTGCCAACTTAGCGGAAGAAACTCCAATTGCTACTGGAACGAACAAGTTCAACAAGAATTTGTCAATTTAAAACAAGCTTTATTAAAGGCTCCTCTACTTTCTCATCCTGATCTTTCGCATGACTTCTGTTTGGCCACAGACAGTTCTAAAACGGCCATTGGTGTCTGTCTGTTTCAAGAGATCGAAGAAGTCGGCATTGTTGTTAAAAAAAAGTATTGCTTTCGCTAGCCGCGTTTTGTCTCCAGCTCAACACAGCTATTCTATCACAGAACTTGAATGTTTAGCAGTCGTGTGGGCCTGTTCCAAATTCCGTCACTTCTTATTCGGCAGACATACCAAGATTTTTACTGACGACAGAGCGTTGCAATTTCAACAATGTCAGCAAAACATTCTCATGAGCGTTTACTTCGTTGGGGTATGTATTTACAAGAATTTCGCTTTGCGGTCATCTGCAATTGAAAATATTGTCTTTGATGCATTATCTCACACACTTGGTGGTACTCCGCCTGGTCCTTCAAACATATTTCAGTGTGTTATGCATTCAACAACCAGCTTTCGCAAACTTTATTTCTTCGGCGATGTCCGACATTGCAAAAGAGCAAGACAAGGATCCGATCTGGAAAGACATCAAACGGCAATGGCGCGATAAAACCAAATCACCCATCAGACTCTACGATCTCGTTCGGAATAACATGTTGTTTAAACGATTAACACCTGACAGTTCTACCTGGCTTGTCTGCATACCCTAACATCTATTTAACAAACTTATAGGGTACATACATCTCAGTTACGCTCATTATGGAGCCTACAAATGCTTTTTTCATTCTTCGTCAAACGTCTTATTTCTTTAATATGGACAAACGCATTCGTCTTGTTATTATGAAGTGCAAATTATGCCAGAAGGCCAAGACAACAACATCTTCTTTTCATGATCAGTTGTATCCGATCGTTCCTGGGAAATTCATCTAACAGCCGTTGACTTATACGGTCCTACAGTTACCAGCAAAAAAGGCAATATTCTAGTACAACACTTATATTATTACACAGACGTGCGAAACAGGGTCGCGTTGTTAACTGTCTCCAACTAAGCTTCCTCTGAGTCTTCTGCTCCCCTATTTATATGTTGCTAACAATGAAGTTAACAAAACTATAGTGAAAATTTATAAAATTAACAATTAAAAGTTCAAAGTTATGATGAATGACTATAGCAAAACCTTTCGTATTTTATGCCCAATCTGGCGTATACAATAAAAAACGATTTTTACATAAGATATACATCACATTATACAAAATAGCGAAAAACGACAATGCCAAACTAATTTTTCTTAATTATGGCTTAATTAGTGAATGCAAAATAATGCTAGCAGATATTGGACGAACATAACATAGAAGTAAACAAATGAAGTAATAAATTTTATGAAATCTAATGTTTTATACGAAGTCACTTATTTTGTGCAGGTACACTAGATACAATTGGAGTTACAAAACTTCCAATAAATTCCCTCTCTGGAGAGTATTTTATTAGGGTATCCAAAAAGGCACTTAAAGCAGGATGTTGTTTTATTTCACCGTCGACACTAGAAGTCGCACGAAAGACGAGTGATGTGCACTGTTTGTTTGGGGCAACACCACCTACACATAGGGGATACAAAATTGCAAATATCTCATGCGACACCAGAGAAAAAGCGCATCAAGGCTCTTAGGGGAAACATTTTCTCTGGAAAACGCTCGGTATACAGGCAACAGCAGCCTCATATTTTTCCTACATTCTCCGTAAACCAGGATCGTTTCACGTTTTTCTTGTGTTGGAATTATATGTTAATACCTTCGGCTGCTGACGGGCGTTGATATACATCAACGGGGACAGGTCAAAATGTGGGCCCCGAAAAGGACTCGAACCCGGTATCTCCTGCTTGCATGGCAGACGCCCTATCCATCTTTTTTTTATGGAAGAGGGTCTTCACTCTTCTTCTCCTCAGTTTTTTTGTTTAAGTAAGAAAAAATGGGGTAAAGGTGATTTGAAGCTCAGACTGAGACTTCAACGCTACTCTTTCTTATTTTTTAATTTTTTAAATTTTTTACTGACGTTTTTTATTTTATTTTATTGTTTTATTTCAATGTCAGACTTACAACCTTTGCTGACACACATTTTGTTGTATTACCGCATAAATACTGTCTACAATGTCCAAATGTTGACAAATAGTGGCTAATTAGAAAATTAATTAATTAAGAAAATGAATAAAACTGAAAATGTCCAAATGAAAGACATGAAGACATTGCGGATAGTACAAATACAAAAGAATCATGCTCCTATAGCAATGAAATGAAATTCGTTTCGGGGGGCGACACCTACTCACGACCCGACGTTCGATAGAGCAAGAGAGCCATCTATCGACTCGTTCTCCAGACGTTGGTGTAAGACTGGGTCGTCTTCTCGAAATTAACTAGGAGGGTCCGTAAGTGTGATATCATCTCTCACCCGTCACACCCCATCTGGCCGGCGGGTCGGCAAATGTAAGTCGCAAGTAATTAGCGAAGTCTTGCCCATATTTCTTATGCTGTTGCAGCTTCGTGTGTCCATCCAGGAGAAAATGCCAAAAATCCATTTTGTCCTTTTCCGATTCGTTATAGACGTAGCCCACCACCATTCCCCGTTCCCATGTCACTGTCACCGGAAAATAAGATTCTTGGGGGAAAAAAAGTGTATCTGATGAAATTGTGTGAGGGGCGGAGCGTAACAGGAACGCCAATATCTGTTGTGCCAATTGCCACACTGGAGCCGTCCCACAACATGCTAAACGATGTTCATCAGTGTCCACTGTTGCGCAGCCTAAACATAGTGGAATGTCTGCCAAATGAATCGCGTGCCGCCGTTGATTCTTTGCGAACTTCCTATTTACCACCACATACCATGTTGAGCGTACCGACGTTGGGAGGATTCTCTGACACAGCTAAGATCCAAGAGGGGAAAAAAAACTTGAAATGTGACATCTTCGGTGAAATATGGCCCACATTGACTGGGGGCAGCATAGAAGTGGGCGCTAGTACATCGGCCAACGCACCCGAGATATTGCGAAAATCTACATCTACATCTACATTTATACTCCGCAAGCCACCCAGCGGTGTGTGGCGGAGGGCAGTTTAAATGCCACTGTCATTACCTCCCTTTCCTGTTCCAGTCGCGTATGGTTCGTGGGAAGAGCGACTGTCTGAAAGCCTCCGTGCGGGCTCGAATCTCTCTAATTTTACATTCGCGATCTCCTCTGGAAGTATAAGTAGGGGGAAGCAATATATTCGATACCTCATCCAGAAACGTACCCTCTCGAAACCTGGCGAGCAAGCTACACCGCGATGCAGAGCGCCTCTCTTGCAGCGTCTGCCACTTGAGTTTACTAAACATCTCCGTAACGCTATCACGGTTACCAAATGACCCTGTCACGAAACGCGCCGCTCCCATTTGGATCTTCTCTATCTCCTCCGTCAGCCCGATCTGGTACGGATCCCACACTGATGAGCAATACTCAAGTATAGTTCGAACGAGTGTTTTGTAAGCCACCTCCATTGTTGATGGACTACATTTTCTAAGTACTCTCCCAAATAAGTCTCAACCTGGTACCCGCCTTACCAACTATTAATTTTATATGATCAATCCACTTCAAATCGTACCGTACGCATACTCCCAGATATTATACAGAAGTAACTGCTACCAGTGTTTGTTTCGCTATCATATAATCATACAATAAAGGATCCTTCTTTCTAAGTATTCGCAATACATCACATTTGTCTATGTTAAGGGTCAGGTGCCACTCTCTGCACCAAGTGCCTATCCGCTGCAGATCTTCCTGCATTTCACTACAATTTTCTAATGCTGCAACTTCTCTGTATACTATAGCATCATCCGCGAAAAGCCGCATGGAACTTCCGACACTATCTACAGCCGACACGGTAGCTCAGCGTGTTCGGTCAGAGAGCCGGTTGGCCTCTCTAGTAAAAAAAGTGAGTGGAAGGATCAACCACCGAACTTGAATAGGATGTCTTGTGACATCCGCAACGGCCAAACACAACTATCAATAACGAACAAAATGAAAAAAAAACTATGTCATTTATATATATTGTGAAAAGCAATGGTCCCATAACACTCCCCTGTGGCACGCCAGAGGCTACTTTAACGTCTGTATACGTCTCTCCATTGATAACAATATGCTGTGTTCTGTTTGCTAAAAACTCTTCAATCCAGCAACACAGCTGGTCTGATATTCCGTAGGCTCTTACTTTGTTTATCAGGCGACAGTGCAGAGCTGTATCGAACGCCTTCCGGAAGTCAAGAAAAATAGCATCTACCTGGGAGCCTGTGTCTAATATTTTCTGGGTCTCATGAACAAATAAAGCGAGTTGGGTCTCACACGATCGCTGTTTCCGGAATCCATGTTGATTCCTACAGAGTAGATTGTGGGTTTCCAAAAACGACATGATACTCGAGCAAAAAACATGTTCTAAAATTCTACAACAGATCGACGTCAGAGATATAGGTCTATAGTTTTGCGCATCTGATCGACGACCCTTCTTGAAGACTGGGACTACCTGTGCTCTTTTCCAATCATTTGGAACCTTCCGTTCCTCTAGAGACTTGCGGTACACTGCTGTTAGTGGGGCGGGCAAGTTCTTTCGCGTACTCTGTGTAGAATCGAATTGGTATACCGTCAGGTCCAGTGGACTTTCCTCTGTTGAGTGATTCCAGTTGCTTTTCTGTTTGGGGGAAAAAACGTGTATCTGATAAAATTGTGTGAGTCGTCTTCGGAGACCATATAGACAGGGTTCCAAAGCCATTGCATACACAAATATCGAAAGGGGATAACCTTGACGAACTGACCTTGACCGCGCCACTGTCGTAAAATCGTACTGACGAATAACGCCCGTGCCTTTTCATATACGTTCACTAGACCAAGTCCGCCCTCTCCAGGTGGTAGCGTAAGCGTTGTGTATTGGATCTTAAGCAGGTGTCCCACACTCACGTAGGTTCCGAAAGTTGCTTGTATCCGTGATGCTATTGTGCGCGTTAAAGGCAGGACATTTGCTACGTGAGTCTCGGTGCTAGGTATACGTTAACATAGGTCACCCTCTGAATCATATCCAACGCTCTTAATTTCTGTAACAGCACCATTGTCCGCATCAGCTTCAATATGGGTCGGTAGTTATCCGCTGCTGTCCGCTGCACATCCGTGTGGAACGTAACACCTAGACATTTTATGGTCTTAACTAAGATGAGTTGGCCTTCCTCCCACGGTTGTAATCCTCGACCGACATTCATGCAGCGTGACTTCTGTAGATTAAGCACGCTTCCTGCCGCCATCCCGTATCGGTGTATCCATGCCAACGCCGTACGTACTTCGTCGCCTGTCCTTGCCACCAGCATCACATCGTCAGCATAAGCGCGGCAATGAAATGTCAGTTGAGGCAGCGGCACTCCCTCCAGCCGTCTTCGGAGATCATATAGACAGGGTTCCAAAGCCATTGCATACAAAAATATCGAAAGGGGGCAACCTTGACGAACTGACCTTGAAATAACAATGTAGTCAGCGACCCGCCCATTCACCGAGACTGCCGGCCATAGTGGCCGACCGGTTCTAGGCGCTACAGTCTAAAACCGCGCGACCGCTACGGTCACAGGTTCGAATCCTGCCTAGGGCATGGATGAGTGTGATGTCCTTAGGTTAGGTAGGTTTAAATAGTTCTAAGTTCTAGGGGACTGATGACCTCAGAAGTTAAGTCCCGTAGTGCTCAGAGCCATTTGCACCATTCACCGAGCCCTTTGATCGCACGTCGTGTAAAAGTCGCATGATCACTAGAATGAAGGCCTGTGGGACTCCCAATCTGCCCATCACTGCGTGCAAACAGATACACTCCTGGAAATGGAAAAAAGAACACATTGATACCGGTGTGTCAGACCCACCATACTTGCTCCGGACACTGCGAGAGGGCTGAACAAGCAATGATCACACGCACGGTACAGCGGACACACCAGGAACCGCGGTGTTGGCCGTCGAATGGCGCTAGCTGCGCAGCATTTGTGCACCGCCGCCGTCAGTGTCAGCCAGTTGCCGTGGCATACGGAGCTCCATCGCAGTCTTCAACACTGGTAGCATGCCGTGACAGCGTGGACGTGAACCGTATGTGCAGTTGACGGACTTTGAGCGAGGGCATATAGTGGGCATGCGGGAGGCCGGGTGGACGCACCGCCGAATTGCTCAACACGTGGGGCGTGAGGTCTCCACAGTACATCGATGTTGTCGCCAGTTGTCGGCGGAAGGTGCACGTGCCCGTCGACCTGGGACCGGACCGCAGCGACGCACGGATGCACGCCAAGACCGTAGGATCCTACGCAGAGCCGTAGGGGACCGCACCGCCACTTCCCAGCAAATTAGGGACACTGTTGCTCCTGGGGTATCGGCGAGGACCATTCGCAACCGTCTCCATGAAGCTGCGCTACGGTCCCGCACACCGTTAGGCCGACTTCCGCTCACGCCCCAACATCCTGCAGCCCGCCTCCAGTGGTGTCGCGACAGGCGTGAATGGAGGGACGAATGGAGACGTGTCGTCTTCAGCGATGAGAGTCGCTTCTGCCTTGGTGCCAATGATGGTCGTATGCGTGTTTGGCGCCGTGCAGGTGAGCGCCACAATCAGGACTGCATATGACCGAGGCACACAGGGCCAACACCCGGCATCATGGTGTGGGAGCGATCTCCTACACTGGCCGTACACCTCTGGTGATCGTCGAGGGGACACTGAATAGTGCACGGTACATCCACACCGTCATCGAACCCATCGTTCTACCATTCCTAGACCGGCAAGGGAACTTGCTGTTCCAACAGGACAATGCACGTCCGCATGTATCCCGTGCCACCCAACGTGCTCTAGAAGGCGTAAGTCAACTACCCTATCCAGCAAGATCTCCGGATCTGTCCCCCATTGAGCATGTTTGGGACTGGATGAAGCGTCGTCTCACGCGGTCTGCACGTCCAGCACGAACGCTGGTCCAAATGAGGCGCCAGGTGGAAATGGCATGGCAAGCCGTTCCACAGGACTACATCCAGCATCTCTACGATCGTCTCCATGGGAGAATAGCAGCCTGCATTGCTGCGAAAGGTGGATATACACTGTACTAGTGCCGACATTGTGCATGCTCTGTTGCCTGTGTCTATGTGCCTGTGGTTCTGTCAGTGTGATCATGTGATGTATCTGACCCCAGGAATGTGTCCATAAAGTTTCCCCTTCCTGGGACAATGAATTCACGGTGTTCTTATTTCAATTTCCAGGAGTGTATGATCCACTCTGTCTAACGCATGATCGAAGTCAATAGCGACTAGTGCCCCACGCACTCGGCATGCCGCAGCTAATGCGATGATATCTCGGTAGTCACCGAGCGTCGTTGTACGTTACTCTTACCGCCGAGGCCACTTTGATCTGTGAGGAGTCGATCAGAAATTGAAGACCGCAGGCAAGCCCCAAGGATGCGCGCAAAAATCTCCTGGCCTTCTGCCACCGCGTGGTTTGGGTATTGGGATGATGATACCCTCCGTGAATTCGGCAGGTATCTCAGTCTGCGGTAACAAGAGTTCGTCGTACATCTGAATCCAGGTCCGTCCCATGAGGTATGCAAAGGCGCGGAAAAATTCAATTGGGAAGTCGTCCTGTCCTGGGGACTTGTTCGGAGCTCCCCTGGCAATTGCGTCTGTCAGCTCGTCCTCCGTTATCGCTGTGAGGAAAGTCTCTGCATCCAGTGGTGGTCCTCTATCTGGCATTACCGATATGACATCATTTAGTGTCTCGTGGTTCACTTGTACACGTACATATAACTGGCGGAAATAGTAAACACATGCGCAATATCACGCTGGTTCACAACTTACTGGCCAGTTTCTGAGATTATTTCCCTGATCAATGTCCTTCGTCGTCGATGGCGTTCACGTACTACATGGTGCATGGAGTGGGTTTCGGCAGCAACTGTGTCCACTAATCTCGCCCGGACCATTATATCTTCCATTCTTAGTCTCGTCAGCTGTAATAACTTGGCATTTATCCTGCGCATGTCCGTGTGCCTTTCCGGCGATGGTTGTTGGGTCATCAGCTCCCTCAGGGCTGTAAAATTAAAATCAGCCGTCGTGCTGTTCCACTGCGATTTGTCCTGCCCGTATCGTATCAACGTTCTCCGTAACGTTGGTTTTGCGCATTTGATCCACCACTGGAGAACCGAGGTGTATGCTCGTTGGCGGCGAACGCAGGTCCCCCAGACCACCTCTATCGACTGGCGACATGCAGCGTCATGTAAAAGGGCACTATTCATTTTCCAGTGACCCTTACTCCGCCACATCTTCTGACGCGTTAGTGAAATCGTACAGACGTATTCCATATGATCCGTAAAAGCCACTGGCCAGATTTCGGCATCCAGTATCGCCGTCCGTAGAGCTCGTGTCACATACACTCTATAAAGTCTACTCGCCGAGTGTCCCGTTACAAACGTATAGCCCGGTCTGTCGCCATTGTGCAGTTCCCAGGTATCCAGAAGCGCCATTTCGGTAATCAAAGCACGCAGTTCCATGCATGGCACGTAATGAGGTACTTGGACCTTTTGGTCGACGACACAATTAAAGTCGCCGCCCACTATATAGTTATCATAGCGTCCAGCGAACAACGGTGCTATCTCTTCGGTGTAAAAGGTCGCCCTTTCTCTTCGTTTTGTGGACCCAGATGGCGTGTATAAATTGATGAAACGAACGCCGTCGACCGTGATCGTTATGCCACGTGCCGAAGGGAGAGACATGACTTCCACCAGTCCCATTCCTTCCCTGGTGAGGATCGCCACACCGCATCCACTTTCATCGTGCACTGAATAATGTGCTTCGTAGCCGTAGAACTCTGGCGGCGATGTGAAACGCACTTCTTGTAGGAGTACAATATCCACGTCCGCAGTGCGTAACATATCTTTCAGCATTTGAATTTTAAGATGTGTCCGAATGCCATTAATGTTTATCGTTGCAATGCGGTACGCCTGGCGTGTGTTCATCAGCGGTAGGGAGGTGTCATCAAGCGATGGTGTTGAAAACCAGACTGCTGTCGTCTATCTGCACCCCCGGCGCTCCTCACCACACTAAGTTGTTCAACATTCCCAGGCCCCTCCCGGCGTCTGGCCAGGACTAGCCTCAATCGTCGCGTTCGTATTTTCATTCTGTTCCTGTTGGTCCATTTCTTGTGCCCAGTCCCCCAGTATATTTCCGGAACTGGCCGTAGGCAACGTTGTCACCGCTCTGATGTTGGACAACTGTCATCTCCACTTCTGCCTTCCGGTCACCAGAAGGATAGTTTAAGTTATCGTCGCTGTGCAATTCCTGCAGCGTCATCTCGGTATCTGTTGAATCCACTGGTCTCGGGTCTATACTGTTGTTGTCGTCCACTGTCCCCTCGGGACTATGGCTATCGTCAGCAGAAGTCAGTCGACGCTTCTTTCTTCTCTTTGGCGTACGTTGTTTCCGTTGCCTTGCCTCCTCATCGTCTGTTTGGGTTGCGTATCCTCCGTCTTGGGCCTGACCTATCACGCTCTCGATGGAAGCACTTGCAGCCACCACGGATGAGCCTGGAGCGGGCGTCAGCTGCATCTCTTGTATAGCGTCCTGTGCCTGCTGTGGTGGAACCGGTGGTCAGAGTTCCTGTCCGTTGGTGTTCATGTTCTCTATAGGGCGCAGCTGCTGGTGCCCATCGGAAATCTCCCGCACGTCTCCTCTCAGGGCTTCCACAAAGGTCAACGGTAAGAAAGTCATCTGTTGTGGAGCCTGAACGTCATCCCGTGGGGTTTGCACTAAACGTCGCTGAAGGCATTCCGAGCGGACGTGACCCCGAGCAAGTGCGAGGCTGACCATCATAGATTATAATCGCTCGACAACCTCCTATGTACAAATAAGAGGGGACGTGCTTTTGCAGTTCTATCCATATTTGTCTCACCCCATTTAGACGGGGTATGTGGTAAAACTCGTCCATTTTTCGGCCACACGGGATAGAACTGTACCGTATGGTCGAAAGGCGTCGGTAACAAGTTCAGACGAACCCTGCCTCGGGCGTGGATGTGTGTGTTGCCCTTAGGTTAGTTAGGTTTAAGTAGTTCTAAGTTCTAGGGGACTGATGACCTTAGAAGTTAAGTCCCGTAGTGCTCAGAGACAGCCAAGTTCAGACCGGACCTCTAACGGAAGTTCGAAGAGCCGTATAGTGCGGATCCCCATTCCCGCGTGATCGACCGCAACCGAAGAAACGATACCCGTTCGGTGATCGTTGTAGAAGCCTTTCGCAATCAGCCTCGTCAACAAGCTTGACATAGGCGACGCTTGAAACGATCGATAAATGGATTCTTACGATTTCCTCTGGATCGATTTTTACCTCTTCTCTTAAAAAACGTTCAATCTCGTGTGCCTTTGGTCGTGTATAGTCGTTCGCAAAACTGAAATTTAAAGTCTTTTTCCTGTACGAGTGTGCCATCTCGTTCTAGACTCGCAACACCGCACACGCGAAGCTGCTCCGTCGTAAACAAACAGGCGCGCGCACCACAGCGCGGTCGGCAGACAACACGGTCCGCACTGTGTCACTGCCGACGGCAGACTACCGCGCACAGAGAATAGCGCGACTGAAGAACTATCTCGTGCACGCCTCCCACAAGACCCACATTCTCACCTTATATGTTCACACACTACATTCGTAGTGTCCCTCCCCAACACACTCATTACTCGTGGAAGACATTCTTACCAAGTCCCGTAAGAGTTCGAATAATACGTGTGCATCAGCACAGAAGAAGAAGGTCATGGCCGGTACTGCCAGAACTATATAATTATATGGATATCGTGTCTGTTCTTTCGGACGTAGCCGAAAGAACAGACACCATTGATGACCTGCAGCCGTTTAAAACGAAAGGTATTAATATATAATTCTAATTTCGTTCTAGACGGCTGCAGGTCATTAGTGGTGTCTACTCTTTCGGACATGTCCGAAAGGACCGACACGATATCCATATAAGTATACTTTTCTTGTGTGGTTGCAACATTCATCGGCCACTCGCACGTCTGTCCTCCAAATGATACAGAAAGTAATTATACTGCGCATGAATTGTGATGTTTAGAGCCACTATCTGTTGTATGTTTGCACATTACATGAGCTCCTGTCACAGTGTACTGCATCTTACCATACGTCTTAGTTTGCCACGGTGGCGCGTCGAGTAGTCCCGTGTTTGATATGTCAACGTTGCGCATAGGGTTTCCAATTAGGAGTTACGGAGCACTGGCCTATCCTACTCTCGCAGCATAGTGGCGCGGGGGGGGTGTCCCAAGTGCCATTTGATATTAAAGGGCCGTTGAGCCACATGTCGTAAATTACGATTGTGTACCCATATCTACTCCTCCGATTACTAAGAAAATGCTTCAGACGAAACGTACGTAGATTTTGCCGTACAAAAGTAATCTGCAATAAAAAAACGGAGTTGTTGAAGATTTGAAAATTGCTCCCGCGACCAACACACAAGGTGGTGTGGGGGTCGAGTGTGGTATGTCATTGGATGTCATACAAATAAGACATACAAATAGGAATTATAACTTTTTGGACCTGATATGTAGTTTTCGAGATATTTCAATGTATTCAGTTAAAAGGAACATGCTGTACATATCCAGGGTGAGTCACTAACTACTGACACCAAGAATAACTCCGAAAGTACTATACGAGCTGAAAAGTTTCTGGGACAAAAGTTAGATGCGACAACGGGAGCCATATACCCCCATAATATTTCTGCAAGCTATCCTGCTTCTTATTGTACTCTTCAGGTTTAAAAACTTCCTTACGAAGGCATTCCTGAATGTAAGGTGACCAATAGCTTGCCAAACTGCGCGAAAGAGATACATTTTTCAGCAGTTTTCGTTCCCCCTGAATATTGACCGTGGTAAATTGGATTGTTTCATAATCAGTTCAAGTCTTTAGTAAAACACCTTTTTATAAGTACAACTGTATGTGTGTTTTCCTGTCTGGATTGAAATTGCATGTGTTTCTGGAGGCTTTCCACCATCAGTATTGAAGACAAGGTAGGTGTCACCACCATACCACAAGTTCGGGAGATGGACTACAGTGATCTACCTGTGACCGTGCATTCCATCATAAGAACTCGTGGCAGTAAACATGTCACCTGCCGTATTAATTAAAGGCCATGTGCTATGTACACTACCATTAATTGTTGGCTGAGCTCTGAGCACTATGGGACTTATCTGCTGAGGTCATCAGTCCATTAATAGTTGTCAGCTTTTTAATACATCATTCATTTGCTTGGTTACTTGAATAAGCCTCTCAGGAAGGTCCTCAGTTAAAATGGTTTTTATTTTAGTTGTATCCTAGTCAGACAGTATATTCACACAAGCCATTTATACTACAGCCCTTAATTCAGTGTCATATCTTCCTGTAATCCCCTTGTCATTGTAGTTAATCCACTTCATAAAACTGTCATAAAATATATTTTACTAAGGGTTACATCTTTCCTGTAGCTCTTGATTTTAGTTAGCAGTTAGCTTATCTATTTTCTTACTTATTTCCTGTGTTTCTGTTCAGTTTCAGTCTGTGCCGTCTTAAGTGACTAGACGTCAGATGATACTTCCTTAATTACTTCTGGAATGTTTTTGTACACTTCTTTTAAGCTCAAAATTTCGGTTGAAATACTTTAAAAATTATTAAATAACTGAGCACATTGTTCTTGTTGTACACTTCAAAATCAGCATCGACTTTAGCTTTTTTTCTTATGCTAACAGAGTGAATAATTTCCCTAATAGCCATACGTTTTTCAAGGCAAGACATTCGCGTCTGAGGATCTGCTTCAGGGAATCGGTACCTACGTCTTTCATTGTCTGATTGGCCATATTGCCATCGTCGACATGAAATTCTTTTTCACTGTTATTTGCAGGTATCACTTTAGTAACCGTCCCAAAATTTAATCACAGCACATGGAAATAGTTACTATATTAGTTGTAACTGTCCCAAATTTAACCACAGCACATGGAAAGAGCTATTATTTTTAACTTAAAACTTCCATACTTTTACTATTTGTATTCCAAACATAAATCATGCAGCGTAAATTTAAAAATGTGTATCGGCTAGATGGAGTTGCACATTTATAAAACAAGACAAAGTTCTCACTTCACGCCAGCTAAAGTGGTCATCTTATGAAAAACTTTTAAGTACAGTGCAATCATAAACGGGCACCTTTTCAGATCTGTAAATCATCAGAAAATTTTAGCATAGGCCATTGATCATTTATTGTATATCTTAAGGTTCATGACAACGAAATACAAATGGCTCGACAAAGATGCCGTTACCTATAATTCTTACGATGTAAATTCCCTTGCTTTTCACAAAAAAATTATGTTAGCACTATATTTTTGAATACTTTTCTTCTTTAGGTTTTGAATTATTGTTGTTTTTCAATTATTATTATTAACCGATTTAAGTGTGCAATATGCTTGTCGTTGATTGATGTACATAGAACTAAAAGCATACAGTTGTAATGGTATACGATAAATACCAGGTTGTTGCATTAAAGTGCAACTACTCACTGAGGTCCAGTTTGGGCTGTAATTATCGTATGACAGCGAAACTTGGTAGATATGCTGATGCATTCATGTGGAACGGATTTACGCTGACAAAAAATAGTTACAGTTTTGCCCACGAGGGGAAAATCTGGCGTTGCACACTGTTTGTATGACGGTATGGCATCGACGCTGTCATCTGGTAAGGCTCTCTCGAGAAGAGAGACTGTACGCTGTTAGTGAAACTGTTTCATGTGAATAGCAACAATTACAGTGGTGCATTGAGAGAGTATCATCTTCTGAAAAGTTGTAGGGAAGGACCGGTGTCATAACATGGTTTAAAGAAGATCACAATGAAAGTCGAAAACACGGGTGAACTTTATGAGGCACCTGGAAGAGGAAGGCGTCCTAACCCGGTGGAAGTTACTGACGAGATTGCTGTTGCTATAACTGACCACGCAGCACATGTCCCTGGTATAGTGACAGTTCTCGTGCTGTGTCACAAGAAATGTCTATTTCATGGTCAACAATATCGAAAGTTTTGCTGCCTGTATTACACCGGTATCCTTAAAGATCCATAGCGTGCAGCAACTGAAAGCTCATGACCCGCAGTAACGTTACGAATTTTGCTCTTCGGTTTCCGACACGGATAAAAAGTTGATGAGATGTGACGGGGAATATTCTACTGAGTGTCGATGCAAATTTTACGCTACAGCGTGCAGTAAATACACAGAACAACCGAATTTGTGATACTGCAAAACCGCATGTTGTGCACGAAGAGCCATTGCATTGTGTCTGTGGTGAGGATTCACAAGCACCTTTATCCCCAATCCGCTCGTCTTTGAAGAACCAGGGAGGCTCTCAGATGTGCCACGACGTCTGCTCGATATCGAGACCTCCTAGCACAGCCTGTGATTCCTGTTTTGGAAGAGCGCGACAGTGTGGAGCCCACTCTTTTCATGGTGGGACAGTGCCTCTTGTGGTTGGCAGGAGAGCCAACGCCGTGTTACTAGAGGAGGCCGAAATGCACGCGTTTTAGCTAACGCAGGCTGGCGTGAGGTCTGGAACAGGACAAGGAAATTAGAATTTAGAGAAACCGACTTAGCTGGTGGAATACTTAACTTTAATCCATTGATGATGAACGTCGGTCTGGACGGTACATGATTCACAATATCAATAGTAACTGATAATGGCGCCTTGCTAGGTCGCAAAATGACGTAGCTGAAGGCTATGCTAAACTGTCGTCTCTGCAAATGAGAGCGTATGTAGACAGTGAACCATCGCTAGCAAAGTCGGCTGTACAACTGGGCGAGTGCTAGGAAGTCTCTCTAGACCTGCCGTGTGGCGGCGCTCGGTCTGCAATCACTGATAGTGGCGACACGCGGGTCCGACGTATACTACCGGACCACAGCCGATTTAAAAGCTACCACCTAGCAAGTGTGGTGTCTGGCGGTGACAGCACAGTGCTTCAAGTCATCCAGTAAGAGATCTGCTTAGTTCAACCTTCTACGAACGTATTATCTTCAGAAGTTTCTCAGATGCATGGCCTGCAAGGTCACCTGATATGTGAGTTTTGACTCCTGGGCTATGTAAGAGAACGCATTTACCGGGGACATGTTCTGTATCTACCTGATGTGAAGACCGATATACAGGAACATGTAGCTCAGATTGCACCGGAATTGCTGCTAGCAGTTGCTGATGCAGCATTTCGTAGACGTCTCTGGTGCTCATAATGAACAAATGTTTTAAGCAGCGGTTAATAATAAAATCAACACTATGCCCTTCTCACTTGTTTGACATGTACCATCCATGGCCCGTTCCTAATCCTTTACATATGGGAACATTTCTATATGCCTCTCTTGCATCGATAGCGTCTGATTTGAACCTGGTGCCCAAAATTCAAACAAATTCTTTTCAGTGTAATTCGGCTCCGTGTTAACGCATTAGCATATCTGTCAAATTTCGCTGCCATACTATAATTACAGCCTACACCGGACATCTGTAAGTAGCTGCATTTTTTTATAGCCACCCGACATTTTACAATAAAAGTGCTGGAAGAAACGGTCACCAGTTTAAATGTGCCTTCAAGGTAGAGTAAACTGCATCAAACGAAAGATTCTTCTTTCGTGTTCTCCCGTCACTGGATGTTCAGGCCAATGAGTTGTGGATGCCTTCTGTCACTGTTAATTAATTTTTTGTTAAATTATTGGACTTCGTCTCTGCAAAGATAGGTTCTTTCTATGATGTAAACTGTTCAACGAAAGAGCGAACATGGTGCTCACATCGTTTCGTCATTATCATTTCGTCATTGAACAATGCCGATGGGAATCCTGTTGAAAACGGTCTCCTTGTGAAACACTAACTTATTGTTTTGATTATTTTAAGATGTATAAAATTGTGTGCTACTAAATAAAACACTTCTGCCATATTAATGAAGCAATTATTCAAAAAATTATTTTTACATGAATGATACTTATATTACCAACCAAGATGAAGACAGGGAATCAAGTGACACAAATCATGCTGTAACAGAAGAAGTGTAATGGTGTTTCCTTGTTTTAATAGATAAATTATAAAGATATGCAAGCACCATCTTAGAATGCAGAATCTAAGCTCTGCACTACAATTTCTTGACACTACATAATTGAGTAGTGTATGGTGACCTCTGTATGTATTTTTCATCAGTTTTTAAATAAAGATAAAGATAGTGTTATAGTATCATTTACTCTTAAAGCTGTCTGTGTCATATGAAATTAAAAGTTAGAGGAAGTGATACTGACCATTTTAGTACCGCACTTTAAAACTGAAAACATATTAGAACATTTGGTTTTAGGGAATTTTCATGAAACTACAGAAGATCGTAACATATTTGACACCATCCCCATGCAAGTGACATCTCTTCTCGAGTTAAAACTGAATTTACTTCTGTAGCTGCAAATCGGCGATAAAACTAGTAAATCTGTACACATGGGCAACGAAAGGACTTACTGTTCTTTCACGTATCCTCCATTCAAGAGCTCAAGGAAAACAATGAAATAAATATCGAATCCTTCATAATTCTAAGTAACCTTAAACGTATTCCATCATATTTCACGGGTGCATCTGGGATAGCAATATTTCTTCTCCCGAAATTCGGCTGATAACGGTACACAGTGAGTCAGTGAATGAATTGAAAACACTTGACGCTGAACGGTTATCAGCCGAAATATCGGAAGGGAAAATGTTGCTGTCCTAGAAGCACGCCGGGAAAACGTGACGAAACAAACACCTTTATAGCAACATTTCATAACAAAATAGGATAAGGTACTACATAATTATGTACAAAGATTTTGTGTAATTAACTGTTGTTAGGTTGCTAATTACGAGTGAGTACATTGTATGATACAAATTTACTTGAAACGCATTAGCGTTAGAGATGTGCTATAATTATGATGCTGAGGAACTTTTTAATTAGCGATGCGGGTAAGTGTTTTTTTCTGAAAAATACTAAATGCATCATATAGAGGGTGTGGCAGTGAAGCCAGACCATCTCAAATATATCCGGAATAGATAAATATATCGTGGTACCGCTTTCACCAATTTATAGTGGACAAAATGGTGAATTTCCTGACGTCAGAAAGTAAATTTTATCGTTTATAGTCACCGAATTATGGCGCAGAAGTTTTTTTTAGCTACATGCTTTTTCTGTTGCATTTGAAATAAGCTTCTAAGACAACTTCAGCAATATAAGATGTATAGGACATGATCAACTTGTTTCAAGATAACAGCGTCGTTTCGCCGTCAGAGGAAAAAGCTCCTCAAGCGTCTGCCTCATTATGCCACATGTAAACAAACACGTAACGCAGTTATGGTTCTTGTGTGCACTTGAAGCCCATTAGTCTGTGTTCTGCTACTGTAGCAGGCAGACAACTTGTCCGTAAATCTACTAAGACATTCACTATTTATACAACAGTCTAAAAAGTGAATATCGTATACGGCGAATGTTGTCAAACTATTATAGCAGCAGTGTTGTTGTATGCCGAGGAGTATCCAGATAGTGCCTAGCACTCAGGATCTGCCTTGACAAATACTATAAAAAATTTTTAGGAACTGGAAATGTGGCGAGTAAAATACGCCAAGAAAAAAGAAGAGCAACTGATGAAAGAAATGAAACTAACATTTTAGCAGCAACAACACACACTGCGAATGTCACTAAGAGACATCTCGGAACACGAGTGGAATCAACCAAGCGAATGTTCTGCGAATACTACATTCCTTCGCACTTCATCCTCTTCACGTTTCGCGGCATCTACAGCTTCATGGCAGTAATTTCCAAAATTGGTTACGGTTCTCTGAATTTTATGTATGAAAAGTTCAAAGTGATGCAGCATATCTATGCAAAATTCTGTTTGAGGAAGGAGCATCGTTTTCAAACCATGGACAAGTCAATTTTCGCAATATGCAGATGAAAATTTATGCTTACTCAAAGAAGTGGATAAGAACAACGTTCATGTTCTATGAAAGTTTGGTGCGTGCTTTTCAGGACCCACATCATTGGTCCCTGTTTTATTGATGGGAATCTAAATACATTGAAGTATCTCGAGTTCCCAAGACATGCTGCTGCCGCAGTTATTGGAAGACATCCCCTAGAAATAAGGCAATGAGTGTGGTACCAACATGACGAATGTCCCTTCCATTAAACACATGTAATGACAGGCCCTCTTAAGAGACGATTTATGGAACATTGAATGGTCGGTCATTCTGGAAACGAAAAATGGTCTGCCCACACACCAAATGTAACACTTCTATACTTTTATCTGCGGAGAAAATTAAAACAAGAGGTCTATTAGGAAATACCGACAACTCTCGAGGGCATTAAATGCCTTATAACACGGTCCTGTGCTGCCGTTAACTACACATGAAATACAAACTGCATTATTTTCTCCAGAATCACTTTATAGCATGTAGCACAGCTCGAGGTCAACACTTGGTGTGACAGCCGTCACACCACGTGTTTACCTTGAGCTTTTAAACACACGACCGTATCTGAGTTAAGTGCGTGGTTAGATACAGTATAACAGAGTAGACGTTTGTAGAACCTCATTTCCTAATGGCGGGACAGCGCCGCTATCTCGACACTAACTTGTCAATTCCCGTACATGTTACGTCGTTGAAGTTCTCTTAGAAGCTTCTTCCAAATGCCACAGAAAAAAGTGTATAGGTCAATCAGAAAAAAAGTCATTGTCGTAATCCGGATATTATAACGATAAAAATTACTTGGTAACTCCAGGAAATACGCCTTATTGTCCGTTATAACGTGGCGAAAACCACACCTCGATATATTTAATCATTCTGGATATATTTATGGTGAACTGTTCTAGGTATGTAACCCTAGAATATTAATCTTATTGACATAGCCGATGAAAGAATCAATGAAAATATAAGATAAAAAACGGTCATGGCGTTCGTAGATACACTCCATACGAAGATAAAATCGTAAACCGGTATGTTTACTACTGTTAGCAGAAGGGATTCATTTTTGTGAATCTCCTGGTAGCTATAATACTGAAATAGTGTACAGGTTGACACACAAGGAACTACTTGTAGTTTAGCGTTTGACCATTACGCATTACTGCCGAAAACTACAAAATGACCTTACATAATTTTTCTGGAGCTATTTTTTTTACTCATGTATGTTTCCGGAGTGCCATGGAGACAACTGTATAAACGGTTATTCACAATATTGTAAAACCAAAGAGTCAGAAGCTGTTGGGGTGAGCAGCAGCACGCCAACAGAAAGGAATGCACTTGTAAAGGGTGATGTATGGTCTGTGAACGTGAAACTTGAACTGAGAATCCATGCAGCGAATCTCATCCTGTTTCGTCACTCTGTATTAATTTTCGCCAGGCGGAAGTCGTCCTGGTGCCTGCAGCGAGAGTTAATTAATTTTAGATCGATTTGTGGCATCACTGTATTTGTACCACGAGTACGAACTTCTGCAGTTCCAGTTTGCGTTTTGAGAGCACAGCCGTTGTTCACATTGACGTAAAAAACCAAAAGCAATAACAGTTTAAATTACACTTGCGAGGTAAGAACTTTATGAAGTTTGGCGTTATTAGGAGCTACCCCTTTTATTCGATAATTTTACAGATACCGTTGACCGTGCCGCTGCTTTTACTTTTAGACTTAACCACAATTTGCAATTCCTATATGTTCACTTCTTTTCAAATGACGGACACGATGCGTATTGCAGATCCCATTCTCAATGACTACTACATGCCGACTTTTTTTCAGTGTATCTGTTTCAGTTGTTTACATGCTAGCTTAACAAACCAGCTGTTACCTCTACGCTCATAGCTTGTTGAACAGAATTCAGAGAGAAACACAGTTTGCATATAAGGGCCTATCAAAAAATTTCAGTTTGAGTATGTTTCTCCAGCGTATAAGCAAAAGTGCGACTCCGATGTGTGTATACAAGCGCCAACATGTAAGCAAGTGATTAGCATGGTATTAGTGAATTTCCATCGTGTGTGTGGCTAATACGGAAACGTGAACTATGGCTACGTTATTACCAAACGCGTCCAAATAGGACCAGCGTGCTGTTATTGTTTTTTTGTCTGTTCAAAAATGGTTCAAATGGCTCTGAGCACTATGGGACTTAACACCTGTGGTCATCAATCCCCTAGAACTTAGAACTACTTAAACCTAACTAACCTAAGGACATCACACACATCCATGCCCGAGGCAGGATTCGAACCTGCGACCGTAGCAGTCGCGCGGTTCCGGACTGAGCGCCTGAACTGTTTTTTTTTTTTTTTTTGCAAGTGCTCTACCTACTTTTTTTGTTTTTTTATTGAACACACGGATAGTACATATGTATATATACACAAAGCAACAGTTCTTCAAGGTACCAGTTAAACATATACAAATGAGTGTCAGGTAAACAAATTATTAGAATAACATTAAATACAACAAAATATAACATCCTGTTTTTTGTTTCTTTTTTTGTAATAATTTGTATTGAAGAAAATAAAAGTACATATATATTCACTATGCAAGAGTTCTTCAAGGTACCATTCCATTTAAACATATACAAATGACTGTTAGTTAAGCAAATAAATAAATAAATACATTAAAAAGAAAACAACATTAAATACAACAAAGTATAACATATTCTGTCTTTTTGCTTTTTTTATTTTTTATTTTTTTTATTTTTATTTATTTATTTATTTATTTATTTTTTGTCGATGCATGGGAACGTGGATAAGGGTGTTGCATCATGTGACAGGTATGCATGGTACACCCCAGCTTTGAGGGGGGGTCAAGGAAGACGCTGCGGAGATAACCGGCAAAAGTTTGTCGGTAAGATGGTTTTCGGGTGAGGGTGCTATGCGAGGTCACATCTTTGTACCAGAAGCCAAGGACTGTATGCGGACCATTTTGAAAGAGGTATTCTAAAGCCAGTCCTCGAAACCAGATGAGAGTATGGTGCTTAGCAAGAGGGTAGTGAAATGTCTGGGGCAACAACAGGAAATCCGGGGTTACCGTCGTTGGCGGGGCACGGAGGTAAAAGCCCACGATTCGTTGGATGAGGAGCCATACGTTTTGTTTCAGGGGCACGTAAGACGGTGCTCGTCGGTGTCTTCGAGCTGACAGTCAGGGCAGAGTGGGGAGGTGGCCAGTCCTATGCGATAAAGTCGACTGTTAGTCGGGAACTTTCCATAACTAAAACATACCAGAGTGCAGACACAGACGACGGTAAAAAGGGTGCATGCACACACCCCCAAACCGTGCGCCAATTAATGTCAGGATGCCGTAGCACCATGGGGTCGCAAGGGTTGGACAGCATAAACAAACGATAATAATCTTTTGTACGGGGAGGACGGGCGACTGGAAGATCGGCCCGAACGTAGCTGAGTTCTATGAAACAATTGGCGACGTGGTACAATAATGGAGAAATAGGTGCCACATTGATCGGTGGATCGAGAGAAGCTGGTCGGAGGATATCTAAGAGACTACGTGTTAAGGACGGAACCGTCCCCTGCCAGTGCCGCAACAGAGTGTGGACAAAGAGTGCAGAAGATCGTGCCCGCACGTTGACGAGTCCGAGGCCACCTTTTGCAGGAGGCAAGAGCCATGCCTCTTCCACAGGGAAGGATTGTCGTGTCCTTGATTGGGATTCCTTCGCGTATGTAGAAAGCCACGCCACGCCCTGATTGATCACATGTGGACGTGTATGAGTCGTAGCCGTAGACTGGTGGTAGTGTGGCAACGCGTACTTCCTGAAGAAGGACGACGTCGACGTCAGAGGCCCGAAGCATGTCACATAGGAGTTTCAGCTTGGGTACAGTGCCGATCATGTTGATGTTCAGCGTGGCAAACCAATACGTTTGTTTCAGTGGTGGTGGACGCGCAACTACCATCACCAAGGGAAGTAAGAGGAGGGCACCGACAGGAAGTCCCGTCCCATCAGCTGCAGGGCCTCGCTTTTGATGTTAACAGGCAGCCTTGTCCGGCGGAGGCAACTCATCCGGAGGAGGGGGCGTATCTTCCTCAATCTCGTCGGCCCATGCTCCTGTGCCATGGGTCCGTCCAATGTCCATGGGAATGGCGTCGTGGTGAGAGAGATCTGGAGTTGTCGGCCGGGAGACAGGCGTCTCAACCGGCGCACCGATCGTTACATTGTGCGTGGCGACCTCCATAGTGGTCCCGTCCTGCGAAATGTCTTGATCATCGTGAAAGTTGTCCGCCGACCTCTGCATGGAAACGTCGGTTGGTTGGGTGTCGTCTTCGTCGTCGCGGGTGGCGACGCTTTGAGAGCCCGTGGGTGAACGGCGACGGCGTTTGAGCCTACGTGGCGAGCGTTGTTTGCGCACGTGTTCCTCAGTGTCGGACGACGGCAAGGAAGAGCGTCGACCTGGTTCGAATGCGTCGGTGGGTACAATGAAATTGTCAAACAGGTGTTGTGAAGAAGTACTGTTCTCCTCAGCGTCCGGTGCGGGAGACCACCGCGGCCGGCTATTTTGTCTGTCGAAGGACGAACACCAGTAGACATTTGTTGGACAATGAAGAATTTGTATGGTGCAGCATGTCTGTCGAAAAGCACAGCTGTTGAGTGGTGCACCAAGTTCGATGCTGGTCACGAATCGACCAAAGACGCTGGTGAGTCTGGGAGGCTTGCCTCATCCATTACGCCAACTCGACTGGGAGGAACCGCACTATAGTCCTACTCTCCCCATTCGCTTATCACGCCCTCGGTCTCTTAAAAAATACCTCGAACGGTCGAAGATTCATGTAGAATGAGAATGTGCAGCAGGCAGTTACAGACTTCTTAACCCAGCGGACACGGTATTTTTACCAAACGGCTATCGTCAACCTGGTGTGTCGGTGGGTGATTTCCTCAATCCTCACGGCGATTTTGCCTGACTGGCATACAAATTCTTAACTGTACGGCCTTCGAAAGGAAACTTTTGGTGTGATCCTTATATGATGTGAGACTAACCTTGTTTTATCTGTTCAATACTTGCGTGTGCACCTGAGGAAAATGTTTGCATTATGTCTCAGATTAATCATAGTATGTTATTATTTTCTAAAGTGCTCGAATCGTTATTTAAAAGTTCTGTAGATCGTGGACTGGAGAACAGATTACATCGCGTCCTGCCTCTGCTTCCGTGTGTTTAGTGCTGATGTACCGTATGTAGAGCTGTGAACACGATTGTACTTCAGGACTGACTCAAAATTAAGTAAAGATATGTTTACCAAAAACAGGTGCAGATTAATTATTTGCCTGAACACTCAACTATGATATCAGATTGAAAGATTGTACTTCAGGATTGACTCAAAGTTAAGTAAGGAAATGTTTACCAAAAATTGGTGCAGATTAATTATTTGCCTTTGTGCAGATCCCTGACAGCGACAGTACGCTGCTCTGCTAATTTCCTACGTTAGTGACCCACGTGTGGATACAACAACTGGCAACCACGATAATTCGACTTGACTTCTGCTGTGCTCCTCGATTATCGGTGCCGTGCTTATCGTTTCCTGTCATACCTATCTTGTATTTATTTGCTGTTTCCTGGGCCACCTTTGCTTTGCGGCACCTAGCTTCATTTACGTGCGCTCTTATTTGTTTGTTCTTTGCTTGTTTCAGTTTTCTTGTTTCGCTTAGACTATCATGGCTGCGCCCCTCCTCAGTGGGTGTTTGATCTACCGCAGTAAATTCAGTTTCAGAAGCAACAAGTGATCCTATTAATGGACACAATGAATAATTTCCTTTCGACACAGATGGGACCGAAGTTTTCGCTAGCAGCACCGACAGCTCAGCAGCCAGTATAACCGTCATCTGTACCGCTATTTCGGGAGTTCGACGGGACGAAAGAAGATCGGCCCGAGTATCTCGCACAGTTGAAAACTCATTTCGCGGCGCGACATGTGCAAGGTATTGTTAAACATTATCAGTTTTTGTCCACGCAGAGTGTCCATTTACCGTCTCTGCTACAAACTTCACTTACTCTTCGTCCTGAAAGTGTAGGCTACGAGGAATTAGTGCAGCTGTTCGACAAATAGTTGGGTGATCGAGTTCATGAGGTGGCTGATCCCTGTACGAATTCCGATTGCAGAAACCGCTAGGACAGTACTATAGACACTGGGTGACAGACTTGCAAGGACGGACGAGACAATGCAGATTTAAGCAGGAATGCCATGGTAGAAACTATTTTAGCCTCATTTTTAGTTGTTTAAAATGTTACTTAGAGAGCCTATTTTTCATATCATTCGTTTACAGTGTGCCATAAATATTAAAATATTTTAAAGCCACTATTTACTGCATGGGAGTCTGGCACATCCGAACTCTCGAATGCAACCGATGTGGTACTATAATAGTTTTAGACGGAATAGGGGCTCTGTAATTTCGGATAATATCACAGAGGGCATTACTATCAACTAAAAAACTGTGGCCAATGCCATTTTTCTTTGAACCATGGTTCTTTTATTGTAAACCGTCTGAAAGCACGTGCTTGTCTCACGTGTGCTTAACTATTTGTTTTGCTTGCTTTCTATTCGAAAGAAAACGTGGGTGCTTGAAAATTACCAATCAACGTACTTATATCAATAGAAAAGTAATCCTAATAGCGCAAAAGACACTTCGATTGGTAAGCGGAAGCCAGTTAATCGATATAACTTCGTCAAAATAAAAATGTTTCGACATCGGCAAGAAAAAGGATAACTGTACGTTTCGTTTAAAGGTTTGCTCAATTTCAGTACTATAAAATACAAGTTTAAACTTCTACTCTTCTTTTTTCAAAACATTTTTCAAGTTGGCTGGAGCTATATCTCACGAAATATACATGCAATTACATTTTAAATGTTTGTAACTTGTGACTCGGCGCTTCTTCTGTTGTAGAAAGTAGGATTTTTGATATATATTTTAATTTTGGTTTTCGGTGCACGACATTTTTCTCTAAAAACTTGATTTTTATTTGAGAGTGCTGCCTTTTCGTTAAAAACCATTTTTTAAATATCTCTACTTATTATGTTAGATAATATCACGTGTTTCAAAGCAACTTTTGAAATTTTGTTCCAGGTTGTAATTGTGACGTTCAAGGATTCCACCGACCCCTCGCACTCTGCGAAGGCCTCCGTCGATGTCGTGTAGTCATAATACGATCTTAAAGATTTACGATAAAGGCCTAGAGTCGGTTTTAAAATTTCTGCCTTATTTTATTGAAAAAAATCATGAATATGGATTCTAAAAACGGGCGTGACGCAGATCCACACCTTTAATTGTGACTGCGGAGAGTTTCAGTGTGACGCATGACACTTGTTATTATCACGGCAAACATTGCCGATTCAAGGACTCCCGAGCACGTAGTTAAACACCCGGACCCTTCTTGTGGCAAGTTTTGCCGATCACAGGCTAGGGTAAGCAGCAAGTGGTCTAGGGACGCCGGCACAGTAGCTCAGCGGTCCTCTGTAATAGAATAACTGAGTTAATGTATCAACAACGAACTGAAACGGGGGTCTTGCGACGTCCGCGCCGAGCAGATACAACGGACAAAAACGAACAAAATGAGATCAATTAAAAAATGGGGGGGAGGGGGGCTAGGGTTTCTGCCCCTGGATGACAGGGTGTCTGGTTCGATTCCCGGTCCGGTCTGGATTTTTTCCACCCGGGGATTGGGTGTTTAAGTTGTCCTCATCATTTAATAATCATTCGTGAAAGTGGCGAGACTGGACTGCGTAAAGATTGGGAATTTGTACGGTCTCTGATAACGGCGCAGTTGAGCGCCCCACAAACCAAATGTCATCATCATAGACTAGGCCCACTCGGGCATAGCACAAATAGCGGCGTAAACAGAGGATGAGACGTGAGGCTCGTGGCGAACAGTCTTACCGTCACTGTATTTCGGCACATAAACGAAAACGTTGTCCCTCGCGGGAAGCGACTCGTTTTTTCTGTGGCAAGTGTGGGCATATTCTTCGAATGTTCGCTCACGCCAGCCTCAGTCTCATTCATAGACTGTTGTGATCTCTTCGTTACTCACTGCTGATAGTAGAGAATTGCAGCCTGTGGCCCCTAAGGTGAAGAAATCACAAATCTCTTCTTTAGTGTGACGTCAGGCCAACAAACTATTTTTACACTTGTCACTTCTGGACAGACCGTTCGCTTCCAACTGGACACGCGTACCACCGTTACCGTGCTTAATTGCTGCAACTATGAACTGCTCGGCCGGCCCCAGCTTGGCAAATTGCACACTTCGATTTCTGAATATACTGACAGAAACATTCCTGGTTTAAGTACTTCTAGCCTTCCAGCCGCTTTTCAAAACCCAACAAAGACAGTAACTTTTACAGTGGTTTATTCACAGACCAATGAAAATATTTTTGGACTGGATGACGCATTTTAATTTGTTTTGGTTACGTATCTCGGACAATATACTTTGTTGTTTCTTTTGAACCTTGAGACAGTGTTGCAAACTTGTGTGAATAATTTTCTGATTTGTTTTCGGAAGTTCTGGGCAAAGATAACAACTTTACTAATCGCGTCATGAAGGACAATATGCTGCCGCACTTTTCTAGAGCTCGGCCTGTTTGACATGGTTTTCGTGACCAGGTGGCTCTTTTCAAAAATTGATTTGCGCAATTCTTACTTGGAATACCACTGGGTGAACAGTCGCGGCATGTATTTGTCACTAACACCCACCTGCGGTTTGTCATATGTCTGAGATTGCCATTCAGCAGCGCTTCTGCACCAGCCGGATTTCAACTCTAACTGGAGCAATTAACTGCAGCTATGTATTTTTGTTTAACTACTTGGACGATATCGTGATGTCTGGTCGCACGCCTGTAAAATATGCATCTACGGTTATTATCATGTTTTCAGTCGACTAAAAACGTTTTGTAGCAACTATGCTACTGACGAACTAGCCTTTTTATTCATTTTTATTGATGGTCAGTCACCTAGAAAGCAAAATGTATTGTTACGTTACTTTACAGTTTTGGAACAAGTTGTACAAAAACATTCACATTTTATTGGTATTTCTTGAAGCACGTCTTATATAGTAAATACTAGTGAGCTCTTTCCCTGTCGGCAGACGACTGTTTCGCCAGTGTACGCCGCTCTGCCTTTGTTTCCTCCAAGAACTAATTATAAGTTACTTGTTATTAGCTTATCAATTAAATCGCTCCATTAAAACTTAACGGCAGCAAATACTACTAAAGAAAAGTCTAATAATAATAAAAGAAAACTAATAATAATTGAAAGTTTGAGGGAGGAAATGATAAGAGGATAAGTAGAAAAAAGAAATAAAACTGTCATTGTTGAACAAATATGTGGAAGAATCTACAAATAGAGTGACAGAGTCCTAGTGATCTTATGAGATGTGAGTGTCTAGGGTACTTAACGTCCAGGTTCAGTTTTGCGCTAGCTTCAGGAATCTTGTTGGCGCACAAGAAAGTTCACGATGTGCTGAAGTATTTCCCGTTTTAAAACCTGTGAGGTACTGGAGATCAGTCTCTCTTTCAAATTCGGCTTTTCAACCGGAAATTACTCGGGTTCGTAAACGAAGATGAACTGACGGTTTACTAAATCCTTTTCTCCTTATTCCTATCCAGATATAGAATCATTCCGCTCCTCTAGGGTACGTCACATCCTTTATGAACTGGACACGCATTAGTGACCTCCTTACGTAGTCTGTGAGGAGGCTGAAGCAGTTTCATTCATGAATTAAAGTTTCCCCTCATCTCTTATTCCCTCGCGGACAGGAGGACCTGAAGCTGCAATATCTGTACCACCATCAAGCGCTCTTAAACTGGATACTTCAATAAGGCGTGGTCATGTGTACTTGTGGCTTCGAAATCACAGGTGCACTGCTCTTTCTCTATTTTCTCCTATAATTCTAACAAATAATCTGTATGTGGGCCATGTCCTATCAGACTGTGAACAAGATCAGCATCTGGTTCAGCGTGGAGTGTCTCCCTGATATTTGGGAAGAAGCTGTACGTCCGTCTTCAGGTATCAGAACATTCCCACCTCTCCTGCCATAATTCCATAATACGCTCTCTGATGGAGAGACGATTATCACCGCGAGTTCGAAGAATTTAATTTATAAGGGACAGTCAAATGCATTCAAAAGTAATTACCGTAACTGTTAATAAATTTATCCCATTGTGAGACAAGACGGTCAAAGTTGTTGTTGTTGGTGTTGTTGTGGTATTCAGTCCTGAGACTGGTTTGATGCAGCTCTCCACGCTACTCTATCCTGTGCAAGCTGCTTCATCTCCCAGTACGTGCTGCAACCTACATCCTTCTGAATCTGCTTAGTGTATTCATCTCTTGGTCTCCCTCTACGATTTTTACCCTCCACGCTGCCCTCCAATCCTAACTTGGTGATCCTTTGATGCCTCAGAGCATGTCCTGCCAACTGATCCCTTCTTCTAGTCAAGTTGTGCAACAAATTCATCTTCTCCCCAATTCTATTCAATACCTCCTCATTAGTTACGTGATCTACCACCAAATCTGTAGCACCACATTTCGAAAGCTTCTATTCTCTTCTATTCTAAACTATTTATCGTCCATGTTTCACTTCCATACATGGCTACACTCTATACAAATACTTTCAGAAAAGACTTCCTGACACTTAAATCTATACTCGATGTTAACAAATTTCTCTTCTTCAGAAACGCTTTCCTTGCCATTGCCAGTCTACATTTTATATCCTCTCTGCTTCTACTATCATCAGTTATTTTGCTCTCCAAATAGCAAAACTCCTTTACTACTTTAAGTGTCTTATTTCCTAATGTAATCCCCTCAGCGTCACCCGACTTAATTCGATTACATTTCATTACCCTCGTTTTGCTTTTGTTGATGTTCATCTTATATCCTCCTTTCAAGACACTATCCATTCCGTTCAATTGCTCTTCCAAGTCCTTTGCTGTCTCTGACAGAATCACTATGTCATCGGCTAATCTTAAAGTTTTTATTTCTTCTCCATTGATTTTAACACCTATTCCAAATTTTTCTTTTGTTTCCTTTACTGCTTGCTCAATATTCTGATTGTATATCATAGAGGATAGGCTACAACCCTGTCTCACTCCCTTCCCAACCGCGGCTTCTCTTTCATGTCCTTCGACTCTTATATCTGCCATCTGGTTTCTGTACAAATTGTAAATAGCCTTCGCTCCCTGTATTTTACTCCTGCCACCTTCAGAATTTGAAAGAGAGTATTCCAGTGAACATTGTCGAAAGCTTTCTCTAAGTCTACAAATGCTAGAAATGTAGGTTTGCCTTTTCTTAATCTAGCTTCTACGATAAGCCGTAGTGTGAGTATTGCCTCACGTGTTCCAACATTTCTACGGAATCCAAAACTGATCTTTCCCGAGGTCGGCTTCTACCAGTTTTTCCATTCTTCTGTAAAGAATTCGCGTTAGTATTTTGCAGCCGTGACTTATTAAAATGGTAGTTCAGAAATTTTCACATCTGTCAACACCTGCTTTCTTTGGGATTGGAATGATTATATTCTTCTTGAAATCTGAGGGTATTTCGCCTGTCTCATACATTTTGCTAACCAGATGGTAGACTTTTTGTCAGGACTGGCTCTCCCAAGGATGTCATAAGTTCTAATGGAACGTTGTCTACTCCCGGGGTCTTGTTTCGACTTAGGTCTTTCAGTGCCGTGTCAAACTCTTCACGCAGTATCGTGTCTCCCATTTCATCTTCATCTACATCCTCTTCCATTTCCATAATATAGTCCTCAATACTCCTTCCACGTTTGTGCTATCCCTTCATTGCTTAGAAGTGGGTTTCCATCTGAGCTCTTGATATTCATACAAGTGGTTCTCTTTTCTCCAGAGGTCTCTTTAATTTTCCTGTAAGCAGTATCTATCTTACCCCTCGTGAGATAAGCCTCTACATCCTTACATTTGTCCTCTAGCCATCCCTGCTTAGCCATTTTGCACTTTCTGTCGATCTCATTTTTGAGACGTTTGTATTCCTTTTTGCCCGCTTCATTTACTGCATTTTTATATTTTCTCCTTTCATCAAATAAATTCAATATTTCTTCTGTTACCCAAGCATTTCTACTAGCCCTTGTCTTTTTAGCTACTAGATCCTCTGCTGCCTTCACTACTCCATCTCTCAAAGCTACCCAATCTTCTTCTACTGTATTTGTTTCCCCCATTCCTGTCAATTGTTCCCTTATGCTCTCCCAGAAACTCTGTACAACCTCTTGTTTAGTCAGTTTATCCAGGTCCCATATCCTTAAATTCCCACCTTTTAGCAGTTTCTTCAGTTTTAATCTACGTTTCATAACCAACAGATTGTGGCCAGTGTCCACATCTGCTCCTGGAAATGTCTTACAATTTAAAACCTGGTTTCTAAATCTCTCTCTTATCATTATTTAATCTATCTGATACCTTCTAGTATCTCAAGGGCTTAATGGAAAAATGACTGCTGTTGCCTGCCGAACCATGATTGTAACCAGGAGTGCGCATCTTCGCCCGAAACAAATCTACGGCTGCGAATGACTTTCTTCAGGGCTCCAAACATATGGAAATCACATGGGGAGAGAGCGGGACTGTATGAGGGATGTGTAAGCACTTAGCTGCGAAACTTCCGCACCGTAGTCAAAACAGCTTTGGCAACATGTGCCTCCTCCCCCTCCCCCCTCCCCCTTCTCCCCCCTACCACATACGATGCGTATCGTTCCGGCATTGTGAGCTGACCGATACCACTCAGGTCCTACACCTGACAGATTGCCTGGACACCACCGAGATGGATACATTTTACGCCAAGCAAGACTTAAAACAAAACTTACTTAAGCGTTCTGTCATAGTTTGGGCGATGTCGCTAAACATTATGAGAGAAGTGTGCCTAAAAGCAGCTTAAATTTACTGAGCTATAGTTCGTTAAAGAAGCTTGAATTAATCAATGAAATTTAGTGCCTGCAGTTAATGGAAGTTGATTTTTCTCACTAATATTTTGACTGAACGTTTTGCACTCACCTTATGACTGAGTCGGAATATCGGAGCATTGTAAGGGGCGTTAGACAAGGTTGTTGCCTCTCCCCTTTGTTGTTAAGCTTACAAGAGATTATTGCGGAAGGCGCAGATGGAAAAAAGCGGAGTGTGGTTTCGTGGGAGGAGAGTAGAATGTATAATATTTGCTGATGAGATGGGAAAAGTTATCACGAGCTAAGTAAGAGCATTTAAATATCTTGGAAGTAGGATGAGTGTAGACTTGAGATGTCATCAGAAGAGAAAAAACTCGCACTGCTATAGCGAAGGAATCATTCATTAGCAAGAAGGGATTATTATGCGACAAACCAGACTAAGCATTTTTGGAAGGTGACTATCAACAGCTGGCAAGTAATGTATAAAATGCATGTTTGACCGTCGGCTGCATTTATTTTAAACCCACACATCGACCGGTTTCAGTCACGGACCATCTTCACGGATAAGAGTTAAAGTGGTTTAAGCCACAACATTACTTTTGTCATTACATAAATAATGTGTAAGGCTTGTCATGAACATCAATATACGACACAGGACTGTCGTATATGGCACCTATAGGAAGTTATATACTGTCATATCAGTCTAGAGTCAGCATTTTTTTATAAACTGCCAAAGCGTTTTTTTCGGGCATGGCAAGAAACACCCCACAGGCTGTTTACGCTACGAATACGTAAGTTGGGTTGATACCATGTACTGATGTATAAATACTTAATCGTTTAATACTCTTTATCAAAGGTTACAAAATTACTACAGATTGCGAGACAAAACTTGATCACACCGCAGAGATACTTCGTATGTTACATATCCGGTGTTCTTGAGAGATAAGTTATTAACTGGAAATCGTCACAATGGTTATCAGGTTGCGGAATTGTATCAGTGACAGTTGTTGTATTCAGAAACGGTTACGTCCTTGAGTTTCGCATCTGTAAGGTAATGGAACATTTTGTGATACCTATAGTAAAAACTACAGCTCTTAGGGAGGTCCAATAAAACAATTCTACCACAGCGTAATTGTGCCTCCTCCGACTGTGTGCAGAAGACGTTTTGTTAGTGGACGAGTCTAGCAGAGCGTTGACCTCTGAGCCCTGCTCGCTGGCTATCACGTTTCAGGAGGAAACGTCGAGTCTCGTTCGACGCGAGCGCATGCTCGAGTCGTAACACGGCGGTTCGGTCCGCTTTAGTCTGCCATCACATCTCGATTAGCAGACGTTTGCTCGTAAGGTTTGGCGTTTGCTCCATTCGCAGTGAAATTGACTTTCTTCTGTAACTGCTGCTACCGGATGCGCAGTGAACAGCCTTGAGCGATTCCGCTGGTTGCAATTGACGCCGCCACCGCAGTAGTCATAGCCATTCTGGTGCAATGAAGGAGTTCGAATTAGTGATGTTGTTACTGTAATTTAATTACGTACTGACTACAGACAGTATGTTACACAGACGTCCTACGCTAAGAACATTACACAGCAAGAGTGGCGAATTGTTACAAGAGAGTACATGTCCTGCAGCCACAGTCCTGCTGCGGTACGGATAACAGGCGCATCACACTGTGTGAGTGAACTGAGGCGGCAGCTGGAAACGTACTCCAAAGTTGAAGTGTGCGGGACAGAACGATTCTTGTAGGAAAAACGTCTAAATTGCCTACAGGTTCATAGTGACATTCTGGCGGTGTATAGACCAAATGCAATGGCACGTCCAGCCATATATGAATGGTGCCAACAATTTTGTCAACCCCGCACAGACGTGAGTGATCCTAGATACTGTCCAGACCTTCCCATCTTTTCGGAAAGCTGAAAAATACAGTTGGAGGAAAGAGATTTCCGAAAATGAGGACATTCACAGAGCGATTCTCGAATGGTTTCGAGATCAAGGAGCGGATTTCTATCTTCGAGGAACTGAACGGTTTTTGGAACGTTTCAACAGTTGCTTGTAGCGACTTGGTGAATATGTTAAAATAGTGCCAAATATCTCTGTCAGTTAATAGTGTAGTGCAACATTTAAAAAAAGTGACTTGGCCGTGATAATGTGTAACTTAATTTTAGAAGAACCTCTCGTACATACATTACGAACTCCGCTACCCTTTTCACCTTCAGTTACAATATGTGCCTGTCCTGCTTCCACAAAACTGCGTTAATGCAGTTACGTAAATTCTTTCAGCCCGCTAATGTGAAGGCCGAATAGACAGATTAGATAAGGTAACCAGAATGGATTTACCCAAGTTAGTATCCGTTCTAGACGGATGCGCCACGAATCTCGTCCTTGGTAAGTCCAACTAGTGCTTCTCTGTAATTAACGACGGACTATTCATCACCATCTGCACTTTACTTTTACTGGACCTGATTTTATCAAGTTGGGTCTCTCTTAAAGAAGACTGAATATCGAAATATTTGCTGTCTCAAAAAATAAGCTGAATCCTAATTTAGACAGTTTGCTCTAGAGCAATATTTTAACCACCTTGCATCAGCATAAACCACTCAATTGCAAGAATAATGTGGTACTGTAGGGAAGTTGCCTACTCAGGCCATATAGAATTCATATGCTTTCCACTGTGTGCCAGCCTAGTCCGCTGTAACTTGCTATGACGTTACGAATGTAGCAGAATACCTTAAAAGTAAAGTAAATAGTCTGAAAAGTTGATAGCATGTCAGGAATGATTCTAAAATGATAATGTGTGAAGTTTCAGTTTAGTAACTTCAACAGTTTTCGAAATTTGGACGTTTTACATAAAAATCATTTGCGCAATACGAAGGAGCTGGAAACTTCAAAATTTTTATTCGGATTCGTTTTTCCTTGTAATTTAATGGAAACAGCATGCTGGATCTCACAAAGTAATATTTTGGTTGAAATTCATGATTTTCTGTTTTTGTGTCCTAAAAGTTCGCAAGCAAGAAAGATTAAGTAAGTGATCAGATAAAGCTAGGGTCTTTAGATTTAGGTAGAATGTAGATACGCTATAATAACAAAGATGTGAGAAGTTTCAAAAAGGTAGCTATAAAACTATAGATATAGCATCTCTCCAAAGGACAAGTTCAGAGCTCATCTATTGGGTGCAGTGCAACTGAAATAATTCTCTCGCCAAAAGTATTTAACCTAACCACATTAAAATTTTATTATAGATACTTACCTGTGTGCTGATTGCACAATTAAATCGAGAGCTTCATTGGACTTCACCGAATAAGCAATTAATTATTTAGTAACTTGAAGTGGTGTTTTGCTAGCCCAGCGGCTAGTCAGTAAGTCAAATGTCGGCTGCGCCTTCGGCGGTCCGCACCGCGGCTATATAAAAAAGAGCGTCGCGTTTGTGCAGTTGCTCGAAACAGCATTGGATACCGTACTATGTAACTCGGTATGCACGTAACACTGAGTTCGCATTGGGGAAAAGTGTTAATTACGGAACGACACCGGTTGTTTAGTCTCAGTTAGCGTATGTCGTATTTTCACGTGTCGCCGCAGGACAGACTTTCTACCATTACTAGCGTGGCATTTGATGGGTATTAACATCAAATTTAGGCGAGCATTCGCTTTGAACGTTTACAGCGATAACGATTATTGAAGTTTCGTTATCTAGGAATAACAGGATCCGCGCAATAGACTCTGAACAGCTCACAGCGCTGATAGTTCGATAGCTGATAGGGGTAATCATTTGTCTGGAATTTTATGCTTTACCTTTTTCAGAATATGGTGAAACTTGTTTAAAAACTCTATTTTCTATGAAAACAGAAATCATCCTAAATCCTCAGAGTAGTGAACTGCAATAATCAATAACTTTTTTTTTCTCCATCAGAGTGGGCACAGTGAACTGTAATTACAGGCATCACGTTTTTGCTAATCAGTTTCTGGTTGCCAACATTGTAGTTAGAGAGCCTGTGTTGAGAACCTTCAACAAATAATAAATTTATTTTCCACCCACAGCACCAGCAACATGACAGCACTGCTCACAATGAAGAATCTTTGACCTGACGTATTCATGGCAGCACAGGCACATTTTTCGTCTGTTTTACACAGTTTGCTTTTTGAACAGACGTGAGGATAGGCGGTTCCAGCCTTTTTTGTTAGGTACCGAAAGACAACTTTGCTGCAAAACACTTATATTGAATCACATTTAAATTAACGACATTAAAATGTGCTTGTTATTTACAAACACGAAGTAAAGCATTTCCCGGTTATTACTGCTAACAATTTTTCAGTGATTTACTGACAGATCGATAAAACGGAAGTGTAACTAATAAAGCATGGGCAAAAAGACAAAATTATGGTTGCCCGTGTTTTCTGTAATTCAAATGAATTGATTCAGTCTTTTTGCAGTATTACTCTTCGCCTGTTAGCAATAGTGAGAACAGTACAACGCCAGTACCTCATTTGAAGCCCAGCTATGAAGAGCTTTTTTTCTTTACATAAGAACATACCTCTTTCTCAGCCGAACCTCCCCAGATTCAGACTGGCAGCGTTATCAATTTCACACCAACAAATTCAATACCTGAAACGAACCGTTGCCTGTCTAATGTAGACGTACTCATGGGTTATACCGCCCCCTCGGCAGATGTGTATGAGCACTGTGGAACCTCTCTCGTCTATCTCTAATGAACGCTTGTAATACTCGCTCAAGCTCCCACACAGCATACATAGACCTACCCAGTTGCGTAAGCTAAACTCCTCACCTGGTTTTCCCGACCAAACTGTCGATTTAGATTTCAAAGGCGTTTAACGGTTACAAAAATCGCTACATTGCTGGGCCTTCCAAAAGGTTCATCCTATTTCACAAAACTATATCTTCTATTTGAATGAAGAGAGAAACTTGGAGTAACTTTTAGCTAAAGCGTACCCATTGTGTGTTCACTACGCAGTATGTCTAGATAGCGGTACCATATGAACATGTGACACTTCGCGTGGTCCGTTTATACAGGGGCAATTCAGTTACAAGTAAGGGTGTAAGTTTCATAGAGGATACAGCATTGCAACTCCTACAGCTGAAAACATTCGACATTAGCACAGTTTGAAGACGCTGATTCCCCATGTAAATGGAAATCAACAAATCGCGTAGTCCACAGTGGCCTGTAATACGTGATTTGCGGCGATGTTTGTGCTTAAAACAATAGTGAGTTCACCTGCAACTCCATGAAGGTGTTAAAGAACAACGTGTAGAAAAATGGTTCAAATGGCTCTGAGCACTATGGGACTTACCAGCTGAGGTCATCAGTCCCCTAGAACTTAGAACTACTTAAACCTAACTAACCTAAGGATATCACACACATCCATGCCCGAGGCAGGATTCGAACCTGCGACAGTAGCGGTCGCGCGGTTCCAGACTGACGCGCCTAGAACCGCTCGACAACACCGGCCGGCTACCACACAAAGTATTTGGGAGTAACGCCACCTACTTTTTCTAAATAAGGACTGATAACACAGCAGGTTTCTTGTTCAGAAACCGCATTTTATTGTTGGGTGCTTCGTGTAAGAATGATACATATTTACTGGTACGTGTAGGGACTCGAGAGCAGCAAGATCGCGATCGGTCGAGACAGCGATTTAATACTCCACATTATTACTCGTCGTGTTGGTCGGGACCCGGCGACTGTCTTGTGACCATGGAATCGATGAATCAGGCGGGTTATACTAAACGTCATGCAGAATCTCAACGGCTCGACGCGACAAAGAAGAGAGGTGTGGATTAGTCTAACGCAAGAAGAAAAGCAACATGCTGAAAAGATGAAAGAGTTTTGGAAGAAAAGGAGAGATTAAATGAGAAGGAATTAAAGTTGTCAAGCGGTCCTTGGCTGGCCAGAAAGAAAAGATAAAAATTGGTACAATTTTGAGGTCCTGAGTCCTGGTTTCGTATGACGAGCATGTAATATGCGACATAAAATGTCTTTTTATTTGGGTGGATTTCGTCTGAAACTTGTTAAATAAAATTAGTACTATTTGGGAGAAGCAGACTATTTGCCGCCTCATAGTTATGCCCTTCCCATTCTCTCAGTATTTCTCATCCATAACAAAACAAACACAACAATCCGCTGCCCAAATACTACTTACAGTTGTCAGTACGGTAGAGTTAAGCATCTGATATATCATTTGCTGCTCAGAAACGGAAGCCAGCAGTGTAGTCCAGTATTAATATTTGCATCAGGCTGTGACACTCTCGATGACATTATAGCACTGCTACCAAATCGAGATGATGAATGACACTGCATGTATATGCATAAACAAGGCTGTTCCTTTATTGTTTGTTTTATTATGGCTGCGTCGGTATATGCCTATTTTGGTCTATTTTGCCCTCACAGAATTTCAGTACCTCTTTTTGGAAATTCGTTGTAAGTATTAATTGGTTTTCAGCACTTCTTCGTCGTGTAACATCTGTGGCACGCCGAGCACTTTTAAACTGAATCACACGTTGTAATCAAGGAGCTCTGTACATCCAGCTTCAAATGTAAGGAACTTTCCAAAATTATCCATACAGAAAGGAAACAAGGAAAAAAAGTATCGTCGATAGTATGCATTACAATTTGAGCGTGCAGCTGCATATTCCCAAGACTTTTACCGAACAAGGTTGCGCTGTGGCTAAAGTAATGTAATCGTAATCGAAGGATGGGTTAAGACCTCAGTCCTAGCATCCTGATATAAGTTTCATCATAATTCCCCCCGCCCTTGTGACAAAAGGACACAAGATTTCCTTACGCAGCCTGTGTAATGCGCCGTCTCTACTGACCTCTCCGCTAGTGCAACGTTAACCTCTGACCTTCTTTCTTTTGTGATATTCTTGCGAAAGATTCAGGACTCTGCTAGTTCAACATTACCGACCCACGACGAATGCCGTTACATAGTTGACATTGATGACATATGCAGAAGAAATTGCCAATCAGGATAATGAAGCCGGGAATTAAACTCTCTCCCGACTAAGGAATTAACCGTTTAATCGATTCCCAGTGCCTCTAGTTTCCAGAGTCATTACATTTAGTAACAGGAATTAGCCAACAATGTAATATCCGCACCGATCAAAGTTTGTAAGCATTCAAAGTTTTCACCGTCGTTCTCAAGAGACTGTTATCGTAAGCCGTCAACACATGAGCGCTACTAAACACGAAAATATTTTGAAAACAGGAAACTTACTCTTCCGTAAAGCGTTTACAATAACAAGAGGAAACAACCAGTATGGAAACACTGATAAAATCTACTTCTAAATCGAAGAGACAGAAAACGTTTGCTTTTCACTTCAGCTGACAAAGATATCTTCCTTAGTCAAGTAACATCAAAACTGTTGTGGACTGGTGACCATAGATGTTAAGTCCCATAGTGCCAAAAGCCATTTTAACCAAACTGTTACTTCATACACAACATTCTTAATATTTTGAAAATGTAAATCAGTCCCAGTTCTGTTGAGAATCATGTCCGCCACCGTACCTGTGGTGAATTCTAAGAATTCTGGAAATAGAACGTAACACTTCCATTCAGCGTGTCAGTGGAAACGTTTCGGGAAGAAATATCGTATGTATTTATCGTTCTGATCCCCCGCCAGCCATTTAAAATAGGAATGCGACCTAACTTGCGTCATCGTTTCATTAATCATCACACATTACACTATTCATATGTAATTATAGTAAGTATAACTGTGATTGGGTAGAGACTACTGATTTGTGCAAGTATTACAGATCTTCATGAACTGCCCGCATCTCGTAGTCGTGCGGTAGCGTTCTCGCTTCCCACGCCCGGGTTTCCGCGTTCGATTCCCGGCGGGGTCAGGGATTTTCTCTGCCTCGTGATGGCTGGGTGTTGTGTGATGTCCTTAGGTTAGTTAGGTTTAAGTAGTTATAAGTTCTAGGGGACTGATGACCATAGATGTTAAGTCCCATAGTGCTCAGAGCCAATCCAATCTTCATGAACTGTCATTAACAGGGAAAGACGCATCGCTTCCAAATTGAACGAACTCTATATAGCCGCCGAACGAGGTGGTGCTGTGATTAAGATATTGGATATCTAAGAAATGCAGAAAGATTTGGGTCAAATTCTCACTTGGTTAAGAGAACAGAAGCTCTCTTTAAATGTGGATAAATGCATGATACTGAATGAAACAAAGAGAAAGAAACCTATTGTGTCCGATGACGAGATTAGTGGTGAATATGGTGAGCACTACTTATCATATAAGTATTAAGGGGTAATAGTAAGAAGTCTTACAAAATAACGCAGTAGAGTATTAGAGAAGGCAAAACTGAAAACTTGGATTTTTTTGTAGAGGTCTAGGAAAATGCAGTGTATCTGTGAAAGATGTCACGTGCAAGATACCAGTGCGACCCATTCTAGAGTATTGTTCCAGTGTCTTTATCAAGCATGTATAACGACAACGAACGATTTCAGAGGAGCGCTTTTAATCCCTTCCCGTACCATTTAGTTTGACGAAATCAGTGTCCAAGCGACTGAAGACAACGCGTGCGAAAAGGGGCTACGTGAAGCGCGAGACAATCGCAATGCAAGCCGAGTTGCATTTGTTTCACGTGATACTGCTCTTCTAGACGTTAACACTAATTTAATTATTGTCCCATTTTATATGTAATTTGTAATATAACAAACAATACTTCGAAATATAAACATAAATTTTCCACATAAACAATACTTTGGCAAAAATTATAATCTTTGTGGGCGTCTTCAGGTGTGACCTCTTCAGAAGGAATATAATAACACGACGCCTAAATGCAGCTGTTGTCGAAAAAATGTAATTACAAGAAGAAATGTGCCCCTTGAACAACTTTCTAATAGGAAAACACCTACATCTCTAAAAATTAGTAGGCGTGTATGGCATGGTAGTTTCTAAAGCATTGTGGTAGATGTAACGCCACTTTACACTCCACACATTCCCACGTTGTTTCGCTTCGTACTTTATGTTTCATGTACACTTTACACATTCTTGTTGGTATTTGTTAGGCGTCGATTCCATGTGTTTTGGGAAATGGGCCTAATATTGCGCTTGGAGTCGAAGAGGTATATCACCTACTGATGATTTTCCACGCACTTTTCGTATTCCGGCAACTGAAAATTTTTAAACATTTCCTCTGCTATATTTATTCGGTAATAAACATTGTTTCCTCTCTCTGTCCGTGCACTGTTTTTTTGGTTAATATACATATTAAATAGAGCCATGTCTGACACATAAAAAACTTTGGCCGGTCTTTCGTTCCCACGAGTGTGATTCGTGATGTTTACATTTGGCCAGCTTTTATTTCCTTGACTCGGACTCGCCTAACTATGGAAAGGAGTTAAGATCTTAATGAGTATAGCTACGCGAAAGTGTAACATCAATTGTCGAGGGAGTAAATGGGAGTCTTTAGAAGAAAGACGACATGGTTTCCACGAAAACGTATTGAGAAAATTTAGTTACCTTTTCTTTCAAGGGGACCGTGCAACCACTACCAACGTATACCTCGTGTAGGGGTCATTAGGATATGATAAGAGACACCAGCGCTCGTTCAGCGACATACAGGCAGTAATTTTCTATGGCTCAATATGTGAATCGAATAGGAGATTAAAGTATTTGGGGTTAGAAGTTTGCCTTGGAAGACAGAAATAAATGATTAGTTATATTACAAGATACACCAAAACGGAACATTTCAAGAGGTTGATTAGTTATTGCAATTGTGGTATATACAGTGAAATACGTCTTTTATTACCCAAGAATGGTCAGATTCTGACCGAAATCGATTGCCCAAATAAAAATATATACAACTGTGTAGTGCGCCATGCAGTTCCTAAATGTCGATAGTAATGAATGACGTACCTTCCGCCATCCACTTTAAAGTGACTTGTGGTGTAAACGTGTAAAAACAGAGGCATTTAGAATGACTAGGATTCGGTTTTTTTTTACCAAACACGCTTCAAAAGTATGTTAGAACGGTTTCTTTTAAACAGACTATTTTGATTTTTTCTGCCATCCTCCTAATACTGTCCCAATGGTCTTTCTCTAATGACTTCGGCGTCGACCAGACGCGGAACTCCAGCTTCGCTTCCTCTGAGACAGCTGGCGCACCTGCCGTGCGAGTTACAAATGCTTTTGCGAGTGAAAGAAGCAGCGCGCTTAACGGGCGCGACCAGCAGAGTGGGTCGCTCCCACATAGCTTGGAACACACCCAAACTGCAGCATCAAAATAGGCGACCCTCCTGCAAGACTGGGGGAACTTGTAACACTGACTGGCGCCTCTCGTGCTGGAAGTGCATCAACACAGCACTCCGCACATCAGCAGCAGCTGTTTGTTGCAGGATGCGAACACCGCAGTGATTCACGGGACCTCACTTGAATCCCTGTGCTAATACATCACTGCCTTTTTCCAATATGTGAAAGGGAATACCAACAAGATTTAGGCAGAATCACAGTTGAACATGAACGTCAGTTACGAATCACCATTATAACGAGGGAACTTCAGAAAGGAAGTTCGATATTACCCCTGCGCAAAGACCATTGCGCAACAAGGGTGGCGCGTTCTCAGAAACGAGTACACGTTCTGGTTTTTCTGCAGGAACAGTACTGCTGCTGGTCGGATAGCAGATTTGTCACAGTGTGGGAGTGAAATAACGAGACAACTGGAATTGTATCCAAAAGCACAACAGCAGCAGGTGTAAAATGCCAAAAATTCGACCGCGGCAGCACACCTGTGAGCACTTCTGATCTGGAGCAAAACCATCGACATCGGCCACAGACGGCAATCTACAGGCAATCGAGGCAGCGATTCGCAGCAATCACAGGTTTTCAAACTATGAGGACGTTCCTCTCCGATTCTCGAATGGCTCCGTGACCGAGGAGCGAGTTTTCATCGTCTAGGAATTCAACTATTGATAGAAGGTTCCGACCAATGTTTACAGACCCCTGGTGACTATCCTGAAAACAGTGTCATGTATAAATATCCTTTCGTAGTGTAGTCCAGCATTAAACATTGTTACTTGGCCTGTGATAATAATGTGTAACTTACTTTTTGAAGTATCCTCGTAAATCCACTTCTGGGGTGATCATTCCAGACGGATTAGTCTTCGATATTCTACGATTGTTACTGTTTCCAGCGGTTTATCGCCAGTGACGTAATCTGCCAGGAACGTAATCGAGCAGGAATAGACCTCGTCTGTTTATATGCTATAAGTGATCTTTATTTAGTTTAGAGTCAACTGCCAATCTCTGCATCAACACCTATCGCCGATCCTCTGCAGATCTTTCAGCATATCTTTGCCGTCTCCTGACATTGCAACCTTTCCATGTACAACAGCTTCGTACGCGTCAGCATCAGAGAGCTAGAAGGATGGAAGGAAGATCAGTGCTTAACATCCCGTCGACAGTTAACTCATTAGGGACGGAACACAAGGTCGATAAGCTCGAATTAAAGAAAGATGGGGAAGGAAATCGAAATCTTCAGAAAATTTCATTCCTGCAACAAAGAAGTGGCTTAAAAAACACTAGTTCAAGCAATTCTTAAACGCTGCTGATCGGTCTCGGACACTTACCAAGTACGATTAACAGAAGAGACAGAAGATCCAACGAAGAGCGACGCGTTTCCTCGTAGTATCGTTTAGTAGGCACGAAAGGGCTACAGAGATACTCAACAGACTCCAGCGGCAGACGCTACAAGAGAGGCGTTGTGTATCACCGAGAGTGCTACTATTGAAGTTGCAAGAGCGTACTTTCGCATAAGTGCAAGTCAACATATTATTTCCTCCCAAATATGTCTGTAGAAATGAAAACGATGAGAGGAATCAGAGACATTAGAGCTCATATGGATTGTTATAATAGATGCTTTTCTCATGCAGGATCCGTGAATGGAAGAGGGAAGTGGAAGTAATAGTAGTATCAGAGGTACCCTCCGTCACGCACCGCAAGGCGGCTTGTGGGGTATAGATGCAGAAAATTGAATGCGGCTCTCGCACCAATCCGCTATAGTTAGTACCTGTACTACTGTAGTGTATTTCACAGTGTTGTCACGGCACTTTTCAGTTCATACATTAACACAGTGGGTCGTGTTGTTTCGCTGTTTTCGAAGCTCTACTAACTTTTGAACAGCAGCGTATAACGCCTGTAGCGGTTTATGTAGTTGCGCCGATATAGCACTGCGACAGCTGAGCGAATTTTTCATTCGGCTGGAGTGGCAGCGGTCCAGAGAAGTGGGAGTCTCTACATCTGTAAACATTTACGTACAGAGAGTGAATTCGAAAACAACATTTTTACACCTTGCGGTTGTCCTCTCTGAACAGTAACCTAGGCTTCAGGACTAATACCTAACTCTAAATCGTACAGTACTTATGGATTCTTAAAGGGAAAGAGGAAAAAATATGTATTAAGTTTTTTCATTTGTTTCTGGGAGACTGTAAATCAAATACATCAAAGAAAACTATACATTTGATTCCATACAGAAATTACTGTAAACGCGAGCTTGGGTGCAACTAGGAAAACTTACAGTGGGTTCTTTCTAAGTTAATGACATAGATGGCCTCCAATGCCAGTCCTTGAACCGTTGTGAGCATGTCAGCATGTTGAATAGGTAACTGTAGTAAGTGTTTATGCTGCACAACCTTGTATTTTGTTATGGATGAGAGTATCATGAAAGGAGGGCAAAGGATGAGTCTTAGTGCTAATTCACAGAGTGCTCTTAAAAGGTACCAAACGCAACGTTTTGTTAGTGATGTCCATGTCGGAAGCACGCATCACTATCAAAATTGTCACTTTACTTATAACTCACTGTAGCTACCTATAATAATCTGAAATTAAGAATAACAGACAGTCCTTTTTAAATTCTGTTGTGGTAACATGGAATAGTCTCTTAGGAAACACAAAATATGTGAGGCGTGAGATCTCAATTTAATGACAGATACCGTTTCGTTTCAGTTAAACTGAAAAAAATGTATAAATAAAAAGTCTTCAAAGCAACTAAAGAACCGTCACATTTCAATGAACGTTATTATCATAGCAAAGCGACCCAGACAGTGAGAGAAAAACCAAGTAGCTATTCGTCTCACACCGTAAAACTATTACCATAACGACCTTGACTGCTCAGGGATTTCTCTGGAAGAGTGTTTGGGACTTCATAGCTCAGGACAGTTTTCGCTATTTAAACGGTTCTCTCTTCGCATAGAACTTCACTTTGTGGATAATATCGCTCGCAATTCCATTGTTGGGTATGATCACAGAGCGACTATACCGACTACATTAACAGGCATAAGTTCACGCTCGTGAAAAAAAGAATTAGGACACTCATTGAGAATTTTCCACTTCACCCAAAATTTATTGTAGAAACAATAGATACGGAGTACATGGAATGATTACATTTATAAAATGGTTCAAATTGCTCTGAGCACTATGGGACTTAACATCTGAGGTCATCAGTCCCCTAGAGCGTAGAACTGCTTAAACCTAACTAACCTAAGAACAGCACACATATCCATGCCCGAGGCAGGATTCGAACCTGTCACCGTAGCGGCAGCGCGATTCTGGACTGAAGCGCCTAGAACCGCTTGTCCACAACGGCCGGCGATTACATTTACAGATCGACAGCCAACACCTCAAGCGGTTCAGATGTACCAGGTATCGATCCATGCTAAAACACCCATATTAACACGCAGTCCCTCATATTTTGCCAACATTTAAGGAAAAGTTCTTTGCCATGTCACTGTCATGTATCAGAGGTGCTTCCCCTGACGTTTTGATGACATTCCGCAGTCCGTTACAAGATTAAGACTCGTTCTGTTTGCACGGAGATACCGTAATGGCATTACACCATACACTGCCTTTTTTGCAATAGGAATAACCACGTTGACTAAGATCGACCATTGAGTCGATAATATTACTCAGTTTCCCACAGAGGGCACATAGTGGTGTTACATGCAAATATGTCATTTGACAGCAACTGATACGGAATGTTCTGCTTTCCTAAACAAACACATATCTACGATTTTTAGGAAGAACACTGTTACTGTACACGTAACTGAGTACGTATGGATATGGCAGGATTTGTGATTTGTGCCGTACGTGGCTGTAGTCAAGTAGCACCATATGTGCACTCAGTACCCTTACCATTATTATAATTACGAACAAATGGTTTGTTGACTCCAAGTTGGAATTCAGTGACATCTCAGATATGTTCAGTGAAATTATTGTCTGTTGAGTCAGATTCTGCATCGACCTCCAATTCGAATAGGGTCTCCATCGAGGAAGTTGCTCACCTTCCATCACTGGTGGCGCGGCGAGTGGCAGACGCATCCATGGACCAGAGGGCAAAAAAACGCATTTCGCGGTCCGTGAGGGCGGATGTTGATGCGGAATTTAATTGACTGGTAGCCACTGAACTTCCAAAATCCGGCATGCAAACTTCCATGAAGACGGCATGCAAACAGTGTCAAAGTGCCGTAACTTGTGCTACATGCTTCGATGTGCAAATTATTAACATGTCAGCACAACCGCAGAAAGTAGTTACGCCGTCAACATTTTGTAAATAAGGACATACATGCCCTTTATTTCAATCATCGTACTAACGTCGAAATGGAAGATATTAGGGGTAACAGAGAGAAAACTACAATCTCTTAGTAGCGGAAAAGCATTAGGTCCAGATGAGATACCTATAAAGATTCTACAAAGGTTATGAGAGGAATTTGCTTCCCTTCTAGCAGCTGTTTATCATAGTTCGCTGGAGCAATGAATGTACCTAGCGACTGGACAAAAGTGCTGGCCGATTTCGTTGGCATCAGTCTGTTTTATTATGGAACGTGAGTTAAGCTCAAGAATTATGACCTTTTCGGAGAAGGAAAATTTATTCCCCAAACAGAGCTCTGGCGACACTCAGCTCGCTCTGTTCCTCCATGAGATCCATAGAGCTTGGGTTGATGTCTTGTTTCTTGACTTCAGGAAGACATTTTACATCGTCCCGCACAGCCACGGTACCCCAACTAAGTGTGATTGGACCGTTACTGTTTACAACGTACATAAATGATCTAGTAGAACGCTTCGGAAGCTATTAAAGACTGTTCACAGATGATGCGATTGTTTATAAGAAAGCAACAACGCCAGAAGACAGTATCGATTTTCAAAATGACCTACAGATGATTGATGAATGGTATATTTTCTGGCAGTTAACCCTGAACATAAGTTAATGTAACGTACTGCGCACACATAGGAAAAGAAACCCACTACTTTACAACTACACTATTGATAACAAATTGCTGGAAGCAGTAAACACTGTAAGATATCTAGGAGTTACTGTCCAGAAGGATCTCAACTGGAATAACCACATTAAACAAACAGTAGAAAAAGTAAACTCCAGACTGAGATTGATAGGGATAATCTTCAGGAAATGTAACTCGTCCACGAAAGAATTGGCTTGTGTTGTTGTTGTTGTTGTTGTCTTCCGTCCTGGGACTGGTTTGATGCAGCTCTCCATGCTACTCTATCCTGTGCAAGCAGCTTCATCTCCCAGTACCTACTGCAACCTACATCCTTTTGAATCTGCTTAGTGTACTCATCTCTCGGTCTCCCTCTACGATTTTTACCCTCCACGCTGCCCTCCAACGCTAAATTTGTGATCCCTTGATGCCTCAAAACATGTCCTACCAACCGATCCCTTCTTCTAGTCAAGTTGTGCCACAAACTTCTCTTCTCCCCAATCCTATTCAATACCTCCTCATTAGTTACGTGATCTATCCACCTTATCTTCAGTATTCTTCTGTAGCACCACATTTCGAAAGCTTCTATTCTCTTCTTGTCCAAACTAGTTATCGTCCATGTTTCACTTCCATACATGGCTACACTCCAAACAAATACTTTCAGAAACGACTTCCTGATACATAAATCTATATTCGATGTTAACAAATTTCTCTTCTTCAGAAACGCTTTCCTTGCCATTGCCAGTCTACATTTTATATCCTCTCTACTTCGACCATCATCAGTTATTTTACTTCCTAAATAGCAAAACTCCTTTACTACTTTAAGTGTCTCATTTCCTAATCTAATTCCCTCAGCATTACCCGATGTAATTTGACTACATTCCATTATCCTCGTTTTGCTTTTGTTGATATTCATCTTATATCCTCCTTTCAAGACACTGTCCATTCCGTTCAACTGCTCTTCCAAGTCCTTTGCCGTCTCTGACAGAATTACAATGTCATCGGCGAACCTCAAAGTTTTTACTTCGTCTCCATGAATTTTAATACCTACTCCAAATTTTTCTTTTGTTTCCTTTACTGCTTGCTCAATATACAGATTGAATAACATCGGGGAGAGGCTACAACCCTGTCTCATTCCTTTCCCAACCACTGCTTCCCTTTCATGCCCCTCGACTTTTATGACTGCCATCTGGTTTCTGTACAAATTGTAAATAGCCTTTCGCTCCCTGTATTTTACCCGTGCCAGCTTTAGAATTTGAAAAAGAGTATTCCAGTCAACATTGTCAAAAGCTTTCTCTAAGTCTACAAATGCAAGAAACGTAGGTTTGCCTTTTCTTAATCTTTCTTCTAAGATAAGTCGTAAGGTCAGTATTGCCTCACGTGTTCCAACATTTCGACGGAATCCAAACTGATCCTCCCCGAGGTCCGCATCTACCAGTTTTTCCATTCGTCTGTAAAGAATTCGCGTTAGTATTTTGCAGCTGTGACTTATTAAACTGATAGTTCGGTAATTTTCACATCTGTCAGCACCTGCTTTCTTTGGGATTGGAATTATTATATTCTTCTTGAAGTCTGAGGGTATTTCGCCTGTCTCATACATCTTGCTCACCAGCTGGTAGAGTTTTGTCATGACTGGCTCTCCCAAGGCCGTCAGTAGTTCCAATGGAATGTTGTCTACTCCGGGGGCCTTGTTTCGACTCAGGTCTTTCAGTGCTCTGTCAAACTCTTCACGCAGTATCGTATCTCCCATTTCGTCTTCATCTGCATCCTCTTCCATTTCCATAATATTGTGCTCAAGTACATCACCCTTGTATAAACCTTCTATATACTCCTTCCATCTTTCTGCCTTCCCTTCTTTGCTTAGAACTGGGTTGCCATCTGAGCTCTTGATATTCATACACGTGGTTCTCTTCTCTCCAAAGGTCTCTTTAATTTTCCTGTAGGCAGTATCTATCTTACCCCTAGTGAGATAAGCTTCTACATCCTTACATTTGTCCTCTAGCCATCCCTGTTTAGCCATTTTGCACTTCCTGTCGATCTCATTTTTGAGACGTCTGTATTCCTTTTTGCCTGCTTCATTTACTGCATTTTTATATTTTCTCCTTTCATCAATTAAATTCAATATTTCTTCTGTTACCCAAGGATTTCTAGCAGCCCTCGTCTTTGTACCTAGTTTATCCTCTGCTGCCTTCACTACTTCATCCCTCAGAGCTACCCATTCTTCTTCTACTGTATTTCTTTCCCCTATTCCTGTCAATTGTCCCCTTATGCTCTCCCTGAAACTCTGTACAACCTCTGGTTCTTTCAGTTTATCCAGGTCCCATCTCCTTAATTTCCCACATTTTTGCAGTTTCTTCAGTTTTAATCTACAGGTCATAACCAATAGATTGTGGTCCGAGTCCACATCTGCCCCTGGAAATGTCTTACAACTTAAAACCTGGTTCCTAAATCTCTGTCTTACCATTATATAATCTATTTGATACCTTTTAGTATCTCCAGGGTTCTTCCACGTATACAACCTTCTTTCATGATTCTGAAACCAAGTGTTAGCTATGATTAAGTTGTGCTCCGTGCAAAATTCTCCTAGGCGGCTTCCTCTTTCATTTCTTAGCCCCAATCCATATTCACCTACTATGTTTCCTTCTCTCCCTTTTCCTACACTCGAATTCCAGTCACCCATTACTATTAAATTTTCGTCTCCCTTCACTATCTGAACAATTTCTTTTATTTCATCGTACTTTTCTTCTATTTCTTCATCATCTGCAGAGCTAGTTGGCATATAAACTTGTACTACTGTAGTAGGTGTGGGCTTCGTATCTATCTTGGCCACAATAATGCGTTCACTATGCTGTTTGTAGTAGCTTACCCGCATTCCTATTTTCCTATTCATTATTAAACCTACTCCTGCATTACCCCTATTTGATTTTGTGTTTATAACCCTGTAGTCACCTGACCAGAAGTCTTGTTCCTCCTGCCACCGAACTTCACTAATTCCCACTATATCTAACTTTAACCTATCCATTTCCCTTTTTAAATTTTCTAACCTACCTGCCCGATTAAGGGATCTGAGATTCCACGCTCCGATCCGTAGAACGCCAGTTTTCTTTCTCCTGATAACGACATCCTCCTGAGTAGTCCCCGCCCGGAGATCCGAATGGGGGACTATTTTACCTCCGGAATATTTTACCCAAGAGGATGCCATCATCATTTAATCATACAGTAAAGCTGCATGTCCTCGGGAAAAATTACGGCTGTAGTTTCCCCTTGCTTTCAGCCGTTCGCAGTACCAGCACAGCAAGGCCGTTTTGGTTAATGTTGCAATGCCAGATCAGTCAATCATCCAGACTGTTGCCCCTGCAACTACTGAAAAGGCTGCTGCCCCTCTTCAGGAACCACACGTTTGTCTGGCCTCTCAACAGATACCCCTCCGTTGTGGTTGCACCTACGGTACGGCCATCTGTATCGCTGAGGCACGCAAGCCTCCCCACCAACGGCAAGGTCCATGGTTCATGGGGGGGGGGGGGGGGGGGGGGGGGGGGGGGAATTGGCTTAGAAGGGACTTATTCGACCGATTCATCGATATGAGACCCTTACGAAGGAGGACTGATAGAATAAATAGAAAAGATCCGGCAGAGATCGGAGCGTTTCATCACGGGATCATTTAGTCGGCCCGAGGGCGTTACAGATATGCTCAACAAACTCCTGTGGCAGACGGTACAAGAAAAGCGTTATGCATCACGGAGAGGTTTACTCTTGTAATTTCGAGAGAGTACTTTCCGGGAAGAATCTGTCAACAATTACTTCCTCCCACATACACCTCCCGAAATAGTCACGATGAAGAAATTCGAGAAATCGGAACTAATACAGAGGCTTTCCGACAATCGTTCGTTCTACGAGCTATTCGAGAGTGGAACGGAAAGATGGGATCAATTAGTGGTACCAGAACTACCCTCTGCCACACACCTTCAGCTGGCTTGCGGAGTATTGATGTAGACGTAGGTGTTCCATGTTTATGGTAAGATCGTGTTAGACCTCATGTAAGAACGAGGAACGTCTAGCTGTACATTTTGAGATTCGACAGCAGTTGATTCGTGGTCTGTGTAAATTAGCATTTCGCAATATTGCTGCTCACTTTTCATGCGAATCGATGAGTCAGGAGAGTTATACTCACTGCCATAAAGAATCTGAACGGGCGCTCGCGACTAGCGAACGAGAGAACAGAGATACTGGGTGGTTATAATTAAGCTTTCCCTGTTTAACTCGTTATAACACGGGAACTAATTACCGTACGAGTGCCAGACGCGGTAACATTAGTGTAAAGGACATGGAGAAGAAAAATAATGTAGTACCAGTTCAACTCAAACACTTTTAATGTGCTGTTACGGTACATCATATCATTACATACCGGTACCATTACTGCTACAAAAGGGGCTCAATATGGCGGCCATCAGTGTCCAGACGAGTCTGAAAGCGCAAGATTTCATTCTGCATAGCAGAACGAAGCACGTCAATAGGTATGCTGGATACTTCTCTTGATATGCTACGCTTCAGACCAGCACATTTGTGAATGTTCCCCAGGTAAACCTAGTCCTTCAGCTACACAACCAGAAATCACAGGGAATGAGATAAGGTGATCGTGCCAGACAAGCATCTGGAAACAGTCGGCTGATAATTCGATCGTTTCCAAATGTGTTTCGGAGAACCAGATGAAATACACGAGCGATGCGTGGTAGGGCCCCATCTTGCAAGAAAACTGTTGAATTCCATGCGTCTCTCTCTTGTAGGGCGGGTATGATATGCTGGCGAAGCATATCACAGTAGCGCTGGCCAGTTACATTGCACGTCTTTGGTCCTTGAGCGCACACCTGTTGGAAAGCGATTGGCCCAATAATGTACGTTGCACTGTAGTCACACCATACGGTGACACATTCACCATACAGAGGAACTTCATGCACAGTGACTGGAGGTGAAGATCCTCACACTCGGCAATTCTTTGTGTTGACCTCACCCGTCAGAGGAAAATGAGCTTCGTCTGCCCATAGAATGGCCCAGGGTCAGCTCTCATCACGTCGTTGTGCGTCCTGAAGTGCAAGCTGCTGTAGGATGTGGGTTTGCTACAGACACCATTTGGGAATAGTTCGAAGCACCTTCCGTACAGTGGACACGGGATGTTCAACTGTCATGAAACAGCACGTGCAGTGCCTGACGATGAAGAATTGTGAGCAGCGCTGTCTGCCATAGCAACAGCGATTCCATCAACCACCTGTGGTGCAACCGGTCGTCGGCCTCTTTCCGGAGCGACCCCCAGTTCTCCAGCTGATTCGAACTTCTTCATCATGCTCTGCACAGCAGGTGGAGAAAGAGGACCCTTCCGTAATCCTTTCAGCCGGCGATTTTCTCGAATTGCAGCTGCAATGTTCCTGTTGTTTCGATAATAGGGCTTCACCAATAATTCCCTGCTCCTTTTGTCCATGATGTTGACACGTCAGTTAAGTGCACTGCGATTGGCCAGGTGTGTGAGACTATGGATCACGATGACTGATCACGGCACCTGGTGGCCCTAGTTGGAACTGGACGATGGCGCTGTGACGCATGGAAGTCATGCACCCCATACTCAGGACTTTATTGCTACCAAGTTTGGTACTTGTATGGTAATTAGTCTCCGTTCTATAACGTCTTAAATAGGGGAAGTTTAAATATAACCACCCGGTACTGCTGGCTGGGCTGAGCAGGATATTACCGCTACGTCAATTACCTTGAGCCGGTAAAGAAAGACAAGTATCCACACGGTCAGTGTGACGACGTCACAGGCTGTCGGCACGGCGGCCATTGTTGTTTATTAGGCGCCCAGCGACGACATTAAACAGCCGAGTGTCACCACGACGTCTTTTTAAACACGTTCCATTTCGGCGTACAGCATGAAAACGTGAAGGAAATTTGAAAAACTGCATTCATCCTCACCATATGGTACCAGGCGGTGTGGCGAGGTATGACATCGGGTACATAACAAGTTCACCTCTTGTTCGCGTAGTTGATGATTTGGAAAGTACCTTACATTTTTGACGTACTGAGCAAGGCGCCTGTACCGTATTTTCGTGGTCCCCGTGGCGTTATCGTTTAACGAGACAACGGAAGACTACAAGCTGTCAGGAGTGCTCTGACCCACATCGATACAAAAGGTGTTATGCTTTTGCCCTGGCCAGCATTTTCTTCACATGTCTCATACACTAAAACACTTGGATTGTGGAGATACTCGCCACTACTCTCCAGCCACTGTGACTTACACTGGCATAGAGTTCAAGCCACATGGAATGGCATACCCGTATTTAACATGGAAGCGCACTTGGACCTAAGCACAGGCTCGTGAGAGATAGCAACGTTATGCATTAAATTTCACATCATTTCACATCCTGTGTACTCCCAAACCACCAAGAGATCTAATCACGTACTTTTTTGTACTATACTGTACACACAATAAGTAAAATAACGATTATAAAGCGTACCTGGGGAAGGGAAAGCAGTGCAGTCCTTGCTGTAATGTGCAAATGGAAGGGGGGGGGGGGGGGACTTATCTGACGTCCAAAAAGGAATAGTCACTGACTTTTAAGCCAAGGACGAAAGCATTTCCGAAACGGCAAAGTTTGTAAAAACTGTTCGAGTGCGGCCGTACTTAAAGTACACCGTGCATGGCAAAATGGTGCTCTCCAAAACTGGCACTGAGGCCGCTACGGTGCACCATTTGTCATAGATGACAGGGGTCAACGACGGCTGTAGAGATCTGAAGGGCTGAAGGGCGAGCAGATGTGCAGCTGATGAGCAAATGCCCGCTCAGATGAATCAAGGGGTTTCCAGCAGCGTCTCCTCAGCGAACGTGGTTGCTTATGGGCTTCCACAGCAAGTGCCTGGTTCATGCACGCATGCTGGCTGTTGTTCATCAGCTACGATCGCTGGAATTTGCACATCAATACGCAATTGGGCTTTCACTGAGTGGCAACAGGTGGCCTTTTCAGATGAATCGCGTTCGATGCTCCATTAGACATAAACGTTTGGAAGAAAACACCCTACAACAATCGTCGGAAGGTTCCAGGCCGGAGGAGGGTGAGTTGCGGTCTGGGGAATATTTTCGTGGCATTCCCTGGGTGGTCTCGTCATTCTGGAAGGCACAATGGATCAACACAACTATACGCCTATCTTTGGGGACCATGTCCACAACTGCATGCAGTTCATTTATTCTCATCACTGTGGCATCTACCAGCAGGACAATGCACCGCCACTCAGCTTTCAGTGTGTGTACGTTGTTCGAAGTGCACCAGGATGAGTTTACCGTACTCTACTGACCATCAGACTCCCTGGATATAGCCCAGTCGGGTATCTGTGGGACCACCTCCATCGGACTGTCCGTGCAATTTATCGTCAACCGGGAAACATAGCGCAGCTGGCCACGACACTAGAGACGTCATGGCTGTAGGTCCCCGTCGGTACCTTTCAGAGCCGCAATGACGTCTTGCAGCAGTCCGCGCTGTAAAAGATGGTAATTCAGGCTTTTGGAAGGTGGTCACATTAATGTGACTGGACAGTGTATTTGCTCCCCCACCTAGCCGTTCAGGGAATCTGTTTAGACGTTTGCTATACAAAGACATACTCCTTGTATCGCACTGCAATCACAGAGGAAATTGTATGTGATGTGCTACACGAGGGCTTCGACATTTGACATCTGCTTGTGGTCAGGCGAGGCCGCAGTGGAATGTAGCGTTAGAAATGGAAGTGACGATCACTTCTACGGCTACAGGTTGTTCGCAGCTATCTCAATATTCAGTACTATCTTTACACAGCATGAGTTTTCACACGGATCATATTACACTTCTTCGAACCAGATGCCAGGACACTTTGTTCTTCTTATAATACCCTTACGACCACTATTTTAGACCAACTCAAAGATAGATTCCCCCACGAATACTACAGTGTGAGGCATTCAGACGGTAATATTTAAGTACATGGTGGTGGTTGGTTAGTTACATGTTCCATAGATCATTTGAACAAGTCTTCCACCGAAATGATGTGGGACGAGTCAGTTCACAGGACATGTATATATGACTGGTGTTAACATTAATGAACACATTACCATTCTACTCCCAATCATGCAACTACACGTAAATCATTTTTTTTATTACTGACTACCAGTTTTTAAGAAGAAATTCGTCCATAGAATAGGAGTTGTCCAGGAGAAATGATTTTCTATTAGATATAAAACTTGCTTCGCTACCTATAAGACATTTTACGTTATTGGGCAAATAATCAAAAAATTTATTGCTGCATATTGATCTCCTCTCTGAGGCATGGTTAGTAAAGGTCATTTTCCCCTCTAGTGTTGTTGGTATGTAGATCACCGAATATATATGTATATATTTGTGATGACACAGTTAAAATGGCTAGCTCCTTGAAGTGCCTACATGACGTCCGTGGATGAATGCAAAACATGTCAGTAGGTTGATATATATGTTTCCAAGATTAGAATTATACGAAGAACAAAAGCAGATAAACTTAATTTTCTGAGAATCTCTGCAATATGCTTCTTCTCGTTCAATTTTTCGTCTATATGTACACCCAAAGATTGGAGCATTCTACCCTACTTACTGGCTCCTGCTCACTTGCTACATCAGTTGTAGTACAGAACTGAATGTAGAGTGTTTTTTTCAAAATTTAGGGAGAGCCCATTTTCAGAGATCTACTTAATAATTCTTTGGAAAATATCATTTACTAACTCTTTTCTTGATTTCTCTCTAATGCGGTATATTAGAACAGTTAGAGGAATGCGTGTCGTGATCTTGGACGTGTAGACAGTTTTAACAGCCATGGAGCGTTGGTGAAGTGAGCAATGTTCGTTTGTTGTAAGGACGTATTACAAAAACGCGTATAGTTTTGTTGGAGTTGAATGCCCTTTCTGTCGAAATATTAATTTAGTCCCACGGCCTCCTGTGCCATCTTACAATGCTATCAACGTTTGCGTGAAGTCACTGGCAGCACTACAATGAAAAAATGTGACAATGTAAAGAAAGAAGTCAGAGCCAAAAGAATATTGATCTTGTGTCTGACATATTACGAAGTAGTCAGCGAAAATCAGCTAGACGGCAGAGTGCAGTATTTTCTCTCAGAAATCTATCAGTGTGAACAGTTTTGGAGAATGATCTCTACCACCATTCATACGAGATGCAGATTGTGCTGCCCCACCAATCTCAAGTTTACAAGAATCACGTCCACTTTTCACCCTTGGACCCAGACAATGTATGCGAAAAAAAGGCCGCCGTATGAATGATGCCATATTTAAAAAACGGTAACTTTAATGGTAAAGTATTGATTTCCACTCATTTAGACTAAATATATGTCAAAGAAACTATTGAAATCTCTAGTTTGTGCGATTTTTTTCCATATTTCCGTTTTACTGTCACTCACTATTCTTATTACACTTTTCTGTGCGCATGTACCTTAGCCAGAATAAAAAGCGAAAGAGACAGCGATCTAATACCCCATCGACATCGAAGTCTTAAGAGACGAAACTTAAGCTCAGATTGGGGAAGAATTGAGAAGGAAATCGGCTGTGTCCTTTTCGAAAGAACTATCGCTGTAATTGCCTTATCAATTTAGAGACTCTACAGAAAACCTACACCAGGATGGCTGTACGGGAACCAGAGCCGCCGTTCTTTAGAATGTGAGTACAATGTCTTAACGAAAGAGTCCCTCGTATTCATAGGAGTCGCACTAGAGGCTGTACCTGCAGTTGTCTTCATTTAGGGAGATTTCGTTCAAGGAAAAGTTAAGTAGTTTACCACTTCCATGCAGCTGATATTTGTTCACCCCGTGATATCGTCACATTTCATTTTTTGTAGCCACCCCCTGTACTTTAATGAAAACTTGACAGAACCTTCCCTCAAGGAGCATTTGTATCTGGTCGACCGCTATAATTTATTTATTATGATGCACTTTGGTGTCAGCGATAGGTTGTAGCCTAGTATCGTCAGCTTATCTGTCTCCTTGACATACATTAATTATTCACACACAGTGTTCACTCCCTTGTTCTGTCGTATTCATGTGTCGTGATTTCGTGATTTTCTTTGACCAGATGTGCTCGTGGGCACAGCTGTCTGTTCGTCAGTACATAGCTCAACGCTACTATCTCACCACTATTATTGTTTTCCTGGCCATACTACGTTTGTTGAATCTAGATAGGTAAAATGCTACTTCAACAGGAAAGTCCATAGTTAGCAATCCACTAAAATGCCCGGGATATTACACTGACCGAAAAACTTCATACACCAAGAAACAGTTCGGCGGCGTAAACGAAAATTGGTAGGCGTCTTTCTACATCTGAAAGATGACGTCTATTCAAATTTAGCGCCAATCGCAAAAGAGCGGCGCTAGCTGCGCAGCTATGAGGATGCAAATCAGCTTTCTTTTAAATACACGCTGTATCTGTCGTGAGCATTAGTTATCTTTGAGATTGGACGTGGTGAGTTGATGATAGTCAAGAATATTTTTAGGGCGACAAAGGCGCCATTATCAACACCTCACTTAATTTGACCTAGGTCGTGTAACAGGGCTACGAGAAGCCGGATGTTCCTCCTGCGATACTGCAGAAAGACTTAGGAGTAATGTAGCCACTGTACATAATGCTGGCAGCGGTGGTCACGAGAATGGACAGTTGCATGAAGACCGGGCACTGGACGGCCACATGGCACTACTGAAAGGGAAGACCATCATGCTCAGCGTATCTTTCGTTCATGTACTGCGTCTGCAGCAGGTTACTTCAAGGACACCACCGAACCAGACACCCTGTAGCGTGTATTTCACTGGCCCCAAACCAGCGCTCTTAGCATCTTCAGTGGTGTGAAGCTCACTGGAGTGTAGTGTGTGGAGGTGTTGTATTTTCTGATGAAAGCTGTTTCTGCCTCGGTGCCAGTTATGGCCGTGCGCTGATTATGAGGAAGCTAGTTGAGGACCTGCAGCCAACCTGTCTGCAGTTGTAGGGCAACAGCGGTGTCTCTCTATTCTGCATTTATGTCAAATTCATTCAAAAAGGCCGCCATAGATGTAGCAATGTCGCACTGCCATCATGGTGGGAAATTCAAGTTTTGGCGGGAAAATAGGTCAGTTGGGCTACCTCCACTAACCTAAGTCCATCCACACCTCCCCCTGCTCCCTCCCCTCCTCACCCCTCCCCTCTTCCATTTGCAAACCGGTGGGGAAAGAACTCTGTCTGTGCTACGTGGACAGATAAGATAGGCATAACTCTTTATTTTGTATGCATTGCAGTACATTGTTTATTTAAACAATTTGAGTTGCACTAGACAGTAGCTCCGTGCACTGTGTTCACCTCGAGGTCCGGAGACCGATAGACCTAGTTCACAACACCACCACCAGTGGGCGCTGGTCGCCCTCCCCCCCTCACCACCGAACTTTCCTTTGTTTCGATAGCGAAAGGAACCACGCAATTACACTGTCTCAGATCGCGCTAAACATCCCTCGCGTATCATTTTTTCACCACAGTCACTACCACTAGAAGAAGCCATGTGTCGGGCCACTCCACACTGGGCACCGGCCACTGGCAACTGCGGGACAGTGCTGAGCACATCATACAGCACTGGAAATACCCGCAGCCTTCCTCCTGCACCCAGGCACACTTTCTTTGTGGCACACCGATACCCCTTGTCGTAGAACATGAACTGCTTCAGGAGTTATTCTGTTGTCCAAGCAATGTGCAGAATACTGTCACATACATATCTTGAAGATGTCACAGGAGTTATATGTACCACTGCATAAGGAGAGAGAGAGCTTTGTAGATAACGCAAGAATATTTAAGCAATTAGCTATGCAATTACACGTTTTATTCCGCGGAATATAGTCACACTTGAACACAGACTCTAAAAAGATCGTGGTGGGTTCTGGCACACTTGTCAAACCTCTCAGTCTTCATCAAAACTTCCGCCCTAAGACACTTGGTGCTCTTTTGGGGGAAGTGCCACATCCTTCCCTTGTCTTTGAGCACGAGCTGCTTCAGGAGTTATTAAATCCAACACAATATGTCTCTAAATACACTTTCAAAAAGATCGCTGCGCAGTAGTTTCCTTCAGCATGTGTCATAAATAAATCGGTAAGCAATTTGGCTGGATGAATTTCACAAATTGAATATACACTCGCACAGTAGGAAAAATTAATTAAAACTAAAGATCGACAGTGTTTTGGAATATTTGCGTGCATAAAAAGACATTGGGTTAAGTGTTTGACTCCTCAATTCATTTTAAAATGTTGCTTTAAACAATTTGTTTCAAATACACTAACACACAGACACACACACACACACACACACACACACACACACACACACACACACACACACACACACACACAAACACACAAACACACAAACAAAATGCAGTGTCTTCTCAGGTGCACGTGGAATGGAAATACACTCCTGGAAATGGAAAAAAGAACACATTGACACCGGTGTGTCAGACCCACCATACTTGCTCCGGACACTGCGAGAGGGCTGTACAAGCAATGATCACACGCACGGCACAGAGGACACACCAGGAACCGCGGTGTTGGCCGTCGAATGGCGCTAGCTGCGCAGCATTTGTGCACCGTCGCCGTCAGTGTCAGCCAGTTTGCCGTGGCATACGGAGCTCCATCGCAGTCTTTAACACTAGTAGCATGCCGCGACAGCGTGGACGTGAACCGTATGTGCAGTTGACGGACTTTGAGCGAGGGCGTATAGTGGGCATGCGGGAGGCCGGGTGGACGTACCGCCGAATTGCTCAACACGTGGGGCGTGAGGTGTCCACAGTACATCGATGTTGTCGCCAGTGGTCGGCGGAAGGTGCACGTGCCCGTCGACCTGGGACCGGACCGCAGCGACGCACGGATGCACGCCAAGACCTTAGGATCCTACGCAGTGCCGTAGGGGACCGCACCGCCACTTCGCAGCAAATTAGGGACACTGTTGCTCCTGGGGTATCGGCGAGAACCATTCGCAACCGTCTCCATGAAGCTGGGCTATGGTCCCGCACACCGCTAGGCCGTCTTCCGCTCACGCCCCAACATCGTGCAGCCCGCCTCCAGTGGTGTCGCGACAGGCGTGAATGGAGGGACGAATGGAGACGTGTCGTCTTCAGCGATGAGAGTCGCTTCTGCCTTGGTGCCAATGATGGTCGTATGCGTGTTTGGCGCCGTGCAGGTGAGCGCCACAATCAGGACTGCATACGACCGAGGCACACAGGGCCAACACCGGGCATTATGGTGTGGGGAGCGATTCCTACACTGGCTGTACACCTCTTGTGATCGTCGAGGGGACACTGAATAGTGCACGGTACATCCAAACCGTCATCGAACCAATCGTTCTACCATTCCTAGACCGGCAAGGGAACTTGCTGTTCCAACAGGACAATGCACGTCCGCATGTATCCCGTGCCACCCAACGTGCTCTAGAAGGTGTAAGTCAACTACCCTGGCCAGCAAGATCTCCGGATCTGTCCCCCATTGAGCATGTTTGGGACTGGATGAAGCGTCGTCTCACGCGGTCTGCACGTCCAGCACGAACGCTGGTCCAACTGAGGCGCCAGGTGGAAATGGCATGGCAAGCCGTTCCACAGGACTACATCCAGCATCTCTACGATCGTCTCCAAGGGGGAATAGCAGCCTGCATTGCTGCGAAAGGTGGATATTCACTTTACTAGTGCCGACATTGTGCATGCTCTGTTGCCTCTGTCTATGTGCCTGTGGTTCTGTCAGTGTGATCATGTGATGTATCTGACCCCAGGAATGTGTCAATAAAGTTTCCCCTTCCTGGGACAATGAATTCACGGTGTTCTTATTTCAATTTCCAGGAGCGTATATCGTGTAAAAATAAATGAATGCAAATTCACCCAAAAATACGTTGTGCAGGAATATTGTTTATTAATTCAAATTAAAATAAATTAGCACAAGTATAACACCTCGAAACTCTGAAGAAGACCCTACATCACGTAAAAATATTGTTAAGTAAACTATCAGAGTAGCCTGCTACACGAGGCAGAATCATAACCCTGGTCCCGCGAAGCTGCGCATCCGTCAGTGGCCGCAGCTCGCCACAGAGTGAACCGGCCACCAGAAGCGGGCTTTCTGGTCGAATCAACGAGCGCGTCCATCACAAAGAACGGATCAGTGAAGCAAGTTGGTATTTCCAGATTGCGCCAGAATCCACATGCAAAAGTGCGTGAAATCTGTGGCCAGGAGAACAGTACCAACCTGTCCTGTGTGCTCAGACCAGCATTCACCAGCAGATGGGGAGGAATGCAGAATGCATATTGGCTCCTGAAAATACTGTTCAGGACTTTTTATTAGCCATCCTTCCTTATTGGTTCTCACCGAATCGGTGTGTCCTTACGTCCTCCACCCCTGACCCCATTCTGCTAGCGTCAGTTCATCAGTGTGGTTCTCCTTATTTGTGTGCATCAGTTTGTCAGAAATGAAGCATTCTGCGACATCGAGTGGCATCAGCGTCAGCATCAAAAGATGTAGAATTGTAGAAAAAGAAAAATACAAACTATCATGTAGGTAAATAATTTGTCTTTGTAGAAATCGGGAAGAAATTTAGTGCGTTAAAAATTTCGTGTCGGTAATTCAGTTTCATTTCCTTGTTTTTACAGCGCAATTAAAGGTTTTTTATCCTGGATTGCGTGGGCAGACGAGAGGAGTAGGAGGCTTGACCACAACGAACTCTCCCTTTCGATGTCCAGCCTCCTGTGGAAATCCCACAACTAGAACCGCCAAGAAAGTATTAAAAAATTTCGTGGTGGTGGTAGTAGTAGTAGCAGTATAATTTGTTTCTGTATCGTTGGCTTATTTCTTATTTGTTCTTGTTGTAGCTCACTTGGTGAAAATGCAGCTTGAATTGCAGGCAATGCTGGAAGCTGACAAAATACACCAGACACATGATGTGGAACTATCTGCAGGAGCAAATACACATTGAGAATAGTCGCGTAAGTATAGAAAAGAAAGAAAAATCTATGTAGTAGCTGCTGTGTAATTTTAAAAATTACGTTTCGTCTTGTTACAGCAACAACTCTAGAGAGCACCATATCGATTCTGACGAGGATCGAGGATGAGATACCAGAATGGGTCAGGGAAATGGCGCTAGATGTACAGCTGCAAAGGCAGCGTGACCTGGCCGTTTTAGAAGACGATGACTTTCCTCAAGGGGTGGTAGAGATACCTGACATTGTTCATCAAATGCTCGCGCCATGGACCCAGAAAGGTAATTACTCGCTCCGCTTTTACACTGAAGAGCCAAATATTGGTTTGGGCCCCTGCGAGTGCCGCAACATGACGTGGCATGGACTCAACTAATGTCTGAAGTAGTGGTGGATGAAACGGACACCATGAATCCTGCAGGGCAGTCCATAAATCCGTAAGAGTACAAAGGAGTGGAGGTGTCTTCTGCACACCGCTTTGCAAGGCATTCCAGATATGCTCAATAACGTTCAGGACACCGGAGTTGGTGGACAGAGGAAGTGTTTGATCTCAGAAGAGTGTTCCGCAACCACTCTGTAGCAATTCTGGACGTGAGGGGTGTCGAATTGTCCTGCTGAAACTGTCGCAGTCTACAATGGACATGACTGGATGCAGGTGATGAGAGAGGATGCTTCCGTACGTGTCACCCGTCAGAATCATATCTAGACGCATCAGGGATTCCATATCACCCGAACTGCACACGTCCCACACCATTACAAAGCCTCCACCAGCTTGAACAGTCCCTTGCTGACATGCTGGGTCTATGGATTCATATGGTTGCCTCAATATCCGTACATGTCCATCCTCTCGATACAATCTGAAGCGAGACACGTCGGACCAGGCAACATGTTTCCAGTCATCTACAGTTCAATGTCGGTTTAGACGGTCCCAGCGAGGCGTAAACCATTGCCTCATGCAGTCATCAAGGCTGCACGAGTGGGCTTTCGGTTGCGAAAGCCCATATCAATGATGTTTCGTTGAATGGTTCACACGCTGGCACTTATTAGTGGCCCAGCATTGAAATCTGCAGCAATTTGAGGAGGGCTTGCACTTCTGTCGCGTTGAGTGGTTCTCTTCAGTCGTCGTTGGCCCCGTTCTCCCAGGATGTTTTACCGGCCGCAGGGGTGTCGGAGATTTGGGAGATTTTATGTTTTATCCCATCCCTGATATTCACGGCACACTCGTGAAAGGGTCGTACGGGAAAATCCGCTCTTCATTGCTGCCTCGGAGATGCTGAGTCCTACCGCTCGTGCACCTACTATAACACCACGTCCTAACTCACTTAAATCTCGATAACCGGCCATTGCAGCATCAGTAACTGATCTAACAACTGCGCCAGACACTTGTTGTCTTATATAGGCGTTGCCGACCGCAGCGTCGTAATCTGCCTGTTTATATCTCTCTGTTCAAATGTGTGTGAAATCTTATGGGACTTAACTGCTAAGGTCATCAGTCACTAAGCTTACACACTTCTTAACCTAAATTATCCTAAGAACGAACACTCACACCCATGCCCGAGGGAGGACTCGAACCTCCGCCGGGATCAGCCGCACAGTGCATGACTGCAGCGCCTTAGACCGCTCGGCTATCTCTCTGTACGTGAATACACATGCGTATACTAGTTTCTTTGGCCCTTCAGTGTAAAACATCTGAATGTCCTATTTTGTTTTCAATTTGCCGTAAACGCCGGTCGGTTGTAATGAGTCAGTATTAATTAATGTTTTACCTCGCAGTACCATCAGACATTATCTGCACTGAAAATCAGATAAGAGCTTGGTAAAGAATAAAGTAATTATTTCCCCAAGTATCATTCTGCGAGGCTCAATGGCCGTGTGCAAGCTTTTCAATTGAATGAGACTTCGGTGACTTGCGTGCCCCTTTCTTTTACCCCTGTTTCCAACTGGGAAAGGAAACCTACAGTTTATGTGGAATCCAACTGCTGGTGACTCCTCACATCACTGAGACGTGAATGCTAGGTTAAAATCATTGTGAAGATTTCCACAGTCCGAGCGAAATTCAATCCCGCGACCTCACGGTGTCCAGGAACGCACTGCACCACATTTTCCCGAGCTTCAACTACGAGTTAATTATCCAACCATCTGCAAAAAGTCACAGATCTTCAACATGTTTACATTTAAATAAGTTAAAAGTGTCTCTGTAAGAAATGTAAAAATTACTTTACACATGATTGAGTCAATGGGCAATATCATGAAATTCAAGACTTTACAATGGTATACAGAATGAAGCAAAAATCTGGATACACCCCTATAAAAGTCGAACGGTGTGAGGAAAATGGCGACTGGTATGGGGTGCCTTTGGTGGGGGCGCAAGTTACAGGAGCTATGGTGACAGCGGCGGTGGTTTTGGAATCCACCATCTTGGATTTGGCTTACGTGTTCAAATGGGAAAGGTTGCCATGTGGATGCCTCTTTCTCAAGAATACAAATGTGAAATCTGTTTTAAGATGTGTTTATTTGTTTACGTGTTACGTCCTGTTAAATTTTGAAATTTCAAGGAAGTGATTAATTCTGTTTAGTGTTGCAAGTGATCCACAATGGCACTTACACAGACGGAACGCATCGAAATTGTGTTAATGAGTGGTGAAAGAAGTTCCAGAGTGAATGCTGCTGACTTCAGTTTCCGTTATCCTGAGAGAACTGACATTTTCATATGACAGTATTCAGGTTATTGGACAACTTTCGTGCGGCAGGTTTTGTAGTGGAAAAACCACGCAGTGGACGTCCAAGAACAGCCACCGAAGAGAAAACTGCTACAGCAGTTTCAGCATCATTTGTGAAAAGTCCACATCACAGTACGCGCCGATTATCAGCAATATCCAGTGCCAGTCATCATTTACATGTACATGTTACAGTGGCACCATCATCTCTTGGAGGATGACCCTGATCGTCGGGCGTAGTTTTCAGAATGGGCTCTGGATCAGTGTAGCGTCAATCTGAACTTCATACGACATGGAACGTTCAGTGACGAAGCTAATTTTTGTGTACAAGGACGAGTAAACAAACAGAGTCATCGTTACTGGTCAGATCCAAACCCTCCTGGATGGTGGTGAAAAGGTGATGGCTTGGGGTTGGATTTGGGATACAGGAATCGCGCGTCCGGTGTTTATTGCTGGAACCTTGAGTGAGGAGAGGTATCTTAACATCCTCTGTGATAATGTGCTTCCAACGCTGTTGAATCCACAGGGTGATTTCCCAACTTTCTTCCAAGAAAACGGTGCACCTCCCCACTATGCTAATTAAGTCAGACAGTTCCTGGCTGAACAGTATGGAGGTCACTGGATAGGTTGGTGGGTTTCTCCAGTGGCCACCACAGTCCCGTGATCGTACACCTCTTGACTTTTATCTGTGGGAACGTTTGAAGTCAAGTGTGTATGAGGTAAAAATAAACAATATAACCCTCCTTTGCCGGCGTATTGTGTAGGTGTATGCTTCTGTTGACAGGCAGATCCTGTGTTGTGTGCAGCAGCGGTGCCAAAAAAACTCTGATTTTGTGTCCAGCGCAATGGAGGCCATATTAAGCAAATACAGTAATGCTGACTCTGACAAGTGTCCTCAATTTTGATAGATCATATAGATCATAACCACAACACAAATACAGATATCCTAAAATTGATTTCACATGCGTATTCCTGAGAAAGAAGCAGTTCAGAATGATATGCCACGTGACACCATTCCTATTTGAAATACGTAATCCAAATCCAAGAGGACGGATTTCAAGGTGGCCGAAATTGTCGCCATTGCGCCTGTAAGTTACGCCCCCGCTTATTGACATCCCATATCAGACACCATTACGATTCCTCACACCGTTCGACGTTTATAGGGGTTGCACCCAGACTATTGCCTCACCCTGTAGTAAGTGTCAATTAAATACAAGCAAAAAAAAGTCACGTACCCTCTGGTGGCAAAAGACGTGGGATACCTCCTATTATTATGTTGAACCTCCTTTTCCCGGCATAATGCAACAACTCGACGTAGCATGGTCTCAACAAGTGGTTGAAAGTCCGCTGCAGGAATATTGAGCCACTCTGTCACTATAGCTGTCCATATTTGCGAAAGTGTTGCGGGTGCAGGACTTCGTGCACGAAGTGACCTCTTGAATACGTGCCAGAGATGTTCCATGGGATTCATGCCGGGCGATCTGAGTGGCCAAATCATTCCCTCAAATTGTTCAAAATGTTCTTCAAACCAACTGCGAACAACTTGCGCTCTATGGCATGGAACATTGTCATCCAAAAAATTCCATCGTTGTTTTGGAACATCAAGACCATGAATGACCGCAGATGGTCTCAATTGGTATACTTGGACCAGACGAACCACTGTATTCCATGTCGACACAGTTCACACTATTGTGGAGCCATCACCAGCATGCGCAGTGCTTTGTTGACTACTTGGGTCCACGGCTTTCCAGTAGACTAGGGTCCAACCGATGTGGCCACTAGCCGAGGAGAGGCGCTGCAGGTGATGTGCTGTTAGCAAAGGCACTCGCGTCGGTTGTCTACTACCATAGCGCATTAACGCCAAACTTACACCGCACTGTCCTACGGAGACGTTCGTCGTAGGTCCCGCATTGACAACTGCGGTTATTTCACGCAGTGTTGCTTGTCTGTTAGCACTGAGAACTCTAGACAAATGCCGCTGCTTTCGATCGTTAAGTGAAGGCCGTCGGCCACTGCGTCGCCCGTGGTGAGTCGTAATGCCTGAAATTTGGTATTCTCGACAAACTGTCGACCCTGTATATCTCGAAATATTGAATTCCCTAACGATTTCCGAAATGGGATGTCCTATGCGTCTATCTCCAACTACGATTCTTCGTTCAAAGTCTTTTATTTCCCCTCGTGGTGATATAAACTCGCTGGAAACCGTTTCACTCGAATCACCTCAGTACAACTGACAGCTCCGCTAAGCACTGCCGTTTTATACCTTGTGTACGCGGTATGTGCATACGTGCCTATTGTTCGTTATCCCATAACCGCTGTCACCTCATTGTATTCTCTCACGTACATACGTAGACACTTGTCTACCGAGGAGAGGAGAAGTGTTCGGCCGTGGCCTTCTCGAAAGAACCATCCTGGCATTTGCCTGAACTGGTTTAGGAAAGCGGCCGCGGATCTAATGCTTGATGGCCGGGCAGAAAACGACCCTTTATCTGAGGGCAGCGCCGTAACATATTCCGTGTACGATGCTCTTGTGTTTATACAAGTTTTGGAGTTTTCAGTTAGACTATACGGCACACAAATATTAACTGGCTTCACGTCTTTCACTGCATACACCACACACACTTGCATATGACTTCTGGACCATTGTCTTGTTGCCACGTCTCTGATTCATCTTCCCTTGTGCCTGGCTAAAAAACTGAGACTGCATTCTGTCACGATGGGTGAGTACACGGAGAAACATTATTATGGTACATTAAAAGTCTTGGTGAATGATTTTCTCGTAAAGAGCAGTTAATTGCGAACATATATTATACTGAAACAGAGGTGGTTTTCCTCTCTCTTTTAATATTAATCGTTGTTCTGAGTACTCTAAATTACCTTTAAATGAGTAATGTACATTAATTAAGTGGGACAATTGGACAGTCTTCTTAAATAAATGTGTTTTAGTTAACTCTTTCATCTCTTTCATAATATTATTTCAATATTTTAAACCTTCATAGAAAATGCTGTTTTTAATTACCTTGTTAAAAGTAAGCCAAAATTGGCTCTTGTCTCATTATCATTTGTATAACTATTACTGACTTACATACTAACGTTTTGCCTGATATGCTCAGCAGAATGGTTTGTGAACTCACTTGGCACAGTAAGGATACACGAATTTTTAAATATTTTCTGATAAGGAGCCCGACTTCTTGTTTTAGTTATTATTTTCTTGCTCCATTTTTTGTAGTCTAGAAATTGGTTCCATATCAGTTGTGTTTCATCCCCATAAAAGAATCCCATAGCTAAGAACTGAGTGCATACAGGTATAGCGTATCTCCAAAAGGCACCGACTATTACACACAGGTGACAGGATCATAAGTACATAACTTGATAATGACATTCTCATTGCCAGTATCTTCGCGTGTTCATTCAATATGAACTGACACTCAGTATTCATTCAAAAAAATTTTTGCGTTTTGCTGCACGGCCTATAGATTTATTATTTATTTATATAATTACAGAGTTGTTTTCACTCTTTAAGCTGAATTTGACGCTATTTGTTTTCTTTGATGTTCAGTGTCAATTAATTTAGTACCACCCAGTGGTAAATATTCTTGAGAGTTTCGTTCGACTTCCCAACTAGTAGTACTAGTGGTTTATCATTTACGATAACGATGTTGTCATCAGCGAAGAGAATTTTTCTCTGTCTCTTATATTATTTGCAAAGTCATTGATTTATATATCAAGAACAAAATTGTCATAAGGAACTAGCCTGTGGAACATCTACATTAACATTTTTGGATCTGATAGTTGTTTTACATGAAATTTAGTATCACCAGAAATGTGGACTATCTCTTCCTTTTGCACCCTGTTCTCCAAGTATGAGTGGAACTGATTATCAGATACTCCTTTTATACCTATGGTTTCCACTTCGATTACCTGTATTTTATTTCAAACAGAGTCAAAAGACCTTGACAGTTGTAGAAATTTACCTTTAGAAAGCTCAGGCACCACTTTTGGAATCATTGTTAAGGTCTCTATTATATTTCTGCTACTTTGGAAGCCAAACTCGGCTTTGTTAAGAAGACTGTTTATCCATATAACTCATTAGCCTGTCTTTCGATATTCTATTACTTTTGAGAATGACGTAAAGAATGCAACTGATTGTAGTTTTTAATATATTTTCTGCTATTTTATTTTTTACTTTTATTTTATTTATTTATTTTTGTAGGGGCCAACTACGTGCCTACTTTGAACACTGTAGAGGAATACTTGAACTGGAAGATTCATATTTTATGTTTATTATGAAGCTTTTATGCTGTCTATGTATGTCTTCAGAAAAGTAACTGAAACTTCGTCTAGGTGCGCTCATTTCTTACACTTTGTTTTTATATTGTCTTCCTTACTTCGCGCTGTTTTGTGGCATACATTATTGTTTTAGATACATTGTTCATTGAAGGTGCTGTAGCACCCTTAGTGAAGTTTCGTTGTATCTTCTCTGGAATACCTGCTAAATAGACATTTACAAAGTTTACAAATTACTGTGGATTTTATATTAACGTACTCCAATTTTTGATATGTATGTTATTGTACCTGCTCCTTCATGACTACATTTTCTATGACGTCCCATACTGCTTTACTTCCCAGTACATTTTTTTTTATTGAGTAATGCTTTTTGCAGCAAGTGGTAACCCCTTATCTATTATTTCAGTAAATCCTTTAATAAAAGAGGAATTCTGGGTGTTGAAGTGATTTTGTAGAGAATTGAGATATTTTAGTGTGTCCGAGTACTTTCAAATATCCACAGTAATCTATTACCTGAGGCTTACAAAAGATCCATTTTTGGAAATGTTTCCTCAAAATTTAGTTTGCATAGTGTATTTCTTATGTTGAGCGTAATAATGGTGTAACACTATATTTTGCTTGCAGTAGCTACTCCATGCATGGTATTTTTAATGATATAGTAATCCTCTCCAATGACAGACTAGATGCAATTCAGACTGTAGAGAAATCTCACAAAATAACAGCACAGTATATAGAGGATACCAAATCAGGATTCAACAATAAATCATTAGAGTAGAAGAACAGGAGAAATTTCACAGATGGGCAAATCCATATATTAAAGTGTAATTATTAAATTAAAAGCACTAACTTGTGGAAGCTAAAAAAAACAAAACATTGCAAAACGACACAGCACATATAACCTAACCTAAAACAAACACGACAAGAAATCTTTGGCACTAAATGCAAAATTAGAGTACTTTAACCCATTTATGAAAAAATGACTTTATGTATTTTATACTATGATAGCTGATGCCACATCTCCAATTAAAAACGTCTAAGAAAAAGAAAAAAAATTCAGACGATGCTTCTCCGATCAAAATACTGAAATAGAATTTGTTTGAAGACGAAATAAAAGTAAAACTATCAAGTTACAGAAAGAGTTGCTTGTAGTTGTTGTTGTGATCTTCACTCCAGAGATTGGTTTGAAGCCGCTCTCCACGCTGCTCTATCCTGTGCAAGCTTCTTCATCTCCAAGTACCTACTGCAACCTTCATTCTTCTGAATCTGCTTAGTGTATGCATCTCTTGTTGTCCCTCTACGAGTTTTACCCTCTTTGCTGCCCTCCAATAGTAATTTGGTGATCCCCTGATGCCTCAGAACATGTCCTACCAACTGATCCCTTCTTCTAGTCAAGTTGTGCCACAAATTCGTCTTCTCTTCAATTCTGTTCAACACGTCCCCATTAGTTACGTGATCTACCCATCTAATCTTCAGCATTCTTCTGTACCACCACATTTCGAAAGCTTCTATTCTCTTTTGTCTGAACTGTTTATCGTCCATGTTTCACTTCCATACATGGCTACTTTCAGAAAAGACTTCCTGAAACTCGATGTTAACAAGTTTCTCCTCTTCAGAAACAATTTTGTTGCCACTGTCAGTCTACGTTTCATATCTTCTCTACTTCGACCATCATCAGTTATCTTGCTCCCTAAGTAGGAAAACTACTACTTTAAGTGTCTCATCTCGTAATCGTATTCCCTCAGCATCATCTGATTTAAATCGACTACATTCCAGTATCCTCGTTTTGCTTTTGTTGATATTCATCTTATATCCTCCTTTCAAGAGACTGTCCAGTCCGTTCAACTGCTCTTCCAGGTAACAGATGCTTATTCAATCAATTTTATGGTCAGTTACATAGAATTGATAACAACCTACTCACAAAGAAATTTTTAAGCTTGGCGTTATCAATGAAGGGCCAAAGCAATATACTGACAGGAATTCGTGAAGACTTAAAGAAAAATGGCATATATGATGAAATAATTCGAGGTAGAACAAAAGTGAGAGTGGTACTTAACAATTAAAAATTTGTTGAGTACCTGCCTCGACAAGCTACAGGATGAACAGTAGAGAGAGAGAAGAAACGCAGTGAACGGATTAGAGCAGAATATGAAAATAAGTTACTTGTAAACATGCTCCTCAGTAGAGATATTGTGCATTTCTTTAAGGGACACACATTTATAGTGACAGGTATAGTACATCGGCATTTTGCAATTTTATCACCATAAATCATTTATTTCAACGGAGTGAGTGTTAAAGGTAGGTAGAAAATCTCTGTAGGTTAACTGTAACGCGTGTTTTCTTTTGCTCTGTTTTCTGACCTTGCTAACAGCTTGGGCACGTACTTCACATAATTTCCGTGTTTTTGTGTGTATTGGGGTGCACAAGCTTCATCATTAGCGCCCGACGATCGCTTCCTGTTTACCCACTCTGATTCTCGTTTTACACCACCCTACTAAATCAAGCAATCCGCGGAGACGACTTAACGTATTGTTGACAGAAAGATACGGTGAAACCAACATTTCCGATTTAGATCAAATCTAGGCAATGGATTAAGCTATTTGCTGTTTAAGGATTAACGTAATTACAGTGGGTTCTTTGTTTTAGGGTAGCTCCTCCCTGTCACGTCTCCACTAAAGGCACAGTAAGAAAAGAGAAGTTGAGATGTTAGCAAATTGCAAGCAGCTGTACTTCACTCGAGACCAACATTAATTCTAAAAGTATTGTTATTAGATTATTTGTCCATCTTATCTGATCATGTTACTTGTTTACCGTAAAACCACCTGAGGTGTATCCAAATCATCAGCGGGGACAGTCGGCAGGCAATATTGGTGTTCAGTGTATTAGTTTTATCACACGAACTCCGAGATTCGAGTAAAGAAAAGTAATGTCGAAATAGCCGGTACATTGTTGATAAAACGTAAATCGGTACTGGGAGAGAGGTAAAAACTGTGCTGGACGAAAGTTTGCTAATACCGTTTTTAGACTGTTTCCATTTGCACATTACATGACTTCAGTAAAATCTCACACACCTACTAGTTGCGAGAAAACTACGAGTATGACTTATACATTCATTGTTATCGTTATTGTTGCAAATGATTATATGACTGATCATCACTTTCTTATCCCCGTCGCAGAAAAACAATTGCGCTCCCTGCCAACCTCGTGCAGTTTTATCCCAGGTACGTAGGTACATATACAATAGCGCTGATGTGTTGGCCTTCAATTTGACTCCATTTTCTTCCCATTTTGCGACAAGTAGTAATACAACCAAGTAACGAAAATACTCGTGTGTCACCCCTGTTGGTAAAAAGAAGTTATCCAGCATCTAGAGGGGTGAAAAAATTATTAGTCTTAACTACAAAGTAAAATACTCAGTTTTCGTCGTCACTTACCTAACCTCAGTTCCAAAATATGGCACTTACATGAGGTGTTAATGTTCCATGTTACATGGTTTGGGAAGTCCCGGGGTTGAGAGGCAGGATGTTCACCTGCTGTCATGTAAATCTGTACCAGTAAGGCAAGTACACTTTACCCCCCCCCCCCCCCTTGAGCTGCCATTTTTTCTATGATGCTTCAAGAATCTACTTGGGCCCAGGGGCTCAGAGTGGACAGTTCAAGGGGTGAAATCTATGTCATAATTTATTTTGGTGGTAACTTGGGTAATTAATATCACCCAAAAGGTATGGTACAGGGACACGGTATTAAACGTGACACCTTAACTTCTGAAATGCTAACCAGATTGGATGTTACTATCAGATTTATCATCGTCGGACAATGTAATTCAATGCACAACATTATCACTGTAATATAATCAAAAAAGACAGTTATTTGAGAATGAGCTATTGTTCTATCGTAAGCAGGCTGGAATTTCAAGTGGATTAAAAACTCGAGTTCACTCTGCAACGGTAAATGAATAAGTTTACTCATCTACCGTTTCAGACATGCAAAAATACTTGGTGTGGCCACAATGCGATGGCGCAAGTAGCTGGGAGCGACAGCATGAATAAATAAGACCTACCATGCCGGTGTTGCGAAAACTTTACCAAACTGTGATGTCGTGTCGTGGCTACACAGCTATCAGCACTGGGTTTCTCTGCAGGCTGCAAATGGGATCGCAGATCTCCTTTACGAGCTGCAACCACGGATAATTTCCCGAAAACTCACGGATTCGGATGATAACTTCTTCTGACCTACGATTACTTATGAGATCTCCGAAACTCTGAGCGATCTACCGTGACAGTGATCGCTGTTATGTCAACCTAAAATTTGGTCTTGTACTCCACGATGAAACGCTCTCTCTAGCGGTCCAGAAGAGACGCCATATCCTCTCCCTTAGGTGGCCCAGATGAGGCTCCACCAAAGCTCTCCTCAGTACACCAACTCTGTAAAACCAGCGCGCCTGGCCCCTCTATTCCCCAACACTTCCAATCGTGGCTGTGAGCAGAATCATACGCCAATCATTTCCGTACCGTACGCCACACACAGACACACACACATACAGATACAAGATACACACATATACACACACATAGACACACACACACACACACACACACACATACACACACACACACACACACACACACGACCCCTCCAAAACCACCACGCAAAATCAAACGCCAATGTAGAGACTTTTCGCCGAATTTGAGGGGCGCTCTATGACACAGCATGAACCATCTCTAGTCCTCCCATCGTCTCGCTCCTTTTCCGCTGCGCGCAAGAGGACAGAGGCGTAAGAAACTGCATCAGAGCACTGCAAAAAGCGTCTACGCGTTCTGCCTATCTGCAAGGTACCACACAGTGTCAGACATCAAGTTCTGAGAAGCCAACCTCATAATGAACATGCCTGACGCCGAGATGGTGACCAGTACACCGAACTCAGCAGCAAAGCAATTCTGCGGTGCGCCAGTCAGTAGCTCCAAACCTGTGTCTGGCCACTGGCCTCTACATCCCGACTCAAACAAAGGCGCGTCGCTGACCGTTCCCGAGGTGTCGCCTCTGTCGGCACCCCGCTATTGTCACCGAGCTGCCGCCTTCTGGGAACTCTGGCCAAACACAAGCGGTTCTCCGGAGCTCACCACTCCATGCAGAACGGCCACACTCGCTAATTCAGTAGGAAGATGTAGAAACGAGACCACAGCCAACACCCAGTTTAATCAGAGCAAATGAAGTTGGAGCCCTCAGGACCGGATCACACATTATTCCGTATCATTAATCCGTCCGCTCCCACCGATGACGTTTCGACTGAGTGATCACAATGAAAAAAGGAAAACGACAAGCTAACAATGGCTTGGCGTCTGTTAGGGTCACTGTATGTACGGGTTACCTTAAACTCAGACAAGAAATTAAATTGCAACAAAATTTCAAATGGAATAAAACAGAGCCAAAATGTACACCATATGAAACGAGAGAAATAAAACATCTAAGGATAGTATACAATTTCGTGGCAGGTGGCGTCCACGAGTTCCACAAGAAAATAATGTAATTTTTCTTAATAACATATTCACAGTACAGCAAGGATCTGTTCAGGACGACACCGAGGGGGAGGGAGTTCTCAGGAGCCGGCCAATGTCTGTCTTCATTTTCTTTTTTCATGACAGTTATGTATGTCTCAGTTCCATGTCATGGGTAGCACGTCATACATGTGTAGAAAAACTGATATAAATCCAATATACACTGAAGTCATGGGATGGAGATATACAGACGGCGCTAATATCGCGTACACGAGGTTAAAAGGGCAGTATGTTGATGGAGCTGTCTTTTTTACTCAGGTGCTTTACGTGGAAACATTTCCGACGTAATTATGGCCGCACGAGGGGAATTAACAGGCTTTGAACGCCGAATGGTAGTTGGAGCTAGACGCGTGGGACATTCCATTTCGGAAATCGTTAAGGAATTCAATATTTCGAGACACATAGTGCCAAGACGTGTCGAGAATGCCGAATTTCAGGCATTACCTATCAGCATGATCAACGCAGTAGTCGACGGGTTTCTCTTAACGATCGATAGCAGCGGCGTTTGCGTTGAGTTGTCAGTGCTAACAGATAAGCGACATATCATGAAATAGGAGCAGAAATCAGTGTGAGACGTACGGCGAACATATCTGTTATGACAGTGCTGCGAAATTTGGCATTACTTAGGTACTCAGTAGACGACCGACGCGAGTGCCTTTTCTAACAGCACGACATCGCCTGCAACGCCCCTCCTGGGCTCGAGACCATACCGCTTGGCCCTGTACAACCGAAAAACCGTGACCTGGTCAGGTGAGTCCCGATGTCAGTTGGTAAGTTGATGTTAGGGTTCCAGTGTAGCGCACACCCCACGAAGCCGTTGACCCAAGTTGTCAACAAGACATACGCAAGGTCGTTGTGACCCCATAAAGATTCAGGCTATGATTAAGCTGAGTAGACTGAGAAACGTCCCCTTACAAAAATTTATACATAATTGTGCTTAATCTGACACACAATATTTTTAGCGCAACGCAATCTGACTTCCAAAAATCCCTGCGAAATAATGGCTCTGACTAACATTAACCTATACGTTTCACAAATCACTTACCTCACAAAAATCTTCGTTACTCAAGCTACTGCAATACAGCGAGCGCCACTACTGCCAGCTAAATAAAAGATTCAAACTACTGAAGGCACTAACTACTGATAGGTATAGTTAGCAAATGAAAGATTTTAATATAGAACAAACAATGTATTTACCTTAGTAGTCATAATAAATATCTCACTTCATGACACCAATTCTTACAAATTTCAAAACTCCGCCATCTCTCTCCCCACGTCCACCACTGCTGGCGGCTCACCTCCAACTGCGCAACGCTACGCACTGTTAGCATCCAGCTGCCGTTGCCCAACACTACAATGGCGAGTATTACAACAATGCCAACCAGCCACAGACTGCACACGGCACAGCCAGTGATTTTCATACAGAGCGCTACGTGGCGGCGGCGTTACCAATAAAAAAATCTAAACAGTCTACTTACAACTGGGCCCTCTGGTCGAAGTAAACCGATCGTTGTCTGGAAATGATTATATTCGGCTAGTTGGAGACCATATGCAGCCAATCATGGACTTGGCGTTCCCAAACAACGAAGGTTTTTTTATGGATGACAATGCTCCTTGTCACCCGGTCATATTTGTTCGCGAATTGCTTGAAGGACATTCTGGACAATTAGAAAGAATGATTTGGCCACACAGGTCGCCAAACATGTCTCCCATCGAAGATTTGTGAGACATTATTGAGAGGCAAGTCCGTGCACAAAGTCCTGCACCTTCAGCACTTCCGCAATTACGGACGGCTATAGAGGCAGCAAGGCTCAACATTTCTGCAGGGTACTTAAATTGACTTCGTTGAGTCCATGTCATTTCGAGTTGCTGCACTGCGCCGAGCAAAAACAGGCCCGATACGATATTAGGAGGTATCTCATGATTTTTGTCAACTCACTGTACTTCATATGAGTGTAAAGAACTAGCCGATCTTTTTCAGTGGTGACAGCTGGTCAGGAGGTTTTGAAAGACGCGCGTTTGTTTCACTCGTTTCACGAATTATATGACTTTTTTTTTAAAAATCTTGTAATGACATCATCTTATTGCTCTTCAATTTGCTACATCAAAATCACACAGATACTTGAGAGTGGGTCGGAGCATGATATTTTTCTTTCGTTTCTCCTTAAATGCTTTAGTCTGTCCCTCTCCTAAGAAATTCGGCCTCCGCTCTGAACGACTTTGTGTCGAGGAGTCGTGTCACAGCCGTTGATTGGTAAGCATTTGTGTTCCTAGTGGACAAAAAAAAATGGTTCAAGTGGCTCTAAGCACCATGGGACTTAACATCTGAGGTCATCAGTCCCCTCTTTGAACTACTTAAACGTAACTAACCTATGCACATCACATATATTCATGCCCGAGGCAGGATTCGAACCTGCGACCGTAGCAGCAGCGATGCTCCGGATTGAAGCGCCTAGAACCGCTCGACCACAGCGGCCGACTCCTAGTTTACACACAGTTAGATTAGTCACGATGTTTTTGAATTAGTATATCAGTAAACTTGAAAGTACTTTATCCTTCACCTGTAAATTCTTTGCGCATATCCCTCCTTATTGCCTGTGATATTCACTTAATTTTGAACCGCTTTGGACTTTGTTATTGTGCTTTGTCTGTGACTCACTTTTCATACACGTTGACCCACTAGCTATCCATGCTAAGTAAGGCATTTCGCGCTTATTTCTATCAGTTTTGACTCTTCTTTAATTCGTGTGCTAAATTAATGTTTCCGAATGAGTACTGTTTACGGAGATAAAATCTTATTGATTCGTGCTCGATCTGAAACCATTTGGTGACTGGCTAATCCGTTGTTATAGTAGACTTCAGTGATAAATATCTGTGTACGCGATAGTAGTGATAATTTTTTTGTCCATGATCCGAGATTCGTGTGACAAGCTTTCTCTAAAGTTAAGTAAAAATTGGAATGGGAGGTCACTTTGATGTTTTAATCGCCCTGTATCTAGTTCTCCGATCGATATAGTCGGCAAGCTTATTTTTCCCAGTTCTTTGCTAGCACTCTTTATATTGTTTGAGAGTTTATGACACTTGTAACACTTGTACGGAGAGGGAGTGTGCTGCCATTTATACGGAGACCACGACACTGTAGGTAATGGACTGGATGCTCATGAAGTAGGCTACACCTGCTTGTCCGCCGCTACCTGGCGCGTATTTTGGGGAAGGCACGAAGTTTCCTGTCCCCGCACTAATTCAACGTGTGAGAGGCTTTCTCTCAGAGTTCAGTACTGCAGTTGACCTCTGACTGGCAAGTAGTGTTCCGTGTTTGAGTGCTGAGATAATGAGGTTCACTGAGACAACCGAAGGGAGGCCTTTACTAATTTACAACGGACATGTCTAAATACTTGGCTATACAAACAATACTGGCGTTGTGTAAACTTTACAAAGAATACGTGCAAAGGAAGACTATCCGCAAAATACACCACAGTTTTAAAGGAAGGTAGCCATGTTTGTATCCCAGATGAAGCAGCAAATGAAATGGGAGAACACTTTGTCGGCGCAAAGACGCGGGCAAAAGAAACGTTTCATCAGTTTATGTTGAAGAAGTAGGGCAGCTCTTCTATCGAGGCTACGACTTAGTAACATCGTTACCATCACACGGAAGTGTGAAACAATCGTTGCATCGCACTAGGCGAAATTATATGAGAACTGCACAAGATACCCTCGACTGTGAAGGAGTATTCTTCCAAAAAAATAATTTACTGATGAATGATGGTAGTAATTTCTCACTTGCAAATGATATCACGGTACCGAATGACAGAATACTGCTGTTTGCCGACGAAGAGGGAAAAGCTTGTTTATCAAACTACAAATCATTCCTTGCACACGGAACGTTCCAGAGTTCAAGCAAGCAGTTTGGACAGTTGTTTACACTCTACGCTGACCTTAATAGTTCTTGGGAGCAAACAAGCACTATTCCAGTTGTTTACACTTTGTTGCCAAATAAAAAGCGAGAAACATTAACTTTCTTTAAAACTATTAAAATAAATTGCTTGGATGGAACCCTGAATCTCTGATGATGGACATCAAAATTCCCATCGTCCAAAGAGCTAACAGTTTGTTGCCTGGAGTACAGATTACTGGTTGAAATTATCAATTTAATCAATGTTTCTGGAAATAATTTCGGTGTTGTGGCCTCGTTCGAGGCTATAAGGAAAACGAAGAAATACGCTGTTACAAATGCGTTCACTCTAGCATACCTTCCACTGGAAATGTTAGATGATAAATGGCTATATATTCAGGAGAGCACGCCTGAGAACCAAAAGCTTCGGGACTTTTACGACTATTTTGTGAACCAGTGGCTCAACAACGAACATATGCCAAGAGAAATGTGGAACTGCAGCCGAAGGCAGCATCGCACTAATAACATTTCAGAAGGCTGGTACTGAAAGAAAACTACATTAATGTCAAAAGTTCATCCAAATTTTTACTGATTAGTGAAAATCATCGAGAGATTTAGAGTACCACGGCCACCATTTCGACCGACTAATTTTAAATTTTGATGGGAAGAGAAGAAAAAAGTCAGCAATGAAGACAGATGAAACGATTGCAAAGGATTTAAAGAAACTCCAAATTGGTGGGAATTTAAAATCATTTCTGAGTCGTGTGGCCAAGGTACAGAAGTTACAATAACGACTAAAACTTAAGAATCATTGAGAAATTTGTGAATATTGTAACGTACTTTAATGTAATCATTGGAAATTTAAAGGGGGACGAAAAGAGACAACCTCCTCGTGGTGTTCCCTGAAAAAGACACAAAGTCGGTTAATTGTGTACTGAAATTTGTAAAATATTCCCTATTGAAGACCGAGCAGACTATCTCAAAAGCCTAGCTTTTTCTAGAAGAAAATCACAGCGCTTCCCTTGAGAGGTTCTCAGAATCAAAATCTGTATCGGCCGTCTCCGAATACAACATTTTTGCTGCGGAAACGCAGGAAAATGACATGCATTTAAATCCATACCTTCTCTCCCCGTTAGTAAGTGAGCAAAGCAAACTGGTACGTTCAGAGGAATGACAATAATTAGGTTCGGTGTAACCTTCGATACGAACATACATTATTTACTGCATAGTGCTTAAGGGGAGAGTCCATCCAAAAATTTAACTAAAACTGAAACTTAAAAATCGTGTCCATTATGTAAAGATGTAGCAATTCACAAGTTTTGACGTCCATAACTTCACTGGTTTCGTGTTTTGAATTTTTTTTAATGTGATTTTTAATGGTATTCTTGAAAACCAACTTTTGGTACTCACACCACAATTTTCACATGCCGTATTTAGTAGTTACATTCACAAGACAGCTCAACGATTCTGTGCATTCATTTTATGAAATATATTAATAATTTCTTTTCATTGCTTATATCAAATTCAGCCTTAAATTTTCTTTAATTTTCGGTACATAAATGTGTTGATAAAATAAACAACTTACGTTTTCGATAATACTGATGCCTATAAAGATGCAAACACATCAAGACTACTTCCTGCAAAAATTTCATTCCGATTGGTCAATACGTATGATAAAAAATTGGCACTGAGCTTAGAAATATAAACTTGTGGTAAAATGGATTTTAACATTTAATCAAAAAATGGATTTTACTACAAGACACACACCCATTATTCACCGGTACCATAACGTTTACTGTTCCTGCTTATATGAGGATTCTTCTTGTAATTTCAAGATCAGGGTAGCCTTTTTCTTGAATTTTCTGGACTAAAAACTACTCACAGACTTCTTGAGAAGGTGCAGTGTTAGGGATGTCTGATTGCAAGTCAGTTCTATTTCCTTGGAGCTTGTTTATTCTACTGAAAATGATTTCAGTGTATCCCTAAATTTATATTCACACAGTCAACAGGCAAAGTAATTAATTTCCAGCGACTGGCCGCAATTGTTTCACTTCAGTTTTCCTGGAAATCTTGCAACTTGTTTTTTCCAGTTTGAGTGTATGTCTGGATCAGAGTAAATATGATTATGTTTGATGGTGATAGAAATCAGAAATTATCTTTGGCATTTTTCGGTGTGCCACAGCACCACAGCCTCTTATGCAGTCCGTGTTTCAAACGTTTCCTAGACGTACTTTTAATTCGGTTACAGCCAAATCGTTTTGCAATCTAAGAGTAAACACTTCAAAGATGTGAAATAACCAATAAATTATTTTTGAAAATGAATTGAAGTTTTAGGGTGGAATCTCCCCTTATGATTGAGAGCAGCTGTTTTCAAAGGAATGAAAAGTAGCATGATGGCAGCAGAGAAATAAACGTCTCCGTAATTTTTCCAATGTTTTAACTATGAAAATTCATTTTTGTTTTCGGAAGGAACACTCTACGAATGAATCTGCAGTTAGATCAAGTTACCATACTGCTTTTCAGTTTCCAATCTGTTGTGCAGTTTTACTGATTTTCGGGCTATGTTGACAGTGTGGAAACTCAGCTGCAGCTAGAACTTATACATCTCGAGTGTGAAGTTTGCATGATTACTTTCATAGCAAAATTAATCACGTAGATTTCTGTTTCGTCAACGTAAAGTTTCACTACTTTGCAAGTCTGCAGCTAAGATTGTGTAGATGCTTAAATTTACATATTCATGCTGCTTTTTTACGCAATGAAGAGAATGAAATCCACCCACAGACGCTCACTAGCACACTTCAGTTTAAGATGTTGTCTTCGACTTAACAATACTTGCAATGAGGTACCAGACGTTGGTCCTTTATTGAAAGTCAAATAAGTAACATTCATTGGCATTCTGTGACTTAAGTCTAAGATTTAAATAAAATGCTAACGAAGTATAAATTCATCTATTTAAATTCCGTCCCAAAACGGTAGGCTGCAACAGTCGTAAGCAATACCACCATTCTTACTTAGCTGCCCCCAGTTCTTTCATCATACAAATTTTAAGAGAGATATTAAATTTCATTGTCAGTTCTCATTATGTTGAATTTAATTGTCAGTTGTCATTAATGTAACAGTCTTAAGAATATATTTGCCACGAAATACGTTAATGAGCCACTCTGTAGCGATACGTGGTTGCTCACTGCTGTGGTGTGATCGCGAGCCAGCTCTCACGGGCAGCTGTGCTGAACTGCTACGTTTCTTAGTGTGTCTGTACATGCAAAAAGCCGGCTAGCCCGTCGAAAGCCCCCGGCTCCATGCAAATGTCACTCCGTACTAGTCTTCAAACCCCACTGTTTGATGAGAGGTTCAAGATTGGGCTTACTTTCTTCTTCCATCCGGCACGACCATTGCACATGCGACAGACGACTTATGGATGAATTATTTGTCATTCTTACTCACAGAAATACAATGTGTCTCATTACTTGGCGCATAACCAAAGTCCACACTTGACGTGGCGAAAGGGAGTACGATATTAGTAGAGTTATTTTGAAAAATGTTAATTATAGTTATCTTAGGCAGGTATGCCATCATTTACGTAAAATTCCATTTCCCCTTTTCGACTGAACAACACCTAATGACTGTAACCTGTCCTAGAAATTACGTAACTCTACTTCTCACAACGAGGCACCTGTTTTATGTCGCGACCCTTGTTTCCAGGGTCCTATCCTCAAAATTCCTCTGACTATCTGCAGTTTGACCGTAGCATCAATTAGAGTCAATATTTTAACACGTTACTTTCCTTTTCAACAGGTGTTTTTGCATTTCTGTTTGCTTTTGGAAGAAATCTGCGTTGACGCTACAGCGTTGCATTCGTGTTAATTACTTCTATGTTTTCATTCAGGGGAAATATTTATATAAGAGCAGATATTCGATTGACTTGCTAATTAGTTATGATATTGTGCGTGTGCTTAATGGAGAGTGAGTCATTCCGTTTGTTCATTAGATAGTGCATGTAAGCTGAGTATTAGCGATGAGTGTTGCCACTGCCGGCCGCTGTGGCCGAGAGATTTTAGGCGCTTCAGTCCGGAACCGCGCTCTGCTACGGTCGCAGGTTCGAATCCTGCCTCGGGCATGCATGTGTGTGATGTCCTTCTGTTGGTTAGGGATAAGTAGTTCTAAGTCTAGGGGACTGATGCCCTTAGATGTTAAGTCCCATGGTCCTCAGAGACATTTGAATTTGAAGTGGTGCTAATCATTCAAGCGTAAACCTGTCGGCACACGGGGCTAGGCACATAACTGTAACGTGCACGTAAACTACATATCCAGTGCCACGAGACTCAGTGACTTCGGCTCACGGCACTAGATGATTACAACGTGATATTACGCTCTAAGCGCTCTCCAGCGGCAGTTGTCAGCTATATCTGGCACGCAAACCAAACAGTTTGTTTACGAAAATGCAAGTGCGTAGAAATCCTACGTTAGCTCTATTGAAACGCACATCCTGTTTTGACTGTACGCTACTCGTGTTGTTCGGTCTGTGGGATACTTAAATACAAACTTCAATATTCATGAAGGTGTAATAAGACAAGAATGAAAGATTCATATCTACTAAGTGAGGATATCAGTTTATAAATTTTCATCAAATCGAACAATTTCACTCCTGACAGAGAGCGCAATTATATTTACGTCACATAAGATACTAAAGACATTATTTTTTTATTTCATAGGGAAGTCCTATAACGTTTTAGAAACATGGAGATGAAAAAAATAAAACAAAATCGTATACCTCAATACGCGAACCCTCTACCAGTCCCCCCTGTGTTCAGTAGCGTGATGCTTCAACCACCTACGCTTTACTGAAACTTTACTTCCAGCGACCTCATATTTTATATAACAGTCTTCTAAATACATTTAATTATAACACATCCTAACAACAACGACACGTTTTCATCAAGCCTCAAGGGCTCGTTGCCTTAATACGGCTTACTCACAAAGCACGTGAGCTATAACGCGAAAATAACTAAATAGGAAAATTCTTTAACCACTCGTAATTTTATTGCAACAAATCGTACCAATAACGATTCGTTCTCGAGACAGTCAACGAGCTGGTTCAAAAATGGTTCAAATGGCTCTGAGCACTATGGGACTTAACATCTATGGTCATCAGTCCCCTAGAACTTAGAACTACTTAAACTTAACTAACCTAAGGACATCACATAACACCCAGCCATCACGAGGCAGAGAAAATCCTTGACCCCGCCGGGAATCGAACCCGGGCGTGGGAAGCGAGAACACTACCGCACGACCACGAGATGCAATGAGCTGGTGCTTAGAAACAGTATATATTCATAGGTTGTAACATATAACAGTGGTGGATGGCAAACATGCAGTGCGTACTGCACGGGGAATTGCTCGGACGTTATGCATACCTGGCATCACAGTGCATGAAATCCAACGAAACATTCTGCATTGATGTCCGTACAAAATCACCTGTGTTCCGGAGTGGCTTTCTGCTGTACTGCCAGCGAGACAGACGTTCGCTCTGGATTTCCTTGCAGGCATGGAAGTGGGCAATGAATGGACATGGAACATTCCGTGGACTGACGAAGCACATTTCCATCTCCAAGGACATGTCAATACACAGAACTGCAGAGTACGGGCAACGGAAAATCTGCACGCCCGTCAACCGATACCACTTCATTCTGGAAAGGTGACTGTGTGGTGCACGTTGATGGCATCGCTTATTGTAGGGTCGTATTTTTTCGAGGAGATGAGACCTACGGGTCTTGTTACATGTACCATCATTCGTAAACGCCATGATAGCGTTTCGCGCAGCAACGTTATTCCAATCTTCAACAACGCCGCACAGCCAGTGAAGCGGCTGCTGTAAAGGTATTTCGAAAATGCTAGAATTATCAGCCGTCAGTTCCCTACAGCATGATATTAATTCATATGACTTCTGGTTGTGGGTTTATCTGAAAGATGTGTTCAGTGCTCCAATTACCAAAGTAGCTGAACTGAAGGCAAGAGTTGCGCAACGCATTCTGAACGTGACCCCGAGACACTCTGATCTGTTGTGGAACATACTGTTTCTCGATTTCAGTTTGTAGGAAGAAACGGTGGACATGTCTTGCAAAGGCTCACGACAGTTAAAAACCGATATTATTTTGCTGTCTATGAGGTTTTTGGTCCCAGGACCATTAAAAACCATTCTCATTTTGGTTTTAAGCAGTTTTTGGCCTTAGGACACTTAAAAATCTATTTTTCCCATCCGATGTGGTACGTCCTAGCCGAGGTGGATGGGCTTCCCTAACTAACAGTGCTATAGCTATTGACTGCCGAACTTGTGCATTCATGCACATGAAACAGCACAGATGGTGTAACATGCAAGTCAAACCACAGCTATCGTATTGCGGACCCCATTTACATTAAGACGCTTAGAGCGCCATCTGTTGGTAAAATTTTCGTTAAATTCTTTTTCCCCTTGTTCCATGACATTTCCTCTTGTGTCAGTAATACGCTGTTCAAATTTGACATCATTCTTAGTAGTGGTTCTCTTTTTACAGCTTTTTGAAGCTGAAAATTTAATTATGGACAGCCTGAACAGTATCTTTCCTTACCTTTCTACCGATATTCAGTCTCGTTTGTGAATAGACCAATTCCAAAGTCCATTTCGTCATCTGCAGTCCCGCTCTAAAAATCAGTTTTGTCTGTGGGCATCTCCGAAACGAAGTTGCAGTGCGCATGTTTTTCGTGATGCAAGATTGTCAGTCTTACAGTGAATGTGGAGAGACTTTTCTCGATGAATTTTCGTGAAAGAGCACTCAACATCGAGTGAATGTTGGTATTATGATGACTAAACCATTCAGAGAGACGGATTACTAAAGTCCTGCCTTACACTTCAAGGAGATCGTACCATCAGTTCGTAGACGTTCCCTACGTCCTTCCTCAGCTGATTAGAATTTGTCTGTAAAGCTCTTTCAACGTTCGTAGAGAGCCGTAGAAATGAGCATAGGTATGAGCGATATCAGGGTTTTCCAACTGCTACTGGGGGAAATCGCATCTGAAAAGGGTAGCGACGTGCCCGCCGCTGTACAGGCAGATAGGAGCCAGCCGACAACCGCACGTCATTCTCAAGGGCGTAGAGACTGGCCACTGTGGCGCCTACCACGATCGCATGGTCCGCGGAGGAATAGAGATTCACGTAGAAATAACTGGACTTCACGTAATCGTTTTGATGAAAGGATGTAACACAGAGAAGTCACGAAACCTGGGCAAGCATTGTCGAGATTCGTGACCCTGACACTGGTCTAAATGTGACGCATGGGAAGGATGTGAGCCAAGCATGTAATTAAGTTACGGAAGCTCGAGTGCGTTATACTTGCTGTGAAACAGGAGTATCCATTTTATTTGTACATAGAATCTGAAGTAATCAGAGAGAATTTATTGAGTAAGGACAAGAGTTCTTATGTAGTTTCTTACTCAATACCTTAAGTGTTAGAAGTATGACGTCACAGTGTGTTCTCAATATCAAACGTTATGATTCAGCAATTACCGGAAGTGTATTCGAGGCATGTATGAATGAGTAAGTGTTGTTGAAATCCCTCCAGCTATCGCATAAACATAGGTTCCCTTGTAGAAAGTTTTTTAAGGTGTATTGCGGCCTTTCAGAGTGCAAAAAATTATTCACCCAAACGTAGTAGAACACGAGACAATTCGAAGCAAGAAGTCATTCAGTGTATATCGTGTGCCGAGCTTGAAGAAATAAAAGGACTACAAACAGATGGCAGTTCAGTCCAGTAGCGAATGATTGAAGATACGCTCAGATATAGTGATGTTGAATTGGTGGCGTTTTGGTAACGCCACGTAGCGCTCTGTATGAAAATCACTGGCTGTGCTGTGTGCAGTCTGTAATTTTCATAAAGAGTGCTACGTGGCGTTACCAATATAAAAACCTAAACAGCCTACTTACAACTTTTACGCTATCTGTTTTCACTTTCTTGAGCGGATGGTTCAAAACATCTAGTTCTCGGTGAATCTTTGAGGTAGGAAGTGCTGCATGCAGTCAGTTTCTAGAGTAATTTATCTCCTTTTGTGGGAGATGATGCTTCATGCCTTGTGCGAGGAAGCTTCAGGGTATAGGGAATAGCCAACTGCAAAGGTGCATTGTGCTCAGTTTATTTATTTGACAGACGCCGGAAGGGCAATGCTGCGCCTTGACGTATGTGTTTAAATTAGTTTTTTCAGAAGAAAACGGTTAATCTGAACTCATCTGAAATGATATCTCAGGAGCCGCGCGCGATTAGCCTGGCGATCTCAGGCGCTGCAGTCGTGGACTGTGCGGCTGATCCCGGAGGAGGTTCGAGTCCTCCCTCGGGCATGGGTGTTTGTATTTGTCCTTAGGATAATTTAGGTTAAGTAGTGTCTAAGCTTAGGGACTGATGACCTTAGCAGTTAAGTCCCATAAGATTTCACACCCATTTTTTTAAATATATATCAGGAAAACCAACAGAGTACGGCGTAGGATGACTAAGAGAAGAAAATCCGAGATTACTACTGAGAATGTATCTGGAACTACCATTGTTCAATATTGACTTACCATACCTATGAAACACAAGTAAATGAGTATGGCAACAGTGAGTGTAAGAGATTGTCGCCACTTTTTTTACTACCTGGAAACTCTTTTTATCAGTTCATGGAAATATATGAATGTTTTAGAGATCTAAATGAGTGATAATCTCTGGTGAATGGTAAATTTGAACCTGTGATAAAATGGCTCAAATGGCTCTGAGAACTATGAGACTCAGCTGCTGTGGTCATCAGTCCCCTAGAACTTAGAACTACTTAAACCGAACTAACCAAAGGACATCACACACATCCATGCCCGAGGCAGGATTCGAACCTGCGACCGTAGCAGTCGCACGGTTCCGGACTGCGCGCCTAGAACCGCGAGACCACCGCGGCCGGCGAAGCTGTGATAACTTTGAGAATTATGATGGATTCTTGTTATCAATAACTAAATTCTGAGGATGTCGCAATGACTTAACTAGGTGATCATGAGGAACCGAGAACATAATTTGGGCTGTGAAATAACGAGGGATTATACGAGTATCACAGCAGTTGCACTCTCGCCTATTTTTCTTGTAGATATGTCTGTAGTAGTGCCTAGAGAGAGTTAATAATAAGAGAGACGATAGTATTTGCCCAGCGGGACCAACCACATTAGCAATGGGTGCTGCATATTGCAGGGTGACAATTATTGAACTGTATGAAAGAAACGTAAATTAGTTACGAACTACTGCGTGTACACACTTTATTCAACATGTAAATGCCACTACATATATTCGAATTTAGGTTACGACATGTTAGATAAGCCTGCCGTCATTGATGATGATGTGGCGGAGACGAATAGCGAAATTCGATGCTATCGATGACCTCCTCATTGGCTGTTCCAGCTCAGAAATGTTTTTGGGGTTATTGCTGTACACCATCTCTTCAATATAGCCCCCCCCCCCTCCCCCCCAAAAAAAAGGAGTAGTATGTGCTCAGATGCTGAGAATACGGCAGCCAATCGAAGCCAATGCCAGTGGCCCCTGGGCACCTCAGAGCCAGAATTCCACCTTCAAGGTGCTCCTCCACGACATCAAACACTCTCCTGCCTCGATGGGGTCAAGTTCCGTCTTGCATGAACCACATCTTGTCGAAATCAGGATCACTTTGGATAATGGGGATGAAATCATCTTCCGTAGTCACCGTGTCATCAAGGAATATCGCATCGATTATTCCGTGAACGGACATTACACATCACACAGTCACCCATTGAGGGTGAGGAGACTTCTCGATCGCGAAATGCGGATTCTCAGTACCCCAAATGCGTCAGTTTTGCTTATTGACAAACCCGTCTTAATGAAAGTGGGCTTCGTTGCTAAACCAAACCATACTAATTCCCATCATGCCCCGCGGCCGACTGTGCGGTTTGAATGTCCTAACGCAAACCGCTCAGAAGGTATGACGATTTTACTTCATATAGTTCTACAATTGCCACCCTATAAGTGTTGACAGTTATGAGTTATCTTGGGAGTGGAGTTGTAGATAAGCATGTATGGGGATGAGTCAGGTTGTGGGGAATCATTACTCCTCACTGTCCCACTTCCATTACTCTGCCGTTAAGTTAGACAAGATTTTAAATTTAAACCTTACTCTTGATATAATGTTGCCGCAGCATGAACCGTCAGATATGTAACAGGTTATAAAATCCTTATTTGATAATAATAATCTGAAAATGAGCACAGCCAGTCACTTTATAAAGTTTCCTTTCATGCCTTGTGCCACGCTATATACTTTATACCGTGAGACGCGACTACTTTTGCATTTTGTGATTAGAAGTAAGATATAAATTTCGTTTAGTTGTTACCGCTGACTGACTGTTGTCACACAGTGTCATGTGGGAGGATAATTATAAGATTGCAAATTCCTTTGTTACAGCGATGTGATGTTAGTATTTAGAAAATGAGGATGGAAATTTATTTTGTAAAGTCTTCTTTTGCCATCTTCTTCCACTCTTTTTGTATTTTTGTAATTATAACGTTGTTTTTCTAAGTGGTATATTTACTTTTTGTAGACCAGTGCGGTGGCCTTTGATTTTTTGTCGTAGTTTGAATGTAATATTACGTGTGGCAGCTGTTTCACGTTGATCGAGTACCGCGCTGTGTAATGTAATAAACGCCGTGCGGCAGAAGGGGCCCGGGGCGCCTTTGTGTCGCGAGCGCACCGCGGGCGGCCCCCATCTCCGGTTGCCCCCCTCACCGGCACACTCCACGCCTGCCTGCCTTCACAACTGGCAGTGCGCAGACACTCTCACTGTGCCACCACCTGGATAACTCCCGTACTTCCTCTACAGCAACTTCGCACCAAAGGCTACGTCGCGTGACTCCTGACGTCACACGCGAAGGTGAAAGTAAAGCTTTATCGGAGAAGCTCGAGCGGTTGTTAACCCGAGGGCTAACGCCAGTACCTGTTCTGAGGCAGGGGAGTCACCGAAAGGAGGTGAACCAAACCAACATGTCAGCCAACCTTCACAGAACTGTGCCCTAAAACAGAATCTGATATCATGTGACACCTATGGGTATTCTTTTTCTTTTTTCTTCTTAAAAAGAAAATATTGAAAACTTAATTTACCGGTTAGTGCTTTACCATGACGAGATTGTGTTGTGTATCATATTTCTGGACTACTCAGTGACACACTTTAACGATAATAGTTGATGGACAATGAACATTTGCTTCTTCGTTGACTGATGTTGTAGCGGTCATTACCCTTTTTACGGCCGATCAGATATGTGTTACTCATGCTGAACTTTCATGAATTTTCTGGCCAACTTTGCGTATCTGTGGTGTCGGGGGTTAAATTACCTCAGAAAGACAACGGACTCCCTCAGTGTGAAGAGTCGTCCTCCTAACTTCCGTTTGTTCACGAGGTGAACTGCGCAGGAGATTATGTGAAATATTCTATGCTGCACGCTTGCAGTAACGAGGACAAAGTTCCCACGCGAGGTGGTAAATTTACTTTCTCTGATGGACACGATTTGTAGTACTAGTAGAGGTAGATCACTAATGGGGAAAGAGCTTTGTAAACTGATGAGAGTCAGTCAAATGAATTATACTGCGAGACGTTTGGGTGCAGCAGTCAACACCCGGCGTCAAAATAGAACTCCACAGGCCCCATATCTGTGACAATAGTATGAGCCCGGAAGCCAAGACGAAATGGCTGCAGGAAAAATTGTGTAGACGACGAAAAACAATTGATTGTCGGAACAACAGACTCAGCATACAGGAAAGTCAAAACAACCTTCCGTGACATTCAAAGCAAGAGTGGGAACATTAAGGGTGAATGGGGAATTCCACTGTTAAATGCAGAAGAGAGAGCGAATAGGTGGAAAGAATACATTGAAACCTCTATAAAGGGAAGATTTGTCTGATGTGACGGAAGAAGAAAAAGGAATTAGAAGAGTTAGGGGATCCAGTATTAAAATCAGAATTTCAAAGAGCTTTGTAGGACTTACGGTCAAATAAGGCAGAAGGGGCAGATAACATCCCATAAGAATTTCTAAAATCATAGGGGAAAGTGGCAAGAAAACGACTGTTCACTTTGGTGTGTAGAATGCATGAGTCTGCCGACGTACCATCTGACTTCCGGAAAAGCATCTTCCACACAATTCCGAAGACGGCAAGAGCTGACTAGTGTTCGAGAATAATCGCACAATTAGCTTAACAGCTCATGCATCCAAGTTGCTTACAAGAATAATATACAGAAGAATCGAAAAGAAAACTGAGGATGCGGTAGATGACGATCAGTTTGGCTTTAGGAAAAGTAAAAGCACGAGAGAGGCAATTCTGACATTACGGCTAATAATAGAAGCAAAACTAAAGAAAAATCAAGATACGTTCATAGGATTTGTCGACCTGGAAAAAGCGTTCAACAATATAAAATGGTGCACGATGTTTGAAATTCTGAAAGAAGTAGGGGTAAGCTACAGGGAGAGACGGGTCATGTACGATATGTACAACAACCAGGAGGGAATAATAAGAGTGAACCTCGGCCGCGGTGGTTTCGCGGTTCTAGGCGCGCACTCCGGAACCGTGCGACTGCTACGGTCGCAGGTTCGAATCCTGCCTCGGGCATGGATCTGTGTGAGGTCCTTAGGTTAGTTAGGTTTAAGTAGTTCTAAGTTCTAGGGGACTGATGAGCACAGCAGTTGAGTCCCATAGTGCTCAGAGCCATTTGAACCATTATTGAATAAGAGTGAACGACCATGAATGAAGTGCTCGTATTGAGAAGGGTGTAAGAGAAGGATTTAGCCTTTCGCCCTTACTTTTCAATCTGTACATGGAGGAAGCAATGATGGAAATGAAAGAAAGATTCAGGTGTGGAATTAAAATTGAAGGTTACAGTGTATCAGTGATACGATTCGCTGATGACATTTCTATCTTGAGTGACAGTGAAGAATAATTAAATGATCTGCTGAACGGAATGAATAGTCTAATGAGTACACACTGCGGACTGAGAGTAAATCGAAGAAAGACGAAGGTAATGAGAAGTAGTAGAAATAAGGACAGCGAGAAACTTAACATCAGGATTGATGGTCACGAAGTGGCCGTACCGTAGGTACAACCACAACGGAGGGGTATCTGTTGAGAGGCCAGACAAACGTGTGGTTCCTGAAGAGGGGCAGCAGCCTTTTCAGTAGTTGCAGGGGCAACAGTCTGGATGATTGACTGATCTGGCCTTGCAACATTAACCAAAACGGCCTTGCTGTGCTGGTACTGCGAACGGCTGAAAGCAAGGGGAAACTACAGCCGTAATTTTTCCCGAGGACATACAGCTTTACTGTATGATTAAATGATGATGGCGTCCTCTTGGGTAAAATATTCCGGAGGTACAATAGTCCCCCATTCGGATCTCCGGGCGGGGACTACTCAGGAGGATGTCGTTATCAGGAGAAAGAAAACTGGCGTTCTACGGATCGGAGCGTGGAATGTCAGATCCCTTAATCGGGCAGGCAGGTTAGAAAATTTAAAAAGGGAAATGGATAGGTTAAAGTTAGATATAGTGGGAATTAGTGAAGTTCGGTGGCAGGAGGAACAAGACTTCTGGTCAGGTGACTACAGGGTTATAAACACAAAATCAAATAGGGGTAATGCAGGAGTAGGTTTAATAATGAATAGGAAAATAGGAATGCGGGTAAGCTACTACAAACAGCATAGTGAACGCATTATTGTGGCCAAGATAGATACGAAGCCCACACCTACTACAGTAGTACAAGTTTATATGCCAACTAGCTCTGCAGATGATGAAGAAATTGAAGAAATGTACGATGAAATAAAAGAAATTATTCAGATAGTGAAGGGAGACGAAAATTTAATAGTAATGGGTGACTGGAATTCGAATGTAGGAAAAGGGAGAGAAGGAAACATAGTAGGTGAATATGGATTGGGGCTAAGAAATGAAAGAGGAAGCCGCCTAATAGAATTTTGCACAGAGCACAACTTAATCATAGCTAACACTTGGTTTAAGAATCATGAAAGAAGGTTGTATACGTGGAAGAACCCTGGAGATACTAAAAGGTATCAGATAGATTATATAATGGTAAGAGAGAGATTTAGGAACCAGGTTTTAAGTTGTAAGACATTTCCAGGGGCAGATGTGGACTCTGACCACAATCTATTGGTTATGACCTGTAGATTAAAACTGAAGAAACTGCAAAAATGTGGGAAATTAAGAAGATGGGACCTGGATAAACTGAAAGAACCAGAGGTTGTACAGAGTTTCAGAGAGAGCATAAGGGAACAATTGACAGGAATAGGGGAAAGAAATACAGTAGAAGAAGAATGGGTAGCTCTGAGGGATGTAGTAGTGAAGGCAGCAGAGGATAAAGTAGGTACAAAGACGAGGGCTGCTAGAAATCCTTGGGTAACAGAAGAAATATTGAATTTAATTGATGAAAGGAGAAAATATAAAAATGCAGTAAATGAAGCAGGCAAAAAGGAATACAGACGTCTCAAAAATGAGATCGACAGGAAGTGCAAAATGGCTAAACAGGGATGGCTAGAGGACAAATGTAAGGATGTAGAAGCTTATCTCACTAGGGGTAAGATAGATACTGCCTACAGGAAAATTAAAGAGACCTTTGGAGAGAAGAGAACCACGTGTATGAATATCAAGAGCTCAGATGGCAGCCCAGTTCTAAGCAAAGAAGGGAAGGCAGAAAGGTGGAAGGAGTATATAGAAGGTTTATACAAGGGCGATGTACTTGAGGACAATATTATGGAAATAGAAGAGGATGTAGATGAAGACGAAATGGGAGATACGATACTGCGTGAAGAGTTTGACAGAGCACTGAAAGACCTGAGTCGAAACAAGGCCCCCGGAGTAGACAACATTCCATTGGAACTACTGACGGCCTTGGGAGAGCCAGTCCTCACAAGACTGTACCATCTGGTGAGCAAGATGTATGAGACAGGCGAAATACCCTCAGACTTCAAGAAGAATATAATAATTCCAAACCCAAAGAAAGCAGGTGCTGACAGATGTGAAAATTACCGAACTATCAGTTTAATAAGCCACGGCTGCAAAATACTAACGCGAATTCTTTACAGACGAATGGAAAAACTGGTAGATGCAGACCTCGGGGAGGATCAGTTTGGATTCCGTCGAAATGTTGGAACACGTGAGGCAATACTGACCTTACGACTTATCTTAGAAGAAAGATTAAGAAAAGGCAAACCTACGTTTCTAGCATTTGTAGACTTAGAGAAAGCTTTTGACAATGTTGACTGGAATACTCTTTTTCAAATTCTAAAGGTGGCAGGGGTAAAATACAGGGAGCGAAAGGCTATTTATAATTTGTACAGAAACCAGATGGCAGTAATAAGAGTCGAGGGGCATGAAAGGGAAGCAGTGGTTGGGAAAGGAGTGAGACAGGGTTGTAGCCTCTCCCCGATGTTATTCAATCTGTATATTGAGCAAGCAGTAAAGGAAACAAAAGAAAAATTTGGAGTAGGTATTAAAATTCATGGAGACGAAGTAAAAACCTTGAGGTTCGCCGATGACATTGTAATTCTGTCAGAGACGGCAAAGGACTTGGAAGAGCAGTTGAACGGAATGGACAGTGTCTTGAAAGGAGGATATAAGATGAACATTAACAAAAGCAAAACGAGGATAATGGAATGTAGTCAAATTAAATCGGGTGATGCTGAGGGAATTAGATTAGGAAATGAGACACTTAAAGTAGTAAAGGAGTTTTGCTATTTAGGAAGTAAAATAACTGATGATGGTCGAAGTAGAGAGGATATAAAATGTAGACTGGCAATGGCAAGGAAAGCGTTTCTGAAGAAGAAAAATTTGTTAACATCGAATATAGATTTATGTATCAGGAAGTCGTTTCTGAAAGTATTTGTTTGGAGTGTAGCCATGTATGGAAGTGAAACATGGACGATAACTAGTTTGGACAAGAAGAGAATAGAAGCTTTCGAAATGTGGTGCTACAGAAGAATACTGAAGATAAGGTGGATAGATCACGTAACTAATGAGGAGGTATTGAATAGGATTGGGGAGAAGAGAAGTTTGTGGCACAACTTGACTAGAAGAAGGGATCGGTTGGTAGGACATGTTTTGAGGCATCAAGGGATCACAAATTTAGCATTGGAGGGCAGCGTGGAGGGTAAAAATCGTAGGGGGAGACCGAGAGATGAGTACACTAAGCAGATTCAGAAGGATGTAGGTTGCAGTAGATACTGGGAGATGAAGCAGCTTGCACAGGATAGAGTAGCATGGAGAGCTGCATCAAACCAGTCTCAGGACTGAAGACAACAACAACAACAACAGTATGAGCCCGTCACCGTCTCCCAATCTTCAGTTTGTTTGCATGTGTTTCTCCATACTCAGTACAGTGCCATACTGGATTATTCATGTCGGATTCAATTGCTAATTATTGCGTGTGACTCCAATGACAGAAAAGATCAGCGCGCGACCCATTATTTCTTTGAGTGAATTGTACCTTGCAAACAATTTTTTCCAGTGTATGTGTTTTTGTGAGTTTGTTTCAGTAGTGTTTACTTTCAGTGACATTTTTCTGTTTCCTCTGCTAAATCCCTTCTTTAATGTTTCTGTGCATTGTTGTAACCCAACCCAGTTTATTGCGTACCACAGCCTTTCCTCGCCATTTTTTTTTATCAAAACTGATGTGAATCTTGTAACTTGTTATCCATTTACTTCAGATCCATGGATGATATTTAATCATCTTTCTTCGAGTGTATTTTCTTCAGGACTTCATGTTTCGTCGATAACTGATGTAAATATACTGGTGTCCATAATTAAAGCAAGAAACAGAAATTTTGCAAGGTTGCGTTTATTTTGCCACAAAACAGTGTAACCAGGTGATATAAAGTAGAAAACATATAAGTAATACAGGACGTAATCAACTACAACATGCATAAAGATAAACAAAAACATTCTTAGTTTTTCCAACGTAACGGATTTACACACACATTCTGACAACTAGTTAATGCGCTCAGTATGGGGTGTGACCACCTCTGGCAGCAATACAAGCCTGACAAATGAAGGGGCACGATGTGAAAGACGTTTGCAATCTCATGTTGCAAATGCAATAACGTTTTTCCTGCAGCGCTGGTCGCAAGTCTTGGAGAATGTTTGGTGGATGCTGACGTGATGCAACCTGTGAGTAGTAGGGAGATGGCGGTGCTGGGACACTTTTGATATCAAATTGATATGCAAATTTATTAAATGGATCATTAATTATCTCCCCCCCCAATCATGCCCACCCCCACCACCATATGACGTCATGTGTTTTTCTCAGCCTACACTGATTACGTATGATCAGGCTACAGACCCCCTACACATGTCCACTGTATGGATAAGTGAGGAAAAAAACTTCCACTGCTTTGCTGCGAAAACTACCGATCACCACAGAATGTCATTGTTACTTCAAAACCGTCATCAGAGTAAAGAAAAAGGGAGAATTAAAACTCCAAAGAAAAAACATCTATGTTAAGGAATTTCCTTTGGCTTGATGGACAAATTACACGACCTGAGAGTGTCTTTCATGTTCAAATCAGTGTCTGTAAATAAACTGTCATGCACGTGTGCATTACAAACATTTCACACACATGAAACAACATTAGAAAATACAATTTTCCACACCCCTGGTTCACATGTTGGAAAATACACAATAATTTTACATTCGACAACAACATGCTTTAATTCAGGAGGACGATGCTGTTTTGTACACTATAGTAAGTCCTGTTTACCAAAGCGAAGCTATATGACACTTTTATTTACGAAACAAACAGTGAGAGCCTGTCTTGTAATAGAAACTCGTATAAGATTTTACCAGTCTCTCACTCTCTCTTCTGTTACATCGAAACCAATTATCGCTTGCATACTTACGTTTCACATTTTTGCTCCATAATTCGCCTCTACCGGCATCTCTGTAAAGTTTCTAATCATACAGCAGATTCTAGCGTTCTTGTTTTGTAAACAATTTGATCATCACAGCCTGTTCACTCCATCTGATCATATGTAGGAAAAAAGAACTATCATTTCTAAGTTCTACAACGAGCTATAATTCAAATGGCGTCCACTTCGTCATTAGAGGTTGTGAGGTATGAAATAACACAGGCCTTGCGGTAACACCTGTTTTTTTAAGCGCGCAATCGTGATGGTAATGAAAACAGTCACGATTCCTCAAGAATAGACACATCTGATTTCTATTAGTTTTATGAGCAAAATCGGTGTAGTTTTGACAGAACTATATACATCCAGATTTTAATCAGTTTCAGCACTCCTTGTAATAGAACCTCCTAGAAGATTTTACTATGTCTCTTTTCTGATATATCGAAAAAACAAATTCCGTCTGATCATATTAAATATAGGCGAATCACTCCATTGGAGCATGTGGCCAGTACTCGAAGTCACTTGCACAGATCTGTGTAAATTTTTATTGACTGTACTGTAGGAGGACGTATTCAACAAACTACCAAACACAAGCGAGGGTTCCTGCATAATTCCTTCATAATCAGTTTAATACATTCTTTTTGCAACTGTAACACATCGAAGCAGCGCATGACTACGGTTTTGGACACCGCCATACACTTCTTCTACCATGACTTCGAGGCCTGTGCCAGGTGCTAAACTGACATTAACATGTTTCGATCGTTTGGCTCTCACAGAAAGCTGAACATCACATATTGTCAACTATGCAGCTCCCGCAACACACAGGTTGGTAGAAATAAAACACGGAGGCGATGTTTCTCATTGACGAACATGTGACAGACATTAAAGCTTGAGGAGTTTGTGACATTGTAGAGCGTTTTCACCAGCTATCCGAAGGTGATGACCTATACAATTAATCTCATCTTCCACAGTGATGGAATGGTGGACGTCTCGGTGTTCCATTTTGATGAGCATTGTTTCCTCGTTTAGCAGTCATCATGTACATGATTACTGATCCGGTGTTGACCATCACTGGAAGATGCTGTTCTCAACACGTGCATGGTAGTAGAAATAAAAAGAATTTCTGTTATCTTATTGGTAAAAAAAATGTGGAGGATATTTCAGAATGTGGAAATAGGACGAGACTGCAGCGTTGAGGAATGCTTCCAGATAACTGTCTGAAGGTGATGACCTCTACATTTAATACCATGCTCCACATTGACAAGTAGGAGATATCCAGTGTTCTGGCAAGCCTCCCTCCATGTCAACGAGATTGTGGCAGTCAGTAATTGTGCAGTAATCAACAATATAGCAGTGGACGGATGGGATGGGAAAGACACTGTTGATGTGAGATGATTTATAGTAATACACACTGCAGTTGATAGTGCTTTCAATTTTAGCAACTTTACCAGTGGTTCCATAATTTCAACACCAACCAATGGCACAAGAGAATGCTTCCCAGTTTCTGCTTCATCGCTAAATCACCCCTCCACTTCTTTGCAACAATCATATACTAGATTGCAAGTGCTGGTAGATAACAGTAAATCCATTTAGTCATGTACATCAAAGAATTACAGTTGGTCTGTAATTTCAACACCAACTAATGACACAGTAGAATGCTTCCCATTTTCTTGATCATCGCTGAACCACCCCTCCACTACATTCCACCTACAGTATACTAGATTGTGAATGCAGATACATGAATGTGCAGTACGTCCGTCCCACCATATATGGTACACCGAAGTACACTAGGCAGTGCTATATACCGTTGCCATTAGGTTATCTACATATTTCCAGTGCATCGATCTTAGTTCAGAATTTACGCTTACGACGTCCCATCTTTCCCAGTGGGGGTGGGCATCACAGAATATTCTCGCATTCACAGGATAAAGTCGGAGATTGACAGATCCCTCGCACTTTGTCCTTGACCAGTCCTCCCTGCAGCACCAATCTTGCCCATGGCATCCATATAAAGGCACAAAATCTCTCCAGATGTGTGCATGTCGAGGAGGGTAGCACCTTCTATCGGTGTATAGTAGATAAGAGAATGTTGTGGTGGTGTAACAGATGGTTAAGAAGAAACGTATAGTTTATATGTGATGGAGCTACAGATGGATGGAGTTTGAAACATTTCACACAATTCCAATGTGCTACCAATTCTAAAGGGTTATACCATTGTCTGGAGTCAGTTACAGGAAGGTACCAGCATGAGAGAAATGACCATTGAACTTAAACAACATTCCTATGGTTAAATGATATATTGTTAATGCCACACAGTTTCTGATGTATGTGGAATGCAACGCTCTTAATACTGTAATACAGGATATACTTGTCCAACATCAGGCATGCAACCACCTCCTCCAAGTTTCCTACTCCAATCACTATTATGACAAACATTAAAATGATAAAATTACTTCCTTTTACAATATTTTGGTGCGCTAGCATGGCATCGTCAGAGTGTATCCACTGCTCAAGTTGCTTATAAACCAACTAGAATGAAGTTCGGAGACTGCTGTTCCGTCTCTTAGGAAATTAGAGGATTTCTTTTTACGTCGTAAACGTGATTACCCTCAATCACACCACCAGCGTCAATCGTGTTTATAGCTGGTAGTAGTAGTATCGGTTTTGACAGATGTAGCTATGTCTCACTAGGAAATAGAGCGAGGAATAAATGTCGACTGATCATAAAATCCGTGTTCAGTGCTAAAACTGTTGTTTTGAGGAAATCGCAAAAACTTCCAGAAAGCATTTCTTTTTGTTATCCTTATTTTTCACAGCCTAAACAAACGAAGACAGTTAATCTACAAACTTTTTTAAAGTAAAGTAACTGTAAAACATTTAACAACAACAAAACTAATTGTTGATGGAACAAAACAAGAACAGGGAAGGCTATGTGGCAACCTCTCCAACATAAAAACCAGGCTAAGTCTACGATTTATATCTGTAAATAAAGGGGTGTGAGAAAGATAATAACAATAATTATATTAATTTTACTATTATTAAAATCTGGAAACTACTGTTTGCAGTTTTTCTATAATAACTATATTATTATAAAAAGTGAGTTAGATCTACAGAAGTGCTGTGTTAGCAAACAAATTAGTTAAAGAACAAAGACAAAATCAAGCATGTTACTGTGTTATTGCAAGTATTATTTCAAAATAAATGTTTTTACAGAATTTAAAGACTTAAATTTTGTATTAATTTATCAGTATTTTATAAACAAAATATTTCAGTATGACAGTCTATAAACAGCTGCTGTGTTTACTCAGTCATATTTGGGTAAAGAGGTTTGTTTTCTTGTTTGAGGTAAGGTGTCATCTTTTTTATGTTCTCCTTCTCAGTTTTCAGTCTGGCTGTTAGTTCAAGCTGGGTAGATCTAAGCCTTTTATGGTTTCCATCTTTCCATCTTCTTTGAAAACATTCGTTTGCATCAGCATTTCAACTTCATTGAATCTTGTTTTTTTGTAAACACTCTTCCTGGGTTGGTTTTGGAAACTTTGAGCCAAACAGCCTTGGAAATTTCTAACTTTTTTGTGGTGATAGCTACTTCAGAGGAGTCATAAAAATTATCATCGTTCATCATAGTGGTTAGAAAAAGAGTTTTGCTATTGGTATAAAAAAACTCTCACAAGATCCAAAGAAACTTCACATTTATCTACTCTTTTTCTTTTTTCAATTAGAGCAATGTGTCGGTCACATGTTAAGTATCAGTGTCCAGAGAGGACACACTTGTGGCGAACTTCGTCAGAGAAATCATTACAGACCAAGTATATCCATAGGAACAATACTATTTTATTGTTGTTTTGGCCACAGCTGTTGTCAGACCAAAGTATTAATTTGTTTCGGGAAATTTTACTTTTATCCCCGTTAACACGCAGCGCGCTATTTCGTTGCCTCCCCTGCCACTCATGCCTCGAACCAAAGAAAACATGAAATATTTATTATTATCTGACATATGCAATCCCAAATTGTAACGAGAAAGTTGCTATAAATAATAAATTGAGTAGCATTGTAATAATACGATGTTGTTATAGAGAAAACCTGCTGTAAATCTATGGATAATGTGCATGTATCACTTGTAGCAGTGGCGGAATATACATGATCACGCTTCATCTCTTCTCTAGCGTTTTCAGCGCGTCTATCATAAAATTCTAGTGAAGTACGATGTACAGCTCTATTGGATGAGTCATTCATCTTTTTACTTTCAAGCAGATCCCATGTGTTAAAAGGTATCCTTCCTCGGGCGGTGAAATCTCAGTTTGGGGAAGTGTTTTCTTAATACTTTCTTGTAGAACGAATATCGAATGTTTGTGTTTGGATAAAGCGTGACAAAAGCCTCATATATTCTGCTGTAATTTAAATCTTGGCTTACAAATAGAAGGGAGCTTTTAGCCCTTGTGTAAAGGCTTTCGTCCTTAGGGTAACTTTTGTTCTGTTCAACAAAGCGTTTCACATCAGCAGCTGTAAATTTCCTTTCTTTGTTTTTATTTCCCGTACGTTGAGTGTAGGTAACGTCACCACTCCTTTTTGCTTTTACCAAGGTTTCCACTCTTCGCATGGTAACTTTTTGTATTTCAGGAAAGGTTTCTTTGCAAACTAGAAAATGACCGCCTTCGTCATTTGGAACTGTATAAAAGGCACTAACTTGTCTGCAACACTCCTCGGGATCTTCGTAAGAACCATGACGCCTTCTTCTAACATTGCATACACTTACATTTCCCATCAAATAAGAGTTTTGATTAACACTATCAACTAGTTCGCAGAACTGATTGAATATGTTTGTGTTACAATGCAATGTCTCTACATTGATAGGGGCACCGGCATGAAACCTACAACAAACAAACACAGGAATTAGAGACATTAAATAATTTGTGACTGACACGAACAACCTGTTTGTTTGCTGCTATGCACAGGTAGTAGGTGTTCTATAGTCTAGGAACCAAGTCAAACATAAGCTAACGTGGTCTGCATAGTCTAAACATAGGTTAGCTTAAAACACTAGAGAAAAGTCATAATCAAGCGAAGTTCTTCAAAAACGCCTTAGTCCTCAGGCGTTATAGTTACTGTATTCACTTAACTTATCAGGCGGAGGTTGTTTTTGAGATACAGCAACTTTCTTATTGTTCTCACATGGTTTTACCTCGGCTCTTAGCTTTTTATTTATTTGGGAAACACTACCTTCACCCCTTTTCCGACGTTTTTTTATGTCGTTCAGTTGGCAGGAAAAAGAACTAACAGTTAATATGAGCACACTTTATTGTCGTTAAATAAAAAAACGCCTTCTTGGCATACACTAAGTTTTAAACGCAAGAACAACAAGAAAATCCACAAATCTTGCGGTAATAAACCAAATAAGGAAAGAAGACAATGGAAGAAAAATACTCACCAAAATCTACTCTACACAATACAAAGTACAATGTGCCACTACAACCCTACAGCGAGTGAATACAATGCTAAGGCCAGTGTAATTAATGGCTGGAGCTGTTCCTAGCGGTTGGTAAACACTGCGAGACTGATGGTCTAGGTATGCTTATAAAGCCAGGTGAGTGGAGTGCTACATCAGTCATATGACTTTCCTTTGGTGGAACACTGTCACATGTTGTATGGTGAAGTAGTTCCATGTTTATTTGAAAAATCTGTTATTGTTTCTGTCCGCTAGCGATGTTTCTCTCCACACTGCTGAAAGGGGGTTAGCAACCACTCTTGGGTGTCAGTTCTGCGGGCCCTCTAACAGTAAGGTACCGCTATAATATTTCTCCCCCAGGGAAAAAACTGCACAGCACCACAGACGTCCACAGCAGTAGGGGCGTCCTGGTCAATGTCCATGGGTTCGTGGCCGGAAGGGGCGGGAGGCGGCGACGCATCATGGGCAGCTGGCGGCAGAGAGAGCGGCTGAGGCAGACGGAAGTGGAGGCCCCGCCATAAGGCACTCGGCAATAGGCACTGCCAGCTCCCTCAGGAAATCGTGCTCCATCAGACAGGGGCAGAGCTGGTTTAGGTGTCGGCAGGTGGTGGAACTGTCAGCCTACCGGAAGAAACGGCATTGCACGGCCGCAGATTTTGGTGATAACGGCAGGCGCCTAGCGCGCTCGTGGATGAGAGAAGGTCCGCATCCAGATCTCCTGCCTGGCGTGAAAGGAGTGCGTCGGCGTGCGGGTGAGAGGGAGAGAAGACTCGGGAAGCAGGACAGATAAAGGGGAGCGGAATGGTCGACTGTGAAGTAGCTCCACTGGATTTTACGGGCATGGAGAGCGGCGCAGTACATAGCCAAGAAAAGAAGTGCAGCCTCCTCCAGCAGGTGATGGCTTATCAACTTAGTGAGCTGGGTCTGGAACATCCACACAAAACGCTCTGACCAGCAAATTGACGCAGGGTGAAATGGGGCAGTACGGACGAGGGAAATTCCATCGGAGTACAGAGTTTCTTAAAGTCGGCCAAAGTAAACTATGGGTCATTATCCATAAGAATCGCTTTCACGAGTCCCTCGATAGCAAAGAGGTACCAGAGAATTTTGAAAGTCTCGGCAGAAGTGATGCTCCTCATGTGGGAGACATAAGGGTACCCTGACGCGGATTCAATCAGTATGAGCTACTGGGAACCATGAAATGGCCCTGCAAAATCCAAATGGAGATGTTCCCATGGAGCAGCTGCATCCGTCCACGAAAAATACTGGCGGGGAGGTGCTACCTGTCGTGTTTGGAATGTGGTGCAGGCTAACACGAGGGATGCAATGTCTTTATTCATACCTCGGCAATAAAGATGTCGGAGGGCTACTAGCTGTTTGGGAAGATGATGCCCCAATGGCCAGCGTGGAGGATATCGAGGATACGGTGGCGCAACGCATGTGGTATGACCACCTGGGGAATGCCAAAATCACTATGGAAAAGGATGATGGCACTGCAGAAAAAGAGACTGTGCCAATGACCCTAAAATTGGTGGACCTCTGCGTTTTGAATGCTACAATGGCTGGTCGGCCAACCTGCAGCGATCTGGTGGCGAAGAGCTTGCAGTGTCTGATCCTGAGCAGTGGCCCACCGGACCGCATCAGTATCCAAAGGAATCGTGTCCAGAGCTCCGTCCATGTCCAGTTCCACATGGAAACAAACCAAGGGGGAAGTGTCAAACTCGCGGTCCGTCCCGGCAGGCAGACAGGACAAAATCGGCGTTTGCGTGCCGTTCAGAGAAGCAGTACTAAATCGAACGTCGCCCGGAAGAGTGCCCACCACTGGAGGCCGCGCGCCATTCAGGTGAGCACTGCAGCACCTAGGTGAAACAAAGATACAAAAGGTTGGTGACCGGTCTCCAGTGTGAAATGACGACAATACACGAAATTGTATAATTTCATCAAGGCGAAAACCAGCGTCAAAGCTTCCTTTTCAATTTGACTATATTTTATTTGAGCGGCAGTCAATTTTTTGGATGCAAAAATCACCGGCATCTCAACCCCATCTACTACTTGCGAGAGGACCGCACCCAGGCCATAGTGTAAGACATCGGCGGCGACAATGAGGTGAAGGGTAGGGTCATAATCGGCCAGACAAGGAGGACAGAAGACAGCAGACTAGAGACATGTGAAAGCCTGCTCATACACTGTGTCCCAAACCCCACACACACCCTTGCGCAATAACCTGATCAGGGGTGTCAAAGCTTAGTGGCGAGGGGTATAAAATGCTGATAATAGTTGATTTGACTAACGACAGATTGGAGTTGCTTCACGCTAATGGAAGGAGGCCAGTTTTGGATCATCTTGACATACTCCTTAATGGTATGTAAGCCGCAGGCATCAATCGTGAACCCCAAATAGCTGAACTCTCCCGCAAAAAAGTCACACTTTTCTATCCAGCAACACACATTAGCTTTATCAAATACCTGAAACAGCCGATCCAGCTTGTCCGCGAGGACCATCATGGAGGAGCCACCTACAATGACATCGTTCAGATAATTGGCCACCCCGGGCACCTGCCTTGTGACGCATTCCAAATAACATTGTAAAACGGCGAGGGCGCTGGCGTTGCTAAAAGTGAGGCGGTTGTACTAGAAAAGGCCACATGAGGTATTGATGACGAGGATCTGCTGCAATTCCTCATCCAATGGCAGCTGCAAATAAGCATTGTGAAAATGAATTTTGGCGAAAACGGTCGAGCCCACAACACATGTGAGTATATCATCCACCGATGGGACAGGATAGGTGTCAATGACAGACTGAGAATTGACTGTGATCTTAAAATAGCGACAAATCGTAAAGCGCCGTTCGGATTCTCGACTATCATGATAGGCGTCGCCCAGCGACTGTTCCCGACGGGAGAAAGGATGCCTCCGTCTTGTAAGTGGCGAATTTCCACCTGGAGCCTGTTGCAGAGAGCAAAGTGGACCAGGTGGGCCTTAAAAAACGAGAAACAGCAGAGGGAAGAAACAGAACATGCAAAGTGAAACCCATCAACCCCAGTGTGGAGGACGAGAACAAAGTTTCGGATTTGCTGAGCAACGTGGTAAGAAGGATATCCAATGAGGGAATCCATACCACCTGTACCGCGTTCTGCACTGATGAACCCAGATGATCAAAAATGTCCACACCCAGAAGGTTAGTAGCGCTAGGAGATCTGACCACCAAAAACTGAGCGCTGAAGGAACGACCGCTGTAAGAGATTTGTGAGGACAAAACGACATCAACTGATATAGAGTGATCACTGGAACTGTGCAAGGGGCGAGTGTGTGGGGATAAAGCCAGCGAGCCCAAGTTTTGGTATGTGGCACCATCCACAATAGAAACAGATAATGCTGTGTCAATTTGGAAGACCACTGGAAAAAGCGCGACCTCCAAGGTAAGAAGAAAACGGGCACCCGACTGGGGAATGATGGAGAATACATGGCCACTAATGAAATGAGAGGCGTCTAGGCCCTGAGGTGACGATTCATCACAAGCCTATGCATCTGCAGGGAGACTGGCATTTACTCGATGTTTCTGCGAAGCCTGACACACCGCGGCGACATGGCCTACTTGGCTGCAAGCCATGCATCGTGCTCGCCGATGGGGGCACTCTGGCCACTGGTGAGTCCGGAAACAGTTTTGACATGAGGGAAGCTCGGTGAAAGACTTCCTGTCATGCAATGGATCAACGGATTGACGAGACTTCCACTTGGTGCTAGGCATGAGCCATGAAAACATCTGGATCAAGACATGGTTAGCCAGTGGGACTGTTCAAACACATGAATGATAGGCAGATGTTGAGGGACAGATCCTGTAACTTCGAAATATCAGCTCAAAGACCATCACCTGGTGAGTGAAACACCATCACATCGCAGATCAACGAAGAGGCATCAGACTGCTTGCACGCAATGTTGATGCACCAGAATTTACAATCCCGGGAGAGACCCTGGATCATCGTAATCCATTCCCAATAAGTTTGACCTGGTGACTTGCGACAAGAGAAGAAAGTCTGAAGGGTGGAGGTGACGTATTTGTGTGTCAAAGTACTCAAAAAGGCAGCCTTTAGTAAGGGTAAATGAGAGATCGCGAGATACTGCTCAGGGTTAAATTCTTGGCTTCAACAATACACCTGTGGACCGACTGCTGTTTAAAAAAAAGCCCAACTTCGATTTTCGTTGTGGATCCCATGTGCCAGTAAATGTTATTCTAACTGTTCTACATAATTTGACCATGGTTCAACACACCAATCGAAAGCCGGACAGACTGGTGGAGCCATGTGCCAAGTGTTCAATTTACCTGCGATGGAATCTACTCTATGAGCTACCTCTTGCAGTGCCGGGGAGTGAGTGATGTTCTGACCCTGTGAGCGCTGCCTGAATCTGCTGAAGACGCGCAACACTGAACATACACTGAAAACAGCACTATAGAGGCGACATAGTGGCAGATAGGGGCAAGGGGAGGACCCAGACCGATGAGGGGGGAAAAGGGGGAGAAGAGTGTAAAAGAAAAGGAGGGGAGCCAATGGAGGAAATGGATATAGAAAAAGGAGGGGACAGAGTGGATACAAGAAGGAGTGGGGCAGGCAGTGGAGGGGAAAGCATAAGGACTTGGAGGAGAGAAGGGAGTCAAAGAGATGATAGGCCGATAAGAACAGGGTGGAAGGGGGGAGCGAGCCCAGAAAAAGGACAGAGGGAGGGAAAGGTATGTGAGGATCAGAGTTGATAGCAGGGATAAATGGACGGAGAGAGGGCATCATCCTAGAGGGGGAGTTGGTGGAAGCCACCTCAGGAAAGGAGATGAAGCATGTAAAGGTGGAGGGTAGGGGGGACACAACGGTGAAGGTGCAGAGGTGGGTGGGATTGGAGAGGATAGGAGCACCCAAAAGATGAGGGAGATCAAGGCAGTGGGAGGTGTAGAGGATTATACGTTCTAGGGAAAGGAGCAGATGAGGGAAAGGGAACAGGTCATAGAGGATCTGTGTGAGGGATGGGAGGCGTATATGGAAGGCGAGGCAGAGTGCATGGCACTCTAGGATCTGGAGGGACTTTCAGAATTGGGGGGGGGGGGGGGGTAAATGTCACATATCCAGGCGGGGTGGATTAAGGATTTGTAGGTGTGGAGGATGGTAGAGGGGCTCAACCCCCATGTCCAGCCAGAGGGGAGTTTAAGGAGTAGGAGGCGGTTGTGGGCTTTGGATTGGATAGAGGAGAGATGAGGTATCCAGGTGAGGTGACGGTCCAGTCTGCCAGTGTTGGTGAGCTTAAAATCCCGTTCAGCAGAGTGCTACATCAGTCATATGAGTTCCCATTGGTGGAACACTGTGACATGTTGTCTGGCAAAGTAGTTCTGAGTTCATTGGGAAAGACTGTTATTGTTTCATTTTGCTGGTGAGTTTCCTCTCCGCTCTGCCGAAAGGGGGTTAGCAATCCATACAGTGTGTCAGTTCTGCGGACCCTCTAACAATAAGGGGCCACTATGGCAGTTTTCTTTTTCAATCCATCACACAAGCCACGCTAGTAAACACAAAAGACGGGACTAATCACTGCAAACTGAACACAGTCAAACCTCAACTAAAAACAACAGCACAGACTCATAGCTCAGATTTTGTTTCAGAATAGGTGGCACTTAGCACCTGTGCCTTCTGGTGGCAATGTTTTTAAACCACTTCTACACATTAGTAGTGACATACCCGCACCTCCCTCCAATATATCAACAAAGGCTCAATCAGTCTTATATCAAACAATTAAATATTGTATGCAGAATCGGAAATCACGGGAACAACTAAAATAGCACATCACTTCATTGTAATTTGCGTTAATTGTAACACTTAATAACAAACCAGGAAAATGTCACATCTTACACTGATTCAGTTTTCTGCACTTTAACTAAAGTTCAACAGGTGAACACAATTTAAGTTCTGCCATAAATATAAATATGCGCGTAGGCGCGTTAAAGAACTGGTTGTGAATCAATCACTTTTAACATCAAGGCAGGCACACTCCATTTAAAGGGAAAATAATTAGCAAGTTTACCAAGTTTACACATTGACTAGAACATAAGATGAGTAACAGGAAAGTGCACTGTCCACAACACCTTACGGCGACAGTTAACCCCCAATAAGTTCTTTTCTTTACAATATGACATAAAAATAAATGGAAAACTGATGAATCTATACTCAAAGGAGCCGTATTCTATATCTACATCTACATCTACATCCATACTCCGCAAGCCACCTGACGGTGTGTGGCGGAGGGTACCTTGAGTACCTCTATCGGTTCTCCCTTCTATTCCAGCCTCGTATTGTTCGTGGAAACAAGGATTGTCTGTATGCTTCTGTGTGGGCTCTGATATCTCTGATTTTATCCTCATGGTCTCTTCGCGAAATATACGTAGGAGGGAGCAATATACTGCTTGACTCTTCGGTGAAGGTATGTTCTCGGAACTTTAACAAAAGCCCGTACCGAGCTACTGAGCGTCTCTCCTGCGGAGTCTTCCACTGGAGTTTATCTATCATCTCCGTAACGCTTTCGCGATTACTAAATGAGCCTGTAACGAAGCCCGCTGCTCTCCGTAACTCCATTGAAATATCTAAGAAATGGGAACTTAATGGCTACCTAGAGTAACAAAATTAAGAAGAGTAGCACCACCACAGCTCTGGTAGCATTCCTCTTGCAGAAAGAAGTCCTGGTGTTATGTTACTTTTGGTCATGTATAGGATAATATAGCAATTTTCTCCTAACACCAGATCTCTCAAGTACACCTTCTCCCTCCACCCCCCCCCCCCCCCCTTAATGCTGTTAAAGGTGATACACGTGACATCAGTCCAGTATCCTACAGAACATTCTAGGGAATGGCTGTAGTCTGATAAATGCATTGATTCTTCTCCTTAATATTTAAGGAATAATATTGTTTGCCAGAATTAGCCGTAATTTTGTAATATCTATGTTGGACTACATGTGTGAAAAACAGTTATGATTCGGAATACATACAAAAAGAAAGTACCTTACATCCGAGCCTTTTCCCGCCAGCTTGTAGGTGTAGGGTAGAGTTTGAGTGCGTCTGCCACTAGTTTTCTGTCGTATTGTGAAATTTCTTCCCAGCAGGATAACACCTGCAATATAGCGTCGTCAATTTTTGAGCTGTACTGCGACTTTAGACAGTCCTTGTGTAGCGTTATGCATATAGTTGTGTAAATAAGCTCAATCTTCTTGATTAATTAGGTAATTAGAACTGATCTTTACTTCAGTTTCTCAAGCAAAATAGAAAAGTACACTAACCTAACATTCCTCTCCTGCATCTGGGCAGCTTCCATGTGTTGTGGGATGCACTAGTGCTTTTCATCCAGAAGGACCAGGGTTCAAGTTCCAGAAAGGGCACTGCAATTTTAATTGCCTACCAATTACCAGATGGGATGTCAGCACAGCCCCGGGACAAAGAAATACCCACCAAAATTCGAAATTCCCGCCAGTAGGGTAGGTGGGGGAAAGAGGGAGGGTGAGGAGTGGAGAGAGGACTGGGATCCACGTGCAGGCTGAGAAACACGCATGACATCATCTGGGGATGAGGGTGGGCGTGGTTAGGGGTAATTAAGTGATCGATTTAATGAATTTGCATATCAATTTGATATCAAAAGTGTCCAAGCACTGCCATCTCCATACTACTCCTGTGTCGCTAGTGCATCCCAGATATGCTCTATGGGATTCAAATGATGAGAGTGAGCTTGCCACACCATGTGTGTGATATCTTCTGTTTCCAAGAAAATCTCAACCAAGCTTGCTCTATGAGGTCGAGCACTATCGTCCAGTAATACAAAGTCTGGGCCCACAGCGCCTAACAATAACTGTACATGAGATCACAAGATTTAGTCATGACACCTAACAGCAGTTAAATCTGGCTGATTTTACCATACACTTTCATGAATTGGTGTTCGAGTGGTCAACATAATCCGTGCCCACACCATTAGGGATCATCCTTGATATCAGTCTCTTTTCCCAATGTTTGGGTCCTGAAATCATGATCCACGTTCCCTCCAGATGCGAATCCATCGAGTATCACTGTCCAGATCACATGGGACTCATCTGTGAAAACGATATTGGCCTATTGTTCGTCCCTTCACGTGGCATGTTGACGGTTCCCTTATGTAATGGCATCTCAGCAGTACACATATAGCAGTTCTCCGACAATAATAGCCACTCTGCCTTGTGTACACCGTTTGACTTACTACAACACGTTGAGATTCCAGTTGCCATAAGGCAGTACTATATTGCCCTGTGCTGCTCCCATTCTCCCCATGGCCATCCACTGCAGAGAGCACGGTAGCCATCTTCTCTGTCTGTGACTGTGTACACAGCGACTGTGGATGTGGGACTACCCAACAAACACTATCCCTTTTGACAATCACCCTGACGTTATCGTTGGCTTAGTTGTCCGTTGACCAGAATGCCATCTGCCGTGCAGGACATGACCATACAGACATCTGTTGACAGTTTGTATGATTATATCATGAATTAGACACAGAAAGTGGAGACAGTAGTTTGTTGTTTCAATTTTGGAACTAATATGTGTTAACTTTTGTCAAATATTATGTCATTGCTTACATAATTTAATGATTACTTCACAGGGGCACACACAGCACACCATTTTCTCGCTGGTTGTATCTTAATTTTGAGAATATTGTTACTCATTTCTCATGGGTATTGTTATTTGGTTCTTTGAATGTATAATAATTCACAGATATAGAAGAAGGTTGACCAGAATGATGTGGTGTCACGCACTGCGTGCTCCCTCTCGCTGGAGGTTCGTGTCCTCCCTCGGGCATGGGTGTATATGTCGTTCTTAGCATAATTCAGTTTAAGTTACTTTAAGTAGTGTGTAAGACTAGGGACTGATGACCTCAGCAGTTTTAGGAACTCACACACATTTGAACATTTGAATGATTATCACTGTGGATTCAATTATTTTTAATTTTCCTGTTTTGTCTTAGATCAGTGCACTGTACATTCTGCACCACCCAACTGGGACAATATTTTGTGTATTACCATACATGTGATGTTTTTCTCATTTGACTAATTGTTCACGATTTTTAAGTTTCAAAACAAAAAAATTATTCATGCATTCTGTGTTTGTGTACAAAAATATGAAAGAATATCCCCATCTGTTTGACACCATGGTCCCCTCTCCCTGAATAGTGCAGGGAACCGAGCGAGGTGGGGCAGTTAGCACACTGGCCTCGCAATCAGCCATCCAGATTTAGGTTTTCCGTATTTCCCCAAATCGCTTTAGGCAAATGCCGATATGGTTCCTTTGAAAGGACATGTCCAACTTCCTCCCCTAATCAGATGGGACCAATGATCTCCACCAAATCAGCCAACCAATTGCGTTCTGTTCTGGGGGTAACATGTTGGAAGATCTGGAGTGGAAGCCAAACTGGGCTGCTAATCGCAAGAACGAACGAGTTCCGTGCTGTGTCGGTATGCCAAAGGAAATGGTTTGTCTGTGCTCGGTTGTCTGTATGGCGTTTCTCGTTTTACATACCTTGTGCCTGCACACCAGAACATTGCTGCGTACCATACATCTGCTCCATTTTGCACAGTTCTGGGCCGCTCGGCGCCGTGCGTTTGTTGCTAGCGCTGTGCGGTACGACGCTTCCGGTATCGACGCTGCTTTCATGGAACTCACTCGCAATTTTTCATTTCATTCCACCCACTCAAACCCTGTGTTAGAAGCCTGAGGCAACGGCGAGTTGCTATGGAAACGCCCTCAGTGGTGCTCCACAGCAGGCTTAGCGTCGCGGTTTGTAGCTGGCGAATCGCTGCCGCTGCTGCGCCACGAGCCTAGAGTCTGCGCTGAGCGTGACGCCAGGTACAGAACCCCTCGTGGGCCTCGCAGAAACCCTGGCCACACGAACTTTCGCCGAAGCGATTGTGCGGCCGCAGTGACCGCTGTGAAATACTCATCATCCAATTTCAGAGAAACTATTTGGTGAAAAAATTTTATTTTTCCACGTCTTACAGTCTGATATCTTCGTCCGATAATGGACTAAATTTCTTTTCGTTATTCGTCATTGCTATTTGCTGTATCACTTTTAAGAAAATCACTACACGAAATGTTATTGACTGTGCAGAGGTAAAAACGAATTGTATAGATTTCGCGTATAGTTGATATTAGGCAAAACATTATTGAGTATGAAATTTAGTCATCACATCGAAATTTGTTTTAAATTTGAAAGCAGCCGATAGCTATCACCGTTCTCAAGATAACTGAATGACATGTCGCAGACGAGCTGCCAGCGATGCGACCAACACTCCGTTCTGCTCGTCGTAAATCATGTGATTGTAACAACCTCAAACCTCGTAAATGGTTCAAGAGATCGGAACATGGATATTTTGCAAATGATAGCTCGCTAAGAGTCACGGATTTTGTCGCATGATGAATACGCTGAACCTTTTTATCTATCAAGATGTGGAAATAACTAGTACAGTGTTTTACAATGTATCGATGAACTTTTCCAAATGGCATTTAATAGCATGTGAAACGAAAAGTGCAGTCACATGGAACACATTAACATTTACAATATTCTATACGGACCTATAGCGTTTAAAACGAATCTAATTTGCTGGTTTGTCAAAATATGTAGCCTAGATCTATGCCTATACTCTGCAAGCCACCGTATGGTGCATGGCTGAAGGTACCTTGTACAACCACTAGGCGCTTCCTTTCTTGTTCCACTCGCAAGTAAAGTAAGGGAAAAACGACTCTCTATATGGCTCTGTATGAGCCCTAATTTCTCGTATCTTATCTTCGTGGTCCTTACACCCAATGTGCGTTGGCAGCAGTAGAGGCGTTGGGCAGCCAGCTTCAAATTCTGTTCTCAATAGTATTCCTCAAAAAGAATGTCGCCTTCCCTTTGGAGACACCGTAAGGATTCCCAAAGTACCGTCGTAATACTTACGTGCTGTTCGAACTAATGTAATTGCTAAGTAGCTGCATGCATTAATTATTTCGTCTTGCCTTAAGACATTTTGTTTATTTGCAATGTTTAGAATATTTCATAGCTACATGTAACGACACCAGCTTGCAAATTGTTCTTTCCAGCAGTGCTAAAATAGTCTTTAGAGGCAAGATATACTCTGAGGTGACAAAAGTCATGGTATACCTCCTAATATCGTGACAGACTTAACTTTTTTCCCGGCGTAATGCAGTAACTCGACACGGCATATACTCAAAAAGTCGTTGCATGTCTCCTGCAGTAATTTTGGGACAAGCTGCCTTTATAGTCATCAATGAACGCAAAAATTTTCCTGGGGCAGGATTTTGTACACGAACTGACCTACGTATTATGTTCCACGAATGTTCGATGGGATTCATGTCGAGCGATCTGGGTGACTAGATCATTAGCGCGTATTTCCAGAGTGTTCTTCAAGCCAGTCGTGAACAATTGTAGTCTGGTGAGATTACATCGGTGTGTGGGAACATGAAGTTCGTGAATGGCTGCAGGTCTCCAAGTAGCTGAACATAACCACTTCCAGTCAATGATAGGTTCAGTTGGACCAAAGAACCCAGTCCATTCCATGTAAACGCAGCCCACACTTTCATGGAACCACAACCAACTTGCACAGTGCCTTGTTAGTAACTTGGCTCCATGGCTTCTTGGGGTCTGCGCTGCACTCGAACCCTGCCGTCAGCACTTATCAACCGAAATCGGGACTCATCTGAAAAAGCCACCGTTTTCCAGTCGTCTAGGGTCCAGCCGATATGGTCATGATCCCAAGAGAGACTCTGCAGGCGATGTCTCGTTGTTTCATAAGACATAGCTCATTAACGCCAGATTTCACCGCACTGTCCAAACAGACACGTTCGTCGTACGTTCTGCATCGACTCCTGCTCTAGTTTCACGCAGTTTACTTGTCTGTTAGCCACGACAACTCTATGTAAACGCAGGCTGGTGTGACCGAGCAGTTCTAGGTGCTTCAGTCTGAACCGCTACGGTCGCAGGTTCGAATCCTGCCTCGGGCATGGATGTGTGTGATGTCCTTAGGTTAGTTAGGTTTAAGTAGTTCTAAGTTCTAGGGGACTGATGACCTCAGATATTAAGTCGCATAGTGCTTAGAGCCATTTCAACATCTATGTAAACGCCGCTGCTGTCGATCGTTAAGTGAAGGCTGTCGGCCACTGCTTTGTCGGTGGCGAGAAGTAATGCCTGAAATGAGGTATTCTCGTCTGAAGTGTGGTATTCTCGCCACCCTTTTGATTCTATGGATCTCGTAATATTGAATTCCCTAATGATTTCCGAAATTAAATGTTCCATGGTTCAAATGGCTCTGAGCACTATGGGACTCAACTGCTGTGGTCATCTGTCCCCTAGAACTTAGAACTACTTAAACCTAAGTAACGTAAGGACATCACACACATCCATACCCGAGGCAGGATTGGAACCTGCGACCGTAGCAGTCGCACGGTTCCGGACTGCGCGCCTAGAACCGCGAGACCACCGCGGCCGGCTGTTCCATGAGTCTAGCTCCAACCACCATACCAGGCTCGAAATCCGTTAATTCCCGTTGTGGGGCCATAAACATCTGACAAACCTTTTCATTCAAATGGTAGCTCCGCCAATGCACTACCATCTGATACCTTGTGTACGAATTCTACCGACATCTATAGATGTGCGTATCGCTAACCCATGACTTTTGTCACCTCAGTGTATAGCCTATGATAAGTCAGTTTCTTTTACGAAAAGATTTTACATCCCTAATCGCATCCTTGTACAAAAAACCGTGGTGTAAAGTACCAAGTATAATATTCTCTGCATCGTCTTCAATATTCATAAGCTCCGGAGGATAATATATCATAGTACATAAGCATTCTCACTGACTCCATTCTAGCAACTAGTTATTAAGGACCACTCATAATAATTAGTTTTCACAGTTAGCGCTTCAGCTGTTATGATACAATGGTGGATTCGATACTTCTTTGCAAAACGCTGTATTTATTTTTTGGTTAACCTCCTTCCGCGACACAAACGGTAATTAAAAATAGGTTCATACGATGTTCCTTTAACAGGGCTGAGAATTGTCACATGCTATTTGAAGTCCGCGGAAGAGTCTCCGATGCACAAAAAACATATGGTAACCTGAGCAGGAAAACTGCGTTACGATGTATTCGCCATCGATGACTTCTACACATTTTGGGAACTGCCGGTGCACTCAAAAGTCACCTACCATTATCTGTTGGTTCCTGAAGGAATTCATGTTTTACGGAAAAGGCCACAAAATACAGAGTGACCAAAATGGTAAATCAACCTTATCATTTGACAGTTATCATAAGAAAATTGAATTCAAGTTGTAACTTTTGTTTTGTATAACCCCCCCCCCCCCCCCCTCTACCATAACTGCTAAATCTTTCTTCCACCTTCCACCCCTGTCTCCTTTGCTTAGTTTTGACTTACCATCAGGGCTCTTGATATTCGTAGAGTTGCTTATGTTTGGTTCGGTCGTGTGGTAGCGTTCTTGCTTCCCACGCCCGGGTTCCCAGGTTCGATTCCCGGCGGGGTCAGGAATTTTCTCTTACCTCGTGATGACTGTGTGTTGTGTGATGTCCTTAGGTTAGTTAGGTTTAAGTAGTTCTAAGTTCTAGGGGACTGATGACCATGGATTTTTATTCCCATAGTGCTCAAAGCCATTTCTGTTTGCTTCAAAGGTTTTTAATTCAGTTTTCCTATATACGGCATCTATCTTTTCCAAGTGCAAAATCGTAAAACAAGAACGACTACTAGGAAACTTCAAGGCTTGATTTACGACTTTGGACTTTCAGTCAGTGTCATTTTTTAGACATCTGTATTTCCTATTGCCTACCTGATTCACAGAATTTTTATATTTTCCTCTGTTGTTAATTAAATTCAATATACCGTCTGTTATCCAAGGATTTCTACTGTAACTTTTTCCAATATCATCCTTCGCCACCTTCACTACTTTTATCTCATTCGTCTTATTCGTCTTATAGTGTATTCCCTCATCTTGTTCAATCAGTCGTTGCCTAATGATGCCTTTAAGATTATCAGCAACCTCTGGGTGTAACGTATTACTATCTTTACGACGTTTGGCATCGTGACATATACGTTATCTCGCATTTCTAGTTGCTTCTCTCACACAAATAATGATCAAAGTTCAGAAATTCAGGGTCGCCACAGGCCCAAGCCCTTCCTAACCATTTGGAAAAAAACGGAACTGGAAAATCATTAATTTAATTACTTTAATAATTTAATTACACGTATGCAAATTTCTTTAGGTAGCCAGATAAATAGTACACTATGTCGTGCATGAAGCAACTTGATTTATTCACGATTGTAAATCTGAGTAAGTAGGTAAGATCAACAACACAGAATTTATCTTTCATGTACATTATTTATTGTATCTAAGTATTTGGCTGCACATCCTGACTACACATAACTGGTGCCTGACTAGAAATATTTAAGTAAGAATTACGTGAGAATGTAAGAGCACAATTTAACTACAGCTGCGGGGTGCCAGGGCTAGCAGTGTATTTAACACTAAATTCTTCTAGAATCTACATATGTAAATGATGCTCTAAGCCCCACCCCCCCTTTTCTAACTCCGACTTTTGCTGTTGCACATAGATTAAAAAACTACGCGAACTGACTGTAATCGACCCTGCAAGTGGAGTAGAAAACAATTTGGCACCTGCAATAATTTAATTTGATAAATAAGTTAAATAAAGGAAGGTTTCATTAACGTAGTGAGAAATGATAGGGCTGCTCTACCGATTAACAGAATGAAAGTTCTGTCCAAAATAACAATATGATTGATTAAGACTAAACACAAAATAAAAAACACGACACATTTACAGTGCATCAAATTGGCTCAAATTGGATACTCAATTAAATGCTGTGAAGGTGAAGTTGTCCCTAAACTAGATTGTGACGTTTATGACGAAGTGGTATGTGGAGCCAATTCCTTGCAACTCAAATCGTAGGAGAGACACACAGCTAACCCAACATTAATTGCTGCTACATTAGTGAGAACCCAGACAATGAACACCCAAGACAGAGCAAAGTTAGAAAAGATAAACAGGCGCGCCCTGCTGAGCTCTGATTATCACCTAGCAAAATTGCCTGCTTTGCCGGTGCTGCGGACGTACATTACCAAGCTGTCTTCTTAACTGCACGGACACGATCTGGTGTACTGGAGGCGATGGCTGGTTGCTTCGACGTCCCGTCGTGGTGATGATAATGTCGCGAGTATAGTCCGAAACAAATTATCCTGGTCTGGTTGTTCGAGGCTAAAGACTTCCTAGCAATACAAATGCGCCTCTGACGGAGACGAAGAACGCTCGCCCCACAATCACTGACGGTACAGTGATTGATTTTAACAAGCGAAGTCACACAGTAACTCCGATACAGTCAACTTTATCCAAAACTGCTCAAGACAGACAACATAGGCTGCTTGTACGCAGAACGCTCAATTGCCAACTGTACTCGGAAAGTTACGTTGAAGTCGAAACTTCAGCAACTTCGTTAAACAGTTACAATCAAATGAAAGTATATTAGACAGCCAACGGAAGGGAGGCTGTCCAGAGCAGCGAGAGCTCAGTCTTTTAACCTACCCCGACCGAAAGGCGAGAGACGACTACCACAAGAGCAGCCGTACCAACCGAACACAGAACATTCCCGCCCCCACGACAGTGGCCGTGGTTAAACGTTCCAATCATCAACTCGAAAACCGGCGGAAAATTCCACTCTATTGCCAAAGCACTACCATTCCACCAATGGAGATTCTTGGCTCCAATTTCTGCGGCGATTTTGCTACGTCACGGAGCTATGCCCTGAGCAAGCCAATCACAGTTACGATTTGGCAGAAAACACGGGAATATGCCCGCCAAGGCTGCTTGGGAACACAAGTCATTCCCACGCCTCGCTGGTAGCCCGCCGGAAAGTGTTTTCGCTAAGTTTCTGCGAAGTAACGGAACGTCTAGCCCAGCCGCTCCTTCAGGCCCTTGCGGGCGTGTTTCCGCCGCTATTATATGTCGGCGTCTGGAAAGCATTCACTCAACTCCCTCACACCCGTCAGCTTAACCCTTCCAAGATCAGCAGAGTCCGCCTGTCACCGGATCACCCGGGTGACGAGAGACGCTGCGTGGGAAGTCCGCATGTGAAGGAATAGCAACTTTTGACCGCATGCAATTACAGAGGAGAATCGAATTACTCAGATTAAGATAAAAATATGAGAGGGGGCTCATGCCACCTCTCATAGGCCCTACGCCATTTTAGATTGTAATTGGTGAATGGTTGGCTCACTTAGGAGCAAGGTGGTGAGTCAGTCGCCCAAGAACAATCTTGCAAACAGACTACACATGCCGCACTCTATAAAAAATATCACTGCAACTGAAAAATCCAGGTCACAGAGGGAGGGTTATTTATGATGTAGCCAACTTCACATTCTTAATATGGAACTCTAACACTCACATCACAAATCCATACCCAGGGAGCCCCTTACAAACACTGATTCACACAGACATTCACGCTCTAAATATGGCCCGCGCACGTGAGCCAAATACGGAGCAGTTTATTCTTTACAATCAGAGTTGGAGTGCTCCGCAATTAAATGCCCAAGATGTTACAACAATTTCAATCATTAAACTAACCTGAAGTCAATCACACATGATAATATTTAAGTTAACAATCTCTTTGTGAGCTTTCAGAATCTAATTACAACCTCCGAATCATTCGGTCTCCCTGCAACAAGAATAACCTTTACAAAATGTTCCCTGAACTGATGGTCCATTCACAATGACAGTGGTGGTATCTGCTTCAGCTTATGGGGACTTCAGGCACACTGTTTGCATACACACAACAACAAAAAATCAGAATACAAAGAAACATGGTGTAGAGAACAATACAATTTGTAATTTGTGCACCCTACTCTATCACTTACATAAGAAATTATAGTGCAAATTCACAAACACATACAAGGTATAACACACATTACAAAAACAACACTAGAGAAAGAAATTTAAGAAAAAAAAAACAAAGTTCATGGGGTGTCAAGTTGTGCTTGCACATTGCACAATGTTCACGACTGTGCTGAGAAAGAGGCACTAAATCACATTGTTAGAAATATTCGAAGCAATTCACAAATTCGTTAGTTTCTCTGAGGGGGTTGGTATGTCAAGTCATATGCATTGACGCACGTGGTTCCATGTCTTGAGCATCGGAGAGGGGCTTTTGGGATGGGGCCACAGTACTGACATCACATAGGGCTACACGTTGGGTGTTGTTGCTACGTTGTTGCAACAGCAATAGGAAGTGCTGGAGCATCTGCAGTACGCTGTTGAGATTACAGCCAGACCCACGCATATGATAACGGCAGTACGGTAGGAAGACAATAGTGATAGGCTCTCCTCATGCCGATTAAATGTCTCTAAGGTCTTCTAGTTGGGATGCATCACTAGTCCAGATCTCTCCTCTCCCTGGACAGTACTCTACGTTTCTCAATATTGAAGTTCCACGAGGGATGATGGCACGTGGAGTGACTCCACAAGTGTGTGAGGTCATCCAGACAGGATCGAACTAGGAGCGACGATTGCTACGACTGCTCTCTAATAGAGAGGAGTAGTTAGAAATGAGACAATTTATTTGTTAAAGTTTGTGGCACGATACTGCTTTGTGTATGCAGATCGGCCAAAGGTAGTGAGTCGTAAAAACCCAAACAGGAGAGTATATAGCGTCCCTCTCTGTCCTGAGGCACATGAGGCGCAGTTTCTGACACCATACGTGATCTTCTTCGTGTACTCACGACAACGTGGTCTGCCGCAGGGCATCCCTCCAAACGGCTGCCGCGTCCGGAGAGCTAGCTGGCTGTTGCGTGTTGGTCGCGTGTCAGTGTCAACAGCCAGCCACACTTTCGCTTGTGGCCCGGCGAGGATCTCGCCTAATCCCTCAGGTATGCGGTCCGGTGACTGTCAGCTTGCAGGACCGGAAGCTCCCGCGCCCTTCTCGTTAGGTGGCCGAAGACCTCTAGTTTTTGTTCCGGCTGGCCTCTGCATTGCCACGATACCCGTCATCTGCACATTTCTGACAAAAATCTTATGCCTAACTTTTTCCCATGACCTTCTATGTTATAATAAATTTACATAACGACACATTGATGGTCTGTCATTTCAGGCACTCTTATTTTACTTGTATAGTTATTAATCTATGGCTATCATTATAACAAAATCTTGGTGTATCTAATCTAGACATGAAAATAATTTATCTTGATATTTGTGTAGAGACCGGTCTCACTACTGTATATGGTGTGTGACAACTGATGCTATGCATTGGATGAACAACTAAATGTGCGGGCCCGCACTAATATTACTATCACTTATATAGATCGACAGCAGACATGCTCAAGAATTAACTACCATTTGCCAACGATCTACATTCTATGTCTTTTAATTAAATTATGTTGTTATGCAGGTCGAAGTTTTGCTGTGCTATAAAGAACATGAAACTATTCTACTTTCGCTCGCCCGTCGTCTCTCCATCTCGGGTCTGTGGTTGGTGACCTGAAAAATAGCAACCCAACAGGCGCGCGCCAAACACTTGTGGTAGAAAACCACCACAAAATTAAGGACCTAGTTATTGTTAAATCCTAAAGTTTAACTTATCCTAGTATATGGTACTCTCTCTCTCTCTCTCTCTCTCTCTCTTTTATTTTATTTTATTTTATTTACCTTATACAACACTCTTACGTAATTCCTGTTACGCTGAGATGTCTCGCTACTCGCCGCTATTGACGACAGTGATGTGCGCGCCGTACGACATGGCCTCCGAGTTCTCACTACGCCTCACTGAAACTCCAGAGGCTGGGTTAGCCATGGCTATACAAGACTATAAATTTATAGTTGCAACTTCTTTTTCTATGTGATGCGGTTTTCGCGATCAAAGCACACCTTTCCAGAGGCAATGTAATAATACCAAGCCAGGACTGTTTCCTGTTGAGGATTCCATCACCCTCCACACACCAGCTACACAGTATGTCAAGAATTTCCAAGTATAATTCCTTGGTTATTTATCTGTGACAGTCACGAGCAGCACGCTAAATCCCCAACCAGCACATTGACATGTTAGGCTTTATGCCCGCATTTCTACCGTATCGGGCACCATTGGAGTCAAACGCTCACAGGTTCACCCCGACTTGCAAGACAACGATGCTGGCGCACCACTGTAAAAACTATACTGCCCATATTCATCCTCGGAATCACGCAATATACTACAATCTTGCAGTGCACTGACGCGTGCCTGCAAGCATTAGTATGAACGTCTCACGAACTGGTTGTGGCCGCTCTGGAGCGTATTTACGACTTCTCAGAACGCATCTAAGAGCACGTTCTTGTATGCGCCCGTTTGTGCGACGTCTCCTCACTCGTCATTATCCCTCAACATGGACACCAGACAGGAAAGGACAAAAGCATTGCTAATGGAAAGGTAGTGCCTCTTACCCCATAGACAGTGGAGATCGCGAACATAAACAAAAAAGAGTTAGCAGCAGTAAATTCTTATGCGAGAAAACGCACCGTGTTAATACTTTAACAATCTTAATCTATTAAGGCAACAATTATTGTTCCCTGAAGAAAGGTTCATATATTTGCCTATTCTACTATGTACACCACTTAAACTACTATTATTCCACAAACTTCTTTGTGTGAGAGATGTGGTGGAGTCCTATGGACTAGCGCCAATCCCTTCCCAGACTCCCCCTCCTCTGACGCGCATTAGGATTTGCAGGTCTAATTTCAATCTCCTGGTTCTCCTGTTGTCCTTTGACCAGTAGGTACGCAGGAATGCACCAACAAATTCCTGATAAGTCCGACACGTCGCTGCCTCACCTCGCATCTTTTCCGCGGCTTGGCCTTCAATGTGTCCACACATGAATTCTAATTTTGCCTGGGTTGGACATGATGCTGGTAATGAATTAGTAAACTGCATCACCCAGCTCTTGGAATGCATCGACCCTCCATTGTCTTTGAACTTCTGGAATTTTAGTATCGACAGGAAGTGATTGTGATCAAAATCCTGTCTGATCCTCGCACTGGTGTTGTCACTCGTTTCCGATACTTGCACGTCTGCTGAGTGTCCAGTTTCAGCTTGCTGATAACTGTGATGTGCTACCTCTGTATCACAGTGGAAGTGGCACTCAGAATTCACTCTCCTAAGTGGGCTACAATTATTGGAGCTTTTACTCGCTGTTTTTGCGTGTGCATTGTTAGTTCCGCAACCGGTCATTGGGCTAGAGCACGGCGGGCTTTTCCTCGGAGACACAATTCTGTGTACTCCATCATTGGTATCCGAACGCGCTGTGCTCGTGTGCCAGTTTTGCTCTAGTTTTGCTATCCAACTCTCTACTTCTTCCATTCGTTTCGTGGTGTTCGCAACCGCGATATTACCCTGGGTTTTTAAGAACGCTAGGAGTTTTGAATGGGATTGTGTTGTACGTCGCAAGCGCCCTGCAAGTTTAGAAGTTGCTTCCGCGACTTTCATTGCCCCTGTTGCCTGCTACTTTTTGTGCAGCCATTGACATTTGTTTTACTCCTCCACATTCTTTCTTTATTGTTAGTAATTCCCCTCGAATTTCTCCTATATGCGAAATTATTGCCTGAGTGTCCTTCTTACGCTTGTTCGTCAGCTTCTTCCTTATCCATCTTGCGTTGTTTCTCATCTTCTTCCTCCTCCTTCTTACGCTGTTCGTCAGCTTCTTATTTCATTGATCGTAGGAAGCTCAGTATTGGGTTTATGTCATCTTTTTTATCCTCTTCAAACATGGGCGATGTAACTCTGTACACCTGCGCGCTAGAGCTCTGACGTGACCGAGCTGGCCCCTGTCTGCTCTCGTTCGTTTGATTATAAAATTCTGCTAGCGTCTCGACCTGTGTGCCTGTCTCTGTTTCATACTCGACTTCACTATCAGAAGCACGGCCGCGACGTTGCTCTAAGATCGCGTCCAAATCACCTTCCTCATCAATGACCCTGTCGTCCTGACCTGCTAAAAATGTACCCATCTCATCTCCGAACCTATCCCCGTCAGTAAACTGCTCCTTATCCATTATGCTATCCTCCATTGTTTTAGCTTCGCTCGATAATAGTCGTGCCTTACTTCTCGTGATCATTCATGAAAAATTAATTTATCTACAATGCACAATAAAAATAATCTACTCCATATATTTTTGCACATAAAATTTCAACAACGCCGTTACAACGCTGTAATTACATGCACGATTTGTTGTGGTACAGAAACTGCACACAAACCCGACAAAATGTGATGTGGTGCAGACACCAACAACAAATATATAAGTTGAAAAGAAAAACAGTAATCATGCGCCGCTACTTAAAACAAATCACGGAACTACAAGAAAACGAACAAGGGTATTAATCCTAAAAAAAGTAGAGAAAAAATATTTGAATGTTCCTACAAAGAATACTGTTTGTTAATCAGTGATTCACAGGAAAGATCCGAGGCTAAGGATCGCCATTTTATGCGAGGTGCCGGAGCAAGCATTGTATTTAACACTAAATTCTTCTATAATCTGCATATGTAAATGATGCTCTAAGCCCCCCTTTTCTAACTCCGACTTTTGCTGTTGCACATAGATTAAAAAACTACGCGAACTGACTGTAATCGACCCTGCAAGTGGAGTAGAAAACAGTTTGGCACCTGCAATAATTTAATTTGATAAATAAGTTAAATAAAGGAAGGTTTCATTAACGTAGTGAGAAATGATAGGGCTGCTCTACCGATTAACAGAATGAAAGTTCTGTCCAAAATAACAATATGATTGATTAAGACTAAACACAAAATAAAAAACACGACACATTTACAGTGCATCAAATTGGTTCAAATTGGATACTTAATTAAATGCTGTGAAGGTGAAGTTGTCCCTAAACTAGATTGTGACGTTTATGACGAAGTGGTATGTGGAGCCAATTCCTTGCAACTCAAATCGTAGGAGAGACACACAGCTAACCCAACATTAATTGCTGCTACATTAGTGAGAACTCAGACAATGAACACCCAAGACAGAGCAAAGTTAGAAAAGATAAACAGGCGCGCCCTGCTGAGCTCTGATTATCACCTAGCAAAATTGCCTGCTTTGCCGGTGCTGCGGACGTACATTACCAAGCTGTCTTCTTAACTGCACGGACACGATCTGGTGTACTGGAGGCGATGGCTGGTTGCTTCGACGTCCCGTCGTGGTGATGATAATGTCGCGAGTATAGTCCGAAACAAATTATCCTGGTCTGGTTGTTCGAGGCTAAAGACTTCCTAGCAATACAAATGCGCCTCTGACGGAGACGAAGAACGCTCGCCCCACAATCACTTACGGTACAGTGATTGATTTTAACAAGCGAAGTCACACAGTAACTCCGATACAGTCAACTTTAACCAAAACTGCTCAAGACAGACAACATAGGCCGCTTGTACGCAGAACGCTCAATTGCCAACTGTACTCGGAAAGTTACGTTGAAGTCGAAACTTCAGCAACTTCGTTAAATTGTTACACTCAAATGAAAGTATATTAGACAGCCAACGGAAGGGAGGCTGTCCAGAGCAGCGAGAGCTCAGTCTTGTAACCTACCCCGACCGAAAGGCGAGAGACGACTACCACAAGAGCAGCCGTACCAACCGAACACAGAACATTCCCGCCCCCACGACAGTGGCCGTGGTTAAACGTTCCAATCAGCAACTCGAAAACCGGCGGAAAATTCCACTCTATTGCCGAAGCACTACCATTCCACCAATGGAGATTCTTGGCGCCAATTTCTGCGGCGATTTTGCTACGTCACGGAGCTATGCCCTGAGCAAGCCAATCAGTTACGATTTGACAGAAAACGCCGGAATATGCCCGCCAAGGCTACTTGGGAACACAAGTCATTCCCACGCCTCGCTGGTAACCCGCCAGCAAGTTTCTGCGAAGTAACGGAACCTCTAGCCCAGCCGCTCCTTCAGGTCCTTGTGGTCGTGTCTCCGCCGCTATTATACACTCCTGGAAATGGAAAAAAGAACACATTGACACCGGTGTGTCAGACCCACCATACTTGCTCCGGACACTGCGAGAGGGCTGTACAAGCAATGACCACACCCACGGCACAGCGGACACACCAGGAACCGCGGTGTTGGCCGTCGAATGGCGCTAGCTGCGCAGCATTTGTGCACCGCCGCCGTCAGTGTCAGCCAGTTTGCCGTGGCATACGGAGCTCCATCGCAGTCTTTAACACTGGTAGCATGCCGCGACAGCGTGGACGTGAACCGTATGTGCAGTTGACGGACTTTGAGCGAGGGCGTATAGTGGGCATGCGGCAGGCCGGGTGGACGTACCGCCGAATTGCTCAACACGTGGAGCGTGAGGTCTCCACAGTACATCGATGTTGTCGCCAGTGGTCGGCGGAAGGTGCACGTGCCCGTCGACCTGGGACCGGACCGCAGCGACGCACGGATGCACGCCAAGACCGTAGGATCCTACGCAGTGCCGTAGGGGACCGCTCCGCCACTTCCCAGCAAATTAGGGACACTGTTGCTCCTGGGGTATCGGCGAGAACCATTCGCAACCGTCTCCATGAAGCTGGGTTACGGTCATGCACAACGTTAGGCCGTCTTCCACTCACGCCCCAACATCGTGCAGCCCGCCTCCAGTGGTGTCGCGACAGGCGTGAATGGAGGGACGAATGGAGACGTGTCGTCTTCAGCGATGAGAGTCGCTTCTGCCTTGGTGCCAATGATGGTCGTATGCGTGTTTGGCGCCGTGCAGGTGAGCGCCACAATCAGGACTGCATACGACCGAGGCACACAGGGCCAACACCCGGCATCATGGTGTGGGGAGCGATCTCCTACACTGGCCGTACACCTCTGGTGATCGTCGAGGGGACACTGAATAGTGCACGGTACATCCAAACCGTCATCGAACCCATCGTTCTACCATTCCTAGACCGGCAAGGGAACTTGCTGTTCCAACAGGACAATGCACGTCCGCATGTATCCCGTGCCACCCAACGTGCTCTAGAAGGTGTAGATCAACTACCCTGGCCAGCAAGATCTCCGGATCTGTCCCCATTGAGCATGTTTGGAAATGGATGAAGCGTCGTCTCACGCGGTCTGCACGTCCAGCACGAACGCTGGTCCAACTGAGGCGCCAGGTGGAAATGGCATGGCAAGCCGTTCCACAGGACTACATCCAGCATCTCTACGATCGTCTCCATGGGAGAATAGCAGCCTGCATTGCTGCGAAAGGTGGATATACACTGTACTAGTGCCGACATTGTGCATGCTCTGTTGCCTGTGTCTATGTGCCTGTGGTTCTGTCAGTGTGATCATGTGATGTATCTGACCCCAGGAATGTGTCAATAAAGTTTCCCCTTCCTGGGACAATGAATTCACGGTGTTCTTATTTCAATTATCAGGAGTGTATGTCGGCGTCTGGAAAGCATTCACTCAACTCCCTCACACCCGTCGGCTTAACCCTCTCAAGATCAGCAAAGCCCGCCTGTCACCGGACTACCCGGGTGACGAAAGACGCTGCGTGAAAGTCCGCGTGTGAAGGAATAGCAACTTTTCACCGCATGCAATTAGAGAGGAAAATCGAATTACTCAGAGTAAGATAGAAATATGAGGGGCTCATGCCTCCTCTCACAGCAAAACACAAATAACGGGAGTGGGAGACAATGATACTATCATCTCCTTTGCAGTATACCATAAAAATATCTCAGTGAGATTCGTATTACGATTCTGTGCATGCACTATTCTGCACAGAGGCTTAACCAATGCACGAGTCTGTGTGATAATTATTCAACATACTAAATGCGTCTGCTGCCCGCAAACGGCTGAACTAGAGGACGTGGTGCATTCCGAATGAAATTGTTGTAGAAAGCGCACGAAAGAACAGATATTCTTGCAGAAATTAGAGCTCATTAAAAAAGCAAACTTTTAAAATAAAGCCTGTTGCAGTGCCGTGGTGGTCAAGAAGGGTCATTGATTACCAATCACGTGACACAAAATCGACACACAAAGACAAAAGGAAGTTCCACAACATATTAAAAACCATACTCGCTTCGACACAGTATTACACCAACCTACGGTTGTAGTGATCCTAACCAGCTTTTCCTAATCAACTTTACCGTTTGAAATTCTACTTCATCGTTGTTCAAAATGAACAAAGTAACTTCCATACTTTTAGCTCAAACACCCAAAACTCGTCTATTTAAAGAACTATAATTATGGCGCATTCGGAAGAATAACTCGCGTCACACTCTTCAGTCAACCTGAAGTTCTTAAGTATTTCAACACTCAGACATAAATAAGTCGTAACTCAACCTGCTTCCTATCACGGGAAACCTCCCTTAAGAGCTACGATCCGTACTCACCAAGCGTTCATCGAAGAGTACCTCTTTCTCTTTCGAGGTTACCTAGCTCCCTGTGCAGCGGAAGCTACCAGAGGGGTAGCCCTCCGTTACCAACCTCACACACAAAAACAGCCTTCGCCTAAGATGAGTAAACCTCTCTGTTCAGGTATTGGAAACTTAAGTTGGTCATCCTGTGCTCTCCTTCGAACGAGAAGCAACATCGTCTGCTCCCAGCAGACGATGACCAACTCAGCGTTCCTCACAAAACAAAACCGAAACCCCACATTAAAACACACATCTAATATTCAGCAGGCCTTATCTGACTGCTCAGTCTTTCTGGAAGAGTTCATGAACTGAGCTAAAATCAGGTAGTAAAGTGAGTAAGTTGTACCGAATTCGACAGGCGTCTTATGAAACGACTTCACAGAGACGTTTCATGGGTCTTAACTTATGCAGGTACCATCTCCTTAATTCGCCGTTTTTTGCTTTCTCTTTAGTTGTAATCTACAGTTCGTAACAAGTAAATTATCGTCATCCTGCATCTACACATGGAAATTCCTTAAAATTTTGTTTCGAAAACTCTATTCCACGTATGCGTCCTTCTTTCATGATCCTGAAACAAAGTGTTAACGATGTTTAAATTATGCTCTGTAAATCATTATACCAGATGGCTTCCTTTTTTTATCCCTTCCACCAAGCCCATGTTCTCCTGTTATTTTCTCTTTCTGTCCTTGTTACCGAATTACAGAATTTCATCACATTAAAAATTTTTCTTACTTAATTATCTCAATCATTTATTTTATCTTATCGTACATTGGTTACATATGTTCGTCATCTGTAGTGTAGGTAGGCACGTAAACTGGTACCGCTGTGATGTGCGCGTTAGGTTAATGCCTCTCTTGATTATGATAATGTTAATGGCAGTTTTAGAGATGGAGCTGAATATTGTGATACTACTTTATTGATTGTTTCACCAGCTAAATCTCACAGAGTTACACAATCTTAATAGAGCAAATTCTGAAGATCAACTGTCAGGTATTTTCAGTTATAAAAAAATGCCTTCAACGTAAAAGATAATGTGCTATCATTATAGTAAATGGCGTTTAGGTAGTGCAATTTACAATACTGAAAGCTGTTATGAGAGTCACAGCAAGTTTTTTTTTTCTGGGACGATCGGTTTTCTAAGTGTTGTCGATTACATAATGGGACAGGGAACAAGCATGAATTGTAATCACCAAGTCTGTTTATGGTGATATAAGAAAACATGACTAACGACATATGTGAAAAATACATCGTAAAGAAAATAAAAATTGATTAGTCTCCACCTAATTCCGTCTTTCTTTTAGGTTCATGGTATACTTAATCTATGGCACCATGTTTTTCGTTGAGTCCCGCCCCATACCTCAGTGGCGGTCCGTCAATGGGTTCGTTCGAGGCACAGTTACAGCGGTTGGGACCACGCGAATGTGTTTAGTGTAGGTATTCTCCAGTTCCTGTGGCTCGTGACTACATGAAAGATGCTCTAGTGAGAGCCAATGGACGGTTTGCAACTAGTTTCGACTGATCAGAGGAATTTCTTCGGACTGGCTCCAAAACTTTTAATAACCCTGCTCCAAAGAGATCAGCACGTGTATCCACTTAGCTTTTGTGTTCAGTCTCGTAGCATTCTCACTTAAGAAAATTAGTAGATTCCTGTTAGTCTTTTAAGAGAAAGGTACATCTCAATCCCGTGAAAATTTAACACATCCTAGAGCAATTTTATTCCCTTGAGGGATTTTTCTGCTGAAATGTGCAGATATAATGCCAGGGGTATCAAAAGCAAACGAATCTCACAATCCTCCGTTAAAGTCACTTCGAAAATGAATAAATTTTCTCTCTTACATACAAGGATCCGATCACAAGAGCCAATAATTGGGGGCCACATACTATACTCATTGTAATAAATGAGATGGTCACACTTACTTGGCTCACTGTAGAGAGAAGGTGGCATAGGTAGAAATAATCATGCTATGTTGTAACACATGTATTACTGAAATTAACCTGCATACCAGATTCATAACCAGTGGACAGATTGTAGCCACTCCCTTCCAACTAAACAAACGAGAATTTTTCTTCAAATTTAATCATTTCCAGGATTTGTAATGTTTGAGCATGTACTACATTGTAGTGTACTAATATTGATACTAATTATCTGTAATGTACTATCAATCAGCAAAAAAATTTGTGTTACCAAAATCAATGAGAAAAGCTCATCAAATTTGTCCTCATATGCATGTAACCAAAATATATAAATGAAAACAGGATGTGGATGCTAAAATTGGTCACAGGAATTTTAAAAATTTCTTACATAACATTTGTCACTGCTTCTTCAAGAAGTGCCGATCGTAAGTGGGAAGCAGGTGCGTTTGACTCAAATGTTTTTGGAAAGTCTGCAACTGTCATTCATTCCTTAAACAATGAAACACTGCATCACTTACGTATTTTTTCATGCTTAGCATGGCGCGTTTTGGGAATTTCTCATTGTCATGGCCAAATATTTACATTATGGTAGTATTTAGTGTGTTGTGTTACGTATATCACACTGTTGTCGCCTTTTTGGGTTACAAGATATTGTGCCGCCTCCATTACGCAGAAAATTACACACACGCAAACCATAACTTAATACTGTTTGCGAAATTTCACATTGTGTGTGCGTTTTTCTGCATAATGCAGGAGACACAATATGGTACCTCTCAACGTCAAACAGGCGATACAGTATAGGTTGGCTGTTTGGTTAATTTGAGGGAGGAGGACCAAACAGCGAGGTCATCGACCCCATCGTATTACGGAAGGAAGTCGGCCGTGCCCTTTCAAAGGAACCATCCCAGCACTTGTCTGAAGCGATTAGGGAAACCACGGAAAATATAAATCAGAATGGCCGGGCACGTGTTTGAACCGTCATCCTTCGCATGCGAGTGCAGTGTGCTAACCAAAGCGCCTCCTCGCTCGATCAGAAGGTGTAGCGCAAGAAGAGAGGCGAAACACATAAAACGGCACACAAAATACTTACGTAAACATTTGGACTTGACAATGATAATAAATTCTCGAAAAGCGTAGTGATAAGCATGAAAAAATACGAACCGGGTTCACTGTTTCACTATTTAGATCAGAAACATTTGAGCAACGCGAAGAGAGCAAAGCTATAAACTAGCGCTACAGGCGATCAAACAACGAAACACGCGAAATATGTGCTCTCGAAAACCCAAAGGCTTTTGACGATCAAAGTTAGCCCAAAACTGCGCATGCACAATAGAGTTTGGATACGGTTTCATTCTGTTGTCATACCTTTACTCGAACGAACCTATTGGCTAACGCTAGCGTCCACCGCTTGCAGATAGGAATGCCCATTCCCCGAACCGCCGCGTTACCGCGAAAAGCGCTTGCCGCTGGCGTTGCTCCGGGCCGCGTTGAAATGGTAAACGTCCCTTTGTGCGCGGCGAGGCTATGCGCGGTCCGGCACGTCCTGTTTAGACGCGGCTTTAGAACTGACTCTTCGCAAGAACTCGTGGAGGTCCGGAGCGGAATTGCCCTGTCCCGCAAGGAACTCACCCTTAATCTCTCATTTCATTCAGGTGGCTCAAACTCGCAAACCATTCACGGTATAAATATGGAACTGGCACCAAAGTATTCTTGAGGAGCTGCACTATGTTTTCAATTTAGTTTTATTTGGAACGACACATTACTAAAACGATATACCTACTGTTTAAGAAAATTCATTTTCTGACGACATTACCTAATTTAATACGTAATGGAAATTTTTCTGTTACTGAAGGTAGCTGACCACGTCAAGATTCGTTGGTTGGTTGGTTCGGGGGAGGGGACCATACAGCGAGGTCATTGGCCCCATCGGATAATGGAAGGATGGGCAAGGAATTCGACTGTGCCCTTTCAAAGCAGCTATCCAGGAATTTTCCTGAAGCCTGAACGTCGTCCTCCCGGATGCGAGTCCAATGTGTTAACCACTGCGCCAACTCTCTCGGTTCCACGTTAAGAGAATTAAATCTTAAAATTGGTTCAAATGGCTGTGAGCACTATGGGACTTAACTTCTAAGGTCATCAGTCCCCCAGAACTTAGAACTACTTAAACCCAACTAACCTAAGGACATCACACACATCCATGCCCGAGGCAGGATTCGAACCTGCGACCGTAGCGGTCGCGCGGTCGCGCTCGGTTCCATGAAGTACATCTTTCCAAAATTATTGCTTACATCGAAATTACAATGCTGAAACCAGTCATTCATTTTTCCCTTCTGTTTTGACACTGCGCGTACGTTCTCAACATCTAAATGGTAAGAAGCTTTATCTAGAACACTTGTTGATTGTTTTTCGAGATTTTGAATCAGTGATACTGCGAGGTACTTTCTAAACGTTGCATGGTTCATTTCCTCATGATTACCTTCTCCGTTCTTTGGTTTAAGAAGAAAATACCGTTTTAGAGGTACTGGGTGTGGGATGTTCCTTTCTGAGATAATAATCTTGAACATGACGAGAAACCGCATCCTCAGAAAATGATTCTGTGTTGGTAATCCACATATCCATCGGTTCCCTCCAGGGTTTCAAGCTTCGAGGTTTCCTAGCTTCCTTTCCTTTCTCGAACATTTTCTTGCCAATCTTCAGAATAGTATGTTTGTTTGTATTCAAACATACAGCAAATCTTTGATAACGCAGAGCAGCGCATCATCATTAAGTTTTTCAGCCTCAACTGACCTCGAATGACAATCTCCTATCGAAGAGACCGACGTCGAACTTTACAACTCACAGCTTTCGACGAACTTCCATCTAACATTGTTCAGTACCATACAACAAGTAACAGTAACAACAAATAAAATAATAACTCTAACAACAATAAAAACGATAACAAACAGAATAACAGGCGCAACGAACAAACGGGACAACAAGTTACCTGAAACTCCAGCTCAATACAAGTGGAAAGCGCTGTGGTGACCAAGCGGGCTACTCGCGCGGTCTGGGGCACCTTTTCACGGTCCGCGCGGCTGGCCACGTCGGAGGTTCGAGTCCTCCCACGGGCATGGGCGTGTGTGTTGTCCTTAGCGTAAGTTAGTTTAAGTTAGCTTAAGAAGTGCGTAATTTTAGGAATCGATGACCTCAGGAGTCTGGTCCCATAAGACCTTACCACAAAATTCCAAAATTTCCGCTGTGGCGGGCTGGCAACCACGGGTGGCGACTGCGGCTACAGGACTCGTGAGGATGGCGAAATGCTTGCCATGCCTTCCGCGTGGGTTCTCCCTCCACTGCTTCCGTCGTAGCTGTCAATAAGAATGTAACTTTGAACAGACTGTAGGTAGTAAAAACGACTCACTGCCTAATTCTAAGACTGCAGACCAGAACATTAAAAAAAAAAAGAAAAAAAGAACGAAGACCATAACTATTTTAAAAATCGCAAAAGAGATGCAGTGTTATGTAAACAATAAAAAGAACGCTACTGTTAAGGCCTCTCATGTGATAAATAAAAGTGGTATGTCAAAAGGAGGGTTTGTACTTTGTAACACCCCACCCGTCATTTCGCTGGTTTTGGCGTGTGTTCACCCCAACTAATTGACTAACAGATCAACAGATAGTGCAAAACTGCCGCAATATCGGATAACGCAAAAAAGGAATATGGACCTGTGACTCCTGATTGAACTGCGGTGGCAGTGTTGACATAAATTTATTCAGAATTGATCACTTTTAATTAAAAAAGGGTACCAATTGACGTTATATTCAGCTATTGAACACCAGATGCAATTGTTGAACATAAAATCAATTAAGAAAGTGACTTGGGATTTCAACTACTTGGTTGAAAAGAGATGCAGTCGATTAGCACAAATTTATTTTAACTGCCGGCCTTCAATCATCACATTACAAGACTCTCCTATCAGGCAGTGGTAATAAATTGCGTTTGCGTGGAGTAAAGCACGATAACTCAAAAGTAATTTCTTTCGACTGACCCAAGCGTAATGATAAGTGCGAGAAGAATTCTGCAATACACGGCCCGTGAAACCCTCGTGGAAACTTTGCCGATGTGATCCAATTAATTAATCAGTGGCCAGAGAGGGCGCAATATCACCGAATACAGCGTGGGGGAGCGGCGGTGTTTTGCAGACGTCAGCCGACCTCATGGTGCTGCAAGGCTGCGCTCGTCTATTCACTCCTAACTATCTTGCTCAGTATATAGCTGAACCAAAACTTCCTATCTCCAAGCTCAATCGTACCATTTGCTAGGTCCTAAACAGCAGAGATGCTCACTCTTTCCCAGGCAAGCTAAGTAAAGAATGCCATGTCCGAGCTCTAGGCACGCTGGGAATGGAAAACTTCTACAGGGACTTCTCCCAGTCCACTCTTCGCCTCAGTTTCCCCTCCAGCAAAATCACTTACTCCAATTGAAGCGCAAGTCGCGTTAATTATGGGTCGCTTCCCAGCGCCGACCAGTGCCTGCACTGGGAAGTGAACAAATTCCCACAAAATTTCCCTTCCTCTCAACTTCTTCTATTTAGCTTCTCCCAGGCCATCCATCAAGGTTAGCGTCTGCACAAACACCAATTTTTCCGGAATTCTGACTCCCAGGAGAGTACTTCAAACTCCTCGGTCCTACGTCCCATCGCAGGCCGGCGTATTTCATTCTGTCGCTCTTCACCTGCGTTGCTATAGTCACGAAGACGCATATTTTGACCTCTGTTGACCACTCCACCGTAACTTGCGCGGCTTCCTCGCATATTTCCCTGAAAACGGGATAACGGACATTTATCAACAGGTATACAAATTCTCCGTCTGCTTCCCAGTATACCATCATGGGGTCGGGGTCAGCCACCCATGCTGTCACTCATCTTAAGGGGCTGGAGGCCGCGCCGCGTTACAGCTTTCTCAGAGCTTGAGCCGCCCTTAGCTGCCTTGTCGCTTCCCTTCGCCGTTCCATAGCTGGTCACGGTCAACTCTAAATACTTCCCTGGGGTAAACTAGCGTGCAGTAAATCGACTAGTTTCCACAAAGTTTTCATGTCGTGTGAATTACTTTAAAACCATCACCCGGCATTAATTATTCCAATACGTCCATACTATACCCTCTACAAGATGGATTGTACCTTGCCAGTAATTTTGTTCAGCCCTACTGTTTGCTCAACATGAGTTAGGTGATCTTTAATGACTTCATGTAAGGGGCATAGTTCTTGCCATCTTACAACTTAAATTTATAATTCTAAGAGTTGACGCTCAAATTTTTCACTGCTGGCGGAATTCCACGAAAATGGAACCAGAGTGGTAGTGTATAACAGTTACTCATATTTGGCGGGTCGTCTGTGTACAACCTAAAATGAAAGAGTCTTAAAATATTTTCGCTGAGTACCCCTATTCTCCCACCGTTTTGAAGAAACAACCCCTAACGTTCGAGCAGTCGACTCAAATCTGACGCGATCGATAGATAATTGAAAACTCAGCATTTTTCATCATCTAATATGGGGCCAGCAAACGCATATTTACCTAGAAATAGAATAAAGTAGGTTTTGCGCCTGCCACTTGTGGACCCGCAAGGTAAATGTTGGTTAAGCAAAGCGTCGCTCGTTTAACTGATGAACAGAGAACTTGTGTTTGATTCGCAAAAACATTCTGCAGTTATTATTATTTTTTATTTGTATTTCTTTCTGTTTCGAAATTGTTAAGAATGGAAGGGTTAATAGGGAAAGTAAATCAGTAAGGAATAATAACAAGGTACTGAATGACTGTAACTCCATTTTCTGTCTGGAGTATGGTACTACGGCTGGTCAATACCGAATAAAACAATACCAGTCGCCGTTATTTAGATTTTATTTCTAGGCTACCAGCTGTGATGTAATCTTTGGCCCTCTAGTTTGAATGGAAGTGTTGACAGTTTATGACAGTTGTCCAAGGAGTACGCTTGTCCGAAATAATCGTTACGAGACCAGTTAAAAGTGCTGCTGTATTTTGTAACACGAAGGTTACTCGGTCGGAGGAGGCCAGAAGATAACGTAATGTATCGTCCAAACTGTTAGCCTAAAAATAAAACCTAAATAACGGCGACTGGTTTTGTTTTATTGAATCACAAGATAAGCAAAGAAACGTTTTGAATGACTTGAATTAGTAAGGAATCACAATTTTAATACTGGTCGCTTTACAATGTTTCTTTCACTCTCTCTGTAACATGTCCCCACTTTTCTTAGAACAAATAGATAAATGGTACTTGTCATATTAACATTCGAAGCAAATATGCTTGTGGCAAGAGGAACACTTAAGGAACACACTCTTGATACAACTGCACTGTTGCTTCCGAAGATCCGTCGGAAAACGAATTCGATTTACATTTTAAAATATTTCTTTTTCATGAATTATTTTTGATTATTACCACACCCTTGACGCTGTAAACAGACTTAGAGCGTTCAACTGTCTGTGTTCTCTCGTTCTTATTAGGAACTGTTTTCTTACAGCAGAGTTTAAAAATTGGTCTTTAGTAATCCAGGTAGTTTGAGAAATGTATTTGATTACCTTGTTATTATTCCTTAGTGATTTACCGGCCTTGTTAACCCTCCAATTCCTACCTATTTCGATACCGAAAATTTAGATAAAAAACTGCAGAATGCATCTTGGAAACGAGCAAGGGTAATCTGCTCGGCATCCAGTTGCTTTGGTCGCTAGGCTTGTGGCACTTTATTAGACAGCGTTTACCTTATGGGTACATAAGCTACAGTCGTAAATGTTCCTTTCCTCGATTTGTAGAGAAAAATACTTTTATATGAAACGTCCTCGCAACTGCGAATATAAAATACCTTCGGCTGTGTTATAGCCAGGGATTCCTACTCCAGGTAACTATAATTAATCTGTGACCTATTCAAAGTTTTAGAAGTAAATGCCATGGGGCATTCTGTTTTGCGCCTTTTGTGTGTTTGCCAGTTGAATAACATTTATAGACTTTCATAGTGACCAGGGCTTGACATCTGAATAGACATTGTACTGAAGAGTCGAAGATTTATAAATCTTTTGTATCTGTATATATTTCTATACTCAAGTCTACTGTTAGCAACTGACGTTGCGATTACAGCAACTAAGTTATGTATTATTTCTACTATTTTATATCAGATGTAGAATAAATTAATACCTGAATTCTCTGTTCATGAACCGCATCTGTCCCTCGCTCTTGTATCCACTAAAGAACCACAAGTAGTGCGAAGGAAGGCACAAGAGGCAGTATATTGGAAAGACGAAATGAAACTTTCTGCTGGATTGGAACTATAATTCGGATTTCCCACTTTGCGCTAGCGGTCTCTTCAACCGCTTCAGCCATTCGAGCACGAATCATGGCCCGGTCCAAACTTTCATTTGTCATCGTCCATGTGTCATAACCTGCACTCGTACGTCACTTATATTACTGTCCAGGAAGGTCATATGTATTGAGAGTCGGGGGCCTGCTATTGGCGAATAAATACGAAACAAAAGTGCCTGTTTATTAAGAAGTATGATTCAATGTTCCTTCTGACATGTATGCATGGTTCAGATGGTTCAAATGGCTCTGAGCACTATGGGACTCAACATCTGAGGTCATCAGTCCCCTAGAACTTAGAACTACTTAAACCTAACTAACCTAAGGACATCACACACATCCATGCCCGAGGCAGGATTCGAACCTGCGACAGTAGTGGTCGCGCGGTTCCAGACTGAAGCGCCTAGAACGGCTCGGCCACTCCGGTCGGCCCATGTATGCATGCCCGAAGGAACATTGCATCACACTTCTTAACAACACAGGCACTGATAATCCGCAAATAGGTGTTTCCAGTATCTATATATGACGATGAAAATTGCTGTTTTCAGTTGTCAATGGATCCCATCAATTCTGAGTCGACGACTCGTTATGAAGTTTAAGGGCAGTGTTTTCTCAAAACCGGGGGGTATTGAGCCAAAATAACTGACAGTTCTTCCTTGTCCAAATATGAGCAGAATCGGGTTGGCCGTGTCTGAATCTTTCCCATTACGAATGAATAAAGCTGTTTATTTTGAGTGAGTCCATGTTTTTCACCACCAGTCCCATGGTGCAGTACATGTACGGGAATGGTAGAGCCAATTCTGAAATCTTTGAAGTTCGAGACCTAGCACCGTGATTGTTGTACCTATCGTTCCTTTTCTAGGCTATGAACGTTACACCATCATATGTAATGGAGCGAAACGGTCAGTTTCTCCGCAAGACTCTGTACCTGACACTTCCAGGAAATATTTTCATTTAACTATAGTCCTACAAATTTAAAATTTTCGAACTCGCTAATTATTCACTCACCTAATTACAAAAAGGTTTCGCTTCTAGAAGAGTTCTGTGAAACTGTGTGGACTATGTTTTGCTGCATGTAATACCCAGTCTGTTTTAGGTAAACCGTAGTATACTGTTATCTGCTACACTTTTCGCTAAATTATTTTCATTACGTACCACGCCCTTTAGACGGACACATCACCTGTAAAGAAAATTTGGTTTGATCGATGGCCATGTATAGAGACAGACCATTAATAGATATTTAAAAAAGTAAAAGAGACAGATCAGGACCCAGTAGAAAAGCGCAAAATTACTATCAACTTTAAAACTTTCGCCATGAAAACTAGAATGTTCAAGGGTTGCATTTCTACCTTGTCTTCAGTTTTTGATACCCTTTCGTCTGAAATGTTTGATTTATTTGGTTATTTCATTTATATATTTATGAATTTATTTCATGTGGAGAGATTAAAGCCTTCAAGCCCTCTGTTTCGTCTTATTAGACATCCTTAGCGAGTCGACATTACAATTTGTTAAGGTACATGGAATGTTAGTCACTTTCAGCACTACATTCTTCTTGTATGTGAGTTGCGATATCTAACTGAAACGTCATTCTTAACATCCTTAAAGTTACACATCAGCCCTTGAGTTTATGATGAATTCTATTTTGCAGCCCGTTTAATTCTATCGGAAATAATGCTATGGATACTGAGGTCTGTATCAAAACTTATTAATTCAGACTTCATGTAGCATGGAGTGTGTTGCTGATTATTATGGCAATTATACACTCTCTCATTTGATGAGAGCACAAGTATGTTAACAAAGTATGCGATCGTTAAGTCACAACATACACATTGCAAATGTAAAGTCAGTTAATACTCTGTGGCATCCTCATACATCCCAAAAAGAAGCAATGGAATTCTTACACCTGTGTTTCTTTAATTGATACTGCTCACTTTTTTGATCACAATGATATCCATTACGAGTAGGGCAATTACGTAGCGTCAGATTATAGTAAAGAGTGTAGATCTGATGTCAGAACGTTATTCAAATTCTGTGTGAGGAGGTGTTCTGTGCTCAGTCCTATGGGTAACCGCGGTAGCAGGCCGAGCTACCCACTAATAGTTTCTTTTGCGTATGTTAAAAAACACTCGGTATATACACAGTCAGGGAAACAGAGGAAGGCGCTCCGCTTGTCAGTGTGCTTTCAGTGGCTTTATTACTGGTCAGGTGACAAAATATGAACTGATATTTGCCGTGAAATGCAAAATTTTAGCTTCCTCTTTAATTTCGCATGAAAATCTTCTTGTTCGAGATGACTGTTTTCTCATATTAGCAGTCAATCCTCGTCTTCATAAAAATGGTTTATGCAGCTCTCCACGATACTCTGTCCTGTGAAAGTATCTTCACGCCTGCGTAATCACTGCATTCTGCATCCACACACTGAACAGTTATTTTTCCACTAATCATTGTTGTACCATTTGCTTCAGTTCCAAAAATTGTGGAAGGAGCATGATGTCGTTTGTTAGAAATTCGCCAACAAGACAGGTAGATCTTTGAGGCCACTTGTTCCTGACTCAAAGCACAGTGGTAACAAAAATATGTATTAATACTTTCCGTACTACTGGATAACTTCATTTTCTTTACCTTAATGTTATTGCACCCATTCGGTAACTATTTTATTTGTATGTATGGCACTGGTAGTTTGGATCTATTTAATGCTGATCTATAGGTGACAACCCCACGGCTGTTCATTTTATGGTTTAACGTAACGGGTAGTAGAGTATACTCCACCGTGAGAAATGAAATTTAATTAAAATAGTGAGCTAAATTCCAAATGTTAATTTTAAATTACTAGGAAGCAAACAATGCGAATATTGGTACTGCTCAAAACAAAACGGTTCAAACGGCTCTAATCACTATGGGACTTAACATCTGAGCCCATCAGTCTCCTAGACATAGAACTACTTAAACCTAACTAACCTAAGGACATCACACACATCCATGCCCGAGGCAGGATTCGAACCTGCGACCGTAGCAGCAGCGCGGTTCCGGACAGAAGCGCCCAGAACCGCTCGGCCACAGCGGCCGCCGCATTCAAAACAAATTAGAAGTCATTTCCTACTACAATGAACTAGTGTACACTGCCCTCAGTATGACATTGCAAAACTACTTGTAGTAGAAGTAAATATTTCTTGTAAGCCAATGAAAGCTCGAAACTACTTATGAGAAAAATAGCTCAGCTAGCGATGCTGTTGTCTCTGGGTAACTATCATTGCTTGAGAACCACATGGAAATGCAGTGTAGAGTATCGACTTTATTCGGTCAAAAAGTACGCCAGACTGGAAGTAAGTTGCAACTACTTCAGGCAAGAGTGTTAGGCATTGCGAAGCAAAACATAGCCCACAAGCATTACGAACCAGAGCCAGCTGGGCGTAGTATAGCAACTGCCAACACAACAATACGCTAGCAGAAGAATTAAGCCTTTTCTCACTTGCTATCTTGGAAGTGTTTAGAGTATGTGCCTTAATCCCTAAACGAATATAGCCTGGAGCGTATAAGTGCTCAGCCATTTGTGTACTGAAATACTTTCGTCTCAGTATCACAGCCTACACCATGAGGCCATGAAACCCATAGCAACATCTTGGAATTCGGTATAAGCTCTGAAGCTCGATCACGGAACAGGGCTGCCTGCCTAAGTCACAAAAGGAGCCGCCATTGGAGCACAGAGCCGCCCACTCGCTGGAAGGAGGTCATGGCTGCCTCTGAAGGATTATCAGCTGCGCTGCGATGCTGTCATCACATTACAGCCAGAAACGTCCTTGACGGTGGAAATCGAGTGGTGTCATGCTCGGCCCCACTCTTTGTGCTGTCAGCGATGCCCGGACGCCTCCACCAAGCTGATCCTGATGTTCTATGGGTGTGGGCCAGAATAAATAATTTAATTAAACAAATCTACTGTCAGTCCTGATGTCTCATGTCACGCTCGATAGGCGACAATCCGTGCGTCATCAAACAGTAGATACTACATATACTGGGTGTAATGAGTGGCATCTCTCTTTACATATGAATAAATGCAATGTTATGTCTATAACAGTGAGGAAGAACGTGGAAATGAGCGGTAAATTGAAAATGTCTGTGGGTTAAGAGCTCAAAGCGATATGAAACGGGAAGAAGATGTGGAGTCAAAAGAGAGAAGGTATATGGAACACTGATTTTTTTCTGAGCCGCTTCTAATAAAGTGTCGTCTGTACAGGGTGCCCCTCAACGAATGGGCAATAGACTGTAATATGATGGGAATGCTCATTTGAAGCAAAAAGCTCCATAATGGACATATGCCCTATTCTGGAATGTTTGCAAGATATATCACATTTAATGTACATATTGATAGGTCCAGCCATTTTAGAAGGGTTAATGATGGAACAGAATTACTTGAATTTTCCTGCAGAAATCGCTTGTTGCACATCTTTAGGAAGTTTCTTTGGCCACACTGACTGTCAGTGTAGTAGATACTGTCAGTGTAGTATATACAAAGATGTTAAAATGTTCAAATGTGTGTGAAATCTTATGGGACTTAACTGCTAAGGTCTTCAATCCCTAAGCTTACACACTACTTAACCTAAATTATCCTAAGGACAAACACACACACCCACATACGAGGGAGGTCTCGAACCTCCGCCGGTACCAGCCGCACAGTCCATGACTGCTGCCCCCAAGACCGTTCGGCTAATCCCGCGCGGCTACAAAGGTGTATCAGATCCACCAGAGGAACTTAAATGGGAATCCTTCAAAGAACAAAATCAAGGTGGGTAGATACAGAGCAATCCCATTAGAGGAAGACTGCGACAGTTGTACTTTCTGCAACTTACACCTCGCGTGAGACTCATGAGATTAGCGCGCCTACCGAGGCATGAAGGCAGTCTGTGCCAGAATTTAACCGCGAGTGGAGTGAGACAGTAAGTTATGCGCTGTACAGTGAGTTACTAACTAAGGAGGAAGATATGTAGGGCGATTATAATTAAACATAAGCTTTAAAACGCTGTAGAAAAAACATCACTGGTCAGAATGACGTCAGATTGCAATGGAATATTATCGGAGAATGGGGAAAACATGTGGCAGAAGAAAAAGTAATGTGAAAATTGACCAATAGATGGCTCTGTACGTGTCAGAATACGTAAAATAAAACACCTGTCATGCTCATGACCCACTGAAGTTGGTATAAACACGCCGGTTACACAGCTTTTCCATCTTTCACGTCTGCGATGTTCACCACGACTATCTCAATGCAGGATAGCGCTCTGCTTGTAAAGCTGTATTACAAGAATGATTAATGTGCACATGTCGCTTTTCAGAAGTTCCGGACGCTGAAGGATTTGAAAAAGGCCTGGTTCCGATGACTGCCGTAAGTCTGGAGAAAATGATTCGGAAATTCGAAAAGACGGGTTCTTTTGGTGTTAAACCTGGTAGAGGGAGGAAACGAATTGATTCGACGTCAGTGGAAGCAGTAGCCACAGCAATGCAGGAGGAAACGGGTGGTGGTGTGCATACGTGTAGTGCACGGAGAATTGTCCGAACATTCGACATACCCGCGAGCACGGTGCGTAAAATCCATCTGACAGGATATGTCAATACACAGAACTGTCGAATATGGGCAACGGAAAATCCACACGCAAATCAACTAGTACGACTTAAGTCTGAAAACGTCACTGTGTGGTGCGGGTCTACGAAATTATTTATCATAGGGACATATTTATTTTTTCGAAGAGACAGGTGCTTCCGGTCCTGTTACCTGTACCGTCACTGGTAAGCGCCGTGAGTGTCTTTTGAGCAACTACGTCATTCCAGCTCTCCAACAGCTTGGATGCAAATGGCGCACCTACTTACATCGTAAATCCAGTTAAGCAGTCGCCGAAGCGCCGTTTCAGCAATGCTAGAATTATCAGCCGCCATTTCTCATCAAATGTGGTATGACCTAGCTGTGGTGGATGGGCTTACTTAACTAACAGTATCACACCTGTACATCCCCATTCACACTGAGTGGTACAGTTTCTTTAGCGTCAAACGTACACCTTAGGCATTGTTGTATGATTCATATGTCATTTCTAGTCGACCATATTAAATTGTGACGCTTACAGCGCCATCTAGTGCTACATTTTGTAACTTTATTTTTCTTCTGCCATACGTTTTCCCCCTTTTCCGATAATATTCCGTTGCAAATGGACGTCATTCTGACTAGAAGTGTTATTGGAAATTTTGGTCTTATGGGACCAAACTGCTGAGGTCATCGGTCCCTAGTCTTACACACTACTTAAACCAACTTAAACTAACTTATGCTAAGAACAATACACGCACCCATGGCCGAGGGAAGACTCGAACCTCCGACGGGGAGAGCCGCGCGGACCGTGACAAGGCGTCGCAGACCGCTCGGCCAGTGGTGTTATTTCTACAGCGGTTTGAAAGTTTAATTATAATCATCCTGTATATGAAGACGTATGTGTTAATGTGAACATAGATGTAGATGGTTCAAATGGCTCTGAGCACTATGGGACTTACCATCTGAGGTCATCAGTCCTCTAGAACTTAGAACATCTTAAACCTTACTAGCCTAAGGACATCACACACACCCATGCCTGAGGCAGGATTCGAACCTGCATCCATAGCGGTCGCGCGGTTCCATACTGAAGTTCCTAGAACCATTCGGCCACAACGTGCTGCATGGGAGGTATATACAGAAGGCTAGGCAGAGTGCATGGCGCTCAAGGATCTGGATGGAATTTGGGTGGGGAGGGGGCTTAGCTGAGCGAGAGGCAGGAGCTTATACACAGGATAAAGTTTGTTGCTATTGGCTGCTGGGACCACGTGCTCCAACATGGCGCCCTCACGTTATACGTGGGCCAGGAACATTTTTGTCATTACATCTCGCATTAGAGGGTGTGGTCTCCTCCTAGCGTGATCACTTACAAAAATCTTCGTAAGTCACAGATAAATCTCGCTTATACATACACTCGTCGCGAGAGACGCTTTGTAAATGTATTAAGTCTCACAGACAGGTTGTAACATGCCTCTACCCTTCCTTCCAACTATAACCTGGCCTTGTCCCCCCCCCCCCCTTCCCAGGGCCCTTTTTTTTTCCTCTCCCCTCCTTCTCCCAGAGCGAATTTTCCTCCTCCCCGCCCCCTCCGAGAAGCTGCACCCCATCCTTGCCTCTTTCCTTCCCACATCCCTCCCTACCTGGCCCTCTTCAGCGCGCGCCCCGCCCATCTCCCACCTCTCCTCCTCTCCCCCCCTCCTTTCTTCCAGTCTCCCTAATCTCCTTGCACCTGGCAGATCCTCCGTTTTCATCATCGTCAGTGTGCCACGTCAGGGTTGTGTTTAGTACTGTTTCTCCTGTGCGCCAAGAGGCATGATTTAAATTTTGTGCTGGCCTCGTACTTAGTGTCACTGTCAGTGTTTGTTGTGTGCTACGCCATCCGTCGATAATGCTCCGGTCATACTGTGCCTTGTGTTGTTTTAATTGTCACAGTGTGTGGTTTTTTTTGTGTGCGCTATTTTTTTACGGTTTTTATCTCCATTTTACAGTCACCTCTTTTTTGTCTATTGCCTTCCATGATGTTCCCCCTTTTTTATATCTATGTTCACCATGTTATCTCCTTTGTATATTTTTAAATGTCTTCTGTTGTTTGTTCTATGTCTTTCAGCTGAAGAGAAGCGCATATGCTGGTGCCAGCCCGCCCCGATGGGGAACTGAAATACAATAACGGAAAAAAACTGTAACATGGATAACAGGAGACTGTATGTTACCTTCGAGGTGTAAGGCAAAACGTTGGTTGTGCAAATGTGGATACAGCTGATGTTAGAAATGGATGTTAAATGCGCTCATCGTTGACTGCAAGAGTCAGCGAAACCCAGAAAGACCGCTTTCAAGATGAAATGCACTATATTTAAAACAGCGCTTTGGTATCGTCGTCAGCCTAAATATACAAGCATTGAAATGATTTTATGCCACAAGAACAAAAGAAAGGGAATAGTCACACTAAAGCAAGAATATATCATACTAGTCTTCACAATCCTATAAGGCATCTATTCCGAAGAATAGGAACTGAAAGAATGTGTCCAGGCGTGCTACTAGCCGTTATAATGGCAAGGAAGACTTTTTTTTTGTCATCTGTATTCTACCTGGTTTCATGCAGCTCGCAACGAATTTTCCTCCTGTGCCAAAGACTTCATCTCAGAGTAGATTTTGCAACCTACGTTCTCAACTATTTGTTAGATGTATTCCAATCTCTGTTTTCCTCTACAGTTTTTACGCTCTAGTACCATGGAAATTTTTACCTGATCTCTTAACAGATGTTGTACCACCGTGTCCCTTCTTCTTGACAGTTCTTTCCATACTTTCCTTTCCTCGCCGATTCTCTGGAGAACGTCCTCGTCCCTTACTCTATCTTTCCACCTGATTTTCAACATTCTTCTGTAGTACCACATCTCAAATGCTTTGATTCTCTTCTTTTCCAGTTATCCCACAGTCCATGTTTCACTACCATAAAATGCCGTGCTCCAAACGTATATGCTGAGAAATTTATTCCTCAAATTAAGACCTATGTTTAATACTAGTAGACTTCTTCAGACCAGGAATGCCCTTTTGGGCAGTGCTTGCTCTATCCGTCTGCCTAGGTAGCAGAATTCCTTAACTTCATCTGTTTCGTGATCACCAATCCTGATGTGAAGTTTCTCGCTATTCTCATTTCTGCCATACGCTGACTAATATCGAGCGGACACAAAAATATATAATTATATTGATTAATTTTGATTAGTTAGTCGAATTTGTTAATATTTATGAGACTGAATTTATGTGTAACTGTAATTATTAGATGGAATATTGCGTTTGCCAGCCTGTTTAAGGACAGTAGTTAACAAACTGGTCCTGTTTGATTGAAATTGAGTTTATGTAACAATTAATGAAACGTACGTAGGCGATAACAGTCATTACACTAGAGAGAATTCCATTGAAGTTGCAAATGAGTATTAAGTTTGAATAACTCATTACCATTACACTGAGCACTCTAGAATCATTTGAAACTAAAGTAATTTAAAAGCTGCATCACGTGATGCGTTAATGATCGAGAAATGGGGCCTTAGAATAATGTTTGCTGTCACTATATTTTAGTAAACATTTCGTGCAAATGACTAAAATTCGTTACCAGGAAACATAATTCATTAGTTCAAATGACGTCACAGTAAGATTAAAAAAATAAGACAACGCCAAAAATACAAAAGCAAAGCTCAAAGCTGTTCTAGGCGCCATTTGAACCGTTTGAAAGCTCAGATAGATATGTAATTGATATGTAATAAAGATGTAATAAAGATATGTAATTGAGTAAAACTCTTTAATCACTCTATAAACTTTAACTACAGTTTACCAGAAAAAATGATTTTGTCACTCAACGAACTTGTAGCGACCCCAGCTCGCTGGTCGCACCACACTAACCGGACGGCAGCGTCGCGAACGACCGACCAACGCCGGAAGACGGTGCTCTCGAGTCGCCAGTCGGCCTTTACCTATCGCGGCGTGAGCGTAGGAGTATGTGCGGTTGCCGGAAGCGTGCTATTTCTAGTAACCGTGTTTATACTGTTGTCGATCAGTCTGTATTGTAGACGATCAAGAAAATAAAGTATTAGTACTCTTTGAGAAATGCAATGAATATAGTTACATTTCAGAATTGATGTTCTAATGTCAACTAATTGACAAAATTGATTGAAAGAAAAAAATTAAGTTTTACTTTTTGGTTCGTTTAAGATATTCGTATTAATCCTTTTGTTTTAATAATGTGACATTCGGCTATTTTAACGGTTGGAAAAGGTTTCCTTCTGCTGGTATAAATGACGCAGGAAAATCATTAAACAGGAGAAGGATTTAGATTAAATATCCACTGTATTATTCAAGACTGACTGTACGATATTGACAAGTCTTCCACTTTTCTAAATGTCTGAAATGGTACAGTCTACCCTCCGCCAGGCGCTTCATTGTGAATAGCATGTCTTACTTTGAGATGGGGTTAAGTTGGCACGACGTAATGGTTTCGGGCAACAGTTATTTGGGCGAAGGCACTTCTTTCAATTATTAGCAAATTTTAATATACTTGGGCACACAGTACACTTCTTCCAATAATCCTCTTGAAATTTCCCGTAGAATAAACTTTGTACTTCAGCCCATCCAACAGCCTGCCTCTCACATCCATAACGCCTAGCCATACATTTTGTCACCATGCCGCTTACTTACAGTTACTTGCCGGCGCTTTGATAGTCACTTTTCGTCTGAACTTTTCTGTTCTCAACTTCCGACTCTTAACTCACTCTACCGCGTACCGTAGATACTAGCATCATTCACACTGTATGTTTGGATGTTGTACAATTGAAAGTCAAGAAATACTGCATTCGTTGTAAATTAGTGTGTTGCAGTGTTATATGTTTACCAAAATACCGTACCATAATAAAAATAATAATAAATAAAAATTTCACGCACCTGCCCCCCCAGCCACACACACACACACACACACACACACACACACACACATACACACTCAGTGCCTCGGCACCATCTTTAACTTCATTCCCACTACAGCATCCCACTCTACTCTCAACCTCCGCAGCTCTCATGATCCCTCCTTCAGCCATACAGCGTTTAGAAAGACAGTGTGCAATGTGTTGTAGTATAGGGTATGTGCTGAGAAATGTTGAAATGTAACCTATAAATTGGAAGAAACCTGTACTATGTGCATCTGGTACACAGATGGCCACATGAAAAGGATGAAAGATTACAAGTCAGTGGCTTCCTGGCTTCCATTAATAAGCTAACACTATCTGCTCCATATTATGACTGGAGACATGCGAGACACATTATTTCATCATTTATTTAACTCTGATTACCTAACTTAATTCTGAGTATTGTATTTGATAGAAGAGCAGGGATTGTCTGTCTGAACTAATGGCGCTTTGACCAAGGGAATTCGTGGAAGCCTTGCAGTTCGTTTTTCCTGGAGTTGGGGCGTAACGTGGCAGTCCCCTCGCCACTCGGAGGATTAAATCCGTGGATTACAAGGACAGTAGAGCCACTCGAGTGAGGCTTGCGTGACACTCAAACAAGGACGGGCATTTTTGGTGTTGTCGTGTACGGTACTGTCGTGTCACTCAAACAAGGACGGGATTTTCGGTGTAGTAGTGCACGGTACTGTCCGGCGCCCGGCTAGTGGATTTGAGTCTTAAGGGCTGGCCTGCCACATGATAACATCTGGAGAGAACTTACTATTGTTGAAGAAGCTAGGCCTGCTGCTGTGGGAGCAGAAACTGGTGGAGTTCCTGCCGGGTTGACTTCTCGTGTTGTCAATTATGAGCTGTATAAACAACGCTCTGATTCACCTATCGCCTCTTGACATCAGACGGTAATTTTCTCAAAGAACTCAAAGGACTTTTAGAGGAGATCGTGCGCTTATTAGCCCTCTACTCGATATATTCCGTGCTGGGGAATTATTTAACATTGCAGTTTTACCCCATCGGACAGAAGTAAACGATATTTTACCTGATCGGAGCTTGCTGTCGTGATAGCGCAAACGGGGGAGTTGACCCGATCGTCTTAGAGGCTACTTGACAAGCTCGCTCGCTGATGGGGGAGATCAATCTGGTGTCCTGCGGTGGGACGCCGTCCTGATGCCTTAGCAAGATCCGCAGACTCTGCAGTAGTGCAGATCTCGTGCAGACTCACATCCTAACTTCCATCGGGACAAGGGATTTGTGAGCATATTGTGCAGCACCGGCTCGTCGAGTTAGAGTTTACCATTTTATAAGGGAACACCGATGCCGCAGAGCCGTTAGATTCCAGTCCGAAATGGGTCCTTTCCATTTTAGTTCGGACAACTGACCACTGCATAGTAAAATTCAGAATCGCGTACATTATTCACATCACTGAAGGAATCTATTATCCTTCCCTGGACATCATACTTGTGCTCATTAATTATCTATCATGTTAGACCTGTATTGTCAATCTGTTGGCTTTCTTGTGTACGAGGACTAACTTTTCTAGTAAATCACCAGCTCATTTTTATTTGAATTTCATTTTAAATAGGTGGTGTTTTCTTCATCTCAATTTCATTATCAGTTATTTACAAAATACAGTTATGAACTTATTTTATAGCAATTCCCCATCGTAGGACCTTATGTTATGGCTAAATTTCAGGTAGCCTATCTCCGTTGTGTTAAGTGTATTAACATTTGATCTTAAGCAGTGTGTCGGAGTCTATACAGTTTCTGGCTCCGGTAACGATATATAATTTTACACACGCGGGGTGTTCATAAATTGGCGAACCCTACTAAGGGTTCGGCCTTCGGGAGATTCTACCGGCAATCAGAAAGGAACATAAGTAATTTTACGCAGTCATATGTATTCTATTTTTAAGACACAAATGAATTACAGACTTCTCTTTTTAGTTTTATTCGCAGTCAGAAGGCAAAAATTTATCGTACAACTCTATGTTCTTTTAATAAAACCATTTTGCAAACAACGGTGACAAATGTTATTAGACGCGCGCTAGTTACAGATTACTGCGCCTATTATTGACTGAAGCTTGTACATTTATTATCTTTTATGTTTCGGTGTCCTGTACCACATCTGTTTATTTTTCCTGTTGCGTCGACAATAGCGTCGAACTTTCGGAAGTTCTTTTTTTCCTTCTTTCTTTTTGTGCGATTGGCGTTGGGTATTGCGATTAGAAATTTTATAGCCACGTTAGTTTTTGGCAAATCATTTTTGTTATTCCTCGAAGTTTAAAATTATGCGTAGGTTGTATCCTGTTCGGTAAGATCACGGGAAATAAGGCTCGGTTACAGAAAAAATATGCTGAAGGTAATAGGATAGAGACCACGGAGGGAAATCAGACAGAAATTTTCACAAATAAGGGAGAGGGTCTGACGGCTGTTCCCGCAGAACAGCCGAACTCATGTCAGAGCGACGACCACACAGTTGTTTGGGATCAAATCCAATTTGAGGCAGACGAAGGCGACGTAGTGTCACGGCACGATGAAGGTCTCGCAAACATACCGCACTGCGAGGTTCAGAACGGAGCGAGACCAGTCTCGCGATCGAGTTCGCGAACATCCTCGCGTATCAATAGAACGGAAATCGATCAGAAAGTGGACGACCTATTAACCTTCTTAAAGTAAATGGAAGGCAGGATAATGAAGAGGGAAAAGAAAAGCAACCACAATTTTGGCTGTTAATGGCAACAGAGGGCGGGACTGGAGGTATCCCATAGTGAGCACAGCATGAGGCTGTGGAGAGAAGTCGACATGCTTATTCGACGAGTAACTCACAACAGTGTTGCAGTGGTAATGGTGTCAATACAGAGCAGAGCAATGGCAAATATAAACAAAACAAACATTGCATTATATCAACAACAACAGTTGCTGACGTTGACACTTCTTGGAAAAGGAACCCAAGGAATTTCGCAGAGTGAGAAAGAAGTGGCAAATGAACTATTAGCCTTTCTGGAAGATGAGTCAGTGTAATGCGTGGTGTCGTATACGCTCGGCTGTGCGGACAATGCACATGACAAGCACAACGATGATGATACGCGCTCAGGAAGTTCCTTGTCGGACAGGGAGATACAAATCCCGTCTCCAGTGGAACGCAGTAAACGCAGCAAAGGACAATCGTTCTCCAACGAGCGGGTACTAAACATAACTACGTACGTGGAAGATCAGCCGCAGCCTAGTAAAAAATAAATAAATAAATAAATAAATAAATAAAATAAATAAAATAAAAAAATAAAAAAATTGTGAACAGATTTCGAACAAGTCCACAGCAATATGACCGCATAGTGCATAAGAAAACCTGCGGATATTCAATTTGTTAAAAAAATTGGTGTTTGTGAGTTTTGAGGATGGTCGATACAATTTACAGATTGTGCATGATAGTGACCTACTACATTATGCACATCAAATGGCGCACGACATAGATTACAGTGATTTCAAGGGAAACAATGGATGGTTCCGTAAGTTCAGAGAGTGCTACAGAATTGGGAGCCGTAAGACCATGAAATTTCAACAATGCCTCAACTTGACGATGCAGAGTAAACTGCGGAAACGGCTCGAAAATTTGTAGATGACGCAACAAACTTACGGCATCGTTCGGTAAGCGATTTGTTTCCAAGTCCCACCAGCAGGGATTTGGAGAAGAAACGCATATAAAAGAAATCCTGGAAATTAGGGGTACCAACACAGTTGTATCAAGATCAACTAATGTCAATGTCTTTACACAGTCATATACAATTAGCCGACTGTTAATATGGACGCTAAATTGGCTGGAAAGTTATTTACTGTGCTGCCAGAAGTTAGAAGTGCTCTACTCCCTACTATACTTTCTTGTGTGCGTTCTCTTGTAAGGGCAGTAGGGAATATTTATGTCACAGCCAGCAAGAGTGGAAAATGTGTGTAAAAGGACTGCATCCATGGTATGAGCATTGCTTTTGGCCAATAGCTGGTCAAAATAACTTGCTATTTCTTCATTCTTGGTCTATGTATAAAAACCCTACTCCTTTAGAACAAATTTTCTCTCCTGAAAAGTGTGTGCCATTTCAATTCATACCAGCCGGAACCAATGGACAAATCCAGACTCTGGATGTTTGCTTCTTTCCGTACCTATAAAACATATGCCGTAATATCTGCAGCTATGCCTTGAAGGATAGCCAGTCTCACGATAACCTCCACGACAGACTGTTTCGCATTCGGTTCAAAATGGTTCAAATGGCTCCAAGCACTATGGGATTTAACATCTGAGGTCATCAGTCCCCTAAAACTTAGAACTACTTAAACCTAACTAACCTAAGGACATCACACACATCCATGTCCGAGGCAGGATTCGAACTTGAGACCGTAGCGGTCGCGTGGTTCCAGACTGAAGCGCCTAGAACCGCTCGGCCACAAAGGTCGGTTCGCATTCGGTTGCATCCCATCACATTTCATCAGTTCTCGCCAACCCATTATACCAATGTCATGTTGTACGCATTATTTAAGAGTGGATACCTAGCTGAACGTCGTGCACAGTTTATAACTCCTAAGGAGTTCGCCTTCTATCGTGATGCTGCGAATTTTTGTGATCACTGTATCATGCCATTTTTCATTCGAAGTTCATGGTGCAAGTTAATGATTTGTTTTGAACATTTCTTGAATGTCGACGATATGCATTTTGCGAAGTGTGGTACTGCATACATCCCATAGGGGCTTTATCTCTGTACTTCCTAGACATTCGTCTTCTGTCACCCTCCTGATGCAAATGGTGGATCATTAGCAGCTAACAAAAACTGTTCAAATGTGTGTGAAATCTAATGGGACTTAACTGCTAAGGTCATGAGTCCCTAAGCTTACACATTACTTAACCTAAATTATCCTAAGGACAAACACACACACACACACACACACACACACACACACACACACACACCCATACCAGAGGGAGGACTCGAACCTCCGCCGGGACCAGCAGCACAGTCCATGACTGCAGCGCCTCAGACCGCTCGGCTAATCTCGCGCGGCTAGCAGCTAACATGTTTCCTGTCATAAGTGTTAACATAGCACTTTCAAATGAGCCTTACTAAAGATTGAACTTGTGACCTCGTACTCAACGGGTTCTTTCTAATTTAGCTAGATGGAGTGCGGGGCGTTGTAAGCGCGGAAATTCAACCTACGTTAGAAACGGGACAAAAACATCAATATCTTGCTTTGTTGTTAAGAACAGTCTACCTTGGCACGGCCACTTAGATTAAGAACTTATGAATAGTGCTCCGGACTTTTTTTTTTTTTTACATATTTTCCTTCCCTCTAACGTTATTAACAGAAGACAAAATGATTATGTCGCAGTTTAGAAAAGATGAGAAGGATGATCAGTAGTGATAACCATCTCTGTACATAATGGAACACATTGCTACAAAAATGTCGAAAGGTCAAAAGAGTGTGAGTATGCCCACTAAAATGTATGAGTCTTCCTGTTTAATTTAGAGTACCCATGTATATCCTTTTGCACTTTGTTCATTTACATGCTTGTATGTGTAATTCAAGCTGTCGGGAGACCGGTGTATGTCGATCCGTATCCGGGGAAACATAAGGATTGAGGATGACACGGCGGCCGGTCGGCACCGTTGGGCCTTCAACGCCTGTTCGGACTGTGTTTGTTTGTTTGTTTGTATGAACATAATTATGGAACGAAGGAAACTGCGGTTCGTCGATCACCGATGATGTCACACCAGCAGTCGACCAGCACAAAGTCGCTGCTCGTCAACGCAGTACCGCCGTCGACGAAGGTCCGGACGTGGCTCGGGCCGCGCCTCCAGGGAGTTGCAGGGCGCCACTGCCGCCTAGTGGTTCTGAAATACGGCCGCAAGGGACGAGCGCAGCAGTTCCGTCTCAAGTTAAGATCGAGTCAACTTCTGCTTCCAGTGGACACAGTCTTCGCGTCGTGGCTCTGCCGAGCACATGTTAGAGTCATATATTCAGAGTGTTTAGGTGTGTCTAACGGGTAGTGTTAATAACAACTGCATTTAGAGAGTGAGACCTACAGAATTTCCATGTCACGCAGCCCAGTGTCCTCGATTGCTTCTTTGTTTACTGTGGAAATCGAGAGTTACTGTATACTTGTGTAAATAATTCTACGCGTGCTCCCGTCAGTCACAGCATTGGAGAGCTATAAAGATAAGAGTCATTAACTACTAAGTAATGTGTTGTGTTATTTGACTATGAGTGTTAGTCGACTGTTCTCTTTTTCTACCTGCCCATACAAAAGGAGAATACAACAGAAAACTCTAATGAAATTTAAAGATTTTACAGTATTGCAGAAAAAAGTCAGGTACACGACTATACATGTGTTGATCGACCTACTGATAATTTGGAAGAGATGAAGACTGAATCGAGAAACTTTCAGTTGGACAGCTTCTTTTGCTCCATTGAAGAGTAACTTCACATAGCCGGCCGCTGTGTTAGTTAGGTTTAGTAGTTCTAAGTTTTAGGGGACTGATGCCCTCACATGTTATGTCCCATAGTGCTCAGAGCCATTTGAACCATTTTTTTACCGCAAGTCAGTATGTGGTCTCGTTCTCAAATGGTTCAAATGGCTCTGAGCACTATGGGACTTAACTTCTGAGGTCATCAGTCCCCTAGAACTTAGAACTACTTAAACCTAACTAACCTAAGGACATCACACACATCCATGTCCAAGGCAGGATTCGAACCTGCGACCGTAGCGGTCCCGCGGTTCCAGAATGTAGTGCCTAGAACCGCACAGCCATCGCGGTCGGCCATTCTCAAATACTGGGTGACTAAAGGATGGGTACTTAATCTTATCCATTGTTTGCAGTGTTTCTTTCGTGACTGTATTATTATCGTATTAATAAAGAATAACTGCCTTCAGCCACAAATCGTGATTTTATTATAATGCACAATGCATTTCGTGCCCTGGGGTCTCATCTTCAGATGCTTTGACAGTCTACATCAACTTCACATTTCGTTTAATTGTGGGCCAGGCAAGATATTAAAATTTCTTTCTCCACAAACAACAAACAGGGACACAACTTATCTCACACAGTAAACGTAAACATTCCTATACCAGAACAAAGTGGAGTGTACAAATTACAGTGTAACAGATGCCCTGCATTTTACATAGGCAAAACAGAAAGAACTTTCCATACACGTAGCAAGAGGTCACTGATGCGTTTAGATTTAACCACTTTGATAAATCTACAAAAGCTAACCATATGTACCTTAAAAGACACAGACTAGGTGACATCTGTAATAGCGTAACTATATTCCATATAGCAAACAATGGTAAAAGCTTGATCTGCTAGAGCAATTAGAAATAATGTTACACATAGAAAAAGCTTCTGAATACTTTTTTAATGAACAAACAGAGTTCAGCAGTCGCAAATTTTTCAGTAATTTTAAAAGTTTATTTCCTCTCACAGAAACAGGTATGTAATAATGTGAGCACTTCATGTTCTGCAACTACGCTGTTTAAAAGAAATTGTGTGTTTGTACATAAACATTCTCCAGGTCCAGACACCTACTACTGAAAAATTAAGTTATTTTCCGATTTGTCATACTTTTATAAACATATATTTCAAATGCGGCATTTTGCAATATAACAATGTGATCTTGCCATGTCCAGAATTAAACGAATTGTGAAGTTGATACAGACTGTCAAAGCACCTGAAGATAAGCCTCTAGGGCTCGAAATGCATCGTGCGTTATAATAAAATCGCGATTTGTGGCTGAAGGCTGTTGTTCTTTATTGTTACTAAGGTATGGGTTTTCGTGCATTTAAGGTTACACTTCATTTTCACGTCCACCCATTTGGTAAGTAAGTGGTTTTACCCGACAGCGATTGTTGCGTGACAGTAAGGTAATGTGTACCAAGTTTGATTGAAATAGATCCAGTGATTGTGCAGAAAATGTGGTATACAGACACACATGTTGAAACGGTCCAGTCGCATTAATGTGACCACCACATACGTTCGACGTCGACGGAATGTGACATCACTAACAGTACAGAGTATTCGAAGCGTGTCGTGTGAGGGGGTTGGGGAAGTGGAAATAGTGCTGTCGTTGTCGTAATGCAGAAATGAAACGGAGCGTTTTATCTGACGTCCAAAAGGGCATGATTACTGGCTTTTGGGCCAAGGGTGGAAGCATTTCCTAAGCGGTTAATTTTGTAAACCGTTCAAGCACCGCCGTGGTTAAAGTATATACCGTGCATGGCAAAATTGCGCTACGAAACCCGGAGCTGAGGGACGTTTGTTGGACGAGAGGCCATAATGACAATAGTTACAGGCGAATATACGTGCAACTGACCGTCCAGATGAACAACAGGACTACCAGCAGCATCTACTCAACGACCGTTCAGCGAGTGTTGCTGCATAAGGGCTTCTGCTGAAGGCGCCTAGTTAATGCAACCATGCTGACCGCTATTCACTGGCGGTGAAGGCTGGAATTTGCAACTGGACGTCCACTGAGTAGTGACAGGTGGCCCTTCCAGATGAATCGTGTTTTATGCTGCATCAGACAGATGGCCGTTAAGGTGTGTGGCGTTGGTTGGTAGGTTGATTTAGGGGATGAGACCACCCAGCAAGGTCATCGCTCTCATCGAATTAGGGAAGGATGGAGAGGGAAGTAGGCCGTGCCCTTTCAAACCAACCATCTGGACATTTGCCTAAAGCGACTTAACGGAAATCACGGGAAACCTAAATCAGGATGGCCGGACTCGGGTTTGAACCCTCGTCCTCCCGAATGCGAATCTAGTTTGCTAACGACTGCGCCACCTCTCTCGGTGTGTATGGCGTGAAACGTCTGAAAGCAAATAAATGTTGTTGTTGTTGTTGTCTTCAGTCCTGAGACTGGTTTGATGCAGCTCTCCATGCTACTCTACCCTGTGCAAGCTTCTTCATCTCCCAGTACCTACTGCAACCTACATCCTTCTGAATCTGCTTAGTGTATTCATCTATTGGTCTCCCTCTACGATTTTTACCCTACACGCTGCCCTCCAATACTAAATTGGTGATCCCTTTATGCCTCAGAACATGTCCTACCAACCGATCCCTTCTTCTGGTCAAGTTGAGCCACAAACTTCTCTTCTCCCCAATCCTATTCAATACTTCCTCATTAGTTATGTGATCTACCCATCTAATCTTCAGCATTCTTCTGTAGCGCCACATTTCGAAAGCTTCTATTCTCTTCTTGTCCAAACTATTTATCATCCATGTTTCACTTCCATACATGGCTACACTCCATACAAATACTTTCAGAAATGACTTCCTGACACTTAAATCTATACTCGATGTTAACAAATTTCTCTTCTTCAGAAATGCTTTCCTTGCCATTGCCAGTCTACATTTTATATCCTCTCTACTTCGACCATCATCAGTTATTTTGCTCCCCAAATAGCAAAACTCCTTTACTACTTTAAGTGTCTCATTTCCTAATCTAATTCCCTCAGCATCACCCGACTTAATTCGACTACATTCCATTATTCTCGTTTTGCTTTTGTTGATGTTCATCTTACATCCTCCTTTCAAGACATTGTCCATTCCATTCAACTGCTCTTCCAAGTCCTTTGCTGTCTCCGAGAGAGCTACAATGTCATCGGCGAACCTCAAAGTTTTTATTTCTTCTCAATGGATTTTAATACCTACTCCGAATTTTTCTTTTGTTTCCTTTACTGCTTGCTCAATATACAGATTGAATAACATCGGGGAGAGGCTACAACCCTGTCTCACTCCCTTCCCAACCACTGCTTCCCTTTCATGTCCCTCGACTCTTATTACTGCCATCTGCTTTCTGTACAAATTGTAAATAGCCTTTCGCTCCCAGTATTTTACCCCTGCCTCCTTCAGAATTTGAAAGAGAGTATTCCAGTCAACATTGTCAAAAGCTTTCTCTAAGTCTACAAAGGCTAGAATCGTAGGTTTGCCTTTCCGTAATCTTTCTTCTAAGATAAGTAGTAAGGTCAGTATTGCCTCACGTGTTCCAGTATTTCTACGGAATCCAAACTGATCTTCCCCGAGGTCAGCTTCTACTAGTTTTTCCATTCGTCTGTAAAGAATTCGAGTTAGTATTTTGCAGCTGTGGCTTATTAAACTGATTGTTCGGTAATTTTCACATCTGTCAACACCTGCTTTCTTTGGGATTGGAATTATTATATTCTTCTTGAAATCTGAGGGTATTTCACCTGTTTCATACATCTTGCTCACCAGATGGTACAGTTTTGTCAGGACTGTCTCTCCCAAGGCCGTCAGTAGTTCCAATGGAATGTTGTCTACCCTGGGGGCCTTGTTTCGACTCAGGTCTTTGAGTGCTCTGTCAAACTCTTCACGCAGTATCGTATCTCCCATTTCATCTTCATCTACATCCTCTTCCATTTCCATAATATTGTCCTGAAGTACATCGCCCTTGTATAGACCCTCTATGTACTCCTTCCACCTTTCTGCTTTCCCTTCTTTGCTTAGAACTGGGTTTCCATCTGAGCTCTTGATATTCATACAAGTGGTTCTCATTGCTCCAAAGGTCTCTTAAATTTTCCTGTAGGCAGTATCTATCTTACCCCTAGTGAGATAAGCCTCTACATCTTTACATTTGTCCTCTAGCCATCCCTGCTTAGCCATTTTGCACTTCCTGTCGATCTCATTTTTGAGACGTTTGTATTCCTTTTTGCCTGCTTTATTTACTACAATTTTATATTTTCTCCTTTCATCAATTAAATTCAATATTTCTTCTGTTACCCAAGGCTTTCTACTAGCCCTCGTCTTTTTACCTACTTGATCCTCTGCTGCCTTCACTACTTCATCCCTCAAAGCTACCCATTCTTCTTCTACTGTATTTCTTTCCCCCATTTCTGTCAACTGTTTCCTTATGCTCTCCCTGAAACTCTGTACAACCTCTTGTTCTTTCAGTTTATCCAGGTCCCATCTCCTTAAATTCCCACGTTTTTGCAGTTTCTTCAGTTTTAATCTACGGTTCATAAACAATAGATTGTGGTCAGAGTCCACATCTACCCCTGGAAATGTCTTACAATTTAAAACCTGGTTCCTAAATCTCTGTCTTACCATTATATAATCTAACTGATAGAAGCGTCCAGGCTGCAGGGCATTCCCTGTAAGATCTCGTCATTCTGGAAGGCACAATGCTTCAACACACGTATGTTTCTGTCATTGGGGTCAATGTCCACCCCTTTGTTTCTCCTCAGCACAGTGCCTACATCTACCTGTACATCAACATGGATACTCTATAAATTACATTTTAATACCTAGCAGAGGATTCATCGAACCACCTTCACAATTCTATATTATTCCAATCTCGTATAGGGTGCGGAAAGAATGAACAGCTATATCTTTCCGTACGAGCTCTGATTTCCTTTAATTTATCGTCGTAATCGTTCCTCCCAACAAAATATTTTCGCATTCGGAGGAGAAAGCTGGTGATGGAATTTCATGAGAAGATTCCGTCGCAACGAAAAACGCCTTTCTTTTAATCATGTCCAGCCCAAATCCTGTATCATTTCTGTGACACTCTCTCCCATATTTCGCGATAATAGAAACGTGCTGCCGTTTTTTGGACTTTTTCGATGTACTCCGTCAGTCCTATCTAGTAAGGATCCCACACCACTCAGCAGTATTCTAAAAGAGGACGGACAAGCGTAGTGTAGGCAGTCTCCTTAGTAGGTCCGTTACATTTTCTAAGTTTCCTGCCAATAAGACGCAGTTCTTGGTTTGAATTCCCCACAAAATTTTCTGTGTGTTCCTTCCAATTTACGTTGTTCGTAATTGTTATACCTAGGTATTTAGTTGAATTTACAGCTCTTAGATTGGGCTGATTTATCGTGTAACCGAAGTTTAACGAGTTCCTTTTAGCACTCATGTGGATGACCTCACACTTTTCGTTATTTAGGCTCAACTGCAACTTTTCGCGCCATTCAGATATCTTTTCTAAATCGTTTTGCAGTTTCTTTTGATCTTCTTATGCCTTTATTAGCCGATAAACGACAGCGTCATCTGCAAACAACCAAAGGCTGCTGCTCAGATTGTCACCAAAATCGTTAATATAAATAAGGAACACCAAAGGGCCTATAACGCTACCTTGAGGAACGCCAGAAATCACTTTTGTTTTATTCAATGACTTTCCGTCAGTTGCTACGAACTGTGACCTCTCTGACAGGAAATCACAAATGTAGTCACATAACTGAGGCGATATTCCATAAGCGCGCTATTTCACTATGACCCGCTTGTGTGGTACGGTGTCAAAAACCTTCCGGAAATCCAGAAATGCAGAATCGATCTGAAATCCCTTGTCAGTAGCACTCACCACTTCATGTGAATAAAGAGCTAGTTGTGTTTTACAGGAACGATGTTTTCTAAACCCATGTTGACTGTGTGTCAATAGACCGTTATCTTCGAGGTAATTCATAATGTTCGAACACAATATATGTTCTAAAATCCTAGTGCATATCGACGTTAACGATATGGGCCTGTAATTTAGTGGATTACTCCTACTACCTTTCTTGAATATTGGTGTGATCTGTGCAACTTTCCAGTCTTTGGGTACGGATCTTTCGTCGAGCGAACGTTTGTATATGATTGTTAAGTATGGAGCTAATGCGTCAATACACTCAGAAAGGAACATAATTGGTACACAGTCTGGACCAGAAGACTTGCTTTTATTAAGCCATTTAAGTTGCTTCACTACTCCGAGGATATTTACTGCTACGTTACTCATGTTTGCAAGTGTTCTCGATTCATATTCTGGAATATTTACTTCGTCTTCTTTTGTGAAGGCATGTCGGAAGTCTGTGTTTAGTAACTCTGCTTTGGCAGCACTGTCTTCGATAGTATCTCCATTGTTATCGTACAGAGAAGGCATTGATTGTTTCTTGCCGCTAACATACTTCACTTACGACCAGAATATCTTTGGATTTTCTTCCAGGTTTCGAGACAAAGTTTCGTTGTGGAAACTGTCATAAGCATCTCTCATTGATTGCGTGCTAAATTTCGAGCTTCTGTAAAAGGTCGATAATGTTGGGGATTTTGCGTCTGTTTAAATTTGGCACGTTTGTTTCGTTGTTTGCTGCAATGGTGTCCTAACACTTTTGTGTACCAAGGAGGATCAGCTCCTTCGTTTGTTAATTTATTTACTATAAATCTCTCAATTGCTGCCGATACTACATCTTTGAATTCAAGCCACATCTGGTCTACACTTACATTATTAATTTGGAATGAGTGGAGATTGTCTCTCAGGAAGGCGTCAAGTGAATTTTTATCTGCTTTTTTGACTGGGTATATTTTTCTCTTATTTTTCGAGGATGTGGGATTACAGTATTCAATGTCGCTGCGACAACCCTGTGTTCACTAATCCCTGAATAGGTTTTGATGATCGTTATTAACTCAGGATTATTTGTGTGTTTTCACAACCGTTTACTATTCGCGTGTCATCTATGAGCAGGACAATGGAACGTCTCACACAGCTCTCGGGGTGCGAGAGTAATTCTAAGTGCACCAGGATGCGTTTACCACACTCCCCTGGCCACCACACTCCCCGAACCATGAATCCGTCGGACCACCTCGATAGGGGTGTAAGCGATGGGGGATCCTCAACTGGGGAACACAGTGCAGCTGGCCACGGCATTGATTGGATATGGCATGACTCTCCATCTGTGTCGGTACCGTTCAGAACCTCGTTGCCTCTTTTCCTGCAGGTCTCTCAGCAGTCCGCACTGCAAAATGTGGCTATTCAGGTTTTTGATAGGTCACAATAATGTGTCCGGACCATGTATGGTATGTATGGCTAAGAATCAGTCGTTTAATAAGTAGTGATAACAAGTTACGAAAATTTATAACGTGAGAAGATTAATTTTCACGTACAGTTTATTTGGAATTAGAGTACAATGATTGCGAAATTCTGCAGCTGTTGGTAAATGCACAGTGAGAGGCCTCATACATTGCTACTGTGATATGGCGAATCTTCTGTAACGATTCCCCAGCAGGTCATCCTGGTTGTCAAACAACGCCGTAACGTCTGTATCGGATAAGCTGATGAGTTAAGACCAAAGCTCTGATCTAGCCAACAGAGTTCACTCATTTCTGTTTCACTAGGATTTTCGATTAATGCTTAATTTTCAGCAACAGCATTGTTGAGTTCAGAACAAAAAGGTGAAAGTGTTGGTCTATTGTCTAGGTCTGGATAATAGAGCGGTTAAAGATAGGCTGATTTCTAATGTTAAATGTAATAATGAAATATAGTCATGCATATAGTGTGTTTTTTGATGTCTGACACATAATGGATCGGGCCTCAAGAGTTCATACTGACCTCATGAAAAGGTGAGGATATATGTAGTATGTGTGTTCTATTTTAGTTGTGGGAAGCCCTGTCCTCGTACTCCTTATTAAAGCATCAACGAGAAATTTATTTTACCACAAAATAGTGCAAACAGGTGATAGTATAGTATAAACAATCCAAAGAATGCAGAAAGCAAACGACTGCAGCATGCATAACGGCAGACAAAATTGTTCTTCGTTTTTTCAACGTAACAGATTTGCACACACATTCCGACAACTGATTAATGTGCTCCGCAGAGGAACTAACCATCTCTGGCATCAATACGAGCCTGACAACGACGGGGCATGCTGTGAATGGTGTCTTCATTCTTATGTTGAGGCAGTAACGCCCATTCTTCCTGCAGAACTGGTCGCAGTCTTGGAAAGTGGTTGGTGGATGCTGACGTGATGCAAGCCGTCTCCCTAGTGAATCCCAGACATGATTTATGGAATTCAAATCGGGAGAGCGAGCAGATCACGCCATGCGTGCAATATCTTCCGTTTCAAAGAAAACATCAACCACGCGTGCACTATGAGGTCGAGCGTTATCGTCTATCAATACGACGTCTAGGCCCACAGCAACTCGCAGCAACGGGAGCTGAGTTCCCTAGGTCTCGTCACGGTACCTGACAGCAGCTAAACCTTGCCGATTCACCCTTAGGATTTCAGGAATATGGCTTCCAGTGTAAACATAATCTCTGCACACACCATTAGGAATCCTCCTCGATCTCGGACTCTTTCCACAATGTTTTGGTCCCGAAATCGTATTCCACGTTCCCTCCTGACCCGAACCCATCGAGAATTACTCTCCAGACTAAATCGGAACTCATCTATGAAAACAACATTGGCCCAATCTTGGGCCGCCCAGGTGGCATGTTATGACTCCATTCTAGTCGTTCCTTCTGTAAAGACGCATCAGAGGTCGACATACAGCATGTCTATGACAATAAAGGTCACTCTGCTGAAGCCTTCTGCACACCGTCTGTCTCGATACAACATGTCCCATGGATGCTGTGAGCTCAAGTGCCACTTGCCGTGCAGTACTAAGGCGGTAATGTCGCACGCTTACGCTCCCCTCTTCTGAAGTCACACGTGGTCGGCCCTGCACTGATCTGTGGGATATACTTTCGGTCTCTACAAACTGTCGCTCATCCGAGAAACAAAGGAACGAATGATATTAACCTATCTGGCCAAATCAGTTTGCAACAATTCTGCTTCCTTTCGTTCTATGGTCCTCCACCGCACTGAGTCTGGTAGACATATTCTTGTGCCATACTGAACCGTCTGGGACTGCGTACAACACAGCGATTGTGGATGTGGAGCTAAACGCTTCCTCGTTTCAAAAGTGAACTGAAGTCATCATTGGCATGGTTGTCCGTTGATCAGAATACCATCTTCAGTGCAGGATACGATCGTAGGCACGTCTGATAGTCAGTTTGTCTGATTATATCGTGAATTAGGCACAGGAATGGGAAATAGCGGTTCGTTGCTTTAAACTGGACCCTAGTGCATGACTACTCATAATAAGCTTTACGCGGAGTCTATGTCTTCTCATGCCTACCTCCAAGTAGCAGTCGTCAGATATTGATCTCATCGGAGATTAAGTATAAAATATAAGCTTTTGAAGCATGACTTCTCTTTCCCTGACGTAACTTACTTACCTAGAGGCTAACATAACAGTGGGCTTCTCTTTGTATGTGTAGTTTCATACACGACTGCTACTGAAAGCTTTACCAAGTTTCGGTCATATAATTACTGGCACGCCTTGAGGTGATACAGCAGTAAAATGTTATGCATTTACAAGGAGTGGTCAGTTTAGTGTCAGAAGTGACACGCTGCTACAAATCAGGCAGATAATCCCTTGATTATCGCCGTGTTATTTGGAGTATGTCGTTGTGCTACTGTCCATCGATAAACAAGCGTAGCCAGCCGGAGTGGCCGAACGGTGGCTACAGTCTGGAACCATGTGACCGCTGCGGTCGCAGGTTCGAATCCTGCCTCGGGCATGGAGGTGTGTGATGTCCTTAGGTTAGTTAGGTTTAAGTAGTTCTAAGTTCAAGGGGACTCATGACCACAGCAGTTAAGTCCCATTGTGCTCAGAGCCATTTGAACCATTTAAACAATCGTAGCGGCACTGGTGTGTAGTAGGCGTACTATTGGCCTATGCTGGGTGCCTCGTAATATCAATCCATAAGCCTGCAGTGAGCGAAATAAGTTGAAAAGGGGCACATTACCGAATCGTTTGGTCGTATTATCCCATTTATCATCACCTAGATCATTCAATCCACTTTTAACAGTCTATGGGCGATGCCCACAGGTTGGCAAGCTCAGCTGCTGCCACTTGGACAAGCTGTTGCATGTCCTGGCATCTACCCTCACCACTATTCCCGCCACAAACATCGAACCACGAATCACCAGCACCTCCGTTTGCAGGAATTTCATCAAAGCGCCCTTTTGAGCGATGCCGACTGGACGAAGTTGTCCCTGGAGACGAGTTCAGGTTGCGTTACAGCACTGAATCTGGCTGTGAGTGAATTACCGTGGTGAGTATTCAATGCCACATTTAATGTGTTATGTCACCACGCTCCCTCTTCTGGTGTGCTGGTCCAACGACCGACGTATATGACACGGAGTCAACAGGAGGGACAGTGACGTGGCTACGCTATGTAAAAAATGTCCTAAGACTTAGTGTCTTGTCCTTCACGACAGTTCTTCCAGCAACGATTTGTAGTGGGATAATTCGCAGTCACTAAATATAGCTTGTCACGGGCTTGTCTTAGGAACAGTGTCAGTGAATGGCGTACAATAGTGCAACGTCTCGGCAACAGAACATGTGTGGGACAATCTGTACGACAGCTGCATCGTCCTCATAACGCCCAGAATGTAGAGATCCAGCTGCATCGAAGATAATGGAAGATGCCGCAGACAATCATCCAGAACCTATATGATTTTAGCACGCCCACGTCGTAACCTGTATCCCACATAGAGCCAGTCCATCACGTTCCTAAAGCCACACTTCATGCGCTAAAATATTCCGTAATAAACAATTCACTTACTTTCATACTGCAATGAGTTGCTTATATAAACGGTGTTCTGCTCTAGATAAGATTTCTGGGGATTCCATTAATTCTTCTGGATGTCTGACGTTTTTATTTTTATTTTGTTGTTGTTGTGGTCTTCCGTCCAGAGACTGGTTTGATGCAGAATATGCCCTAACAACCGATCCCTTCTTCTAGTCAAGTTGTGCCATAAATTTCTCTTCTCTCCAATTCTATTCAGTACCTCCAAATTAGTTATATTATCTACCCATCTAATCTTCAGCATTCTTCTGTAGCACCACATTTCGAAAGCTTCTATTCTCTTCTTGTCCAAACTATTTATCGTCCACGTTTCACTTCCATACATGGCTACACTCTATACAAATACTTTGAGAAACGACTTCCTGATACTTAAATCTATACTCGATGTTAACAAATTTCTCTTCTTCAGAAACGCTTTCCTTGCCATTGCCAGTCTACATTTTATATCCTCTATACTTCGACCATCATCAGTTATTTTGCTCCCCAAATAGCAAAACTCATTTACTACTTTAATCATCTCATTTCCTAATCTAATTCCCGCAGCATTACCCGATTTAATGCGACTACTTTTTTAAATTAATTAATCTATTTATTTTACAGTGAATGAATTTCAAAACTGTCATACGTTCAAAATAGGGTGCAGGAGGCAATGCATTCAACAAACATAATATGTTGCGAAAAGAGTTTGTACCTTCCATAAAGATTAAAGCTTTGTTGTGAAATTTACACGTCCACAGCAAAACAATATGCAGTAATTAAAATTACTGTAATGGCCGTTCCTTACATATTTGAGCACGCTAGCTCCGGGAAAGTCATGATGACAGTTTTTTTTTTTTACTGCAAAGGCCCGCTGATCTTTCACTTTCTGGAACATGACGCTAAAATTAAAGCACAGAGGTGCGTGGGCTCTGTGCAAACACTGAAACGCGCCATAAGTCTACACGCCCAGGAATGTTGACGGACGGAATCATTCTGTTACTGGATAATGCCCTCCCACATGTTGCCAAGACTGTTTCGACTACGCTGCAGAAGTTTCTGTGGGAAGCCCTTAACGTGTCCTCCATGCAGTTCCGATCTCTCCCCGTACGATTAACTTATTTTTAAAGCCATGGAGAAAGACATTCGTGCCCGTCAATTTGCTTCGGACGAAGCGATGCACACCTGGGTACAATCACGGTTCTTAGGCAACGGCAAGCATTTATTCATGAAGACTCTGACCGTCTTGTGCCGCAGTAGGATAAATGTATGAACAGTTGTGGCGCTTATTTTTGGGATAATACACTCCTGGAAATGGAAAAAAGAACGCATTGACACCGGTGTGTCAGACCCACCATACTTTCTCCGAACACTGCGAGAGGGCTGTACAAGCAATGATCACACCCACGGCACAGCGGACACACCAGGAACCGCGGTGTTGGCCGTCGAATGGCGCTAGCTGCGCAGCATTTGTGCACCGCCGCCGTCAGTGTCAGCCAGTTTGCCGTGGCATACGGAGCTCCATCGCAGTCTTTAACACTGGTAGCATGCCGCGACAGCGTGGACGTGAACCGTATGTGCAGTTGACGGACTTTGAGCGAGGGCGTATAGTGGGCATGTGGGAGGCCGGGTGGACGTACCGCCGAATTGCTCAACACGTGGGGCGTGAGGTCTCCACAGTACATCGATGTTGTCGCCAGTGGTCGGCGGAAGGTGCACGTGCACGTCGACCTGGGACCGGACCGCAGCGACGCACGGATACACGCCAAGACCGTAGGATCCTACGCAGTGCCGTAGGGGACCGCACCGCCACTTCCCAGCAAATTAGGGACACTGTTGCTCCTGGGGTATCGGCGAGGACCATTCGCAACCGTCTCCATGAAGCTGGGCTACGGTCCCGCACACCGTTAGGCCGTCTTCCGCTCACGCCCCAACATCGTGCAGCCCGCCTCCAGTGGTGTCGCGACAGGCGTGAATGGAGGGACGAATGGAGACGTGTCGTCTTCAGCGATGAGAGTCGCTTCTGCCTTGGTGCCAATGATGGTCGTATGCGTGTTTGGCGCCGTGCAGGTGAGCGCCACAATCAGGACTGCACACAACCGAGGCACACAGGGCCAACACCCGGCATCAAGGTGTGGGGAGCGATCTCCTACGCTGGCCGTACACCTCTGGTGATCGTCGAGGGGACACTGAATAGTGCACGGTTCATCCAAACCGTCATCGAACCCATCGTTCTACCATTCCTAGACCGGCAAGGGAACTTGCTGTTCCAACAGGACAATGCATGTCCGCATGTATCCCGTGCCATCCAACGTGCTCTAGAAGGTGTAAGTCAACTATCCTGGCCAGCAAGATCTCAGGATCCGTCCCACATTGAGCATGTTTGGGACTGGATGAAGCGTCGTCTCACGCGGTCTGCACGTCCAGCACGAACGCTGGTCCAACTGAGGCGCCAGGTGGAAATGGCATGGCAAGCCGTTCCACAGGACTGCATCCAGCATCTCTACGATCGTCTCCATGGGAGAATAGCAGCCTGCATTGCTGCGAAAGGTGGATATACACTGTACTAGTGCCGACATTGTGCATGCTCTGTTGCCTGTGTCTATGTGCCTGTGGTTCTGTCAGTGTGATCATGTGATGTATCTGACCCCAGGAATGTGTCATTAAAGTTTCCTTTTCCTGGGACAATGAATTCACGGTGTTCTTATTTCAATTACCAGGAGTGTAAATAGATTACTTACTTTTATTGCATCTGACACGTTTTGATTTGATTGTCTCAGATAATAATGGATTTTGGAGGAAATGAAGATGTGTAAAGCAAACACTTAAGTCAATGGAAACTAAAACTAACGAAACCAGAGGTCATTTGAAGTTATACAATACCTCGGTGCACAGTAAAACCTGAACACGTATCCTGCAACAGTGTTTAGTGTGATGTGCGCAGCTTTCAACAATCTAAATAACCAAATTACTTCTCTCTACTCACCGTGGTTTAAATAGGTGGCTTTGTCTGTGACAAAAAAAGAAAGAAAACTGCTGCTTGTGAACTATATCTCCTTCGTATGCTCTTCATGTCACCTCTTCGCCAAAGCTACCCTGCATATTTCTATATGTTCACTGCTGCTATAATGGATTCTTTTCCTCTATTAAAACGTTGGCCTTACTCTCTGATGGGCTCCTTTTCCTGAAACGTTCCCAGCCAGAGACGGGATCTGCGTGAACAAATACTCATTTATCTGTCCGAAATTATTTCGTATTTAGGACAGTCTTCCATCCAAACCCAGCCTCCACGCCATGCCATGTTCAGCGTAAACTGATACGAACTAACTCAAACTTTCTTTTACTGAATTCGTTCTTAATTTAACTTGTTCAGCGAATATTAGGGGCGAGATAGTCTGCCGCTCGCGGAGGGCTGTTCTGCTGTATGCTGAATTATTCTCTAAGTGAAATCTGGTATGAGGCGGAAAGTCAACTCAGCTCCCGCGCAGACAAACTCCGGTGATACGGTTGCCATTGTTTCGACGTCAGAGAGTAAGTCACCACTCGTCATGGGCCATTACACTTATTTCCGTGATGCAGCATGCCTTCTGGCGTCACTGCGTCCTTTTAACATGTGCTGGATGCGAAAGTCGGGAGCTTCACACCTCTGCTAACGGTATAAACTGTATTCTGCATAGTCTCGTATTTCAAAGGTCTGTGTCATCCCTGAAACAGGAATGGGGAACATTTGAGTGAAAACACAGAAAAGGTTTTCGTCTATGTGTGGACAAATGGTATACAATACAGCATAGAGATACTTAAAATTAAACCTATTTATTCTAAATATATCGTTGTTCGTAACAGCTTTTTCTTTCAATTTTTTGAATTAACGAAAGCTATAGTTGTTTTATGAATGAGTAACAAATGTACGTAATACTTTTCGGACTTACAGGAGTAATACCTTTTCTATTTATCGAAAATGCGAAGACGTAATTAAGTAAGAGGACGACAATACATTTGAAGCTGAAGCAGGCGACAAGGAGAGAGTTGAAATGTTAGTAGACGTAAGGCGTCAGTTGCAAGATTCGGATTGTAGGAGACATGTATTTGAAAATTGTGTATTCCGTGCCAGGTGTTGGTCAATCTGCAAGGTCTATCGGAAACACGAACTGAGCCATCATCGCAAAGGATGGTCTACGTATGTTAGGGGAAGCCTCCTGGGTCATAAACTGGAGGTTGCGAATTCTAGTTCCACCTCGTGCATAGTATAAGTTTTAAATATGGGGTTACTTTGTGCGTCCTACACAGATGAAAATGCATGACATAGATCTCTACAACAATAAGTTACGTAATGTATGATGAAATACACTGTGTGATCAAAAGTATCCGGACACCCCAAGAACATACGTTTTTCATGTTAGGTTCATTGTGCTGCCTCCTACTGCATAGTACTCCATATCAGCAACCTCAGTTGTCAATAGGCATCGTGAGAGAGCAGAGTGGGGTGCTCCACGGAACTCACGGACTTCGAACTTGGTCAGGTGATTGGGTGTCACTCGTGTCATACGTCTCTACGCGATGTTTCCACACTCCTAAACATCCCTAGGTCCACTGTTTCCAACGTGATAGTGAAGAGAAAACGTGATGAGACACGTACATCACAAAAGCCTACAGGCCGACCTCGTCTGTTGACTGACAGAGGCTGTCGACAGTTAAAGAGGGTGATGATGTGTAATAGGCAGACATCTATCCAAACCATCACACAGGAATTCCAGACTGCATCAGGACCCACTGCAAGTACTATGACAGTTAGGCAGGAGGTGATAAAACTTGGATTTCATGGTCGAGCGACTGCTCATAAGCCACACATCACGCTGATAAATGCCAAGAGACGTCTCGCTTGGTGTAAGCAGCGCAAATGTTGGGCGACTGAACAGTGGAAAAACATTGTGTGAAGTGACGAATCACTGTACACAATGTGGCGATCCGAAGGCAGAGTGTGGGCATGGCAAATGCCCGGTGAACGTCATCTGCGAACGCGTGTACTGGCAACAGTAAAATTCTGAGGCGCTGATGTTATGGTGTGGTAGTGTTTTTCGTGGAGGGGGCTTGTACCCCTTGTTGTTTTGCGTGGCACTATCACAGCACAGGCCTACACTGATGCTTTAAGCACCTTCTTACTTCTCACTGTTGCATCTTTCAACACGATCGAGCACCTGTTCAGAATGCACAGCGTGTGGCGGAGTGGTTAGACGACAATAACATCCCTATAATTGACTGGCCTACACAGAGTCCTCACCTGAATCGTATAGAACACCTTTGGGATGTTTTCGAACGCCGACTTCGTGCCAGGCCTCACCGACCTACATCGATACCTCTCCTAAGTGCAGCACTAAATGAAGAACGGGCTGCCATTCCTTAATAAACCTTCTGGCACCTGACTGAACGTATGCCTGCGAGAGTGGAAGCTGTCATCAAGGCTAAGGATGGGCCAACACCATACTGAATTCCAGCATTACCGATGGAGGGCACCACGAACTTATAAGTAATTTTCTGCCAGGTGTCCGGATACTTCTGATCACATAGTGTAAGTTAATTAATTACTTTCGTGTGGCTCAGTGGCCCAGTTATCCAGTTGTAGAAAGGAGACCTATAGTTTATTGTCGAACCCTAACCATGTATCGTGCCCGGAGAACTCTCACATTTTTGGGAGGTGAAGACTAGATTAAAGTCAGACTGAAAATTTCCGTGAGCCGACCGGAATTCGATTCCGTGACTTCTCGACATCTGGGCACGCACTTTACCGCTAGTGTACCAGGCGTTACATGAAACGTGTTAGTACTCATTCGGATGACTAACGCTGAGAAGATGACTGTTGGGATACTAGGCAGAATTAGTAAATTAAAAAACAAACAAAGGTACGTCCGAAAGCTCTCAATTCCATGGTTTCGCCAGTCGCTCTGTAAGATGGGTTATGCAGAGACACAGATTGAATTATTTCCTGTACATAATAAACATTCTGTGTTCATACCTTTCACTGTATCTTCGTACTCACATTAATAATAAAATGCTTGATACCATTCACTTGATGATAACTACTTTCATTCTGTGCTACAACTTTCAGGCTCGTGTCCATCTTCAGGTATAGATCAAACAGGAAATTATTACTTAAAAGTAGCGTCAACCATCGGATTTTTGTGCACAGAACAGGTTTTCTAGATCCGGATCCTATGTCTATCCCCTCAATGGCAGTGGTCGCTAACGCACGCTTGTGTGATAAATAGTACAATTCTCAAGGCTGTCAATTCAACTAAGTACCTGGGTGTTAAAATTACAAACAACTTCAGTTGGAAGGACCACATAGATAATATTGTCGGGAAGGCGAGCCAAAGGTTGCGTTTCATTGGCAGGACACTTAGAAGATGCAACAAGTCCACTAAAGAGACAGCTTACACTACACTCGTTCGTCCTCTGTTAGAATATTGCTGCGCGGTGTGGGATCCTTACCAGGTGGGATTGACGGAGGACATCGAGAGGGTGCAAAGAAGGGCAGCTCGTTTTGTATTATCGCGTTATAGGGGAGAGAGTGTGGCAGATATGATACACGAGTTGGGATGGAAGTCATTACAGCATAGACGTTTTTCGTCGCGGCGAGACCTTTTTACGAAATTTCAGTCACCAACTTTCTCTTCCGAATGCGAAAATATTTTGTTGAGCCCAACCTACATAGGTAGGAATGATCATCAAAATAAAATAAGAGAAATCAGAGCTCGAACAGAAAGGTTTAGGTGTTCGTTTTTCCCGCTCGCTGTTCGGGAGTGGAATAGTAGAGAGATAGTATGATTGTGGTTCGATGAACCCTCTGCCAAGCACTTAAATGTGAATTGCAGAGTAGTCATGTAGATGTAGATAGATGTGTGGTGGCGCTCGACTCGGAGGCAAACCCCTTCGAATCCTGGTTGTAGATGAAATTTTCACTGTGAGTATTTGGCCGGTAGCGGAAGGAGAGATGGTAGCGTAAAGTTCCTGACCAACAGTTATTGCGGAAATGTCCTGGATCAAATTCCAAACCTCTCCGGTGTCACACTGTTGACACTGTTGCTGGCGATCCGTCCGTCGGATAGGGACGTTAAGCTCTCAGTGCTCTCCATGCTATTCGCGAGGAGTGGGTTTTGTGCAGACACCCGGTTTCACCATCTCCCATCCTTTCATCCATAACAACACAATTCCACCGCTACAATGTACAAACACTTACCATTGTCATCCACATGACACAGGTATACACTTCCTATCAAGTCGGAGGAAGGCAACGGAAGACCACCTCCACTAGGGTCTTGCCAGGTGTGGTGGTGCAGGACTTCGGCAAATGCTCCCGTACGCTCATATCTTGAGTGTGGAACTATTTACACTAATGTGCCAAAGAAACTGGTATAGGCATACGTATTCAGATACAGAGATATGTATGCAGGCAGAATGCGGGGCTGCGGTCGGCAACGCCTATATAAGACAAGTGTCTGGAGCAGTTGTTAGATCGGTTACTGCTGCTACAACGGCAAGTTAGCAAGATTTAAGTTAGTTTGAACATGATGTTATAGTCGGCGATCGAGCGATGAGACGCAGCATCTCCGAGGTAGCGATGAAATGGAGATTTTCCCGCACGATCAATTCACGACTTTACCGTGAATATCAGGAATCCGGTAAAACACCAAATCTCCGACATCGCTGCAGCCGGATAAAGATACTGCCAGAACGGGACCACCGATGACTGAAGAGAATGATTCTACGTGACAGAAGTGCAAAACTTTACAAATTGCTGCAGATTTCAGTGCTGCGCCATCAACAAGTGTCAGCTTGCGAATCATTCAACGAAACATTACCGATGCGGGCATTCGGAGCCGAAGGGCCACTAGTCCACCCTTGATGACTACACGACACAAAGCTTATGTCTCACGTGGGCCCGTCAGCACCGACATTGAACTGTTGATGACTGGAAACATGTGGTTTGGTGGGACGAGTTCCGTTTCGAATTGAATTGAGCGGATGGATGTGTACGGGTATGGAGGCAACCTCATGAGTCCATGGACCCTGCATGTCAGCAGAGGATAGTTCAAGCTGGTGGTGGCTGTAATGGTGTGGGCGTGTGAAGTTGGAGTGATATGGGACCCTGATACGTCTAGACACGACTCTGACAGGTGACACGTACGTAAGCATCCTGTCTGATCACCTGTATCCATTCATGTCCTTTGTGCACCCCGACGGACTTGGGCAATTCCTGTAGGATAATGCGACACACCACATGTCCAGAATTGCTACAGAGTGGCTCCAGGAAAAGTCGTCTGAGTTTAAACACTTCCGCTGGCCATCAGACTCCCCAGACATAGACATTACAGAGCATATCTGAGATGTCTTGCAAGTGAAGTTCGGAAGAGATCTCCACCCCCTCCTACTCTTACGGATTTGTGGACACCCCTATAGGATTTATTGTGTCAGTTCCCTCCAACACTACGTCATAAATTAGTCTAGTCCAAGCCACGTCGTGTTGCGGCACTCCTGTGTGCTCCCGGGGGCCCTACACGGTATTAGGCGTGTGTACCTGTTTCTTTGGCTCTTCAGTGTATTATTATTATTATGCTTTCGGTAGTTATTGGATTGTGGCTCACGTGTGATTAGTTGCATCTGCGGTACTGTTGGCCATACATTGAATCTCAAGTCTTTGCACAATTCACGATTTTCACATGTGTTTGCCACAAACATAGCAGCTTTTGTGTGTCTGGCAAAAACGTTTGTAAATTTCATTGTAAGAGATATGTACGTCACTCCTATTTGATGTTTATGCACAAGGAATATATATTTTTTTGCTACAAGTAAACATTTAACCGAAGATAAGATGCAGGATCTGAAACATATACATCTACACTCTGGCAACGACTATGAAGTGAATGACATCACGAACCAGGTGTTCATATGATGTTCTTTTTAACATCACAATTATGTTGTACTATCAGATGATTGATATGACGGACATTTAACTGTCAATGCTTTATACTTAAAAATGATATACGAGAGCACGAAATAACACGTAAAAATTGCATGCTTATACCGGTTTGAAATTTTACATGTTGTACAACAAGTTCAAACTTCAATTCTTTATGGATCATTATCTTTCTGTCTTCAAGAATATTTCAGAAAGCTGAATCCTAAATACTCTCTATAGAGAAGTTACGCCACCAATTTCTATCTGTTTAACATAGCAGCCTGATCTACTCATCAATTTTAATCTACTGAGTAAATCTGCATTTTGTTGTGTTCCCACGCAAATCAATGTTTAGTAATTTAAGTCGAATTTTGAAGAAGTTTTCTGTAATTTGTGGTTCCACTCCGTTATTTAATGGCGTCGCTTCTTTCGGTTTTGTTGTTGGGGTATCAAGGGCTTCGTTATTACTTTCCTTAGAATACTAGTTCATACAGGACAACTACAGAACTAACTTCATACAATAAAAATTTGTTTGTAGCATTGGAGTCACTACATCGACATGAGTACTCTGCAATTAACACTCCAGTGCTTCGCTTTAGGATTCACAGAACGATTTTCAGACTATTTCTATTTCGAATAGCACATGGGAAACATGAACACCTAAATCTTTCTGCCCGAGTTCGAACTTTGATTTACCTTACGAGGGTCGTTTCTCTCCATGTATTCGTGAAAATATCTCGCAGCAACGAAAAACGCCTTTGTGATAATAACTGCCAAACCAACTCGCTTATTATAGCTACGACACTCTCTAGACTATTTTTTTTATAATACAAGACGAGCTGATCTTCCTTGGAATTTTTCGACGTCCTCCACCTGTAGTGTCCGGTAACGATCCATGAGGCATAGCAGTAATACAGAAGAGGACAAACAAGCGTGATGTAAGAAATGTCTTTAGTATATTCGTTGCATTTCTTCGGCGTTTTGTCAATGAAACGCAATCATATGTCCACCTTTTCACAACATTTTTATGTGATGGTTATATTTTAAGCTGTTACAGTAAACTTAAGTAAAGTCGTATGGCATTAATGGCTGAGAGACCACGCAGGGCACGTTCAGCCGTCTAATCGGAAAGGTTTTTCCTGTTCTTCGCACCCGCAGACCCCGTTCCGTCACGAAGTGTGAAATGTATAGGTCAGTGTCATTACTAACTGTAATGGACGTGTGTGTAGTGTGGTGTTACTTTCGTGCTGGAGGGAGAGAGTGACACCGGGTGCGGGCACATAGCGCACTCCTCGCGAATGTTACCAAGCGGGCCACCAAGCTTGAGCTCCCCACCTATCTAAACAAAGGCTGAGCGACTAAAAGGAAGATACTACTAAATGAGGAAATGAATATGACTAACTACTCACTGTTTACACTGATTGATCGCATAACTGACAGAAATCTCAATAGATGATCATAAATCCCTTTACTCTCCCAAGAGTATACGTGTGTGTAAAAAATAAAATATAAAAATTAAAATGCAATAAAAGTGCATACACACACACACACACACACACACACACACACACACATACACACACACAGAGCTTACATATATATAGTCACAGAATAAAACAATTTAAAGTAAAACCTGAGAAAGTTGGCAACACTTACATAAACAAATGACACTTGGCTCATAGAAAATGGCAGTTAAATTGCTGTACATTTAAAACAGTGACCAAAAGGGAAAGTGTGAACTTTCGACCGATTTCCCACCTGAAAGAAAGTTGTTTGGCTTAAAAAAATAATGAATTAGATATTTATCTATTAGTACTTTTTTATTTTATTACAAAAACCTCAGTTAACTGTTTTAAATCTATAAACTATAACAGCAAATGATAACATTAATGTAAAACAAAAAAAATCGTGTAATATTTCAGGACACCCACGGAAGATGCTTTGTAAGTGAGGCGACACTCGTCCCTGCAGCATGTAAAAGACGTTTTTCTTTTGAACTATGGTAATTTAAGTGGCATTAAAGTAACGAACGAGGCTGACGCTTGAAACATTACGCTGAACTCCACTGTTCTATTGCATACAATCACCTGAGATGACGTTACCAGTTCGATAGTGGAGAGATCGCTCTGCCATAAAGTATTAGTATTACTGTAGGTGTGGACGGCGGCCACGGAAGCCCCATCTACGAAGTTGATGTAGAACACTGGACCTTCACGCAGGCCTTTTCAGTGTCGAAGAACATCCCTATGCAACGTTGCCTGTTCAGGACTCCTCACGAATTGCCAATTCATGTTAGACAATTTATCAACACTGAACTTTAGAATGGTGGTGTCTGATGACTTTTAGTAGCTCCAGAACCTATGTTAGCGGCCGTTCGTATGCAGCTGATAAGCGCAGCACTTATGTAGCTGTTTTGGAGGAGTGTCTCAGAATTTAGCATGGAGAACAAGATGCCTTCCGCTAACACGCATTGTGATAAATTTTTTGGAGGGACCATTTCGTTCGACACGGTATTCGGAAATAGCATTATGTGGCAGTCGATATCACGATCCCCAGGAGTCGTATCTTGAGTTACACGCAAGACAGAACAAATTTCCTTCACAAAGAATGTGCCTCCATACATTTCAACATTTAAGTCCTATTACAATCTCTCCGCAGTTTTCTCCTGGAGTAAGGAAGTAAGTATCTTGTTGATGTATCCACGTTACTGCGCCGTTGTCTCGGTTATATCTGGTGATGTATATATTTCAAAATTTCTTTGACTGGCGTTGGCCTGCTGTACGAGACATTCTCCTGATCAACTTCTTTATTTTAATGGATGTTGTGCTGTAGTTGATGAAATCCAGCAAGTTGTGCCACAACTTCCTTTGACTTTCTTTGACTAACTGTTAATGCCTTGCGCACGCGATCTGGAATGTTGTTAGCTTGTGCCCCGTGATTTTACCTCTAAACCGCCATAGCGCTGCTCGTGTCTTCCTAACTGTAGAACGACATTCTTTTTTTCACGCGGGCCGACCGTGTATTATGTTTTTACGATTTCCTCCAGCTCTTTTTTTCTCTCCCCCTTGAGATGTAGCCCCCTCCCCCCTTTTTCTTTCTCTTGTGAAATAGTCTTATGTACCTGGTACGTACCATCGTAGGAATAATTCTGTTGAAACCAGAACGATTGCTCACTAACGTTGTTGCTAAACACTTCAATCTGATGAATGATTTTATGCAGACACACACTAGCCTCTTCAACTCTGCATAACTGTTGCAAACTACAACGATTTGAACCTGCTTACTACAGTAAAACCTTGGGCCCTCACTACACTTAGCAGCCTGTCAGAATGTAATCGATACCTTCTCATAGTTAAGTCGTACCATAAAATTCATTTCTCACTGATTTAATTGAAAAACTCCTCATTAGTTACCCGAGCTGCCTATCGTATCATCAACATTCTTCTGTAGCACCACATTTCAAGAGCCTATGTTATCACTTGGTCTATTCTGTTTATCGTCCACGTTTCACTTTCATATAAGGTTAATCTGCAGACAAATACTTTCAGAAGAAACTTAAATTTTTAATAGATATTAACTTCGTGGAGGTGTGTGCCGTCTATGCAACTAAATGAAGGCAGTTTGTTTGTTGCTATACGCGTTTCGCTTCATTTATTTTGGAAGCATCATCAGTGGCCTGAAATACATGTTTCTTTTTATATATACAATAAGCGTATTATCTGCTAGATATAATCTGTTGATATATTACATTTTGTTGGGTTTTTTAGGTTAGAAGCAATTTTTGTAGCACAAGTTCCATAAAATGATGTATCTTTCGTTTTACTTACGATTTCTAGCGCTGGTAACACATATATGTGTTTCTGGTGATGTATTTGCTGGTCTTCATGCTCCAGTTAGCCGAATCAGGTGTTGTTTAGCCATTTGTCACATCACATTTCACTTTCACTGCCATTTGGCGATCAACATATGTGTGTTTGCAGTGTGTAGTGTTGCCAACTGTTGTTATGTGTTTGTCTTTTGTTTCTGTTGTGTTTTGTGTGGTTTTCATTTGTTGTGTGTCTGTGTGTGTGTGCAATCCTCACTTTTTTTTTGGTATGAGTTTTTGTGTGTATGTGTAATTTGCTGAGTGCATTACTTTTCCTTTAATCTGTGGGTTCATGTGTTTGTATGTGAGTATGTGTGTATGTATGGGGGGGGGGGGGGGGGGGTAGGAGGGAGAGAGAGAAAGAGAAGAGGGGAAGGATATTCATTAATTATTTATCCTGGTTGCACTTCAGCTTGTTATTGTTTTGGTGGCTAGCATGATCAGCGAGTTATTGTTTATATGGATTTGGTCATTGAGTACCTTCTTTTCCATTAACTAATTAGTCATTTTCAGGAACGTCTTTCTTGCTATTAGTGGTCTGAATTTTATATCCCCTCTATTTCAGCCATTACCAGTCATTACGCTGTCAAAACAGCCTAACTCTTCCAAAACTTCTACGTCTCATACCCTAATCAAATACCTTCAGCATCAAGTGACTTGATTTACAGCGGTCCCGTTGTCTCTGTTAAACTTCTATTTTCAAGACACGATAAAATCCCCGCAAGCGATCCTCCTACTTCTTTCCTGTCTCTGACAGAACTACAGCACTATTGGTCAACTATAAAGTTTTTGTTTCTTTTCCTGAGCTTCACTTTTCTTTCTAAATATCTTCTTTGGTTCACCTTACTGCTTCGTCAATATACTGTTTGGTTAACGTCGGACGTAGATTAGAGACATTCCTTCTCAATTACTGGCTCCAATTTCATGTTCCTCGATTCATGTAACTGCCGTCTGACTGTTATAAAAGTTCAAGATAACTTTCCCCGCTCTCTATCTTATACCTGCTACCTTCAGAATTTCAAAGCGTATTTCAATCATTATCGTCAAAAGTTAATCAAGTTTTCTCGAGCTCCCAGCCACGTTAAATGAGTATTTAATTGCTTGACGCGTTTGGAATCTGGAGAAAATTTTATTATCCTATATCGCTGCAAGACCACGCGTTCGCAAAACGTCAAAAGTTTGCTGTTAATCTACAAATGTAGTAAATACGTAGAATTGCTGCCAATTTACAAACATTGTTGTTAGATTAACGTTATTGCCTGAATATTCAGGAATTAGTGTCTCTCGACGTACCCTGTGGCTGTTAGAATGTCAGGCGACCCGTCGTGGTGAATTAATGCTCTCATTTTTTAGCGAGTCCTCTTCCAATTCGGTTGATAAGTTACTTCTCAGTCACGTGCACGATACCTCTACAACAACTTAGACAACAAATTTAATTAACTGGTGATCAATCCCCAAGCAACAACGGTTAAACTGAAATCACGGACAACGTTCTCGAGACTCAGCCATTTGTTCCGGCTAGTGAACACCAGAAAGTAAAGGTAACGTGCTCAGCGGACTGTAATGTCATTCCAGCAGTAAATTGGACGTTGTTTGGACGTTTTGTTTATTCTAAATTGTGATAGCTACACATCCACAAATATTTATAGCACTGTGAATTCGAAAATAAATGGTAATTACTTCATGAGGTGGTGGTGTGCTCAGTTTCGAGAAAAAAGTTCATTTACTTTTCTGACTGGGACAGGTTCAATAGGTTTTGAATAATCTCCCAAAGAGAATCTTCAGAAAATTACCACTACAGCACAAATAAACTTCGGTAGCAAATGGTTAACGTAATAACAGACGAGTAATGTACAACGGTGTAAACCAAATTTCCAAAACTGGATCGTCAGCTCCAGCATCATCATTCTTTGCAAAGTGAAGAGAATATTTTCAGAAAACATCTTTTGTCAGTATATCATTGCTCACATCGTGATCGACTTCTCTACAAATTATGTTTACTTTTTCTCTTTAGAATTTGCATTTCATCTATCCCCACAGACAAAAGTCGAATGGATTCAGGTTCGGCGACCTTCCTGACAATGAGCGCGGCCACTACTCACCGATTTGCTGGGACAATAGGTTAAATGAATAGATAGTCGACCACACTGCGTCACCCAGTTATGAAGCAGTGATACTGAAAGTCTGTCTCCACAAGAATAGGAGAATTTTTGTCGCTAGGCTGATGTAAGTTAAAGGTGTTGATGTCATGACAGATGAACGTACTTTCGTCGACGAACGGAATGAATGAAATTAATGGGCCACTAGCAATCAGTAATCGATAGTTTCCAACCATGGAGATTTAATATGTTAACAGCAAACAATGAGCTCACAGAAGAACGAACAGATTGTTATTCTCGAGTACTGTTTAATGAATGACTTCAACTTACCCAATTTTTTTTCCAGTCACATACTTCCCAGAATTCTGTGTTTACAGAACTATACAAGTTCACGACATTTGTTATAAATAGGAGAAAACTCACCTAACTACAGTATCTGTGGTCAGGAAACCGTCTCTCGTATTCGTCACGAACAACAAGAGCCCTTGTATTACAAAAGTCGTAGGCAAACACTGTGGCGTCATATTCAGCACATGTAAAGATTCATGACACGTTTTCGACGCTTGAGTTGAGGCAGACAGTGAACTGGGATTTTCTACGTCTTGCACTTCATCCATCAGGGTTGTGACTACTGACCAGCGGATTCAGACTTACGCTCGAATCTCGGATCTGTACGCATCTGCTGTAAGCTGCTGCTTTGCATTCAAGCACAAAATCATACACAGGAGCAATGCCGACCAAATATTGCTTCGTCCTCCATAGCGTCAAGGGGCGGCAGCGTCGGTGCAACCTGTGGTCAACACAGCAATTTTATTAATGTCGGCTCACGATAGAGGAACTGCCATATCTATTTTACGTAGCACCGCAGCTATCCTCCGAAGACTGAAGGAATTCGTTACAAATTTCACACCAAGGCGATCTCTTACCCAATACTAGGAATATGAGTCATTCGTACGGCAATCCGATAAGATAAAGTCCCAGTTATGGATGCCAGCTTCTTTCCGATATTTGAGACCGAAAACGTCGACCAAATAAGCTGTATTCTTTTTATGATCTGTTCGATCGAGCTTACCTTGGGTCATTTTGAACCACCTATCTTAAGTTTCCAGCTTCATTTTACGTTGTATGATACGTGTATGAAAATGACCCAAGGTAGAAATTGTTTGATCCCACGGACAGCAAAAAGAATTCAGCCCACTTGGGCCATATTTTCATTCTCAAAACACGTTGAGGTTATGAGCCCCCACAGACATAAAATTTTAAAAAAATTTCTGGTACTTGCTAACCCATTGGTTTAGAAGGGACAGGTTATAAAAACGTTAGTACGGGTACGGGGTGCTCCATAGGAGTGGTGTGGTACCCGCCCCTAAAAAAAAGTACAGAGGCATAAAGATTAATTTGAAGTCATTGATGGGAGAGGGAAAGAGGGGGGAAAGATGTTACCAACATGGTGGCATTTTGGAAGTCGCAGTCTTGGTTGAAACTCGTAATGTTCAGATGGAAGTGAGGGTCATGTGATATAGCAAAGAGACAGAGACTTTCAACAGAAAAACAAGGCTACCTCTCATTTCCGGATTCGTGAGGTATGAATGATGTTTCTTTCTTATATGTAACATGAGTGCTGATGGCGTTAGCACAATCATAAAGCACTGACATCAGGAGAGGAGCACCCATGTCATCGCAGAGGATATCAACAAATGGCTCCCAGACAGACGTCCCACCGTGCAGAGATGAAACTGCTCGCGAAATTCAGTGAAACTGACTGTCAGATACATTTCTAAGTTTACTTGGGAGCCTAGTATTACGTTTTCCACACGCCATTATTGTCACAATATTTCACACGATAACACAGAAAAGCACAATTTGAAGATCAAAATAAGAAAACACATTAACATAGCACTGAAAATAATATCTAGTTAAATCCAAGGGCAGCCACGAAATACTTAGTTCAAATCTACATGCATGGCACAACTGTTTTATTGTACAACAATGAAAAACTACAACTACAAAGGAAATTCTCTCTACAAATACGCTCTAGCAATAAACAATAGCTACACTAATTACACAAACTACAAGAAAAATCAGAGGATTCCATTGAGGTATCCTCGGCTAAGGGTCGACATATGAAACATCCCCTTAGAAAAATTTATTAATGACAGTGCTGGAAAAACCTCTTACGTTATTTGATTTTCAAACACCTGAGCAGAACTGAACGTTCTCAGACATTTCCCTCTTCACTTATTCTGATCATCACTAAACTGACACACGATAGTTTCAGCGCAACGCAGTCTGACTTTCAATAATCCCTACAAAAGAATAGTCCTGACTAACAATAACTTATACCTTTCATGAATCACTTACCTCACAAAAATCTTCGGTACTCAAACTACTGCAACACAGCGTGCGCCAATACTGCCAGCTGAATAAAAGATTCTAACTACTGAAGGCACTATCTACTGATAGGCATACTTAGCAAAAGAAAGATTTTGATAGAGAACAAACAATGTATTTACCTTAACAATGTTCAAAAGTCATCAGTTCATGATATCCAATATTACAAATTTACTCTTTCTGATGGACACACGTCCAGATCGTCCGCTCTCAAAATTCTGCCATCTCTCTCCCCACATCCACCCCTGCTGGCGGCTCACCTCCCACTGCGCAACGCTACGCACTGTTCACATCCAACTGCCCAACACTACAATAGCGAATATTACAACAATGTCAACCAGCCACAGACTGCACACACCACAGCCGGTATTTTCATACAGAGCGTGGCGTTACCAATATAAAGACCTAAACAGCCTACTTGCAATGTGAAGACATTATTCTCTGCTTCGTTTCGCCAATCTTCTCAAAATCGTTTCCTGCCGATGTCCGTCTATAGCAATTATCTGAGTGTCATGTGCATAACTGAGATTATTAATTTTTCTGCCACCTACAATTCCATCACATCAGTCTTCAAGAACTATGCTTACAATACGCTCGTTGTAGGTATTCTACATTAGCGGAGACAGAATGCAACCTTATCTCATGGCGGCATTAGTAGAAGAGAGGTCTGAAATGGTGTTATCGATTCTTACGGTCACAGTGTTCGAGAGATACAGTTGCCTGATCGGGTACACCAGGTATCTCAGGATACCCATTTCGGTGACGATTGTCCATAGCTTTGACCATTTCACTTTGAACCACGCAGCCCATGAACAACTTGATACTATATTCCCTTGCCTTCTGTATGAGCTGCCGGATGTTTAGGATCTGCTCTCCGGTTCCCTTGATTGGAATAAACCCTAATTGTTAATCTGATATTTGCAGAAGTAAGAAAGTCTTCAGCTTCTCATTCAGTATACTGAGTATGACTTTAATGGCATGGGAGCTAAGGGCTATTGTTCGACAGTTCGCACAGTGTAATGGAGAAACGTTCTTGAAGATGGTATGAAAATGGAGTGTCACCCTTGGTCTGGCCAATTTCCAGACATAGCCTATGCAGCATATTCACAACCAGGTTACTTATGTTTTTTAGTACTTCAGAATTAATTACATCCTAAGCTCTCAACATAGATATTTCTCTAGCCATAATTTGTTGAAGAGGAGAGACAATGTAACTGCCTGGCAAATCAGAAAACGTAATATCAAGCTACCTATAAATTCAGTGATCTGTTTCTCGCAATTAAACCAAACGGGCTACTTCTAAGCTCTTGTCGAGCGATCGGAGTATTTTGCGTAACATATAACTCAAATTGTCTCGTGTTAGACATATCAGGCATAATTTCAATTTAGAGCAGAGGAAAATATGATTTGCTTCTTCCAAATATCATTTACACTTAACTTCAATCGAAAAAAGAGAAACAGAAAATCCCACTTTTCGAAAATACAATAACGTTTTCAGGAAACGCATTTTTTAAACTTTCAGTCACCCACCCTGAACATTTGTTTCCTTGAATTTATGCCTACATCTACATATATACTCCCCAAGCTGTCGAGCGGACGGCGGAGAGTGCTTCGTATCGATATCATCGAGTTTCTTTTCCTGTTCCATTAACTGTATTGAGCGCGGCTAAATGACTCTCTATGTACCCCTGTACATGGCGTAATCTCTTCTGTCTTAATCTCATTAGCCTTACAAGAGATATACCAGCATGGGAACACAACAGTCAGACAGTCTTGTTCGATTACAAGTCGTTTACATTTATCCAACAGAGTATCTCGATTACCACATCGTCTCTCTCCAAGGATTCCCATTTAAGTTTGTTGATCACGTCTGTGGTATAGGCTATACCATCCTGTTGTGGTCCTAGCAGCACGTCCCCGAATTCGTTCAATGTCTGGTGCCATGCTTACTTGATACAGACGCCGGCCGTTGGTGGCCGAGCGCTTCTAGGCGCTTCAGTCTGGAACCGCGCGACCACTACAAATGTTAAGTCCCATAGTGCTCAGAGCCATTTGAACCATACGTACTAAACAGCATGTGGTAACCAGACGCAATGTGGAAAGGCATAATTAGTGGGACCATGGTGATAACACATACAAATAGTAACCGAGTTTGAATATTATTCGCAAAGCACATTGCTAGTCCTATTGATAACATAAGGCTCTAACGAAATGTAATGTACGTGAACGAGGCAAGAATAACAGTTGGTACTAATCCTGGGACCATTGGAGGAGGGTGCAAAGAAAACAGGTTTTGCATCTGGTAGATGAAGTGGTGCAAATCAATTCAGGCCCACGAAGTGGAAACGGCTTCTTTCAAAGTTGACCAATCCTCCATTTCTACGATTAGGGTATGTAAGTACAGATGTTTTCTACAAAACCCACTGCAATCGCTGTTGACGATTAAGATGCCAGATACAGTACCATCCGGGCTACATTCAAGAAATAAGAAACATATACCTCAACGCAAGATCGAACCATCGACCTCCGGCATGATAGCCCAAAACCCTATCCACAGCACTAACTGTACATCCCTATTCATATGTACTGACAGAGGTAGTTACCATGAATATGGCTACAGTGTTGCCAGATTGTCACTCTTTAACGACCTTTTCCTGTTGGATGTACTCGCTGCATGCAGTTTTGTGAGAGACATTTTTTTTTTTTAACGCTGGCATGTGTGGAGTCGCGCTGCGAAGCCCGAATGCGCGAATTTCGCTTCTACGCGTATAGAGGGTAATTCAAGGGAGATTCACCTGAGCGCGATGTTATGGAAATGGAAGAGGACGTAGATGAAGATGAAATGGGAGATATGATATTGCGTGAAGACTCTGACAGAGCCGTGAAAGACCTAAATCGAAACAAGGCCCCTGGAGTAGACAACATTCCATTAGAACTACTGAAGGCCTTGAAAGAGTCAGCCTTGACAAAACTCTACCGTCTGGCGAACAAGGTGCATGAGACAGGCGAATTACCCTCAGACATCAAGAATGGTATAATAATTCCAATCCGAAAGAAATCAGGTGTTGAGAGGTGTGAAAATTACCGAACCATCAGTTCAATACGTCACGGCTGCAAGATACTAACACCTCGAGGAGGATCAGTTTGCATTCCGTATAATTCTGGAACACGGGAGGCAATACTGACCCTACGACTTATCTTAGAAGATAGATTAAGGAAGGCAAAACTACATTTCTTGCATTTGTAGACTAAGAGGACTTTTGACAATGTTGAATAGAATACTATCTTTCAAATTCTGAAGATGGAAGTGGTAAAATACAGGGAGCGAAAGACTACTTACAATTTGTACTGAAACCACAGAAGAGTCCAGGGGCATGAAAGGAAATCAGTGGTTGAGAAGGGAGTGAGACAGGGTTGTAGCCTATCCCCGATGTTATACAATCTGTGTATTGAGTAAGCAGTAAAGGAAACAAAAGGAAAATTCAGAATAGGAATTAAAATCCATGGAGAAGAAATATAAACTTCGAAGTTTGCCGATGGCACTGTGATTCTGTCAGAGACAGCGAAGGACCTGGAAGAGCAGTTGAACGGAATGGATGGTGTCTTGAAAGGAGGATATAAGATGAACATCAACAAATGCAAAACGAGGATAATGGAATGTAGTCGAATTAAGTTGGGCGATGCTGAGGGAATGAGATTAGGAAATGAGACACTTAAAGTAGTAGATGAGTTTTGCCATTTGGGGAGCAAAATAACTGATGATGGTCGAAGTATAGAGGATATAAAATGTAGACTGGCAATGGCAAAGAAAGCGTTTCTGAAGAAGAGAAATTTGTGAACATCGAGTATAGATTTAAGTCTCAGAAAGTCATATCTGAAATTATTTGTATGCAGTGTAGGCATGTATGGAAGTGAAGCATGGACGATAAATAGTTTAGATAAGAAGAGAATAGAAGCTTTCGAAATGTGATGCTACAGAAAAAGGTTGAAGATTAGATGGGTAGATTACGTAACTAATGAGCAGGTACTGAATAGAATTGGGGAGAAAAGGAATCTGTGGCACAACTTGTCTATAAGAAGGGATCGGTTGCTAGGACATGTTCTGAGGCATCAAGCGGCAATCAATTTAGTGCTGGAGGGCAGCGTGGAGGTTAGAAACCATAGAGGGAGACCAAGAGATGAATATACTAAGCAGATTCAGAAGGATATAGGTTGCAGTAATTACTCATGAAATAAAGAAGCTTGCGCAGGATGGAGTAGCATGGAGGGCTGCATCAAACCAGTCTCTGGACTGAAGACCACAACAACAACAACAACATAGTGCGAACGAGCGCGGCAGTCACATTTTACCGCTAGATGGTGTTGTGCCGCGATATCGATGTTGACCTTGAACCCACGGGCCGACATGGTACAAATGCTAACCATTTGTGTAGGACATACTAATATACATGTCCTGTAAATATGAACGTCCTATCTCTGATAGTTCAATATCTTGTGTTCTTTCTGAACATGAGCGTGCTTTTGAAGAGATTATAGTGTTTGTGGCGCCACAGACACAGAGTGTGTAGTTCGGCACCGCCAGGTATAAATTCCTCTGGCTATGCAGCCGCGGCTAATTAGAAGCGTTGCCAGAAGTCGCAACAGTGGCCGTATTTTTAGCGGCGCCGCAAAATATTGAGAAGCGTTCGTAAGGCGGACGCCGCCAAGCGAGCAGCGCTTCGTAATCGCACCTATTTCGCCGCTCTGCCTGCGGCCCACAGCCTGCCGCGCAGACGCGTATTTCTTTTCAGAGAGATGCACTAACTCTTCTGTGGACTTTCGACGGTGATGAAGGGTGCATAGTTCACATGATATCTGTGAGGCGCGGGCAGCTCACGGCGGCAACGTCAGTTCCGGGTGAAGCTTGCCTCACAATATTATCTCCACCGCTCGTTGCAGCAGACAACTCACGAACGACACCGAAACTGTCGCTCTCACTGGACCTCGGTCTGTTTTCACCTAACAGCGTAAAGCTGGTAGAGTACAAGCTATAAAAATAGTACAAAAGGAGCTATGAGAATGTAAGAAATCGCTGACAGTGAAGCATTTTGGACGGAGTTTTTCAGCTGTTGAAAGACAGGTTGGAAGTCAGACACTACCTTACCGAACGAACACCTTCAGGATAAGCGAGCACTAATTTGGTCGTCGTTCGTTCTTAAGGCCGTCGGCACACGGACGGTGCTTTCTAACGTTTAGCGTTGAGCGTGCCGGGTTTCTGATGACATAGCGTGGAAAAGCACCTTGGTGAGTCTATCAGAACTTGCAGAGCAATATCTAGCATGTCGCCTATTCTGAACGCACGTTTGAAAGTTGACCTATAAGACGGTTCTCAGTTGAAGCCCACATGTAAGTGATTATGCCTTTTCTAAGCAACAGCAAATTGAGGAGCTCTCGAGAATCCGTCGTTAATTGTACGGATTGTTGAAATAAAATATGAGGATTCGTAAGAAATGCATTGTCCTTGGTGTAGTTTATTATAATTAAATGTCGGTTGATAACATATCTACGATTTAAACTTTCAGGACACTAAGATAAAAGGTGTGGTCGTATAGATCTTATAGTCCGCATAGTGCAATCGGTTCATCACATGCGCGACTCCTGACAGCATCACCCACAGCATATTCTCTTCCCGAACTACTCGTATTTACCGCGTGCGTAGACCTACTCGCTGACTTGGATTAGCGGGCATGTCGTCCGCTACCTGTTTGGTGGTGGTGACAAATCAGCCCTCCATTTCTGGCAATACCTTAACGACCAACATTGTGCTGCTTTCAAGAAGTCGAAGTACAAACAATATTTCCCGAACTTTCTCCGGAGCCCTTTCCGCAATCCCCCTCGCAGCTTGATCGTCGATGCAAGGAGCGACTGACGTATGTCCCTTCTTCTATTTTACAGATTTGATCCTCTCAATGGTTCTCCATACACACTTCTGAAAAGACGTGCATTGGTGATCCACTGGTATGTCTCCACCAAGCGAGATTGTTTTTCTTGCTAATGTCGAAGGCGGTCGCCAGTCTTTGGAAGGACGTGTTAGTGCGACGGAGATGGATTCATTAATAATAAAGAAGATAAAAGTGAGTAAATATTATTAAAAACAAATAAAAAATGTACAATCCTTGTATCCTATTTTTAAAGGAGATATTGGAGTCTATCTTGATAGGGACCAAGGCCTGAAGTGGTAGAGCTTTGCTTTTGGTGTCTTTAGGGTTTCTTCTTAAAACTTTAAGGTAAAAATGGCCGTGCCATTAACTTCCCTGTTCTTGTAGTTTTTTGTAATTTCAGAAATGTGAGTATTAAAAAAAATCTGTAAAGTCGCTGACATTGTAACATATTGAGTATTGAGTTGGTGCTTCGCGTCTCACTGGGCCCTTTTTCCCCCAGCCTTGCCGTTTCCTGACAGCTTCTGATACTTTTTTATTAATATAATATTCGATGTTACGTAAATACAGGTGCGCTCTTTATGAGGATTGAGTTTGTTCGATTGGCTTAATCTCCAAGACAGTGCAGTGAGGAATTTTGCTCTTTTTTCTTTTAAGTTCAGTATTTCACATGCTGTAAAGATTCTGCTGCTGAATAGGAGTAGTGATCGAGTAATACTGACCTGAGGATTTTACTAAACAGTGAGAACAATGAAATAATTTTAATCTTACGTTCAATTTGTATCTCCCTATTTGTAATGGAAATTTTGTACGCCGATGTCCTTACTGACTGGAAATGGTATTTTCCACCATGTGCAAGGTTTATGTATATTAAAGACAAAGCAATATGACTAGTATACGGACCAGGGAGCAAATGTGCGTTTTAATAAAGCTAACGTAGGAATTTTACGCCCACCCGTTTTGTGAACAGCGTGATATGCGAGTCAAATACAGTGCACAACTGCCACCGGAACGCGCTGCGATTGCGTGTAGAGCGCAAGTTGTATCGTTTCTCAGAGAGTTTAGCAGTTCGTTGAACTCGGCACGCTCAAGGCTGAGGTTCCAAAGAATGGTCCGTGTGCCGACGGCTTAACCCATCAACTCGGGCGTGCGCTTTCATAACGACATATCCAGGATGTTTCGCAGGCTTATCCGGACTGTAGGGTGAACTTACTAGATTAAGTCATGATCACGATCCCATTGACGGAAATGTAGTTTTTGAGTGTAAAGTAAGTTTGAATATCGGATCAGTTTCTAATCTCCCGCACGCAGCGGAGACAATGAGATCTACCGAGCGAGGTGGCACAGTGGTTACCACACTGAATTCGCATTCGGGACAACGAAGGTTTTCCGTGATTTCCCTAAATCGCTCCAGGCAAATGCCACGATGGTTCCTTTGAAAGAGCGCGGCCGATTTCCTTTCCCATCCTTCCCTAATCCGATGAGACCGATGACCTCGCTGGTTGATCCCCTCTTCCGACTCAACCAGCCAGCAATGAGCTCTGGCCTGTGTGCTATACGGGAGCTGCTTATGTGGCGACCCTGCTGTCCGCTGCACAACGTGTATCTGCGACACATGCTTTTATACACACTGTCCATAAACCCTAGCGTGCCTCCGTAAAGGACTACAGTCGACCCTCCCAGTTTCGAACGTAGTTTCCTATAGACGTAGTTGTAATCGGACGAAAATGGAATGTGAGGCACTGAAGCGATCGAGAAACGTTCTAGATACATCTGTTGTCCAACTCTACAATTACGTACTGTACTGTGAAGCGGAAGATTTGAGGGTTCCGACATATTTCATATCCAAAAGTTACGTTTCTGCACATGGTTTCCTCACCGAACCTAATCTATTGAGTCCCCTGTGCAACCGCTAGAAGTCAGTTATGGAAATCGTGAAATACCCTGTATATGTTACTGGAGCCAGCAGCTACATAGCGCAAATGTTGGGAGTATAAATGCAGATGGTTTTACTGGTGACTGAGGACGGTCTGCTGAACAACATTACATCTGCATTTACTTCATTTGCAGACTAATAATTATACCTGTCACGAGGGTGATTAGTAACTCCAAGCACACGTGGCAAGTGTTGGCCATTAATGTTTATTTTCACCTGTGCAGAAGGTTAGGTGTTGATGTGTGAATATGTGGATGCAAAAAGCGATAAAAGCCATCGGACAACTCCTAATATCGTGTTCTACCACCTTTTGCCCGGCGTACCAAGCAACTGGATGTGTCATGGACGCAACAAGTCTTTGGAAGCCCCCTGCGGAATTATTTAGTCATGTTGCCTCAATAGCCGTCCAGAACTGCGAAAGTATTGCTGCTGCAATTCGCTCGAGTTGTCTAGAACGTTCTTCAAATCAATCGCGAACGATTGTGGCCCAGTGACATGGTACACTTTCATTCATAAAAATTCCAACGTTGTTTTGGAATTTGAAGTCCATGAGTGGCTGCACACGGACTCCAAGTAGCCGATCATAAACAATTCCGGTCAGTGATCGGTACAGTTCTACCAGAGGATGCACTCCATTCCACGTAAATACAGCCCACACCATTACGGATTCACCACCAACTTGCACATTCCCTTGCTGACAACTTGGGTCCATGGCTTCGTGGGGACTACGCCAGATTCGAAACCTAGCATTAGCTCTTACCAACTGAAATCGGGACTCACCTGACCAGACTACGGTTTTCCAGTTATCTAAGGTGTAATCTATATGGTCACGAGCCCAGGAGAGGCGCTGCAGGCGATGTCGTGCTGTTAGCAAAGGCAAACGTCGGTCGTCTGCTGTCATTGCCCATAAAGCCAAACTTTGCCGCATTGTCCTATCGGATACGCTCGTCGTACGTCCCATATTGATTTCTGCCGTTGTTTCGCGCAGTGTTGGTTGTCTGTTAGCTTTGACAACACTATGCAAACGTCGCTGCTCTTGGCCGTTAAGTGAAGGCGTCGGTCACTGCGTTGTCCATGGTGAGAGGTAATTTGGTATTCTTGGCACACTCTTGACGCTGTGGATCTCACAAACTTGAATTCCGTAACGATTCCCGAAGTGAAATGACCATACATCTAGCTCCAACAACCATTTCGCGTTCAATGTCTGTTAATTCCCGTCGTCATGCCATAATCACGTTGGAAATGTTTTCACATTAATCACCTGAGTACAAATGACAGCTCCGCCAATGCGCTGCTCTTGTATACCTTGTGTATGCGATACTACCACCATTTGTACATGTGCGTATCGCTATCCCATGATCTTATCTCCGCAGTGTATACTTAACTCTTGTAAAAATGGAATGTTACACTCAATAACTCGTCAATGAGTCAGTGACCATTTTAAATTCTTAGGACTGAGTGGAAAGCTTTCTTAGAAGAATCATTTTCGAGGCATTGTGAAGAAATTAATTTTTGTTATCGTCACTATACAAACAATCGCTAATGTCCCTGACACTGAAACGCGAAAGTTACCTACTCTACTTGCTGTGGTGGGCCAATAATAACAAAACACCATGAGAACTGCATGCTTAAGCATAATGCAGATGCTAGAGAAACCTGCAGGTTATGCTGTTGTATTTGACGACGAACAGCATCTGTTCAATGTCCTCAATACATTGCCAAGAGTCAGTCACGGTCAGAACAGTGCTCGGTGTAGTTGTGAGTGCATTACGTTGTAGCTAAGTGAATTCGGAACTGGAATTTTTATTTTGGTGCACGTACGGTGGGTGCATCTGTATCCTAGTAAACTGAACTGTTTGCTATTTCGAGAGGCACTGTATCGAAAATTTATACTGCATACAGGGAAAGCTGTATAAGTTCATCCATTAAATCACAAAGCGGACGAATGTATGTGTTGAGTGAACGTGACAGACGGTCAGTGAAAAGGATTGTGACGAAAAATAAGACGACGACAGCTGCAAAAGTCACAGCAGAAATGAACATAGCATTCGGAAAAACTTTCAGCAGAAAAAAAGACAAGGAAGCTCCATAAGGTGGGAATTGCAAGGAGAGCTGGAATTCCAAAACAACATATCAGTGATGCAGATGCGCGTGAGAGGAAAAGTTGGTGTCGATGCCATGAAATCTGGACCATATAGCAATGGATGAAAGTCATTTGATCGGATAAATCTTGTTTCACAATGATTCCAACTTCTCTCCAAGTTTAGATCCAAGGTCGAAAATATGGCAGGGGTTCGGTGATGATTTGGGCAGCCATGTGACGGTATTCCTTGGATCCAATGGTTGCTCTTCAAGGTTGTGTTACTGCCACGGATGATATGGCCATTTTAGGAAATCACGCCCATTCCATGGTACAATGTTTGTTCTCCAGTGGTGATGTTGTGTTCCAGATCCCATGTCCACACAGCTCGCATTGTCCAGGACTGGTTTTGTTAGAACGAGGACGAATTTTCGAAACTTCCCTGGCCACCACAATCACCCAGATCTCAGTATTATAGAGCCTTTGTAATCTACCGTGAACTGGAGGGTGCGTGATCTCTAATAGGATAGCTGCATTGGTATTACGAGAACGTGCTGAGAAGTAATAGCTCCGAATTTTATATGTCAAAACTTTTAATGCTTTTTAATAAAACAAACATTATTAACATTCTAAAAATTCATTCATTCTTCATGTATACGTATTTGCAGCCTTCTGCCGCAATAGGGCTCGGAACTGTAGCGTGTAACATGATGGTGTGTAACATAACTATGTAGGAACGAGAGTAACAGCTTGCTGTACCCGAGTTTCGGATTCGAAGACTTCGTCCACACATGGAGCGCACAGAACTTTTTGCACCAACGAAGTTTTAAAGAATGTGTTAAGAAAAAGCAGCCGAGCGGGATTAGACGAGCGGTCTGAGGCACCGCAGTCATGGACTGTGCTACTGGTCCCGGCGGAGGTTAGAGTCCTCCCTCGGGCATGGGTGTGTGTGTTTGTCCTTAGTATAATTTAGGTTAAGTAGTGTGTAAGCTTAGGGACTGATGACCTTAGCAGTTAAGTCCCATAAGATTTCACACACATGGAGCGCACAGAACTTTTTGCACCAACGAAGTTTTAAAGAATGTGTTAAGAAAAAGCAGCCGAGCGGGATTAGACGAGCGGTCTGAGGCACCGCAGTCATGGACTGTGCTACTGGTCCCGGCGGAGGTTAGAGTCCTCCCTCGGGCATGGGTGTGTGTGTTTGTCCTTAGTATAATTTAGGTTAAGTAGTGTGTAAGCTTAGGGACTGATGACCTTAGCAGTTAAGTCCCATAAGATTTCACACACATTTGAACACATTAAGAAAGAGCTCTTTTGCTGAAGGTAAAACCTCAACTCTCTTAAAAGCATCTTCACGCCATCTACCCTCTAAATGTGTAAAAACTTGAAATTCAACGCCGTGGGTTCACTGTCATCGATTATCCTCTATACAGTACTGACTTGGCCCCATTCGATTTCCATGTGTTTCCAAAACTTAGCTGAAGGCTGGCTTTAGCTGTCGCAGCGGTCGCACGCTCCTCAAGGTTGCTCCGTAAACGTTCAGTGTTTACACCACTGTTTTCGTGTTTCGTGATCATTTATTGACGTTTTGCACGTGAATTAAGCGTTATCAATTGATCATTTGGTCTTCGTTCGTGTCGTCTTTCTACGTAGTGCCGTTGGGATTTCGCCGTTGTCCGAGATTTCTTCGCTGCAGAACACGTGCTTTTCACCTTCGACAAGTACACCCGTCGAGTACAGCCCTCTGCTCTTGAAATACACGACTAGATTACCGAGGTAATTGGCCTTCATTCTGAATCTGTTCACACCATGCAGCTAGACGCTGATGAATACTGCATTTTTGTAAAGTTTAACGATTCCGTGAGTGTAGACCGCTTTCTGGCAAAATTTGGTTATGAAACGGAATTTATACACCGTGATGGTACTAAAAGTACTGTCAAACTCCGGAATTCCGAGTCTGTAATAAGGAATGTTAGGGTTTTGAATATTCCCATGGAAGTCGACAACTCGAAAATTAAAGATGTCCTTTCAAAGTATGGGGTTGTCAGCCAAATAGTCAACGAAAAGTGGGCTTCGCATTTCAAGCTGCAGTGCTTCAACGGCATTCGCTCCGTGGCGATGGAAGTGAAGTCAAACATTCCCTCCCACATTTGTTGACGGGCACAAGGCGCATGTTATGTACTCGGGGCAAACCCTTACATGCCATGTATGTAACGAGTCTGGTCACCTCCGTCAGGACTGCCTTCGCCGTGTTTTTGTGCTGACAAATAACATTACGCAACGCCGGAAATTAACACTCAACGATTTGTTGCCAGCCAGTAATACAACAGAGCCGGCGGCTGTCGTGGATCCTGTTACTACCTCGGAAAATGTTGCACTTAATGACTTTCCGTCTTTAAAACCTGCATTAACTGCTGAAATTCCGTCCCGTGGCAGCAAGATTCCCACTAAAAAGCGTCCTCTAGAGGACACTGAAAAAAATGTTGATGAGGACTCTTCCTGTGACACACCAGTTGCCAGGAGGCCGAAGCCCAGTCCTGAAGATCTGTTGGAAGTGGAAAAAGGAGATGGAATGCAGGTCGATGTGGCTCCCACTTCCGCACAAGGACTTGTACCGCCACGAACAGATAGTGACGCAGCTGGTAGTGACCTTTCACGGAAATGTGACCCTGAGCCTGAGGTCACAGCTGCAATAACCGCATCAAGTGCACGGCCCATACAGTGCGAACAGTACGAGGAAGTACCAAGTAAACAACCTGCTGACTCCGAAGCGCAACGCCGCGCCGAAGGAGGAAATAAACAAGCATCACCGCCTCGCCAGCAAGACAACACAACACAACAGACACCATGCCGGAACCAAATATTGACGACTCGCAAGCCACGGCCGTTGTCCCAGACAGCCACCGCCGGCGGCAGCGACCGACACCGGGTCTTGCTGTCACGCGTCATCAAGCGAAAGCCGCACCAGAGAAGAAAGACATCAAGAAAAAGAATATTAAATATGAAGTCATCAGGGCCAACACTGACGAGGAGAAAGAGAAGGGCCACAGTGATTTACAGCAATGCATTGTCAGGATTTTAGGATACTTTTCTTCTCAAGCTCTTTGTTTAAAAGCAGTGCAAATTTTTCTAGGAAGTTAGTACATGTAATGGGCACACAGTTGGTAAGGATCGTGCCTTGTAGGGAAGCACGTTGCTGCTATAATCATACCGATCCTCATCCCAAATAGCTTCTTCTGGTATGTCTTTGATGCAAGCTTATAGCATTACTACTATTAACATTAATAAAATACAGTCACCCTTGAAATTGGCAGCACTAAAAGAGTTCTTGTACCAGTCCGGGACAGATATCGCGTTGCTACAAGAAGTTGCGATAACGGAATTTCAGATCCCAGGCTTTTTAGAAATTGTTAATGTTTCTACGGAAGCCAATATCGGTACAGCCATCCTTATAAGGGAAGGTATTCCGGTGACTGAAATCGAACGACTAGAATAAGGAAGAGCCATAGGAATAAAAATTTTCTATGTGACAGTGCTTAACCTTTACGCCCCATCAGGAAATTCCCACAAATTGGATAGTGCGAAGTTTTTTCAAGATGAACTGATTTATTTATTGAGGAAAAATCCGTGTTTTCCTATACTAGGTGGTATACTAGTTGGAGATTTTAACTGTGTTTTAAACCAGAAAGATCATCAACCCAACTTCAACTACTCGCCACAGTTAAAAAAGTTAGTAAGTGATCTACACCTTAAGGATGCGTGGGAACTTCAGCACCCGACGTCAGTCGGGTTCACGTACATAACCAGCCACTCGTGCAGCAGACTAGATAGAATTTACGTGTCACCCAATTTGCAAAATTATTTATTAAACGTTGAAACTATTCCCGTGTATTTTAGCGATCACAGTACACTTTTAACTTGCTTTAATTTAAGTGTACAGCCAACCCGGCGATTAAGAAGCCAATGGAATTTCAATATCTCTCTTTCAACTGACGAAGAACTGGAACAGGAAATAAGAGAAGCGGGGACTATGTGCCTCTGGGCAGTAGACAAGCACCCAACAGTCATTGACTGGTGGACTAGGAGGGCTAAACCAAGGCTGCGGAAAGTTGTCATGCAGTAAAGTGCAGCGAGGCACAGGGAGTTGCGGAATACAATGGAGTTTTATTATAAAGTTTTAAGAGACATATCAACAGGCCCATGATGACGTAATTCGTCTGAATGATATTAAAAAAAAGCCAAGTTATTAAGTATTAAACGGCAACAGATGGAGGGACTCAAAATTAAATAGAAAGCCACATCAGTCGTAGCAGATGAAACAGCTTCTCTGTATCACTTGGTGCGGCATGCTGAAAACAAACGTCTAACTTTAATTGATGAAGTCCAGACGCATACTGGTACGAGGCTCACATGCCAGAAACAAATACTAGACGAGGTCCACAGGTACTGTGAAACCTTATGTGCCCCTACCACAGTGGAAGATGCAGCTCTCGAGGACTTTCTCACTATTTTGGGTCCACAATTGTCGGGAACAGACAACGCTGACATCCTGTCACCTATTACTAAAGATGAAGTGCATGAGGCAGTGCGTAACTCACCTCTCAAAAAATCTCTGGAACTTGATGGCCTCCCTGTGCAGTTTTTTGCCCGCTACTGGTCTATAATTGGGGACAAGATCACTTCCATGGCAAATGAGGTCCTGAAAGGAAAACCGGTCCCCGCAGAGTTTAAGGAAAGTTAAATAGTACTGATTCCTAAGAGTAAAGGCAAAACCAACTTAAACAATTTTCGGCCTCTTTCGCTACTAAATTCTGATTACAAAATAATTTCGCGTATTATCAACAAAAGACTCTCTGCCTTTTCCAACAAAATATTGAGTCATCATCAGTCTTGTTCTCCGAACACAACGATATTCGAAAGTCTCTCTGCATACAGAGGCGTCATTGCAATTACCTCAATGACAAGTATAAAATGAGCGTTAATCTTTATAGATTTCAACAAAGCTTTTGACCGCGTTAGTCATAGATACCTCTTTGCGACGCTGTCAAGAATGGCTTTCCGCCCCCAGTTTGTGAACATGCTAAGGAATATTGCAACAGGTATAAATGCGAAAATAGCAATCAATGGCCAAACATCTAAACCCATACAGATAAGGCGAGGGGTTGCACAGGGCAGTCCCTTATCTATGTTTTTATTTTCCGTATCTTTACAGCCCTTCCTCCGCACTGTCTACGCAAGATTAACAGGCATAACATTGAGTGGTGAGGAAACTTTCATACGAGCTTATGCTGATGACGTGGGCGTTGTAATAAGGAATAAGGAGGAGACAGTTACACTGGAAAGAGAAATCCAAAGCTATCGTCTAGCGTCGGGAGCGACAGCAAATGAAAACAAAAGTCAAATATTGAATCTACGGGGCCTAGATCACCTTCGACTGGCATCGGCAAAACAAGACAACCAACTTAAAACTTTGGGAATAACCTTAATGGCATGTCCGATGAGGATGGCTGCTTTTAACTGGACGGAAACTAGGAGGAAAGTTCATGGTGCTGTAATGGAGAACATCCATCGAACTATGGACCTGGTGCAAAAATTCAGATTCATCAACTCCTGCGTTTTGTGTAAAGCGTATTTCACTGCGCAGGTATTTCCAATCCCTAAACTAGTAGCGAAAGGGATCATGTCCACTGTTACCAATTATTTATGGCGAGGAGACATATTCAGGGTTGGTGCGACTACCGTTATACTGGATGTCAGAAACGGGGGCCTCGGTTTGGTGGATATTCGCAATAAAGCGTCTGCTCTGTTCCTCAAACGGACTTTCCATATACTCAGAGAACGTCCACAATGTATAACTGCAAAACTCTTTGAGGCTGTGACACCCCATAGCCTGCAAGCACCGATTGATATGCGAAGGATTAATGCCCGTCTGCAGTATGTGAGGAACTTTTTCCTCGAAGCAAGTTATCTTAGTGACGAAATCAGAAGCAACACACGTATCACAGCGCGCGACATCATACTTGAAAGGAAGTTAAATGAGGGTAGAAACAAAATTGAAACGAAATTCCCAAATTGTGACTGGAAAGCTGTATGCCGGCTATCTACAGACGCTATTTCCGCATGGTACAAGACAGTTAATAATGTCATCAGCACCAACGAGAGACTATATGGGATCGGTTTAAACCAGACACACCTTTGTGGAAAATGCAATCTGGTGGATATACTCAACCACAGATTCACCTGTGGTGGCAATGTGCATAACTGGAATTGGATGAGGCAACAAAACTCCTTTCTCACCAGATTCTCTACGGAATATATAACGCCATCGCTCCTCCTGAGACCAAACATGACATACTTTCCGAAATTGAAAACCAACGCCATTACCTGGTTACTGGGAAAATATGTTAGTTATGTCATCCACACACTTGGGTCGGACAACGAGATAGAATTCCGCGTTTACATGAAGTGTGAATATGCAAAAATCAGCACGTATCGCAACCACAAGAAGCACTACGGCAACATGTTGAAGATCATTTTTGAAAGAATGGGTGTTGGTTAAATATGTGGAACCACTACAACACCTTGAACGAGAACGAACAGAAGAAAATTAAAAGTCACTTGGTTTCTTATTATTGTTTACTTTCACCTTGCTTCCAGAACTTTTTTTCCCAAAACATTTTGTTCAAAATTACTCGTGTTCGACTTCCAAAGTATTTGTGTGATTCGAGAAGAATTGTTAAGTTTTTTTTATCAGTGTTCAGTTTCTACTCAGAGAAGAGGTTTCTTTGTCTTTCTTGCATCGGAGAATGGGAATATTGTGTTAAGATTTCTGCACACTTAGTGCTATGACCCAACAGGGAACATGAAAAAGGGCTGGGAGGGGTTTGGGCCGCGACGCACTGGCAGTGCCGTGAAGAGACCCCACTGGTGCGGCGTGTACCACGCCCTGACCATCCTAAAAATAAAATTAATTAATTAATTAATTAATTAATTAATTAAAAAATAAATAAAAAATAAAAAGAAAAGAAAAGTGGTTAATAAAAATTGGATTGCTAGAAAAAAGGATGGATAAAAAAGTGGATAGAGAAAAAAAACAAAAAATGGTGGAAAAAAGTGGGAAGAAGGAAAAAGGGGTATGATTCCTGCTTTGGGGAAAAAAAATTAAAAAAAAGTGGTTAGAGTGAGCACCTGGGAAGCGGGGGGTCCTTGGTTCGAGTCTTCCCTCGACTGAAAATTAAAAAAAAATGCGGCAAAGTGTTCGCCCTTCCAGCGAAGCACTGCGTTGGTTTTCGGTTCAAATCTATTTTAAAAAGAAAAAAAAAGTGGTCAGCGCGACAGACCTTCAGTCCTAAGAGCCCGGGTTCGATTCCCGGCTGGGTCGGAGATTTTTTCCGCTCAGGGACTGGGTGTTGTGTTGTCCTAATCATCATCATTTCATCCCCCATCGCCGCGCAAGTCGCCGAAGTAGCGTCAAATCGAAAGACTTGCACCAAACGAGCGGTCTACCCTACGGGAGGTCCTCGTCACACGACATTGTTATTATTCCATACACAGTATTTACATTTTAATCACTGCTCAGCCTATATACATTTTCTTTCTATACATATACGAAATGGGTAAGAGTAGCAGCAGGTGAAAAAAACAGGCCTACTCACAGACACATAGCTAAATTCAAAATTTACAGGCACACAAAGTAAGCACACAATATACGTAGTGCCTCTCCTAAGAGACGTCAGACGCATTTTCCCTGATATTTTGACAGATATCTGCAATTCCGCAATTCCGGTTTCTCAACGAGTAGCTGGAGTCAGCCCAAAGAAACTCTACTCCCCTTTCTCCATGCGACGCCCAGTGTGGATTGAAAGCATCAGTTTATTCGTCGTTGCGAAAAAAAAAATATTTTAAAAGTGGAATTCTACGAGCCCAGTTGACAGAGGGGTCCCAAATTGGTTTATTGCGATAATCGTTGTATCGACGAGTGTTAAGAGGGACAGTAAAACACGAAGAATAACCTGTACTCTAGTAGCAGACAACATCTCTCAGGCCCGCGCTGATTACTACCACCATGCAGAAACGTTACTCAGTCGCTCCTGGAGTGCGTGATTTCTTCGTGTTTTGCTGTACCTGTTAATACATATCGATGAAACGAATGTCGCACCGGACTAATTTCGGACCGCTCTATCGAATGGGCACTTAAAATTGCGATTTAAAAATAATTTTGTTTGTAATGGGAAACAAATCGACCCTCTCTGTCAAGGCAGGGCGTCGCATAAGAGACGTTATGAACAGGATTTGATTTGGCTGACCGCACCTAAACTTTATAAAAACGAAATTGCAAATATCTGCCGAAACTCCACCAGAAAATGCGCCTGACGACCGAGAGGAGAGACACCCAGTATACACACATATTGTCTGTCAAGACGGAATTTGATGTCGTGCGATGAACAGCCCACTTCTTGGTGGCACCTGCATCTATGCGGTGTGTGGAAATCTTTGACATGAGCCCAGCAGACGAATAGGCGTTACTCCGTAAGGATCATTGGCCTCATATCCAGACCTGTCGAATGTTTCTGGATTGTACTTACTTACTTCATATGGATCATAGCCTTTCACTCAGTTCATGAAACTCTCTGCATCCATATAAAGTAATTTTGGATTGGCAAAATTTTACTTCGCAAAATCATAGTGAAAGCAGTACGTCTAGAGTTTGGAGAGGGCCAGAACACAGCTACCGATATACAGTGTCCAGCCACATTTATGTCACCACATGTCGAAAGCTTGAATAGCCACCATTTGCAGTGTGAGACGTACAGGAAGAGAGTGAATGAAGTTCTGGAAGATACCAACAGGGATGTGGAGCTATACCATCTTAAGTGCCATGACCAGCTGCCCTAAGTTCTCAGTAGAGGATGAATGGTGCCAACAACCCATTGGATGTGGTCCCACAGATTCTCGATTGGATTTAAAGCTGGCGAGTTTGATAGCCAGCCTAGTACGGTAACCCCATCCTGGTGATCTTCAGACCATTCATGTACACTGCAAACAGTGTGACACATTGCATTTCCGGCTGGCAGATGCCATAGTGTTGAGGAAGAACAAACGACGTGTAGCGGTGGACACAGTTCCCAAGGATAGTTGCATACTTGCATTTATCCATTGTGCCTTCCAAAACGACGGATCATCCAGACAATGTCACGACAACGTTCCCCAGACCATAATGCTCCCACATCCGGCCTGAACTCTTCCGAGGATTGTTGCATGGTGTTTGATTTTATAAGTTCACACTGTACATGTCAACAACAGTCTGTCTGTTAAAACATAAAGCGTGATTCTTCTGTAAAGTCAATCAGTCGCTACTCAGCAAACGTCCAATTGCTGTACTGGCGCGGAGATTCCAGCCTTTGTCGCCAGTGAACAGCAGTCAGCATGGGTGCATGAACTATCTGCCTGCTGCAGAGACTCATACGCAGCAACATTCTCTGAACGGTCACATAGGAGACACTGTTGGTATGCCCATCGCTCGTCTGGGTGGTCAGTTGCTCAACAGTTGCATGTACATTTGCCTGTACACATCTCTGCAGCCATTGTTTACACCATGTCATCTATGGCTTGTGGAGCATCACAGCTACCCTAGTATTGGTTTTCAATAGCACCATTTTGCCGTGCATGGTATACTTTAACCATGGTAGCAGCAAACAGTTTACAAATTTGGGACATGCTTTAATCCTCTGCCCAAAAACCAATGATCCTGCCCTTTTGGACGTCAAATAAGTCACACTGTTTCCACATTACAACAACAGCTATATTGTTTTCCACATCCCCTGACGCGTTTTATATATACTGCACTGTTAATGCTGCCAGTCAGGAGTGGTTACTGCACTTTGGCGTCAAACAAAAGCAGTGGTCACATTAATGTGTGTGGACGGTGTAGATAGGTGGACTGAATCCTTAGGCATCTCCATAGCGACTGGCCCTTTACTGAAGATACTAGACAGCTTGAAATTTGGCTTCTTGATGTAATCTCTTCCGTCCTAGCGCCCATCCCAACAGTAAACTAAATAAATTTCCGGGTATTCTCAAACATATTCTATTGCATTTTCCGAAAAATTAATTTTTCATTAATATCATTCTCAAGGTCACACATCGTGAGAGTCCTCTGTTCTATGTTTTAATCAGTGTACTTCTTCAACCAGCAGCAACACTGCTTGAAGGAGATGCCACATGTGATTCCAACAAGTTTCATCACCAAAATGAGGCATTAAGGGAGATTTTTGTCATGCAGAATATATCATGGCTTGTTTCCCACTGCTGTCATCAGATTGGTTTCAAATGCTTCAAATGGCTCTAAGCACTATGGGACTTAACATCTGAGGTCATCAGTCCCCGAGACTTAGAACTACTTAAGCGTAGCTACCCTAAGAACATCAAACACACCCATGCCCGGTGTAGGACTCGAACCTGCGACCGTAACGGTCGCGCGGTTCCAGACTGAAGAGCCTGGAACAGCTCGGCCACAGCGGCCGGCATTTTCTTTCCTCCACGCTTCCCTCCAGTACTAAATTGGTGATTCCTTGATGCTTGAGAACGCCATTTGAAAAAAAAAAAAACAGGTTTTTTCATCGATTTTTCGACTTCGTCGACTTTGTGGTTCAAATGGCTCTGAGCACTATGTGACTTAACATCTGAGGTCATCAGTCCCCTAGACTTAGAACTGCTTAAATCTAACCTAAACACATCACACACATCCATGCTCGAGGCAGGATTCAAACCTGCGACCGTAGCAGGCGCGTGGTTCCGGACTGAAGCGCCAAGAATCCTTCGGCCACCGCGGCCGGCGTCAGATTGGGGACAGGACCGTTTTGCGGGACTAGGCGCTCCAGACACAGCTGCAAGTTTCTGTGTACAACACGAAGATCAGTGGGATATTTTAGTTCTATCCACAGGGCAGACACATCACGGCTATTTTCCTTCAGTGTGACGACTTTCTCTTTAAACAGTCATCAGAACCCTCCAGTCGGTAGAGATCGCCGTATGGCGTACCACTACATGTTGTCTAGATCTAAGTAATGGTTGTTACTGAAGTCGTCAAATGGTTTGTACTCCTCGCCCATTTGTGGGTTATTGCCTTGACATACCTGTGCACGCACTGACCAAGACCCATGCGAATCCTGCATTCGAAGAAGAACATCATATCAGCATCAATGTTCGATGTTGACAAGCATCTTCCTTGACACTGTTCCCCATGTGCTGATAACATCAGCTCATTCGCAGCTGCAACCACGCTATCTGCATTTGGACCGTCTCGCAGTCGTCAACATCGGGCATTGCCTCTACAACAGCCTACAGCAGTACAGATGGTCGTCTGCTATGGATCACTAAGTAAGCTCTGTAGACGCATTAGACTACTTTATGGTTGCTTGCTCTTTTGGGGAGTGGGTCTTAAAAGCCCGTAATGACATCAGGAATGTGGGCTACCAAAATACTGCAACATTTCTCGACACGTGCCAAGACGTTTTGGAAAGCATGTCCCCCGAAATTCTAAACGTCTCGTGGTGTCCCACCATTACGTTTAAGGCAGATCTGTGCTGTGAATTCAGACACCCACTCAAATGGCAGGAGTGATGACTTTAATGAATAGAGCCTCGTCCAAGCTTGGTGAGTTAACGATGTAATATCGTGGGGCGAGTCAATCACGGAGTGGTTTGAAACTTCTACCAAGAGCGACGTACTGGGCCGTTCTTCCCAAATGTAGGAAAGAGAGTTGGGTAAGGCGCTCAGCTGTTTACTCCACCTCGATGCATATTCGGATGTTTTGACAGACTTAATGGGGGTTCAATTTCAACTCTCTTCCGAAAGATATTGCTGCTAAAAATACATTCCTTAATGCCCAGCTTCGAATGGCTCTGAGCACCATGGGACCTAACTTCTGAAGTCATCAGTCCCCGAGCACTTGGAACTACTTAAAAATGGCTAACCTAAGGACATCACACACATCCATGCCCGAGGCAGGATTCGAACCTGCGACCGTAGCGGTAGCGCGGTTCCAGACTGAAGCGCCAAAATTAATGACCAGGATCTTGATGAGACGGATCAACGGTGCCTCACATGTTAACTTCTGGCTAGGGATAGAAATTACCCAGCAAATGCAATGCTTCTAAGTACTTATAATGCATCTAATGTCTGTGGGCATTACTGTTTCAGAGGCATCTCATTCCCCATCAAACTTCAGGACCTTCCAAAATTAGAGAGGCAGAACCCAGACTATTTAGTTCACATATACAGCCTGGATCTTGAAAAGAGCAAACCAGAAGATAAAGATCATGAGCACACTGTGTAGAACAAAGAAGTCAAGAATACAGTGCTTGCACTCTCTACTTAAAATTAGCTGGTCAACACCCTGAACACGTAGATTTTATTAATGTTCTCCGAGCACTACGTCTAGTTCAAAAGCATATCCTGCGTACTTTCTGTCAATTTGCGAAGAAAACAATGCAGAAGGATTTTTTTTCTGTAGATATCTCAACTCTTTTAGAAAGAGAGAATATCTTAAAAGGCACCTCACGGACTGCTCGAGCCAGGACTCGGTACGTGTGGAAATGCCTACCGAGGATAAAAAGTTCTTAAAGTTTAATAATGCCTTAGTCATGTACGCTAATTTCGGGTGCCTCTTAGTTCATGTAGTCATTTCACAGGTGGCGCCGTTGCCTTCCCTATCTTTTCAGACTGGCATGTACCTGCGTATCAAACAGTATGCTTGTGTGCTGTCACAACAGATTCAAATCATAAGTTGGGGATAATCCTGAGCGATGTCTGCTCTCTGAACTCAAAGAGCTTGTGTGAGAAATTTATTGCATTTATAAGAACAACATTCCCGTGACCGACTCGGTGGATATGATGTATACGAGCAGGCATTTGATTGTCATATTTGTGGGTCACAGTTGAATATAGAAGTGGAAACTCCACGTAGAGACAACCGTAATCTGACGGGTAAGCTCCATAGCGATGCTTACAATAAATGAATCTTGAAGTCCTACCTGCCATGACACATTCTCGTGTTCTTGCACAATCTGAGTTGGTATGATGACCACTGTCCTGTTGAGCATCTGGGTGATTTCAGTTTCGAGGGTGATAAGGTTACTGACATTCCTCATACCGTTGCGAAGTACATTTCATTTTCCAAACAAATCACACCGAAAACATCGTTTCACTTCTAGGATACTCTGTGTTTCATCGATGTCTCTCTTCAGCAACTTGCAGAGACAAAACACCAGATGTATATGCATATCACCAGAGCTGCATGTCCCGATAACGTGGAGTTTCAGCTTTCGATGAGGAAGAGGATCTTTATCTATGAATACCTAGAGTATGACCACGTGGTGAATATTTGGCAAATGTTCAGTATCTCTGGCTATAGGAATATGCAAGATTATACATGAACACCAATGCACACTTTTTTGCGAACATTTTCGAGAATTTTCACAGTATATGGCTGGTAACATACTTCCTGCATGTTGCCCACTATTTCGCCTCGCCAGAGATTTCGTAGGATGGAGTGTCAAGGAAGATGCATGTTGATATCAAGCTCTTGACCAATGTTATCATGCTGTTCTCTTTAAATGCAAGATCCACAGCAGACTTTACCAGTGCGTGCACAGGTGCACCAAAGCAAATAACTCGTGAATGAGCGAGGAGGAATACAAGCCATCTGAGGATTTAAGTTATATTCTTAATGCCGTGCAGCAGTCTATACCGATTGGAGGGTTCTGATGGCTGTCTGAAGAGGAAATGGTCGGAATGAAGGAAATGATCCATGATGAGGCTGCTGATTTTGATGAGGGACTGGTCCTGGTGGTAGATTTGGAATATCCAACTGATTGCACACTATGCGTGCGTATTTACTGCCTGGAAATACTGTATACAGCAATGTGTATTTATGCTTTTTTTGTTCACCTACCGCTACTACTCCTCATTTCCCATGTATACAGAATGAAACTGATTAAGTTTTATAGAGGCTGATCAGTGACTAAAATGAAAATACTATACATAAAACGATCAGAAGAAACTATAAATGTTGTATACATAATGAAAATAACAAGTTTAAAATGGGAAACGTAGTATTTAAGTTTTTCAGTGTAATGCTTATATGCCTTCAGAACGTAAAGCTTCGCAAGTAAGCCTATGTATATGTGTCATAAACTATTGCATAAAGAAAAAAACCAACTAAAGTAACTTCGCAGATTACGGTATAAAATACAAAGAAAAGCTGCGCAAATAAATTAACAAAAATCCACCGTATATATGCCATTAGAAACAAGTAGCTTTGCATATAAAAACCCATAAAAAGTATGTTAATTAACAACAACAAAAAACTGTAAAATTCGTATCACAAAAACGTTGTGAATAAACATAAGTTACTTTGTTATGTTGCTGTTGTGGCTTTCAGTCCAAAGGGTGGTTTGAGGCAGCTCTCCATGCTACTCTATCCTGTGCAAGCCTCTTCATCTCCGAGTAATTACTGCAACCTACATCCTTCTGAATCTTATAAGTGTATTCCTCTCCTTGTCTCCCTCTACGGTTTTTACCAAATAGTTGAAATGGCTCTGAGCACTATGGGACTTAACATCAGAGGTCATCACTCCCATAGAACTTATAACTACTTAAACCTAGCTAATCTAAGAACATCACACACATCCCTGCCCGAGGCAGGACTCGAACCTGCGACCGTAGCGGTCGCGCGGTTCCAGACTGAAGCGCCTAGAACAGCTCGGCCACAATTGCCGGCAGTTTTCTTTTCTTTTCTTTTACCCTCTACTCTTCCCTCCCGTTCTAATTTGGTGACCCCTTGATGCTTCAGAACGTGTTCTACCAACCGATTCCTTCGTTTGGTCAAGTTGTGCCACAAATTTCTCTTCTCCCCAATTCTATTCAGTACCTCATAATTAGTTACGTGGTCTACCCACCTAATCTTCAGCATTCCTCTTTAGCACCACATTTCAACAGCTCCTATTCTTTTCTTGTCTAACTGTTTATCTCCATGTTTCACATTCACACATGGCAACACTCCATATAAATACTTTCAGAAAAGACTTCCTGACTTCTTGATGTTAACAAATTTCTGTTCTTCAGAAAAGCTTTTCAAATGGTTCACATGGCTCTGAGCACTATGGGACTTACCATCTATGGTCATCAGTCCCCTAGAACTTAGAACTACTTAAACCTAACTAACCTACATCTACATCTACATCTACATCCATACTCCGCAAGCCACCTGACAGTATGTGGCGGAGGGTACCCTGAGTACCTCTATCGGTTCTCCCTTCTATTCCAGTCTCGTATTGTACGTGGAAAGAAGGATTGTCGGTATGCTTCTGTGTGGGCTCTAATCTCTCTGATTTTATCCTCATGGTCTCTTCGCGAGATATACGTAGGAGAGAGCTTGATTCTTCGGTGAAGGTATGTTCTCGAAACTTTAACAAAAGCCCGTACCGAGCTACTGATCGTCTCTCCTGCAGAGTCTTCCACTGGAGTTTATCTATCATCTCCGTAACGCTTTCGCGATTACTAAATGATCCTGTAACGAAGCCCGCTGCTCTCCGTTGGATCTTCTCTATCTCTTCTATCAACCTAAGGACATCACAAAACACCCAGCCATCACGAGGCAGAGAAAATCCCTGACCCCGCCGCGAATCGAACCCGGGAACTCGGGCGTGGGAAGCGAGAACGCTACCGCACGACCACGAGGTGCGGGCAGAAACGCTTTTCTTGCCATCGCCAGTCTACAGTATATATCCTCTCTACATCGACTATCGTCAGTTATTTTACTGCCCAAATGGCAAAACTCCTCGACTACTTTAAGTGTCTCATTTCCTAATCTAATTTCCTCAGCATCATCTGATTTAATTCGACTACATTATCCTCGTTTTGCTTTTGTTGATGTTCATCTTTCCTTTGTTGTCTCTGACAGAATTACAATGTCGTCGGCAAACCTCTATGTCTTTATTTCTTCTCCCTCGATTTTGATTCCTACTCCAAATTTTCCTATTGTTTCCTTTACTGCTTGTTCAATATGCAGATTGAATAACATCGAGGATATGTTACAAACATGTGTAACTCCCTTCTCAACCATTACTTCCCTTTCATGCATCTCGGCTCCTGTAACTGCCTTCTGGGTTCTGTACAAATCGTAAATAGCCTTTGGCTCCCTGTATTTGGCCCCTGCCACCTTAAGAATTTGAAAGAAAGTATTCCAGTGAACATTGTCAAAAGCTTTCTGTAAGTCTACAAATGCTGTAAACGTAGGTGTGAATTCCTTAACCTAGCTTCTAAGATAAGTCGTTTCTATATTTCTTCGGAATCGAAACTGATCTTCCCCGAGGTCGTCTTCTATTCTTCTGCAAAGAATTCGTGTTAGTATTTCGCAACCGTGACTTAAATCTGATATTTCGGTAATATTCACACCTGTCAGCACCTGTTTCCTTTGGAATTGGAATTGTTATATATTTGTTATTATATCCAAACGCTGGCACTATAGAACTTTGGTTAAGAATTATTTGTTTATAACAAATATTAACCTCTCCTCATTATGCACAGATCTCGAATGAAGAGGCCTACACAAATGAACTAGCTACATAGAATGTTAAGGGGCGTGAATAGCTCAAATCTTATTTATCCAGGAGGATAGCGGAGGAGTTAATGTACTACAATTGGTCCAGGGGTTTCCCATCAATTTTATGCGACTCATGACCAGTATCGATATATTTCATGACTTAGTCCACGCGCCAGAGGTTCTGGGACAGGGGTTCCCCAATGTGGCCTTGATCAACCGCTGATGATTCGGAGCGGAGAGGGGAGTCGTGAGTGACCTTGAATATAAATACCACAAGTGTGTAACCTGACACCGGAAGTCTTTATCAGTGACCTTGGTATTACACCTACTCTACCTTCAATCGGCGTTGAGAATCTAATACTGTATTTTACCTTTAAATCACGTATCTTTTAATCATGTCCCTTTCAATCCCATTCCTTCAAATCATGTACCTTTAAACTGCGTCCCTTTGAATGTACCGTGCTATTCTGCTAACGCTGTCCACCTCCATCATCGTTACCTGAAGTTGCCCACTGTTTTGAGGGAAGAATGGTATAAGATTCACTTGAAAACCGTCCATTCCGACACGACTGAAATACCGACTATTTTCGTACATCGTACCAGGCATGGCAGTATCTCGTATTTTTGGTATTTCCTTTTCTGTCTACTTCCTGTACATTCGCAGCTATATTCATTAAATCACTATAGTGTTTCATTACATGCCTGTATCTATATTCTTAAAATCACCGTTAGGTACTTCATTATTCGTCCACATCTATATGCACAAAATCACCGTCATGAGTGTTTTCAATTAGTACTCTTTTCCACCACAGCTGCAGTCACGGATGGACTGCACGAAAGCTGTAATTAGTGCAGCCCTTTTTTAAGCTTTCGACGAAATGAAGCTTACCACTAACAATGCTCAGTACTGAACCCATATGATTATTCGGTTTCAATATAGTTCGTTTAGGCGGCACCGCCATCAACTGGTGTTCAAATATCTCGTTGTTTACGAGTCTCAAATTTATGATGATCTTCAGGGACCATAAAACAGTTTACAGCAGCCTACGTGGCATCGTTTTTACTGCGGCCTCAAATAAAATAAAATCCATCCTTCGTTAACACGTAATAAATCACATGCAGTCGATCAGGCTCCAACGTTTCGAGTGACGGCGCGATACATACTGACAATAATCGTTAAAATACTTTTTAAAAACGACTTACTTTCCAGCACAGTCATGTATAATTTTAACAACAAATTATCGGTTTCGGCTATCATCGGCATAGATCATCAGAAAAGCGTGTAATAATTCATTTCAAAACACTCAGAAACTCACACTGTCAAAGTCAGTCGATGGTAGGGGCCGGCCGGAGTGGCCGTGCGGTCCTAGGCGCTACAGTCTGGAGCCAAGCGACCGCTCCGGTCACAGGTTCGAATCCTGCCTCGGCCATGGATGTGTGTGATGTCCTTAGGTTAGTTAGGTTTAATTAGTTCTAAGTTCTAGGCGACTGATGACCTCAGAAGTTAAGTGGCATAGTGCTCAGAGCCAATTGAACCATGCATTTGTATTCTCATTATCTGATGGTGACCGACTTTTTGCTTCTCAAGATCTTAAGACGTCTGCTGATGGTAGAAAACGGTAATTTCTTGAAGGATTTATATGTGATTGTATCAAAAAATTAACTATGTGTAAAAAGTGTGTACAGTGCCTGTAGGAGAAAATGGAAAATGAGTGATCTGAATTGACAGTTTATGAGTATTGTTAACGCAAGTTTACTTATTACTTTCACTGACGTCAAAGTAATTAAAGCTGGGGTGTAAGCTGTGGTAAATAATTTTACGATACTTGTAGACGATCAGGAGATGGAAACCGTTACTAACAGAAGAAGGATTTCAACGACAACTCTTCACGGTGAAATAGGACTTCCATTACATTTTATATTCGCACAAACAATAACTTGCAGATATGTGTATTACATGTCTGACTACAGTTATGACTTAATAATCGGGTATTAAAGGTTCTCTTATATGTTTATCCTTCGTCAAAAAAGCAATAAAACGTAACAGCCAGCTGTCTATCAACAGGTAGACTACAATATGCGTCAGCATTAGAACATGTTTGTAACTTGAATAGGATTGCTAAAGCAAGTAATCTGAGAAGGGGGCAGAATGCTTTCTTAGCGCGCTCAGTATAAAAATAACTTAAATCCCTCGAATGCATCGTATTTAGCACGTTTTAGCTTTCAATATTACTGCCAAATCCCAAATTTTCAGAGACTCCGTTTCACGAGTTGCTTATGGCTCCGAAATGACACACTTCACACCACACATTGTGGCGTCTTGTTTGTTCCCCCCCAAAAATTTGGTTATGATTCTTTTACGAAGGTTCGCAGTTTCCTTTGTTAGTAAAACCATTTCCTAACTACACCGTCGTCATACCAGGTTCATGTGTCGCTTGTTTGTGCTGTAGGGAGAATGCTGTCTGTTTACTTCCCATGAAATGTGTTGCTTTTGGACATCGGAGAGTTATTCCCTCTTGCTTTGAAGACGACTCTTTGGCCAACGTTTCAGTTGTGAAGTTTCCGCTCATTCCTACGTGCAGATTACTCGCTGGACGTGCAGGTGCAACGCTGTTATTGACTAAAGAACTGGAATAACAAAAAAATTTTAAAATTCTTTTCCTTCTTCAGTCAATGATATTAGTGAAAGAAGTTTGATATCTACGCAGATCAGAAGTACTCACAGTCATAATGTGTGGAAAAGTACTTAACTGACGCTCAGGAACCTTGTAGATCATGCTCCTACCTTACAACCTGTGCAGCTTCCATCCCATTTCCTGTGGACTCTGGTTGTTGCAAGTCTTCCTGTATTTCATCCACCCACCCAGTTCGTAGTCTTCCCCACAGACACTTGTCCTCTGACTTTCCTCCCAATGCTACTTTTGGAAAAGTATCATTTGTCATCCTCGCAAAATGTCCAGCCCGTTGTAGTCGCTTAACCTCTGCATTTTGTACAATATCAGACTGGTTGAGCGTATATTTCTTCATTTTTCGGTTTCCTCCACCCAGATTCTTCATTTACATTCCCAAAAATCTTTCTCATGATCTTCCTCTAAAATATCATTATTTTTTGTCTATCGCTGTTGGTTGTACTTAGTGTTTCTGTGCCATATAGCATTGGGGTAATTCTGAATTATATACCTTCATTTTAACTTTTTTGAGATTACCTTTGATTTCATGATTAGTTTTAGACTGCTGTACAATCTGGATTCATTGATTTACCTCTAGCTGCACATTATTCCTCCGGTTGAAGTAGGCTCTCAAGTATTTAAAGTTCTCAGCTATCTTCAATTTCGCCTATCCCAGCTGTAAATTTCCACGCACATTAGGGTTCATCCTTCCACACAGTTCGATCACTTCTTTCCTTTCTGGGTTTATTCTGAAGTCCACCTTCTCTGCATTATTGCTCAGGTCCTTCACTGTTTTTATAATTTCTTCTCTTGACTCTGATATAACTGTCATATCATTTGCATATATTAGCATCTGTGGATTTCCATTCAGGTTGATGCCCTTTCCTACCCGTTTCATCTCAAGTATAACTTTTGCAAGGGAAAAGTGAAACAGTATGGGACACAATGCATCAGCTTTTCGGTACCCAGTTCGTACTTCCACTTCCTTTGACATTCCTGCTTGATACATTACTTTGGCTTTCGTCTCTGCTGTACACGCTTTTATCAGATTGACTAATTTCTGAGATACTTCAAACTCTCTGAGGATGTCGTATAGGCTCACTCTATAGATACCTTCTTATGCCTCTGAAAAGTAAACGAAACAGTCGAATACCGGTCTGATAGATTCCGACTACTTTTCCAATACCCGTCGCATAGTAAATATATGGTAAATTTTACTGACCTGAAACCTGCTTCGTAATACGCTACTATTTACTTCGTGTATGTCTTAAGTTTTTCCATTGTTATCAAGGATAAGACCCTGTAGTTCGTTTTCAGCAATGAAATACCTCATAATTATTACACTCATTTTTGCTTTCCTTCTGATGGATTAATACAATGACAGCTATCTTCCACGCCATTTTGATTTGCCTGATCTACACTTCAATGACGTATTCGCTTCCTCCTTTATCATCACTGATGTTATTTCAACTTCTTTTGACACCTTGTCTTCTTCAGACTTTTCATTGCCTTTCTTATACCGTCTTCAGAAACACCAGCTGCTTTTTAGCTCTTTTATTGTTCTGTTTGCTGAAACATTTCCTCTCGGTCTTCGGCATGCAGTGGACTAGCAAGATATTCTGTCCATCTTTCTGGGGTCACTCCTTCGTCATCTACATCTTCGTATCATTATTATTAATCATTAGAGACTCGCCTCTTCTTGCATTTCTCATTGTTCGATATTTTGGAACACTAAATGTTTCTTTGACCTGTCTTCTCAATGTCTTTTAGCACGGAGGTCATATATTTTCTCTTTTCTGCCATAAGAAGCTTCTTGCCTCTAGTTTTACTTTCATGTATTCCTTATGTCTGTATTTATTGTTTCTCCATCTTTCTCCTGTTTTTCTTCTTCCTTTCTCTGCATCCTTGCGTGTTTGATTAAACCAATTTCTTTCCTTCTTTTTATTTTCACCTACCACCTCCTTTGCTGCATCTGTCACCCCTTCCTTTATTCTGCTCCACATTATATCAACATCCACTTATTCACCATTCTGTTCCTTTGGTATAAGTATCCCAAACTAATTACTCATAGCCACGTGGTATTTTCAAACTATCTCAATCCAACATAGTTTACCCACATGAAATGTTGTGTTACTGCTGCTCACTTTTTCCTCCAGTACTGCATTTGTAATTCGACCTCCCCAGCCAGAAGAAAGTGATATGTGTCACCATCTACCCCTCTGTATGACCTTACACCTTCTAGCTCTTCTTATGCAACATGTCTCCCACCAAGGGGTCAGTTTGGTGTATAGTCTCCTCATCTGGTGGTTTCCGTTTATGAAGATTCCTATGGGGAAAGATTGTTCAGTTGGAACAATCGTGAAGTTGATCAGCCTTATTCCATTATCATTCTTTTCCTCATATAAGCTCCATTTTCCAATGTAAATTCTGTACGTACGCTCCTGCTGCACTTAACCATTAAAATTTCCATGTGTAGTTTTTATACTTCTGTTACTCACTCCGTCTACTGCGTTTTCCAGTTACCCATAAAATTTGTGTTTTTCCTGTTTTTCACTCAGTTGTGTTGGAGAACGTGCATTTACAAATGTTATGTCCAAATATCTGTGATTAATAGAGAAGTATAACAATCATTTACTAACTCTTCAATTGTGTTACCAGCCGGTGAGCTACTACAAAGGGTGTTCCATACTCGAGTTTGTCTTTCCTCATATATTCCACAGAATAGTATCGACATACTCTCTTTAAGTACGACTTCACCATTCCACTTCACTTCTCGTAACGCAGTCACATCAAGTTTGTACCTCTCTGTTTCTGATGTTACTCTCCTAGTATCTCCTGGACTAAATAAACTTTTAATATTCCTTGTCCCATCTCCTATACCAGTTCATTTAGCCAGCCTTGCCTTATGGGATAACAACTTGCTCCGCCTGTGTCGTTACTGGCGGCCTTAGAGTTCTTCCACTGGCTATCTTGTAGATGCGGGAACAGAAACAGTGACCTATCTGCTGAGAGTTAGTGTTGTGGTTGCCAGGAGAGCCAACACCATATGGCTAAAGGAGGCCGAAATGCACGCGTCTACGCTCACGCAGGCTGGCGTGAGGTCTGTAACATGACAAGGGAATTTAGAGTTGAGAAAAACGGACGTAGCTGGTGGAATACTTAACTTTAATCCATTAATGAAGAACGTCGCTCTTTATGGTACATGATTCACAATATCAATAGAAACTGATCATGGCGCCTTGCTAGGTCGTAGCAAATAACGTAGCTGAAGGCTATGCTAACTATCGTCTCGGCAAATGAGAGCGTAGAAGTCAGTGAACCATCGCTAGCAAAGTCGGCCGTACAACTGGGGCGAGTGCTAGGAAGTACGGTTGTGGCATAAGGCATCCGCCCGCCGTGGAGAGGACCGCATGTTGACGTATGCGACGAGGTGGGGAGCCTAACAACAGGCGAGGCTGTGCCACCCGCACCCTATCATTCGGACCGCGGCGAGCTGGGAAACGCCTGAAAACCTGCTCCAGGGTGCACGCCAACATGCGGTGTATGCGCCCGTAGAGAAACAGGAGAGGTCGACCCTTCGGCCGGGGCACCTGACGGGCGAAGACGACATATGGTCCCGAGCGGGCAAGAGTTCCATGTCGGAGGACAACTGGTCACGGAAAGCGATCGGCGGCGCGTGGCCCAGTGAGGCGCCTGGCGGTTGCAGCGACGCGTCCACTGCGGGCGTCGCCGGCGGGAGAACAGGCGGCGGCGGCGGCAGTGGTGGCGGCGGCGGCGGCGGAGCGTCGGCATGGGGCAAAATGGATGGCAGCGTCGGTAACACCTGGGGCTGAGAGGAGCCAGTAGATAGGTCCCCAGTGGGCTGACCGGACGTCACCGTCGCTGAAAGCAGACGGCGAGCGGCAGATCCCGTGCGACGACAGAGGCGCAACTGATTGAGATTCCGACGCACCTCACCAGAGGCCCCCAAAACCAGATACATAGCGCGTCCGAGGCAGCGAAGAATGCGCCCTTAGAGCCAACGCCGTGAGCCTCGATAGTGGCGATAGTAGACAACGTCGCCTGGAGCAAAAGCAGGTGTCTGCCGCTGCTCAGGAAACTGATGCGGTGGATGTAGCAAAGACATCAAGGTTCGATGATGACGACCGTGGAGCAACTCATCCGGCGAGCGACCATCTTGGGGCTGAGAGCGATACGAGGACAAAAAGAGCAATAACGCGTCCTCCCGAGAATGCGACCCCTTCAACTCCAACATCTGTTACTTGAAAGTCCTGACCAATCGTTCAGCGGCACCGTTTGACTGTGGCGTAAACGGCGCGGACGTCAGATGTTGAATACCATTGGCCCTGCAGAATTACCGAAATTCTTCGGACATGAATTGTGGGCCATTGTCGGAAACAATAGTCTGTGGAAGACCTTCAATGCAAAAGATAGCGGATAACGCTTGGATGGTGACAGATGACGTCGTGGAAGACATCCGGACAACAAAAGGAAAATTACTGAATGAATCTACCACAACCAATCACGGAGCATTCCAGAATGGACCAGCAAAATCGATGTGTTAGCGTTGTCAAGGGGAAGTGGCGTTTGGTCATGCAAAGAATTTCCGCGGTGGTGCTGATTGTTGTTCGGCACACACCACGCAAGAAGAGCACATATTCGTAATCGCGGCATCGATTCCGAACAAAGTACAGTGCTGACGAGCAAGTTGTTTCGTTCGCACTATACCCCAATGTCCTTGGTGGAGAAGCTGTAAGACAGAGGACTGTAACGAACGTAGTACCACGACCCTGGACTGATCATTATCAGAACGCAACAGCAAAACACCACGTCGTACAAAAAGTCTCTCCTTGTGAGCAAAAAATCGGCGAACCAACGGGTCCCCGATCCGTGACTTTGACAAGGGCCATTGCGTAGCAACAAACGCAGAACGGGAGCAAGGACAGGGTCGGCAGCTGTGGCTGTAGCTACACGACGAAAATCAATCGGAAACGATTCGACCACGTCATCGGTTTCCGCATCAATGAACATGCAAGCAAGTTCGGAGGAATCGAATGCCCTATCCTCAGCAACAGGCAATCGGGACAAAGCATCGGCGTTTCCGTGCTTAGCAGTGGACCGATACAAGATATCGTAGCAGTACTGCGAGAGATAAATAGACCAGCGAATGAAGTTCTGCGCTGTACGTGGAGGTACAGACTTGGTCGGATGAAAAAGCGATGTCAGAGGTTTGTGGTCTGTGATTATGGTAAAGTGACGACCATACAAGAAATCATGAAACTTTGTAACACCAAATACGAGAGCCAATGCTTCTTTCTCGACCTGTCAATAATTTCTTTCCGCAGACGAGAGCAATTTGGACGCAAAGGCAATATGGCGATCGTACGATCCACCTTTGTGCGCAAGCACAGCACCGATCCCGAAATCCGATGCATCCACCATCAACAAAAGGGGCTTCTGGGGATCGAATGGCGTAAGGCAAGTATTGGAAAGCAACGCTGATTTTAATTGGCGAAAGGCGCGTTCGCATTCCGTCGTCCAGACGAACGGAACACCTTTACGGCGTAAGCGATGAAGCGGAGCTGAAATGGAAGAGGCGTGTGGGATATAACGGTGATGATAATTAATTTTTCCCAGCACACTCTGTAGCTGCTTCAAATACTGCGGCGAAGGCAAGTCTTGTATGGCACGCAGGTGCGTGGGACTGGGATGTATGCTTTGGGAATTGATTACATGTCCCAAGTATGGCAAGTCCCGAGCAAAAAACACACATTTGTCCTTCCGCAAGCGAATACCATTTTGTCGCAAGACCTGAAATAATGTTCTGAGATTGGCCAAATGTTCTTCTTCCGTCTTTCCGGAGATCACAATATCGTCCAGATAATTTGCTGCAGTAGGGACCGACGCACAAACAGTTGTAGATATTGCTGAAACAATGCAGGGGCGGAGGCACACCCGAATGGCAGTTGTTTGAATCGATACAAACCAAGATGCGTGTTAACCAGCAAAACGCGCTGGGATTCTTCGTCCACCGGTATTTTCAAGTACGCGGCTGCTAGGTCCAACTTCGAAAAATATTTACCCGGGCACAGTTTGTCAAAAAGATCTTCCGGGCGGGGTAAAGGAAAAGTAGCAATCACAAGTTGTGGATTCAAAGTCGCCTTGAAGTCCACACAAAGTCTTAATTTGAAGGAAGGTTTTGGCAAAATTACTAAGGGTGATGCCCAGAGAGAAGCCTGCACACGTTCAATGACACCTCGTGATTCCAAATCGTGTAATGTTTTTGCGACCTCATCACTCAATGCGTGGGGAACATCACGCGCTCTGAAAAATTTCAGTTGCGCGTTTACTTTCAGTTTCAAATGTGATGTATAGTTCTTAGCGCAACCGAGGCCCGGTGCAAAAATGTCTGCAAATTCTTCACATAGACGAGAAACACTGTCTGAAGGCACAGTCTGGTTCACTGATAGGACCTAATTTACTATGGATAAGTTAAACAACTGAAATAAATCGAAACCAAACAAGTTCACTGCAGAAGAAGAACGAAGGACGTAAAATGACACAAGTTTTGTTTGTCGTCTGTATGTTGCAAGAATGCTGCACTGTCCTAACACAGGCATCTTTTGTCCTGAATAACTACTTAGCTTAACATTTGCGGCACGCAACGGAAGTGTGTCTAGCAGTGTGTAAGTGTCTCGATTGATCAGTGAAACTGCAGCACCGGTATCGAGCTGGAATGGTATTACTTTGCCGTTAATGTCCAAGTCCACAAAAAGTTTATTGTACTGCTGACGACAAGAGCGGCTGTCTCGTGCAACGTGAACTGACACTGGTACATAATCATGTGCGACTTGACTGGAGTTCCGGCGATGTCGACGCACACTATTTTTGGGAAGAACACAGTCACTGTAAGAGAGAGTGGCACTGGGGGGAGCGGAATGAACGACATGAATTTCCATGGGCGAAGTTTCGCGAGCTTGAGTATACTTGGTTCGATTCCGATTCTGGCGCGAAGCAAAGGGCCTGGAACGGTTTTGAGCTTCCGATCTGAGCTTTTTCTGGCAAACACTCTGAACATGTCGTTTTTTATTACAATAAAAGCAAATAGCTTGGCGTGACGGGCAATTCTCACGCGAATGTTTAGTAGCACATCGCGGGCATGATTTGATCACTGCATTAGCTTGGGGCCGGGCGCGAGGGCAGATTACTGCTCCGTGTAGCTTGCCCGGCGGGTCGGTGAACCTGACACACTGCTGGCGAAGTTTCAAATAATTCCTGAGCAAAGTTAAGTGTGTCCTGCCGATCCAATATGTCCATCACTTGTTGAAGGGAGGGATTGACTAGTTTCAAAATCTGTTCTTTTATACGAACATCAGAAGCGTTCTGTGCAATTGCATCACGCACCGTAGTATCTGAATAAGGGAGTCCACATTGACACTCAAAAGCACACACCGTCAGGTGGCTTGCGGAGTATGGATGTAGATGTAGAATCCCTAGTAAGGCCTTGCAAGTTTGCAACCCACTCCCGATTAGTCTATCCTGCCGTACGTTTTGTACGAAAGAAGGTATACCTTTCGCAACTACATTGACTGATTCTTTGAAATATGCATCTAATGCAGACAAAATTTCTTCGTAGGACAGAGTTGCTACGTCGCGTCGGGGAAATAATTTGACGGTGAACCATCCAAATTTTAGCCTAGCCCGACAGCGCTTAACTGATGGGAAATGGTGTTACCACTGCGGCAAGGCCCTGTAGTAAAAACTGGAGGCTAAATTCTAGTAGTATGTACTGGATATAAACCGCTGTAATAATATCTATGTAATTTGTAGGTCTAACGTAAGATGGGCTAAAATAGAACAGAAGGTGGTTGCTAAGGAGCTTGGAAAAGAGCAGAGATTGGTCTGCTTAGCCATAACAGGCGAATGCAGACAGTATCAGAGTACTTCTCCAACTTCGTGAACACAAACCGTCACAATCCCCCATTCCAAACCCTATGATGGAGATTTTGAGGAGGAGTACCGACGTTCGGTTGTTGCTACACCTAAGACTACAACTGCCCAATTTGATGTGGTCAGTAGCTTATCTGTTGCACTTGAAACTGCCCTTTTAGCGGATGTGCATCAGCAAAGAAATAAACTTGGAGTTTAGGCCCTTTCTGTATTGATATCGTTATAAGGTGGCAGTCTCGACTTGGATAACGAAAGAAAATATATATTCTAGTGAAGGAGTCATCCTGTCGTGCACGACAGAGGGAAGTTCGAACCGTGTTTCTCCACAATAATAGTGACAATGTGCGCTGTACTGGCGAACTGTTTCAGCGAAACTCTCCGACAGACGATCACTGTCCACTTATGTGAGCTCATGAAATGTAGAACAAAATCCACAAGATGGAGAGTATATGATAGTTTGATCATAATATCCCCTAAAAAAGAACATTTGGCTCTGTTAAATGCCTTTTGTAGCCTATGAATGCAAGACGTGCCTCAGGGTTAAATTCTCATCATCTTTCATCGGGATTTTAGAGGAAAACACGTCGCCTATGTAAGACCGGTCCTTTGTAAACATAACCTGTTCTTCAAGTAACAAAGTATCCGATACAGAACATAATGTTTAATTAATTAATTTTCCATACACACACATCAAAACAAGTTTTACATCACCTCGGTTCCGAGAGTTCCCGAACCTGTACAGGAAATTGGAATAGAGATCAACATAAACATCATTTCCGCCCTTTTTATTGCTCACAAAAAAAACACATTGCATGTTGTACCACCACACAGCGAGAACTTCAAAGATGGTGGGCCAGATTGCTGTACTCACCATTATCTCTAATACCCAGTAGCACAACCTTTTGCACTGATGCATGCCTGTATTGGTCGTGGCATAATACCCACAAGTTCATCAAGGCACAGTTGATCCAGATTGTCACACTCCTCAACGGCTATTCGGCGTAGATCCCTCAGAGTGATTGGTGGGTCACGTCGTCCATAAATAGCCCTCTTCAATCTATCCCAGGCATGTTCGATAGCGTTCATGTCTGGAGAACATACTGGCCACTCTAGTCGAGCGATGTCGTTAGCCTGATGGAAGTCATTCACAAGATGTGCACGATTCATGTGCGAATTGTCGTCCATGAAGACGAATTCGCCAATATGCTGCCGATATGGTAGCACTATCGGTCGGAGAATGGCATTCACGTATCGTAGAGCCGTTAGGGCACCTCCCATGACCACCAGCGGCGTACGTCGGCCCCACATAATGCCACCCCAAAACACCAGGGAACCTCCATCTTGTTGCACTCTCTGGACAGTGTGTCTAAGTCGTTTAGCCTGACAGGGTTGCCTCCAAACATATCACCGACGGTTGTCTGGTTGAGAGCATATGAGACACTCATCGGTGAAGAGAACATGATGACAATCCATGCAGTATGTTGTTGGGGCCATCTGTACCGTGTTGCATTGTGTCGTGGTTGTAAAGATGGACCTCGCCAAGGACGTCGGGAGTGAAGTTGCGCATCATGCAGCCTATTGCGCACAGTTTGGGTCGTAACACGAAGTCCTGTGGCTGCACGAAAAGCATTTCTGTCAGGGTTCCTCAGAGCCATAATCCGTGGGTAGCGTTCATCCACTGCAGCAGTAGCGCTTGGGCGGCGTGAGCGAGGCATGTCAGCGACAGTCCCTGTCTCTACTTCCTCCATGTCCGAACAACATCGCTGTGGTTCACTCCGTGACGCCTGGACACTTTTCTCGTTGAGAGCCCTTCCTTGCACAAAGTAACGATGCCGATACGATCGAACCGCGGTAATGACCGTCTAGGCATGATTGAACTAGAGACAACACGAGCCGTGTACCTCCTTCCTGGTGAAATGACTGGAAGTGATCTGCTGTCGGATCCCCTGCGTCTAATAGACGCAGCTCATACATGGTTGCTTACATCTTTGGGCGGGTTTAGTGATATCTCTGAACAGTCGAAGGGATTGTGTATGTGATACAATATACACAGTCGGCGTCTATCTTCATGAGTTCTGGACACAGGACGATGCAAAACTTTTTTTGATGTGTGTAATTTATATGTGAGGTTTAATAAACAAATTCCTCTGTTGCTTGTTGACGTATTTATTTGACCTTTTCTCAGTAAAACAGATATCACCAAAGTTTTTATCGAGCCATCAGGAGATTTTGCAACCTTTTAAGTATATGTGAAATACGTGCCTCAGTTTCAGTCTAATGGACTTACTGTAATATTTCAGTAGTTCGTAAGTCGTTTGTAAGCCGGGTTCAAAGGCAACAGAGATGTATATCTATGTAGCGTCCCTGCGAAAGCAATATCTCAAGTGTACATAAGTGTGCTTTTCTTTCTGGAGTACTTGAATGTGGATTTTCAGGGGCACCTAACCTTTTCCATACTGTTCTTTGTCAGTGACCGGTGTTACCGATACAGATTAGCAGTAGGGCAGTATTTTAAGCATACTTCTGTATTTCAAAGCTGTATATATATATATATATATATATATATATATATATATCGTAAAATTTTCTTACTCTGTATTATATTTTTTGGGTACTGAAATAACAACATTAAAATTTATTTATTTTCTTTTTCTTTTTTAGGACTGGTAGCATAGCTCAAAACAACACAAAAATGTCTAGTAATCATGGGTTCTAAAATGCATACCTGGAGAAGTATTATCATTTGTTCATCTTGTCTGCTGTGAACACATTCCTTCTACTGCAAGCTCCGTGGCGGACTAAGTGGGGGTGGCGTGCAGAGGTGAATTTTTCTCCCGACGACGACGACGGGGAATGGGTCAAGCAGTGCTGCTGGACAAGGGCAGTGCCCATGAAGCCGCCGTCGGACACCAGTAGAGGGTTCAGGGTGGCACTCAACAGCAGATCAACTGGAGATGTCCTGTGACGCCGCGCCCCTGAGGTGGGGCGGCGCTTGCAGGAGGGTTCTCCACTGACGGCTGCCTTGGTTGCGGAGAAGATGATTCAGGGACCCAATGACAGCACATCTGGTGGAAGAGGGACAGCCCTCTGGCGTCCACCGTGAACATATGCTGACCACGTGTCGCAGGAACCGACACAAGCGCGAAAACTGGCAGGCAACTGGAAGTGCAGACAGGGTCAGCTGGAGTGTAACGCTAAGGACACAAACATGCCTCAGCTTAGGCTGCAGGTCAGGGCAGATGAAGCAGCTTCTAAGGCTGATGGCTGTGGAGGATTTCTGATAGGCTGTGATCGTTGTCCTGAAGGTGCTGAGAAGCGGAGGCAATCCTGAGTCTTCTGACGAATCCGTCAAGCACTTCTTTAACTGATTCTCACATGTGTGCACCACACATTCCACCTCCCCATTCAACTGCACGTGAGTCAAAGCAATGCAGAAAGTCTGAAACAGTGCCAAAGAGAACTTTGGGTCATTATTATTAGACACTATCGTCCAGGGTATCCCTTGGATTTTGATGCTAGATGGACAGCACAAGAAATCCTTCAATTTGTAATGGAATGGGACTTCAGTGTGCGTTACCCTGTACATCACTTTTAATCCAGTATCTCTTAACCATTTATGCCTCAGTCACATCATGTGAGAAAATTTTTTCTAAATTGAAACTAATAAAAGAATTTCTTTGCTCTAGGATGAATTAAGAACAACCAGCCAATATATTGCTTTTAACAGAGGAAAGAAAAATTTCAAGTGAAGGAGATTTCAACGACGTTATTGAGAATGTGAGTAAACTAAAGGCACCAAAATATATAGTGTAATGACGTCAATAACAAATACTATTTCTTACTAAGGTTCACGAGGCTAGTTGATATTATAATTTTACAAGCTTTGTTTCCGGGCATATGAAATAAAAGACAATTTTCTGATTCTGTTCAAATGGCTCTGAGCACTATGCGACTTAACTTCTGAGGTCATCAGTCGCCGAGAACTTAGAACTAATTAAACCTAACTAACCTAAGGACATCACACACATCCATGCCCTAGGGAGGATTCGAACCTGCGACCGTAGCGGTCGCTTGGCTCCAGACTGTAGCGCCTAGAACCGCACGGCCACTCCGGCCGGCCCTGATTCTGTTTTTTTCTTATTTCTTTGCACTTTACCTGATGGTTTCTATGCCAAATGCTGAATGGTATTCTAAGTTTCTCACCTATGTCTTTAAGTACGTATATTATAATTACTAGAGCGTGGAGTACACACATTGTATATACTTGATTTTTTGTTAGCCATTACATCTAAATACTTATTTTTTTTAAAAATACAAATAGGTCAGTTTCGCAGCAGATCGGGGGTACCATTTACTTGCGTCGCCCCGACCCTCTGACGGACTTTGACCGCCTCTGTGCATGGTATTTGCTAGTACGAATGACCCACACTATGTATTCAACAAATGAAGAAACATTCATCTATAGTTGTCCCTCATTACAGCACGAAGTAAAAGTATGTTAGAGTTGTTACTGTAAACCACATGCACAGCTCTGGGTAAGTGGAGAGCATACATTAGTATTAATGGAATCGGCTTGTGTTCTGGTACGTTTGGGAAGTGCTTCTACATTGTAGATTTATATTTGCCCTTACCAGCATAATGAAAGCCTGTTATTACTCGTCGTGGGGACACTAGAAATTTTTTACGTTTGCAAGCCCTATTAATGATGTACGAACACAATAGGAATGCGTCATCAATACCTCTCAGCTCATCCGTCACCAACCTGGGGTTTTTGAGAAAGTACGTGATTCCGTAAGAGGTCGGACAGAAGCATACCTTACTATACATGCACGCCATATTGTGCACCTTTAGCGATGGATCGTATGTGATACACACAAGGTGAGTTTTTTTATCTTGAGACAACTAAATATCTGAGAAACTACACATCGCATTAAAAAAAACGAAAAAATACATGTCCAGTATTTTTAAAAATGCCATCCGGCGATAACAATGTTTATCTCGCTGCCCTAGCCCATGGAATGGGGCCGGGGACAACTTTGAAATCTAAAACAGGAATACCCATTTTATTATAGATTCGGATTCTACGGGAAAAAATACGAATCTTTAGTATGTAACACTTTCTTCAGAGGGCGATAAATGACGCTGTAATTGTCAAAAAACTAAATTGAGTTCCCAAACGGTATCTTGTCGAGAAAAAAGCAATGGATAAAAAAAAGAAACCAGACGTGTTCACAAATTGTGAAAGAAGCTTGTTTCGGGTGTCTCCTCTCACCTTGAGAGATGGCCATGGCAATGGCAACTCTTACTTATATTTGTCATAATGTAACAACGTTTAATGCAATTGATCGTCATGTCCTTCTCAGAACAAGTGTTTGATCGTAATAATATCATTTACTGATCGTAATAATATCATTTAATTTACTTAGCACAGACTTAATATCGGCGTCTGCAAACCAACACCAAGTTATAAAAGAATGACCAGAGGAATCGAATTGTTTTTATTGATTGAATAAGTTAAGAATGCTCACTGTTTCCTATATTTCCTTATCCTATTGAGTCCACGGCAGGAGGGAGAAAGAAATGAATGTATGAAAATAATTGGAGGAAGAATGTTTGGGGTGAGAATAAGGATCGAACGATATTTAGCGATCGTGGGTGTACTATAGGGAACAACTAGTCGATAGGCAGCGATTATAGACGCTCTGAAACTTCAGCCTTTGGCTATAGCGAGGTGTAGGAAAGTTGGATAGTCTGCAAAACTTACGTTTCAGTCTTTGGGCGGAAAAGCGCGGGATCTTTCTCATTGTGTAGAAGGGAGATTTGACCGGAAACTTTAAACTGGTGAAATTCTGAGCTGATGATTGGTTGGGAGCGGAACGGTAGCGTGAGTCTGAGTCGTGGACTGCTGCTGAAGACTTGGACGAGAGAGGACGCTTTTCTGAGATGGGACGAGCCATGCTCGATTTAAGTGTGGGAAATGTGCTATATTTATGGTTCATGGTTTCACATTGGGTGAACAACCTTTTTTTTCTCAGCTAGACGTAAAGAAATACTAATATTTTGGGGGAACTAAATTTACTTAGGTAGGTAATGTGCAGTAGTAGGTGATGTAAAATCGTTGCTTTCCTTTGTGATAGTAATTTGCTACTTTGGGGTTTTATAACAAGTTCGCGGTGAATAATTAAATCTAATTTGTTTGAGCAAGCAAGTACATTAGGAAAAATGAAATATTTAAGTATGTGTGGCTATTTATTTAGTTTTACATCTGGGACTCACCATGTGGGTCTGATCAAGAATTTTATAAGTTGTGGATGCACGAGTGCTAGGGACCTATAGCATGTAAGTAGGAATTGTGCTGTTACATGAAATATACGTGTGAAATTAGGTACTGTTATAAATTTTCAGTTTCCTTACATATTTGCAATCTTGAAAGACTTAATAACGTGGATCCTTTGTTAAGGAAACGTGGTATCTCGTGTAAAAGCGTACGTCGAATTTTAGCAAACCAAGTAAAGATAATGCTTGCTTATTCACGTTTATTGCAAATGTAGTGTCACTTGGGGAGATATTCTGAACAATTAAAGCTTGCAAAGCGGGCAAAGAGATTATTAAACTGATAACGTAGCCATGAATTCTGGATGAAACAAAGTAAGTAGTTCATCTTGAGTGTGTGTATTGTGTATGTGTAATTTTGGAAGGTTTTTCATATTTCAATGGGTGAATTTGTGTCGGGAGCAGGCAGCAGTAGAATAGTGGCTATTAAAGTGAGTGATCAAGTAGGCGAGGAAGTTATATGTAATAATTTAGGTTTTCGGTAGCATAATTTTGAGTGGAGATATTTGCTGTATGGTGAATATCGGAACTGCTAACGGCTCGATCCTTACGTTTCTCCTGTGCATATGTTGGTGCGGTAATTGTGGGTGCATGTTGATTAATGGATACAGTTGTGGTATATCCTTTTCTTCCGATCCAAAAGTGGGCACTTGTGGTAATAAAAGATAGCAGTCCGTAGGAGACCATAGTTTTAGTAAAAAGTCAGATGCATTAACGATAAATAAAGATACAAAGTCAGATGCGTTAAATTTTACATTGTTATTAGAAAGTCAGATGCGTTTAAATTACATCGAGGAATCCGATGCAAATTTCAGCCGCTTTAATATTTCTTTAAAGAAGTGAGTTTTTTTGTTCTTATAATAATCTGAAATGCTTAATGGATAAACCAATTTCTTCTACAAAAATTCAAATCTGAGTCGGAACATTCTCTATGTAAGAATAGTCAAACCTTTCATTATTTTGTTTTATTATTAGTAAAAAAAATTATTTAATAATTTTACTAAATGTATGAATGCCAATCATTGGGTCAAGCAGAATTGGCATAGCTTTCAAGTTATGGCATTTATGCAAAGGTCCTGCAAATAAATCCGTACCGCATAGTATAAAACTGAAGCAGTAGTGGGTACCTTGCAACCTATCACCAACAGGGTACTTGTTTGTAAGAACTATTTCACCGTAAGTGCTAAAAATTATCGCTGCTCACTGTGAAACTCATATTTTACGCACATGGAATGCTTTAACCTTCTGACATGCATTGGTGATACACTGAGTCATATTATCGCACGTTGTTGGCACTCCATTATAAACTTCACACTTCAATTAATCCCATAGACAAAATTGAGACGAAGTAAGATCTGATTATCATGCAGGCCAAGACAGTGGACCGTCACATCCGATCCAACGATGATTCTACACACGATCTAATGCTTCCCGTGCTGCTACAGTATAATCTTCTGGACAACCTTCATGTTGAAACCAAATTGTTTGCCGCAAATCCAAGAACAGGTCTTCAAACAATACTGGAAGATCATCCTCCAGTAAAGGAAACTGAAGAAAAATTTGGAGTAGCCATTAAAATCCACGGAGAAGAAATATAATCTTGAGGTTTGCCGATGACATTGTAATTCTGTCAGAGACAGCAAAGGACTTGAAAGAGCAGTTGAACGGGATTGACATTGTCCTGAAAGGAGGACATAAGATGAACAAAAGCAAAACGAGGGTAATGGAGTGTAGTCTAATTAAATCAGGTGATGCTGAGGGAATTACACTCCTGGAAATGGAAAAAAGAACACATTGACACCGGTGTGTCAGACCCACCATACTTACTCCGGACACTGCGAGAGGGCTGTACAAGCAATGATCACACGCACGGCACAGCGGACACACCAGGAACAGCGGTGTTGGCCGTCGAATGGCGCTAGCTGCGCAGCATTTGTGCACCGCCGCCGTCAGTGTCAGCCAGTTTGCCATGGCTTACGGAGCTCCATCGCAGTCATTAACACTGGTAGCAGTTGACGGACTTTGAGCGAGGGCGTATAGTGGGCATGCGGGAGGCCGGGTGGACGTACCGCCGAATTGCTCAACACGTGGGGCGTGAGGTCTCCACAGTACATCGATGTTGTCGCCAGTGGTCGGCGGAAGGTGCACGTGCCCGTCGACCTGGGACCCGACCGCAGCGACGCACGGATGCACGCCAAGACCGTAGGATCCTACACAGTGCCGTAGGGTACCGCACCGCCACTTCCCAGCAAATTAGGGACACTGTTGCTCCTGGGGTATCGGCGAGGGCCATTCGCAACCGTCTCCATGAAGCTGGGCTACGGTCCCGCACACCGTTAGGCCGTCTTCCACTCACGCCCCAGCATCGTGCAGCCCGCCTCCAGTGGTGTCGCGACAGGCGTGAATGGAGGGACGAATGGAGACGTGTCGTCTTCAGCGATGAGAGTCGCTTCTGCCTTGGTGCCAATGATGGTCGTATGCGTGTTTGGCGCCGTGCAGGTGAGCGCCACAATCAGGACTGCATACGACCGAGGCACACAGGGCCAACACCCGGCATCATGGTGTGGGGAGCGATCTCCTACACTGGCCGTACACCTCTGGTGATCGTCGAGGGGACACTGAATAGTGCACGCTACATCCAAACCGTCATCGAACCCATCGTTCTACCATTCCTAGACCGGCAAGGGAACTTGCTGTTCCAACAGGACAATGTACGTCCGCATGTATCCCGTGCCACCCAACGTGCTCTAGAAGGTGTAAGTCAACTACCCTGGCCAGCAAGATCTCCGGATCTGTCCCCCATTGAGCATGTTTGGGAGTGGATGAAGCGTCGTCTCACGCGGTCTGCACGTCCAGCACGAACGCTGGTCCAACTGAGGCGCCAGGTGGAAATGGCATGGCAAGCCGTTCCACAGGACTACATCCAGCATCTCTACGATCGTCTCCATGGGAGAATAGCAGCCTGCATTGCTGCGAAAGGTGGATATACACTGTACTAGTGCCGACATTGTGCATGCTCTGTTGCCTGTGTCTATGTGCCTGTGGTTCTGTCAGTGTGATCATGTGATGTATCTGACCCCAGGAATGTGTCAATAAAGTTTCCGCTTCCTGGGACAATGAATTCACGGTGTTCTTATTTCAATTTCCAGGAGTGTATATTAGGAACTGGGACACTCAGAGTAGTCGAGGAGTTTTGCTATTTGGGAAGTAAAATATCTGATAGTGGCCGAAGTAGAAGTATACTGGCGATGGCAAGGAAAGCGTTTTCGAAAAAGAGAAATTTATTAACGTCGAGTACAGACTTACGTGTCAGGTAGTCTTTTCTGAAAGTATTTGTGTGGAGTGTAGCGATGTATGGAAGTGAAACATAAACTTTAAACAGTTTAGACAAGAACATAATAGAAGTTTTTGAAGCTTTCTGGTACAGAAGAATGCTGAAGATTAGATGGGTAGATCGCGTAACTAATGAGGAGGTACTGAACAGAATTGGGGAGAAGAGGAATTTGTGGCACGACTTGACTAGAAGAAGAGATCGGTTGGTAGGACACGTTCTGAGGCATCGAGGGATCACCAATTTAGTAGTGGAGGGAAGGGTGGGGGACAATAACTATAGAGGGAGACCAAGATATGAATACTCTAAGCAGATTCAGAAGGCTGTAGGTTGCAGTACTTACTCGGAGATGAAGAGGCACGCGCAGGATAGAGTAGCATGGAGAGCTGCATCTAACCAGTTTTTGGTTGAAGACCACAACAACAACAAACTTCGCCACTTAAGATTCCATGGTTAAAGAATGAACCAATCAGATTGTCACCAGTTATTCCAAACCAAAACATTCATATTCCAGGGCCTCTGATGTTCAACTTGGCGTTACCAGTGTGGGTTTTCCACATTACAATAATGCATGTTGTGTCGATTAGTCGTACCGTACTTCGTGAATGTCGACACGTCCGAGAACAGTAGTCGAGAAAAGAAATGGGGTACTCTCTGTGTTTACTGAAGCGACAACTGGCAAAATGTTGTTCGGTTCTGGAAATCATTACCATGACGTTCCTGATGGAGGAAAACATGAAACGGATGATATTTTCTACGTTTCAAAATTTCTACAAACGTTTTAAATGTCGAATGCTTATGCGAGGATTTTGATTCACTGTAACCAATATCGCAGGTTCTTTATGGTTTTCAGCAATTGTTGTTCGGCTGGAGAACTGCCGAATAAACCGAAGTTCAAGTTGTGTGCGTACCTCCTACACCTGTAACGTTAGTCAAATTTCGAAGATGTAGGAGTAGCGCACCGCCTGCGGTTCCCGGCTGTTGCGGTGGCAGTACAGGTTCAAATAATACCCGTGTACTTTCTTTTTTTTGTATTTCATGGTACAGAATGTCATTAAATAGTATATGTCATACGAAATTACTGAAAATTGTCATTTTTGCTGCAGTAGTTTGAGAACTAAATTAGTCATTAGAACAAACTTTTTTCAGACGTGTATTCCGTTTTTTGCAGAATAGATTACAGACTCGTCTTACTGTCGCTCTCATTGCTTGTTGTGCTAGAACGGAACTGCGGGTGGTGTTCGTCGTAGATATAACCAAAACACAAATTTGTGGAGCACCACGAACATTTAATGAAAGGTACTGCCTTGCAGGCACACCGATCTTTCAGAAGCGATATCGGAAAACACAGTTCGTTTCAGTTCAAAAAGATTGTTATCTCTTCGATCAGCTGCTGTGCGAACCGAGCGTATTTATTCCTGTATAAGTAGGTGCACTAAACTGAAGCAGAATTAAAGAATATATTTTTGTGCATTCTTCACTCGAAACGATTTCTCTGCTAGTCTATGGCAAGTCGGGAGCATTTTGAAGTTTTTTTCTTGAAAATTTTAACCTACCTGTAAAAATAAACATCACAGGGTCATAGAAGTGTAGTACCCTTTCGTCTACAAAGATCTGATCGTAAAGTTTGCCCTCCCAACGAATCAAGAGAACATTGTCCAAATATTTTGAGTTTTACCTACGAACAACAAGCAGAATAAACACCTGAAGAAAGTTTGCTGTCATGATGGATTTATTAATGAAGTTACAACCACGACTTATCTATTCTTGAAGACTTTTGAGTGGCATGTACTATTTAATAATATTCTGTACGATAAAATGAAGAAAAACAAAAACAAAAATTACCCACGTAGGATATGAACCTCTGCCGCCAGCGGGACAGCCGGGAACCTTAGCCACCGCGCTACTTCAGCGTGGTCGAAACGTGTCCAACTTTACATTTATAGGAGGTACGCATAAGACTTCAACACCAATTTTCTCGGAAACTATGGTCCGTCGCACGAAAAGCGGTTAGTCAGCTACTCAAGACATGTCCCTCTGCAACATGCCTAAGACTCATCAAAATTCATGATTACTAGGTCTGATTGTCCCCATGTAAGTATTAAGAGGATATAAGAGTAAAAACGGCGTACAAGTTTTACTTTCTGTGCAAAAAAAAAAAAAAAACTTTATGTCTAAATGCTTTGTATTAGTTGATACAGTTTTCCCACGTAATCTCGTAAATATAAATCTTCGCCAGTGTTAATTTACTTCTGAGGTATTAAGTATCATACAGATCATGGAACTACATTTCTGTATAAATGTGACTTTGGAAATACGGGATTTCTACAGGTCACGTAATCGTACAGAAAACAAATATTTTTCATTCTCTTCTCAGGATTGGGTGGTTCGTTGTGGTAATGGGAAAAAAGGAGAAATAATTCTAATGAGATTTTTCGTCTCATTACGGAACAGAAGTCACTCATTACATTGCTGCAAATATTATTTTATGACCAACTAGTTTAATGCCCGCTACCTCGCTCGTTTTGACTGTATGGTCTGCAGTGATTTTTTGTTTTTATGTAATCGAATTTTTATGTTTTTCAACCATTTCAACGACTTCTAAGCTTTTCACGTTAGTTAAGGCCATATAAGCATGGTCTTTTCCCGGTTTACTTGTGGGCAAAAAGCGATTCTAGTAACTGGAGTCCAAAGTTTCTATTTATCGCTCCTTTTGCGTTCTTCTGAAGATTTCCGTAGCAACTTCCACCCGCTAACAAATATTTCTTTATATCTAAGCGACAAATGAAATACCAATTTTCGGAAATTTGATTTTAAATTTTTTTCTTCTAACGCAATATTTTCTTAAAAATTATTATGCCCTATTGCACTCCTTTAGGGATTCTTTAATAATTATTTATTTTAAAAATACTGTCATCCGCTATTCTGCCCCCTGAATGGCTGAATTTCCAAAAATACTGAAACACGTATTTTTATTTTCAGAATGAAAAATCAAATACTAGTTTCCGTAATTCTAACTTATGAATTCCCTTAATAGCTATATACTTTCAAAAAGCCTTTCGTCCCATATTTCATCCCCTTAGGATTGGAGTTTCGGACAATTCCTTCTTAAACGTCGCCTGCACTATAAAAACCACACCGCCTCCAAACTTCAGAATTCTATCCTTAGCGGTTTGGACTGGGCCATGATGAGTTGGTGAATCATTCTGACCCTGTTTCACCCCCTTAGTGGTTGAATTTCCAAAAACACGTATTTTTTCGTCCCTAACCGAGAAGCCCAACATCAATTTTCAAAGAATTAGCTTTAAAATTCTTTCGCAATGAAATATTTTCGTAAAATGTTTCACCTCGTATTTCTTCCCCTCAGAGGTTGAATTTATATAAAACGGCGACATGCGTATGTTTTATTTCTAATAGAGGGGAGCTTCTAAAATGCTTGCACGTAGAAATATTTCCATAAAACTTTCATCTCCATTTATCTCCCATAGGGGCTACATTTCCAAAAACAGTGAAACTCGTATTTTTTATTTCTAACTGAGAAGCCAAATTTAAATTTTCATAGATTTACCTTTAAAAATACTTTCATAATAAAACATCATCCCCTTTTTCACCCTCTTAGAGGTTCAGGTTCCCAAAACACTGAAACATGTTTTTTTGTTTCTAATCGAGAAGTCAAATACCAACGTTCATAAATGCAGCACCAAAAATACTGTAGTAGTTCTTTAATAATGACGCATTTTCAAAACCAGCTTTCAGCCACTATCCCCCCCTCCCCTAAGTGTAACATTTCCAAAAATGCTGAAACGCGAATTTCTTTGTTTCTGACCGAGAAATCCAGTACCAGTTTTCGCAGGTCTAGCTTCAAAACTGCCTTAATACCGACATTAAAAACCAAAAGGGTTCATCCTTCCCTGAACGACGCCTGCAGTGTAAGATTCACACCTCCAAATTTCAAGTTTCTATCCTTAGTGTTTTGGACTGGGAAATGACGAGTCAGTCCCTTCGCAATCAAGACGTAGCCTTTTATATATAGACATACATCTCCGACCTTTACTCTTACTGCTTACAATGATTCGCGATAAGCCACAGACTTCTGTGAAGTTATCACTTGTCCGGACCTGTGGGCGACGTTTTTCACGAGTGGACCGTTGAGAAAGAAAAAGGAGCATGATACGTAGTCGGCCGGCGCTGACCTTGCCGCAATGTGAGAACGGCAGCCGTGTTAGCACAACGCAAACTGGCGGCTGCTTCCATTGCAAAATGTGCGAACGAATGACTCACCCGCTATTCGTTTGTGGCTCGGGAGCAATTAACCTCACGCAACACGTGACTATGCTCGCGCGGTTGTGGTTGCATCTAGGCAGCATTTGTATAAATCATACAACACGTGCCACTCATTTTTACCGCAACCTTTATACCGTTTTTATGAAAGCTAATCGTAACAAAAAAAAAACACTAATTTCAATATAAAACGCTTTCGAAGCACACTTATCAACATTCATTCCCTCTCTTTTGTATTTTGTGCTATAGCACTCCGCTTGCTCGATGGAATGTGACACATTTCTGTCTACGTTCTTCTGTGGCCGTGTCGTCCAGTTTGCAGGTAGTGTGTTCGAAACTGAGTGACAAAAAGAAATTTTATAAAAAAATATTCGGCTGACAAGTGCAAAAGTGGAACTGTTGTGATAATGTGGACCACCAAATGTGTTTGATAGGAACGAAGATTGGGGTTCAACGTCCTGTCGCTAACGAGGTCGTTAGCGACGGAGCAAAACCTTAGATTGGTTAAGGATGGGGAAGGAAATCGCCATTTGCCTTAACCGATTTAGGAAAATCACAGAAACCTAAATGTGGATTGGCGGACGCTGGTTTGAACCATCGTTCACTCAAATACAAGTCCATTGTTCTAACAACTGCGTCACCTCGTTCTGTGATTGTGTTCGAATGTCCACACATAGTTTCAATGGTTTACAAATCGAGACGCTGATGAAGCAGTAACATTTTTCAGACATAATTTCCGCATTTTACTGAAATGATATGAATCGAATGTGTAAAGAGACAGTATCAAACAAATTATTATTTTATATATTAGCATAGACTAGCCATTTGCAGATGAGAACACAACAGTCAACAAATCAAGTCTAATGAACGCATGCAGAGAGCTACACATATTGATGCTAGAGGTCATTTTATTCGTTTCACGTAGTACACGCTTCTATGTGGACTTGAAGCTGTGCAGAGGCATAACGCAACGTGGAAACCCACACTGGTGTTAATGTACCAGCCAGCAAAGGAATGGTGTCTCGGGCAGCCTAATTGCGTTTTTCGGGTGTCGGTACGTTTTGGACAAGCTCCGCTTTCAACATGCCACGGGGAATCTACGGAGTCAAAATACCTTGTGGAGGCTGACTGCACTATGTGTTTACAAGTTGATGTCTAAAGTCCGTCAGTCCTAGTGAAATAATGCTGTAACCGTCTACAGACTTAAAAGACACGATTCTCGTCGATTGGACCTAGTGAAATGGTGCTGCACCCCGTGTATGGAATAAACAGAAATGATTTTCGTGTGTAGATAAACATGTGGAGAGCGAGGGGGAATTGCCAGGTTATATCGGGCAAGGTTTCCACAAGGTAGACGTGTGAAACTCTTACGTTCGCGAGACTGACAAAACCGTTGTGGAACACAGGACGATTGGTGCCACAGTACAACGACAATGGACGACTACAACTTGTACAGACTCTCGTCGAGATTGTAGCAATATTTGACCATGTGAATAAGGAGCACCTGTGAACTGTGCGTGAAATGGGTGTCAGTCGCTGTACTGTGTGTTATACTGTGTTTGACTTGATTAAACACACAGGTGTTTGACAACGATCCCATTTTATTTAACTTTACATTTTAGATTAATTTTTCTTTCTACATCATATATTTTGATTTAAAACTTCAACATTATGATAACTGATTCGTTCGAAAGAAGTGTATTACCAAACCCTTTCAGATTTTAACTTCAGGAAATTGGTGTGTTTGCGATTTAACTTCTACATACTTCTCTGCAAGACAGAACGTATCTCGGTCTATCTCGGTCGACTAACAATTAACAATTCAAAATCAATAAGAATAACACCTTAGCGGTGGATCCAGATTTCTTGCAGCCTTAGGTTACATTTTATCCATTTTTAAGCAATCTTGAAAAGAGGCAATAATTCTCACCTCCTCCCCATTTAAAAAAGAAAAGAAGATAAATTATACTGCATTGAAAGAACTATACAAGGTGATTATAATTAAAGTTAAACTTTCAAAACGCTGTAGAAATAACACCACTAGTCAAAATGACGTCAAATTGCAACGGAATATTATCAGAAAAGGAGGAAAATGTATGGCAAAAGAGAAAAGTAGTGCAGAAATTGATCAATAGATGACGCTGTATGTGTCAGAATACGTAAATGGCCGGCCTCTGTGACCGAGCGGTTCTGGGCGCTTCAGTCCGGAACCGCGCTGCTATTACGGTCGCAGGTTCGCATCCTGTCTCGGGCATGGATATGTGTGATGTTCTTAGGTTGGTTACGTCTTAGTAGTTCTAAGTCTAATGGACTGATGACCTCAGATGTTAAGTCCCATAGTGCTCAGAGCCATTTGAACCATATGATTGCTAACTTAATTGCATTGAAGGCATGCATTGCGGAACATATTCTGAACATGACTCCGAAAACAATTCGATCAGTTGTGGAACATGCTGTTTCTCAATTTGAACTTGTTGCAGGAAACGGTGGATACAATATTGAACACGTTTTGCGCCAGTCACTCGGAAATTAATAATCTGATTTGATTTTGATTGATGCTTTTTATGTGGTTTTTGGCCTCAGGACAATTAAAAACCGATGTGATTGCTGCTTTTTATGCGGTCTTTGGCCTCAGGACAATTAAAAACATATGTGAATGATCCTTTTTATGCGGATTTTGGCCCCAGGGCAATGAAAAACCTATTTATCCCATACGATGTGATATGACCTTGCCGCGGTGGATGGGCTTACGTAACTAATAGTATCAGACATGTACAGTGAGTAGTACATTTTGTTTAGCGTCAAACGTACACCTTAGGCATTGTTGTGTAATTCATTTGCCATTTGTAGTCGACGACCATTGAATTATGACGCTCACAGCGCCATCTATTGCCACATTTTGTAACTATTTATTTCTCTACCATACGTTTTGTCCCTTCGTCGATAATATTCCGTTGCACTTTGACATCATTTTGACCAGTGGTGTTATTTCTATAGCGGTTTGGAAGTTTACCTTCAATTATAATCACCCTATATATACTGCATATAACCGTACCGGTAAAATTTCGGGATTTTTGTTCAGTGGTTGCATTTCATTTGGATTGTTAACCCGTTTCTGGGTGTTCAGATATACTGCTTGCTGTAGTTATTCGAAACTGGACTACATACCACGACTGACAAGATGAACTGGGAAGACTAATATCACTGGTATGGCCGCTGGCGTAGGACCATCCTTTTATTTTGGAGAGAGGAGGATAGATGCTACTAGCAAAGTATCATATACACTCCTGGAAATGGAAAAAAGAACACATTGACACCGGTGTGTCAGACCCACCATACTTGCTCCGGACACTGCGAGAGGGCTGTACAAGCAATGATCACACGCACGGCACAGCGGACACACCAGGAACCGCGGTGTTGCCGTCGAATGGCGCTAGCTGCGCAGCATTTGTGCATCGCCACCGTCAGTGTCAGCCAGTTTGCCGTGGCATACGGAGCTCCATCGCAGTCTTTAACACTGGTAGCATGCCGCGACAGCGTGGACGTGAACCGTATGTGCAGTTGACGGACTTTGAGCGAGGGCGTATAGTGGGCATGCGGGAGGCCGGGTGGACGTACCGCCGAATTGCTCAACACGTGGGGCGTGAGGTCTCCACAGTACATCGATGTTGTCGCCAGTGGTCGGCGGAAGGTGCACGTGCCCGTCGACCTGGGACCGGACCGCAGCGACGCACGGATGCACGCCAAGACCGTAGGATCCTACGCAGTGCCGTAGGGGACCGCACCGCCACTTCCCAGCAAATTAGGGACACTGTTGCTCCTGGGGTATCGGCGAGGACCATTCGCAACCGTCTCCATGAAGCTGGGCTACGGTCCGGCACACCGTTAGGCCGTCTTCCACTCACGCCCCAACATCGTGCAGCCCGCCTCCAGTAGCGTCGCGACAGGCGTGAATGGAGGGACGAATGGAGACGTGTCGTCTTCAGCGATGAGAATCGCTTCTGCCTTGGTGCCAATGATGGTCGTATGCGTGTTTGGCGCCGTGCAGATGAGCGCCACAATCAGGACTGCATACGACCGAGGCACACAGGGCCAACACCCGGCATCATGGTGTGGGGAGCGATCTCCTACACTGGCCGTACACCTCTGGTGATCGTCGAGGGGACACTGAATATTGCACGGTACATCCAAACCGTCATCGAACCCATCGTTCTACCATTCCTAGACCGGCAAGGGAACTTGCTGTTCCAACAGGACAATGCACGTCCACATGTATCCCGTGCCACCCAACGTGCTCTAGATGGTGTAAGTCAACTACCCTGGCCAGCAAGATCTCCGGATCTGTCCCCCATTGAGCATGTTTGGGACTGGATGAAGCGTCGTTTCACGCGGTCTGCACGTCCAGCACGAACGCTGGTCCAACTGAGGCGCCAGGTGGAAATGGCATGGCAAGCCGTTCCACAGGACTACATCCAGCATCTCTACGATCGTCTCCATGGGAGAATAGCAGCCTGCATTGCTGCGAAAGGTGGATATACACTGTACTAGTGCCGACATTGTGCATGCTCTGTTGCCTGTGTCTATGTGCCTGTGGTTCTGTCAGTGTGATCATGTGATGTATCTGACCCCAGGAATGTGTCAATAAAGTTTCCCCTTCCTGGGACAATGAAATCACGGTGTTTTTATTTCAATTTCCAGGAGTGTACATTATTGCAGGTAGAAACTAAGTGAAGTATCTCTCACATTAATAACATCACTGCGTGCTAAAACTTTATATATAGGGAGTTTATATGATGGCTATTTTACATATATTTTGTTAAGGTGTGTGCGAATCTAACGTACTAGTTTCCTATAAGGATCATATGTGTACATTGAGATGTTATGTGTAAATACGATGTGCTATACATAAACCTCACGTCATAACAGCGTAAAGGGAAAAGCGACATGAAACAGAAAACTGCTGCTAAATGGGTGCAGATCCAAGACCATCACTGCATCCGGTGGACGAAAATGTGAGAATTCCTCAGTGAAGTATTTCGGAGAAGTATTCACATACCAAAATACCTTTCTTGCTGTAAATATACAGTACATATTTTCCACTTCTATGTAGTGTGGCACATGATCTGGACCTAATGTATAATCTCGCAACTGAGCAACAAGCTGGCGATGATCTAATTGATAGTCTAAATAATGTTATGTATTCCTTGAAGCATGAGGAGCACGTGTAACCTTCATAGTAACACCGTCACGGGACCCAATGCTGGCTATCTAGGTACCGTAAAGTGCTTCTGCTCTCTTGTGATGTGTTATTTCTCTTTGTTCAGGAGAAACTCTATTAATAGTTAATGCGAACAAATTATTTATGAATAAGCACTTCTGTGTCACTACTAAAACTCCACCAAGTATGCACGTGCTTCCGTACAACCTGTGAGTACAAGGCTAGAATACACAAATTTAATTACAGTATCTAAATGCCAAGTACTATACACGGCCTGTTAAGCAACAATATTGACGTACTGTTGGTGGCAGTTTATCGCGCAGCTAGTCGTGATGGTAAAACCATTTTAATTTCCTACCAGCGACCCGTCCCGGCTTCACACGGATTGAGCTAATTATTTACGGCCGAACGAGTTGTGTAACATAAAGGTGATAAATGACATGCACAGACCTTCTTGGCGAATCAGTCGATCTATTACTGATATCTGTATCAAAATCCATACAATACTTCCTAATACTAGCCTCCAAATGAAGATGGAAAATCGCGACAGGCCATTTTAATTACTCGCAATTCAACCAATTTGCACAAAATATCCATAACTATATACATACATCTTCCTCGTGAATAGCTCTATCAACTAGTGAAAACCGCATTGAAATCCTAAGGTAGTTCTTGAGATTAGTCTCCAAATATGGACAGAAAAAATTCACCAGACACTTTAATAATATTGACAGATGTGCAGATTGTGCAATAGAATGTTCAACGCATCTTCAGACTTGCGGAGTTATGATGAAAGGCAATGTTCGTCTGGAAGTTTTCTGTTGACTGAGAGACAAATACACAATCATTACAAATCACTGTACGAACTTATAACGCTGTATTTTTACCAATACCTGAAGTAAGTACATGCTCTTAAGACATTCATCCCGCGAGGAAATTGAAATTATTCGAAGAGGTGACGGCTTCACCCGCCGAAAGGAAGGAGCGAAGATCAGGGTTTAAAGTCCCGCCGATGGCGAGTTCGCTAGAGAAGGTGTACAAGCTCGGATTATTAAAGACTGAAAGATGGTCATATCCTTTCTAATGGAAACATCCCGGCATTTGACTCAAGCAGTTAAATGAAGGTGATAGGAAATGGGTTTGAAGTACGCTCCTCCTGAATGCTAGTCCAATGGTATAAATATTGACCCACCTCGTACGGTGCTTAATGCGACAGTGAATACAGAAGGCATTATCTGCAGATTTGAGCATCACATACAGTACACCTCGTTGACTGTATGCAAAACCCTTGTACGGATCACATGCACAAGTTTCGAGAGAAACGCTGAATGAAGTTAACTATTTACTCAAACTACAATGGCTTGTCGCCTGTTTGACACGTAGGCCAATACGGCATGTCTCAGACACATCCTAAATAATTCTTGCCCTTTGTCGTCACTTGCGGAATAAGCGGTATGACATTCCAGGCTCGTAAATGGTCCTGGAAGTTAGGGGAGGGCTGGACGTGGCTTGTTAAACTTGACGCGTGCAGGGTGTGCCGGCGGTGTGCACGCCACGACCCGCTCTGTCTCGGATTGGCTCGGTCCTTTTCGAAAGTGCTCGGCGACATTTCATTGAGTATTACGGTGCGACATTTTTTGGTCGGCACAACTGTCTCGAGTTCGGCAGAATCGCGTGTTAACTCTGTTTATCTTTCGCTATTTGTACGTGGTATGAAGGATGTTCACAGGTCCAGCGGCTGTTTTGCAGAAACAGAGGCAATGTAGCGACGTATCGTCACAAGCCTTTAAAAGTAAATGGGAATGACAGAAGAGACGGATGAGAATTTTCAGTATATATTATGAAGTCGCATAACTGACGGGTACTACAGTTTTGATATGAAACGATATTAAAGCACCGTGTGCAAAGAATTTAAAGATTCAGTTCACAATGAAAGGGCAAATAATAACAACGATCGACAAACGTGACTCATTGTTCTGTAAATGAAGAAGCACTTTGCTCTAAACTTCCGAGCGTGTTGCACGTGGAGAAATTCGAAGTACGAATAATAAAATTCCTGAATCTATACATGTTTTTCTACTGTCAATTGCAACAGTTTTCAGCGGAATTTAACGAAGAGTATGGAGACTTGATGTATATTACTGCAAGGCCCAGGCCTGGAACAATTTTAAGATTTAAAAATCGCTGTTGTTGAATATATGAAGTAGAAAGGAGTGCAGGAATGAAAATTAGAACATCCGGAATGGATTACATACCTGAGATTTTAAGTGAACTTGACTGCACACTGCCCACAGTAAGACACTGCAAAGTCAAAAACGACTTTTCTGATTTGATGGGGATGTACTTAAATAGAAAATTATAGGAGGGATGCATTCTGATAAACACAGTCCAATACCTTAAACTAACTTGCGATAAATACGTGAGGTTTGGAGAATTCATTGCAGCCCTGAAAGAATCATAGCGATAATTTTCTGATCGTTTCGAGAACAATGCCGGACTTCCATCATTTTCAAACTGTTCTCGAGACCGTTGGCCGTTTCAGATGGAAGTGCCCCTGTGAATGAGCAGATGTAAGTGATTGATCTGCAATGTAATTTCCTTTTTAAGGACAAATCCTTTTATATTAGAACTGTACAGTTTGTTTCCCATGTCTCAATAACGAGGTTTCAAAGGTCCTACAATATTTCGACCAACAGATGAATGTAAAATACGACTTTCTTATGAAACTAAAAAATGGTACGGTTACTTGGTAACCTGAGTCAGAAATCCGGGAAATAGTTTGCGTGTGCTTATATGCCGACAGTTTGTTCCACATAAAAAGTATGTGTGGAAAAAATTATTAAATAACACTGAAAATTTGTTTTGCTTTTTATGTTGTTGAGAAATGTGAAATATAAAACTGAGTCGTAAATAGTGTGCTCCTTTCCATTGTTGGCTAAATGATGACTTCTACATATACATCTACATACATACTCCGCGACCCACCTTATAGCACATAGCGGAATGTACCTAGTCATTTCCCTTCCTGATCCACTTGCAAACAGCGCGAGGTGAAAACGACTTCCATAATCCTCCGAAAGCCCCCTAATTTCTCTCACCTTATCTTCGTGCTCCTTTCCCTAAATCTGAGTTGGCGGCAGTAGAATCACTCTGCCGTCGGCCTCAACAATTCTCTAAATTTCAGCAATAGTGCAAGGATCCCATGTAAGGATCCCATACCGCGCAGTAGTATTCTAAAAGAGGACGGACAAGCGAAGTGTAGGCAGTCTCCTTAGTAGACCTGTTACATTTTCTAAGTGTCCTGCCAATAAAACGCAGTCTTTGGTTTGCTTTCCCCACAACATTTTCTATGTATTCCTTCCAATTTAAGTTGTTCGTAATTGTAATACCTAGGTACTTAGTTGAATTTAGGGCTTTTAGATTGGACTGATTTATCGTGTAACCGAAGTTTAACGAGTTCCTTTTAGCACTCATGTGGATGACCTCACACTTTTCGTTATTTAGGCTCAACTGCCACTTTCCGCACCATTCAGATAGCTTTTCTAAATCGTTTTGCAGTTTGTTTTGATCTGATAAACGACAGCGTCATCTGCAAACAACCGAAGGCGGCTGCTCAGATTGTCACCAAAATCGTTAATACAGACATTGAACAGCAAAGATCCTATAACACTACCTTGGGGGACCCCAGAAATCGCTTCTGTTTTACTCGATGACTTTCCGTCAGTTACTACGAACTGTGGCCTCTCTGACAGGAAATCACTTATCCAGTCACATAACTGAAACGGTATTCCATAAGCACGCAATTTCACTACGAGCCGCTTGTGTGGTACAGTGTCAAAAAGCCTTCCGTAAATCCAGAAATACGGAATCGATCTGAAATCCCTCGTCAATACCACTCACCACTTCAGGTGAATAAAGAGCTAGTTGTGTTTCATAGGAACGATGTTTTCAAAACCCTTGTTGACTGTCTGTCAATAGACCGTTTTCTTCGAGGTAATTCATAATTTTGGAGCCCAATATATGTTCTAAAACCCTACTGCATATCGAAGTTAACGATATGGGCCTGTAATTTAGTGGATTACTCCTACTACCTTTCTTTAATATTGGTGTGACCTGTGCAACTTTCCAGTCTTTGGGTACGGATCTTTCGTCAAGCTAATGGTTGTATATGATTGTTAATTATGGAGCTAATGCATCAGCATATTCAGAAAGGAACGTAATTGGTATACAGTCTGGACCAGAAGACTTGCTTTTATTAAGTGATCTAAGTTGCTTCACTACTCCGAGGATATTTACTTCTACGTTACTCATGTTGGCAGCTGTTCTCGATTCGAATTCTGGAATCTTTACTTCGTCTGCTTTTGTGAAGGCATTTCGGAAGGCTGTGTTTAGTAACTCTGCCTTGGCAGCCCTGTCTTCGATAGTATCTCCATTGCTATCGCACAGAGAAGGCAATGATTGTTTCTTGCCGCTAACATACTTCACATACGACCAGAATCTCTTTGGATTTTCTGCGAGGTTTCGAGACAAAATTTCGTTGTGGAAACTGTTGTAAGCATCTCTCATTAAAGTCCGTGCTAAATTTAGAGCTTCTGTATAAGATAGCTAATCTTGGGGGTTTTGCGTCTGTTTGAATTTGGCATGTTTGTCCCGTTGTTTCTGCAACAGTGTTCTAACCCGTTTTCTGTAGCAAGAAGGATCTGCTCCGTCATTTGTTAATTTATTTGGTATAAATCTCTCAATTTCTGCCAATACTATTTCTTTGAATTTAAGCCACATCTGGTCTATACTTATATTATTAATTTGGAATGCGTGGAGATTGTCTCTCAGGAAGGTGTCAAGTGAATTTTTATCTGCTTTTTTGAATAGATATATTTTTCGCTTATTTTTCGAGGATTTGTGGTTTACAATATTCAATCTCGCTACGACAACCCTGTGTTCACTAATCTCTGAATCGGTTTTGATGCTCGCTATTAACTCAGGATTATTTTTTGCTAAGAGGTCAAGTGTGATGTCACAACCGCTTAATATTCGCGTGGGCTCATGAACTAACTACTCGAAATAATGTTCAGAGAATGCGTTAAGCACAATTTCGGATGTTCTTTTATGCATACCTCCGGAATTGAACATGTATTTTCGCCATCATATCGAGGGTAAATTAAAGTCACCACCAACTATTATCGTATGAGTCGGGTACGTGTTTGAAATCTAACTCAAGTTTTCATTGAACCTTTCAACAACTGTATCATCTGAATTGGGAGGTGGCTAAAAAGGATCTAATTATTATTTTATTAGGGTTGCCAACAATGACTTCTGCCCAATACTAACTCACAGGAAGTATCTACTTCAAATTCGCGACAAGTTAAACTACTTCTGACAGCATAGATTAATCGTTGTCTAAAGTGTTATATTTTCCGGGAACATAATAATTGGTGGAGTACTGTCTGGGGATCACTTGTGAGTTTTCTGTATTTCAAATAAAGAATTGGCGATCATTTCATCTTTTTTGTGGTTCTTAGGTGTTTAATTTTTTCCGTGCTAAGTCTTAGCACGGAAAAGCAGAATATTTTGTTTCGTATTAACAAGTAAAACCGACATATAACACCACACATCAGTCTTGGTATGAAATACTCGAGTGATGTTTAAAACATTATTTGAGTTTGACGTCTGTAATCTTTCGAAAAGCATTTTAAAATGTATTGTTTTACGAGGCGCACAATGTATATGACAGGAGCGATTGAGAAGACAATGTAATAAAACGACTTCGGCAAAAGTTTAAAGACATTCGCAAGGACAGCTCTCTTGTATTACGCAGTCAGCAACGGAAATAATGTCTATATCAGAACGACCTTCCAATGCGAGATGCGTCATGAATATCTATTATATATCGGTGTTTTTTACAACAGGAGATATTTGATATTTGCAGTCACCACTGGTCCAGAGAACATCGTTGATAATACGTATTTGTTCAAGACAGTATAATTATTAAAACTTATTGGCATGATTTGTATATATTCCAACCAGCATTTCTGTGGGCTCATGTGATTACTTTTCAGCGTAACAGACCTTCTGCGATAATACGAAGTTTGTACTTGTAAAAAGTTATCACCTGATAAAATTTCCGATCTAATGGAGTCACAGATCCTTGCACGTATCTTGAACTAATAATATGTGGCTTCAAAAAATTAAATTATTAGGTGATGCTTAGCATGACTGTGTAAAAAATAGTATATAATGAAATAGGGCTCTGTAACAATCAAACGTTTTACAATATCATTACCTACCGCATTATGATGATTAAAGACCATCAAGTGCATACCGGCTACATGTTCTGGTTTACTGAGCTATGTTCCTTCATTGTTTCCACAAGAAGCAGAACAGTTATAAACCGTTGATAATAAATAACACAGTTTCTAAGGGTATACTAACATTTCACTTAACATCTAATACAAGTCCCTCGCCGTATCTCTCTGTCTGTATGTGAACGGTAATCTCAGGAACTGTTATAAAGCAGGTCTGCATAAAAATGAAGCTAGATACAAATAATGAAAGTAATTTTAATGATAATGTAACTAGCATGTCAGCCAATTGCATTTCAATAGAACCTTCAGCATTTTTCATTTTATTTGTCATTAGTTTTAGAGGCTCTTTTAGGAAAAGCTCTTGCAATTTATACATCGAAATCTTACCCGTTGCCGTTTCGCCGAAACTAACGTTCGCTTTATCATGAACTGTTTTTTCCGCATAGAACATTCCGTCTACAAAGCGATACCCGACAACCCTTTACCGATGGTTGAGAAAACTCTTGAACGTTTATCAGTAGGTTGGTGAATGTCTGTTATCTTTTTTGCTGTACGTGTTGGTTTTAGATGAGGTTCACGTAATGCTTAAATTTTAATTGTGGCTTGAGGTTCACAGAGTTTGAGGGAAGTGCGATATTCGATAAATGCGCCCATCCAAGACCACAGTACACGTGGCATACGTGCACAATGTGCACTGATAGAACATTGTATGAGAGGAAGCAGCTCTGTTGGACAGACAGCCGCTGCTGCCTGCTTTGTGAATAGGTCAGTTTGGTGCGGCACGTGTCTGTCATATGGACGGGTCCCCTACTGGTCTCTGAATGTCGGTCACGTGTAGCTGGGACGCGCCCGACATTCCAGAACACTCTGACGTGGCAAGACACGTGGAGCACTCTATCGCCGCAGACCCGCATTTACGTTACCACTCATCAACGACAAGAGCATGCTATGAATACCTAGACTCAAGCCTTCATCGCATTCGTCTGAATGCCAGGGCCATCTGTAGGCTAGCTCCTATTGAAACAGCGAATGTTGTTGTTGTTGTTGTTGTTGTTTTGGTCTTCAGTCCTGAGACTGGTTTGATGCAGCTCTCCATGCTACTCTATCCTGTGCAAGCTTCTTCATCTCCCAGTGCTTACTGCAACCTACATCCTTCTGAATCTGCTTAGTGTATTCATCTCTTGGTCTCGCTCTACGATTTTACCCTCCACGCTGCCCTCCAATACTAAATTGGTGATCCCTTGATGCCTCAGAACACATCCTACCAACCGATCCTTTCTTCTGGTCAAGTTGTGCCACAAACTTCTCTTCTCCCTAATCCTATTCAATACTTCCTCATTAGTTACGTGATCTACCCATCTAATCTTCAGCGTACTTCTGTAGCACCACATTTCTAAAGCTTCTATTCTCTTCTTGTCTAAACTATTTATCGTCCATGTTTCACTTCCATACAAGGTTACACTCCATTCAAATACTTTCAGAAATGACTTCCTGACACTTAAATCTATACTCGATGTTACCAAATTACTCTTCTTCAGAAACGCTTTCCTTGCCATTGCCAATCTACATTTTATATCCTCTCTACTTCGACCATCATCAGTTACACTCCTGGAAATTGAAATAAGAACACCGTGAAATCATTGTCCCAGGAAGGGGAAACTTTATTGACACATTCCTGGGGTCAGATACATCACATGATCACACTGATAGAACCACAGGCACATAGACACAGGCAACAGAGCATGCACAATGTCGGCACTAGTACAGTGTATATCCACCTTTCGCAGCAATGCAGGCTGCTATTCTCCCATGGAGACGATCGTAGAGATGCTGGATGTAGTCCTGTGGAAAGGCTTGCCATGCCATTTCCACCTGGTGCCTCAGTTGGACCAGCGTTCGTGCTGGACGTGCAGACCGCGTGAGACGACGCTTCATCCAGTCCCAAACATGCTCAATGGGGGACAGATCCGGAGATCTTGCTGGTCAGGGTAGTTGAGTTACACCTTCTAGAGCACTTTGGGTGGCACGGGATACATGCGGACGTGCATTGTCCTGTTGGAACAGCAAGTTCCCTTGCCGGTCTAGGAATGGTAGAACGATGGGTTCGATGAAGGTTTGGATGTACCGTGCACTATTCAGTGTCCCTTCGACGATCACCAGAGGTGTACGGCCAGTGTAGGAGATCGCTCCCCACACCATGATGCCGGGTGTTGGCCCTGTGTGCCTCTGTCGTATGCAGTCCTGATTGTGGCGCTCACCTGCACGGCGCCAAACACGCATACGACCATCATTGGCACCAAGGCAGAAGCGACTCTCATCGCTGAAGACGACACGTCTCCATTCGTCCCTCCATTCACGCCTGTCGCGACACCACTGGAGGGGGGCTGCACGATGTTGGGGCGTGAGCGGAAGACGGCCTAACGGTGTGCGGGACCGTAGCCCAGCTTCATGGAGACGGTTGCGAATGGTCCTCGCCGATACCCCAGGAGCAACAGTGTCCCTAATTTGCTGGGAAGTGGCGGTGCGGTCCCCTACGGCACTGCGTAGGATTCTACGGTCTTGGCGTGCATCCATGCGTCGCTGCGGTCCGGTCCCAGGTCGACGGGCACGTGCACCTTCCGCCGACCACTGGCGACAACATCGATGTACTGTGGAGACCTCACGCCCCACGTGTTGAGCAATTCGGCGGTACGTCCACCCGGCCTCCCGCATGCCCACTATACGCCCTCGCTCAAAGTCCGTCAACTGCACATACGGTTCACGTCCACGCTGTCGCGGCATGCTACCAGTGTTAAAGACTGCGATGGAGCTCCATATGCCACGGCAAACTGGCTGACACTGACGGCGGCGGTGCACAAATGCTACGCAGCTAGCGCCATTCGACGGCCAACACCGCGGTTCCTGGTGTGTCCGCTGTGCCGTGCGTGTGATCATTGCTTGTACAGCCCTCTCGCAGTGTACGGAGCAAGTATGGTGGGTCTGACACACCGGTGTCAATGTGTTCTTTTTTCCATTTCCAGGAGTGTATTTTGCTCCCCAAATAGCAAAACTCCTTTACTTCTTTAAGTGTCTCATTTCGTAATCTAATTCCCTCAGCAACCCCCGGCTTAATTCGACTACATTCCATTATCCTCGTTTTGCTTTTGCTGATGTTCATCTTATATCCTCCTTTCAAGACACTGTCCATTCCATTGAACTGCTCTTCCAAGTCTTTTGCTGTCTCTGACAGAATTACAATGTCATCGGCGAACCTCAAAGTTTTTGTTTCTTCTCCATGGATTTTAATACCTACTCCGAATTTTTCTTTTGTTTCCTTTACTGCTTGCTCAATATACAGATTGAATAACATCGGGGAGAGGTTACAAACTTGTCTTACTCCCTTCCCAACCACTGCCTCCCTTTCATGTCCCTCGACTCTTATTACTGCCATCTGGTTTCTGTACAAATTGTAAATAGCCTTTCGCTCCCTGTATTTTACACCTGCCACCTTTAGAATTTGAAAGAGAGTATTCCAGTCAAGATTGTCAAAAGCTTTCTCTAAGCCTACAAATGCTAGAAACGTAGGTCTGCCTTTCGTTAATCTTTCTTGTAAGATAAGTCGTAAGGTCAGTATTGCCTCACGTGTTCCTGTATTTCTACGGAATCCCAACTGATCTTCCCCGAGATCGGCTTCTAATAGTTTTTTCATTCGTCTGTAAAGAATTCGTGTTAGTATTTTGCAGCTGTGGCTTATTAAATTGATTGTTTAGTAATTTCCACATCTGTCAACACCTCCTTTCTTTGGGATTGGAATTATTATATTCTTCTTGAAATCTGAGGGTATTTCGCCTGTCTCATACATCTTGCTCACCAGCTGGTAGAGTTTTGTCAGGACTGGCTCTCCCATGGCCGTCAGTAGTTCCAATGGAATGTTGTCTACCCTGGGGGCCTTGTTTCGACTCAGGTCTTTCAGTGCTCTGTCAAACTCTTTACGTAACATCATATCTCCCATTTCATCTTCATCTACATTCTCTTCCATTTCCATAATATTGTCCTGAAGTATATCGCCCTTGTATAGACCCTCTATATACTCCTTCCACCTTTCTGCTTTCCCTTCTTTACTTAGAACTGGGTTTCCATCTGAGCTCTTGATATTCATACAAGTGGTTCTCTTCTTTCCAAAGGTCTCTTTAATTTTCCTGTAGGCAGTATCTATCTTACCCCTAGTGAGATAACCCTCTATATCCTTACATTTATCGTCTAGCCATCCCTGCTTAGTCATTTTGCACTTCCTGTCGATCTCATTTTTGAGACGTTTGTATTCCTTTTTGCCTGCTTCATTTACTGCATTTTTATATTTTCTCCTTTCATCAATTAAATTCAATATTTCTTCTGTTACCCAAGGATTTCTACTAGCCCTCGTCTTTTTACCTACTTGATCCTCTGCTGCCTTCACTACTTCATCCCTCAAAGCTACCCCCTCTTCTTCTACTGTATTTCTTCCCCCCATTCTTGTCAATTGTTCCCTTATGCTCTCACTGAGACTCTGTACAACCTCTGGTTCTTTCAGTTTATCCAGGTCCCATCTCCTTAAATAACCACAGCAAATAGACGGCTTAAACTGCAACAAGCCACCCTTCACTTCAAAGGTGGATGACGGCATGTGAGTTCTCACACGGTGCACAACCACGCCTAGTTCTGACGTGTCACCACAGCAGTACATCTACTAATGGCTAGCCGTAGGGAAAAGACATTTTTCAGTTTTAAATTCCCATCTCTTTGAAAGGAGGACAGATTCATAGAGAGATTTCAGTGTGATCTTTGAAGCCAGAAGAACTATTACAATTTTCTCTTTATTGGTTGGTCGGTTGGTTTTGAGTGAATGTGTCTAAAAGGCAAGGTCATCAGTCCCCTCTTTATTGCACCTACTCGCTTTATTTCAAGTGCAGTTCTGTTTTTACCTTTTTCAAGTATTCGATCTTGGTCTATCTGACAGATTACCGTTTTGCTATTTAATTGAGTGGTTAAGCTACATAGTTGACAGTCTTGACTGTAGTATGGTCAGTTAATCGGCACTTGTTAGCATCTATCTATATCTAGGAAATTCCCTTTCTAGTCGTCTTACGTCTTTCGCAGATGATGCTGTCAATTATCATGTATTACAGTCATCAGAAGATGAAAACAAATTGCAAAACGATTTAGGAAAGGTATATGTATGGTGCGAAAGTTGGAAAATGACACTAAGTAATGAAAAAAGTGAGGTCATCCACATGAGTGGGAAGAGAAATCCGTTAAACTTCGGTTACACAGTAAATCAATCGAATCTAAAGGCCGTAAATTCTACTAAATACCTAGGAATTACAATTGCGGACAATTTAAATTGGAAAGAACGCATAGAAAACTTTGTGGGGAATGCGAAAAAAGATTGTGACTTATTGGCAGAACACTTAGAAGATGCAACTGGTCTACTAAAGAGACTGCCTACACTACGCTTGTCCGTCCTCTTTTTGAAGTACTACTACGCGGTGTGAGATCCTTACCAGACAATGTTAATGGAGTACATCGAGAAAATTCAAAGAAATGGAGCACGTTTCGTACTATCGAGAAATAGGGGAGTCAGTGCCACAGACGTGATACAGGATTTGGGGTGGAATCACTAATATAAAGGTGTTTCTCTGTGCGGCAGGATCTTCTCACGAAAGTGGTAAAACGTGGAATCTTTGTGAAGATGGTTCGATGAATCCTCTCTCCAGGCACTTAAGTGTGATTTGCAGAGTATCCATGTAGAGGTAGATGTATTCCATATAAGCAGCCACACGTATATGAAGGCGTGAAAAAACGTAATGCCTCCAGATTTTTCGTGTGAAAAGTGTAAAGAGTTTTTGAAATAAAATAAACGTAATTAACATTCTACATATTTAATCCCTGTGTATACATATTTATTTCTCATCATAGTCACCCTCGCGATGAACACATTGGTTCCAACGAGAGACTACTTCGTTGATAGCGTTACAGCAGAAAGACTGACTTTCTTGATGAAGCCACATCCTCACTACTACTTGAACCGATTCATTACTATCAAATTGAAGTCCTCGAAGGTGTTCGTTAACTTTTGCGAACAGATGAAAATCGGATGGGGCCAAGTCGGGATGATGGATGACAGTGAATCCAAGGCGTCGGGCTGTTGCAGATGTCGCAGCGTCCGTGTTCTGGCGTTCCATATGCGGAGGAACTCTTAGAATCCGAAACTCGATTGCAGCGTGCTGTTTCTCTCGAAGCCACACAGTTGCGTTACGCACCCCCACGTTACAAACTACAATTAGGAGCCCTCTACCGGCAGACGGTTGAAAATATGTAGACACGAATAATAAATATTTAGATTGTTTTATTTAAAATGATTTAAGAAATTTCACATAAAAAATTGCGCAGGCATTACTTTTCAGCACTCCCTCGTAGCAGAGTTATCTACACATATACAGGGTGTTTCAAAAATGACCGGTATATTTGAAACGGCAATAAAAACTAAACGAGCAGCGATATAAATACACCGTTTGTTGCAATAAGCTTGGGACAACGGTACATTTTCAGGTGGACAAACTTTCGAAATTACAGTAGTTACAATTTTCAACAACAGATGGCGCTGCAAGTGATGTGAAAGATATAGATGACAACGCAGTCTGTGGGTGCGCCATTCTGTACGTCGTCTTTCGGCTGTAAGCGTGTGCTGTTCACAACATGCAAGTGTGCTGTGGACAACATGATTTATTCCTTAGAACAGAGGATTTTTCTGGTGTTGAAATTCCACCGCCTAGAACACAGTGTTGTTGCAACAAGACGAAGTTTTCAACGGAGGTTTAATGTAACCAATACAATAAAGGATCTGTTTGAAAAATTTCAACGTACTGGGAACGTGATGGATGAACGTGCTGGAAAGGTAGGACGACCGCGTACGGCAACCACAGAGGGCAATGCGCAGCTAGTGCAGCAGGTGATCCAACAGCGGCCTCGGGTTTCCGTTCGCCGTGTTGCAGCTGCGGTCCAAATAACGCCAACGTCCACGTATCGTCTCATGCGCCAGAGTTTACACCTCTACCCATACAAAATTCAAACGCTGCAACCCCTCAGCGCCGCTACCATTGCTGCACGAGAGATATTCGCTAACGATATAGTGCACAGGATTGATGACGGGGATATGCACGTGGGCAGCATTTGGTTTACTGACGCAGCTTATTTTTACCTGGACGGCTTCGTCAATAAACAGAACTGGCGCATATGGGGAACCGAAAAGCCCCATGTTGCAGTCCCATCGTCCCTGCATCCTCGCCAAGTACCGGTCTGGGCCGCCATTTCTTCGAAAGGAATCATTGGCCCATTTTTCAGATCCGAAACGATTACTGCATCACGCTATCTGGACATTCTTCGTGAATTTGTGGCGATACAAACTGCCTTAGACGACACTGCGAACACCTCGTGGTTTATGCAAGATGGTGCCCGGCCACATCGCACGGCCGACGTCTTTAATTTCCTGAATGAATATTTCGATGATCGTGTGATTGCTTTGGGCTATCCGAAACATACAGGAGGCGGCGTGGATTGGCCTCCCTATTCGCCAGACATGAAACCCTGTAACTTCTTTCTGTGGGGACACTTGAAAGACCAGGAGTAACGCCAGAATCCAAAAACATTTGAACAGCTGAAGCAGTACATCTCATCTGCATGTGAAGCCATTCCGCCAGACACGTTGTCAAAGGTTTCGGGTAATTTCATACGAGACTACGCCATATTTTGCTACGCATTGTGGATATGTGGAAAATATCGTACTATAGAGTTTCCCAGACCGCAGCGCCATCTGTTGTTGACAATTGTAACTACTGTAATTTCGAGAGTTTGTCTGCCTGAAAATGTACTGTTGTCCCAAGCATATTGCAACAAACGGTGTATGTCTATCGCTGCTCGTTTAGTTTGTATTGCCGTTTCAAATATACCGGTCATTTTTGAAACACTCTGTATGATCTACAACAAATAGATAGATGAGCGTAGGAGTGTTCAATGGGGTGGCGGGTAAAAGTGTCCGTATATTTGTAGGGTAATGACATGTACGCTACAGCTACCAACAATCGAACATTCAGACACAGACGTAGGCATACAAGACATGCACAAATACAGTAGGTATTGTTAAACTGTGTCAATGGGGAACAGATCGGGTGGTGTTAAGGATAATTTGAGACTGGGCACAATTTTGTGGCTGATGTGTTTTTGTAGAGATCTGTGTTTACACATAATTATTATTATCTTTCCCTTGTTGGTCAGTCGTGGACATTTCGAGTTTTGATTTATTCACCTACACTACTGGCCATTAACATTGCTACACCACGAAGATGACATGCTACAGACGTGAAATTTAACCAACAGAAAGAAAATGCTGTGATATGGAAATGATTAGCTTTTCAGAGCATTCACAAGGGGTTGGCACCAGTAACGACACCTACAGCGCGCTGTCATGAGGAAAGTTTCCAACCGATTTATCGTATACAAACAGCAGTTGCCAGCGTTGCCTGATGAAAAGTTGTAGTGATGCCTCGTGTAAGGAGGGAAAATGCATACCATCACGTTTCCGAATTTGATACAAGTCGGATTGTAGCTTATCGCAATTGCGGTTTATCCTATCGCGGCATTATCAGCAGGGTAATACTGAACGCCGTGCTGGATCCCAACGTCCTCGTATCACTAGCAGTCGAAATGACAGACATCTCATCCGCATGGCTGTAACGGATCGTGCAGCCACGTCTCGATCTCTGAGTCAACATATGGGGACGTTTGAAAGACAACAACCATCTGCACGAACAGTTCGACGCCGTTTGCAGCATCATGGACTATCAGCTCGGATACCATGGCTGCGGTTACCCTTGACGCTGCATCACAGACAGGAGCGCCTGCAATGGTGAACTCAACGACGAAACTGGGTGCATGAATGGCTAAACGTCATTTTTTTGGATGAATCCCTGTTCTGTTTACAGCATCATGGTGGTCGCATCTGTGTTTGGCGACATCGCGCTGAACGCACTTTGGAAGCGTGATTTCGTCTTCGCCATGCTGGCGTATCACCTGCTGTGGTGGTACGGGGTGTCACTACTTACACGTCTCGGTTACCTCTTGTCCGCATTCAGGGCACTTTGAACAGTGGACGTTAATTTCAGATGTGTTACGACCTGTGGCTCTACACTACATTCCATCCCTGAGAAACCCTACATTTCAGCAGGATAATGTACGACCACATGTTGCATGTACTGTACGGGGCTTTATGGATACAGAAAATGTTCGACTGCTGCCCTGGCCAGCACATTCTCCAGATTTCTCACAAATTGAAATCGTCTGGTCAATGGTGGCCGAGCAACTCGCTCGTCACAATACGCCAGTCACTACTCTTGATGAACCGTGGTATCGTGTTGAAGCTGCATCGGCAGCTGTACCTGTACACGCCATGCAAGCTCTGTTCGGCTCAATGCCCAGTCGTATCAAGGCCGTTATTACGGCCAGATTTGGTTGTTCTGGGTACTGATTTCTCAGGATCTATGCACCCAAATTGCGTGAAAATGTAATCACATGTCAGTTGTAGTATAATATATTTGTCCAATGAATACCTGTATATCATCTGCATTTCTTCTTTGTGCAGCAATTTCAATGGCCAGCAGTGTATATGTAAGTGTGGCTGTAGAACCATTATCTTTCCCATTTTCTGGAGTGTATGTTCTTTGTGTCGTCTAATTTCTCTGGTTTTCTCCTAGTAATAACTTGGCGTATGTGGGAGTTCTTATTCGAACTATCACACTGGAAATTTCAGCAGGAAGCCACTCCGTGATGCACAGTGTCAATTGCGAACGTGTGCGTGCGTGCGTGCGTGCGTGCGTGTGTGTGTGTGTGTGTGTGTGTGTGTGAGTGTGTGTGTGAGTGTGTGGTGTGTGGAGTATTATTTTTTGGCTGGGTAGAAGTATTTGAATTTTGGGTGTCTTTGTAAAGGTGGTGATTTTGTGATGATGTCCTGTACGTTGACCCCGTATCTCACCCTCAGTTTGCCAGTCGGTTTTGAATAGTTTCGGCACTGCCTGTTGTGAAGGTATCATCACTGCGAGTGAGGAATTCGCATGAACAGAGAGACGATGCTGTTCGCTGCCCGAAACAATGGAAAACGAGCCCGGACTGATGAGACGTAACGCGACTGTATAAGAGTAAGCTAACGTTCACGTGCAGTATTTATACGATAACTTAATATACACAGAACACGAGCAAAAAAAGGGAATCCACGGCGACAGGTGTACAGTGCTGACAAACAACTTTCAGTGCTTCAGCTCATGCAAGACTGACCCATCACCTCAGTAAGACTGTGATATTACGACGGAGCGAACTATATTATAAGTGACTTCCAACAGTACTCAAGTACGAGTGCTGAACACAAAACTAATTGTAATCTGCAGTTAACTATTCAACATATTGTTTCCGTTAAGACTGTCTTCTGTCACGTGAGAGTTTAGAACGCTGTTCACCGATTCCGTTCTCGTAATCAACTATGCACCCGGATTAAATTTTCGTTCAACTCAAAATGCATTGTGCACTATTTCATTTCGTCCGATGAATTGCACTTCTAATTAAATTAATGAACTCTGTATTCAAATACGAAATAGAATTTTTTTATGCTGCAGTTTGTTGATTCAGTTCGATCAGACGTAACTTCAATTTCGCATGTAACTCCAATCAAGTTGTGTGGAAGTATTAACCTATAGACGAATTTAGATGGAAAGAAGTTTTTGAAATGGATCCAAACAATTAACCAGTTGCATTTGCCAGACCACGGCATCCGTTCTGAAAAATACTCATCCAGTCCGATACAACAGACCTTTCTTTTCCAGCTGCCCAATAGACTCGTCTCACCTAGTAAATCTCAGCTCGGGATGCTCCCCAGAAAACAGTACATAACATCCAATTTTCTCACTAAACACTCACTTCACTGTTGCCTCACTTAGTGTCCTGCAAATTATTATACCTTGCCTTCCATTTCTCCCAACATCTCCATTCAGTTGGTACTCCTTAGTCACATTTACTGAGAAACTCAGCAACTACTATCATCTTCATCTCTCATTTTGTAGTGTGTAAAGATAAATCATTACTAAAATTTACTTTTATTCCATTTTAGCTATGTTTCTAGCATATGATCAAAAAAATGGTTCAGATGGCTCTAAGCACTATGGGACTTAACATCTGTGGTCATCAGTCCCCTAGAACTTAGAACTACTTAAACCTAACTAACCTAAGGACATCACACACATCCATTCCCGAGGCAGGATTCGAACCTGCGACTGTAGCAGTCGCGCGGTTCCGGACTGAGCACCTGAACCGCTAGACCACCGCGGCCGGCCAGCATATGATCATTTAAAATTTCAACCTATATTTAAATTTTTAGAGAACAATAAGAAATATCGACCCATTGAACTAAAAAAGCGAAATGAAAATAGTGCTGTTAAAATCAATAACAATAACAACGACTATTCTCCATAAGATTTTATTTTATTAAATCAAACCAAACTTGCACTGATTTCAGATACAATATCTTAACATCTTCAAGGTAGACTGACAATCGTAGCCGACTAAAGTAACTCGAAAGAAGTCAGTGTGATATTTATATCGGGAGCGACAGCACACACAACTAGTGGAAATACGTAAGTGATAAAGCGTAACGTTTGGCAAAAACACAAAGACAGTGATCAGGATCGGCGAGCACTGAGCAGACTTTCATTCAGATCATCGCTGATAGATGTAATACCTCCACTCACTTCAACAAAAATAATGTAAAATTTCTCTGGAACCAGCTCGAGACTTCTGGTCATCCAGTCTGCGACGTTAAAATGTTCCCACTGCTACGACAGCCGTGTGTAGTTGTGGCATACTGTACTAACTGAAATGTTATATCAACGCATGTGAAATACTGGGTCAACCGAGAAGAATGGCTTGAACGTCTTCTCACTTGAAGAATAAATTATGGAGAATAGCATAGCAGCAGTTAGTAATTAACACTGTAGAGGCCGCACACGTAGGTCCACTAGTGCTCTTTGTTATCCGACTGGCGAAGTCATTGGTATATACCAGGTCCAGGCACTGCAGATCTAACATTAGCTTGCACCACATGAAATGAATTATATTCCACAAATCGTCACATGGATGTGGGAAAATGCAAAAAAGATATTTCCTTCACCTAAACTGCCAACGGCCTTGCTACAGTGGTAACACCGGTTCCCGTCAAATCACACTTAAAGGTGACCGACTCGATCTGCCAAGCGCTCTTTGCAAGTGGGATGCATTCAATCTTTGCGAAGCCAGTTGAGGAGCTATTTGATGGAGAAGCAGTGGTTTCTAGTCACGAAAACTGACAACGGCCGCGAGAGCGATTTGCTAACCGATGTATCTCCATATCTGCATCCAGTGATGCCTATCAGTTAAGGATGACACGGTGATTGGTCGGTACTGTTGGGCCTTCCGAGGCCTGTCCGAACGGAGTTTCATTTACGTTTTTCAACTGAAATGCAGTGGAATGAGTTCAGTTTATGAAATATTACTCTTTTTTGTTATGTTAAGATATTGTGCAATGGAGTAGAATTTCTTTAATTCAATGTTGTAGTGTACTGTGTCAATCTAAGACACATACATTTAGTATGTTGTGGCAGGTTGCTGAATAAATGTTTACCGATGTATCAAACTGCTTTTTGAATTAATATTATGCCCCAGAAATCTCTGCATAGTATTTTGTTAAATTTTGGTAACATAATAAATCTCGGCACTAAATTTTTGTGAAAAGAGAAAAACTAATATACGTATTCTGTATTTTTTGATGGGTCTGAGTTGTATATCATCAAAAAAGATAAAAACACAATAGTCCATAACTGATAAGTGAATGAACATTTGCGGAATAAACTAATTTCTTTATTTCTAAGTCACCTAAAGCTTTAATTACGTGTACTACAAATGTAGCTGAACTAGCACTTAATTATTTCTAGGGTGGCAGGATTTCCAATTCATACTGAGATCTACCTTAAGTCCCAAAAACAGAGTACTATCTGCTTCTTCTTCTTGCAGTTTACTGCCCGAATATACGGCAATAACTTCTGCGAGACAATTATAATCTGGGGACATTAACAAGTAACCATTTAACTCCCAGGAATAACGAAGATACGAATTTATCGTCCCATTAACTTCAAGGTCATTAGTGCGGGTGCAAAAGCTAGGATTAGGAATGGGTCCGGCCGGTCTTTTCCAGAGGAACCACCCCGGACTTTGCCCTAAGCGTGTTAGAGAAATTAAGAAAAAGCTTAACATGAATGGCTAAACGGTGACTTGAACCTCGGTCCTTCCGAATAAAGACCAATGTTTTAACCAATGTGCCACATCGCCCGGTAGCTATATGTTGGGTTGTAATGTGTAAAGATAAAGCTGCAATTCAAGCTCTTATCAGAGCGAGGAGTGCTAGTTACATTTATCGCTTTGATTACACATCTGTTACTAGGTACTATTTGCATCGCTGTTGAGTTCCTTGGCCTACTGTCTATTTCGGTACTCGAACGGAAGAGCCAGTTCCGCGAGCGAGTTTTTCCAATTTCCCGGAGTGCTCTTAACTTAGGCCTCTTTCCCTTGAGAGATTATGTGGCGCAGTCACCGACACTTTACGTTTCCATTTCTTTCCACTCAGTAAAGAAAAATGAGAAATTTTCTTTTTTAACTCAGATGCTATTCCACGCCGCAAGGCGCCAAAACTCATTTTGCGAAGAAAGCTTACCAAGATAACAATGTTTTTAATGTTGGACAGCCTTTTCTTACTAATAAGTCCGCGTACCAAATGACTCAATATAATGACACTCTCTGACATTGTACGAATAAATTAGAGCGCAACAGTGCACTCACAAGTGGGGCGGTCAATGAAATAGAATAAGGGCTGCTATTTTAATTATTATCTGTCGTCAGAATGCAACCTTTTAAACATTCACGAGTTTTCCATTGATAGCTATAAATAAGTGAAGCTTCTTTCGAAACAACTACGTACTGACCTACAGAGTGCAAATGACAATTGTTTACGACGTAACACTGTGGCGTAGGTGAAGAAGAAATCAACAATTTGATATAACACACTTGTGGTATTTCAAGTCGCAAAACAACCTCAAATTGATCTACGCATGCGCGCCGTATGATGTTATGAATTTCCTATCGCCGTTCTACGCCACAGCTTATTTAGTCTTCACCGTTTGAATCTCATTGTTTCGTCACGCCAAAATATTGAATATTGAACACACCTTGTTCTTTCACATAAAAATTGTGAAACTGACGTTTGTGTAACTGTCACATCTAAATTTTGGGAGTTTTGACAGCCTAAAGTTAACAAATAGATCGTTTTGTTTCCGTGGCTTTCCTACTACGAGAGTGCTGTGCTTGTAACGTTTAAGCTTAAATCGAAATGTAAACGTAATTTAGTTTTTTTAATAACGCTTACAAAAGATTTTTCTTCTTTCGTTATCCTCACAGTGAAGTATAATTACTAATGCTAACGAAATAAATAAATTCAAAAGTCAGAACGACTATAGCAGTAGCGCTAAAGGGGCGACAGTAATATACAAAACAGTGATAACTTAAAAATTCTTGCAGCCAATATCACTTGTTGAAATTTTTCTATTTCATCAGTGACCGGTTTCGACGGAGCCTGGCTGTCATCTTCGCATCTTCTGGAAATATTACTACTGTGTATGAGTCGCACAACCATATCATTCTCGCATTCACGCAAATATCAGATCGCGGCCAGCAACTTAAATATACAAAATCTCTCGCTGCGCGCACGCACTGTGGCTTAGGCGGCCTTTGTAGGCCAATTTCAGGCTGTTTGCCAGCTTAATAGACCGTAAGTGTCCTATATCAAACAGCTCGTCTCGACTTCTCCTACACCGCTGTGGTACGTTGTAAACAGTTATCGTTTACAACATTTCTATAAAAACTGCAACAACAAAACGGAAACTAACTTTACACCACAGATTAAACCATAGAATATATCTTGTTGTGAAGATTTAAAGAGGGTTGCGTATTTTCGCGAAGATTCTCCAGTCCATGCACTTTCTGTGGTAGTCCAAAATATACTTGGGGGCCGTGTCTTAAAAGCTGCCGATCAATCATATAGCAGACATGTCAGCTAGGCCGCCTGTCAAATGAAAGCACAGACGACGGAAGCAATCACACACGTCGTTTTTCTAAGGCGGCCTACATACACTCATGTTTAGGAAAAAACAGAATATCTTGAACGACTGGAGATAGAACGTTCATATTCATAGGACATGTATGTTAGTATCTTATGCAGAAATGATTAGCATTTCAGGCATCTCGGTTCAGGATGCGTCCTGTTGTCTAGCAGGCACCAGGTCCGCCAATGAGCCCTGATAACTTGTTTTGTACATGGTGGCATCGACACGTATAATCACGAATGGCATCTGTGGTATAGCCATTAACCCTGCATTCATCTGGATCCAAAGTTCATCTGTTGTGGTTAGCATTGTGTCACAGCGCTGCACCCTCTGTTTCACCAAATCCCACATATTTTCGACTGGTGACAAGTCTGTTGATCAGGCGGGGCAGAGAAAAAGGCTGACATCCTGTGACACCAAGAAGGTACGTGTTACTGCAGCAACATGCGGTCATGCATTGTATTGCTGAAAAACGATGTCTGTGATGTAGTGCAGAAAGGGTATAGCAACGGGTTGCAGGATGTCATTCACGTAGGTGACACTGGTCACAGTGCCCTGGACAAGCACGAACTGTCATTAGTGGTTGTACCCAATAGCACTCCACACCATAAGGCCTTAAACTGGAGCTGTATGTCTTTTGCAAATGAAGTCACTGCGATGCCGCTCCCCCTGCCTGCGGCTAATCCAAATTCGGCCATCATTCTCAAACAAACAGAAGCTGGGTTCATCCGGAAACACTATCTGATGCCCTTCCTGTCCCCAGTGACGCCGTTCCATCCACCATTGCCGTCTAGTGTGTTTGGGCACACTCGTCAAAGGTAGGCGGAGAAGGGAACGACGCCCATGTAACCCAAGCAATTATAAGCGGCGACGGATTGTCACGCCTGATAGTGCACTCTATGTGTTCCACTGTTGCGACAGAGTCGAGGTGGACGCAGATCTACCATGCAATGCCATTCGGATGAGGTGTCGTTCTCGGGGAATGGTCTGTGTGGTGCGCCCCGACCCGTCTTCGTCGTGTTCTACAGCCTTCCGTGAACCATTCTGCACACACTCGTTGCACTGCTGAAACACTTCGTCCCACATGAGCAACCTTTTCCCGGATCAATGCATCACATTCTCCCATGCCTTTAATGCGCCTTCTTAGAAACTCACTGATTTCACGGCACGTTTCGCGCATACATCTGCGCGGCATTCTGTACGTCTGCTCAAGTCACACTGATTCATCACTTTGGGTTTATACTGGCAACGAGAGCTGCAGGCACATTTTACCGGTAGGTGGTGTTGCGCCGCGATATAGATGTCGATGTTGAACCCGTAGGCCGACATGGTTCTAATGCTAATCATTTCTGCAGAGCGTACTAATGTACATTTCCTCTAAATATATACATCTTATCGCTAGTCTTTCAATATGTTTTGTTTTCTTCTGAACATGACTGTAGTTCTCTCCACATGCTCATGAGAACTATCTTGCTCAGTTACGATATGTGGAGTTCTGTGATAAGAATCAACATTTCGAGCTCTAAAAACTCTCAGATTTAGCAGTTCCAGATTGCATATGGAACGTCCTGAAAGAGGAGAAATACCACAGGCTATCAAACTTCCTTAACTGTCTGGATTGCACTCAACATATAAAAGTGCATAAATTTTGCATCCAGTGGCATACAGACCACCACATTTAACGTTTGTGCTCAGAACTCACAAGAGTATCGTCCCTAGTCGTCATCACCGATTTCGTTCAGGTTTATGGTACTCTTGGCGAGAAGTAAAAGTGAATAAGTAAAATCTCCATATGGACAAGCGTTTTGAAAAATTGGCGTTTTTGATGCGGGTCGGGCACGGAATAAGCATTTATGTTTGTTTCGTTGATGGCAGCAGTTAGTGCAGCGGAAAGATTATAGACAGTAATGACAGGGCGTGGGGTCGAGTCCCTAAGCACTTGTTTTTTTTTTAATTTTCCACTGTTATGTTAAGTTCACTGATAATAAACTGAAATAATGCACAGTATATGGCATTTATTAATGTTTTTCATAAAAGGCATGAACACGCAAAGGAAAATGTGGGATTCCAAGTAAAATTAGAAGCTTTTACTATTTTACAGGTGATGGTTTACACGTGCCGGATGACATTCATAGTAAAAACAGGGGAAACAGCAATTTTCTCCGAATCTTGCACACGTTTTAAACGCTGCAGTTTCACCATTAGATGGTTGTCTTAGAGTGTCTATAGACAACCAAAATGATCCACATTCATAAAAGGTTCCCTCTCACCTCACAGTTTGACAGTAAACCAAATATTGGTGAGGATAGTTGGTGATGTAAAATGGAATGTATTTTGATGCAGTGTTCTCGGAATGCCATTTATTTTTTTCTCTAGATGAGTAGATTTGAAGTTTAAGTTCCTTACCTGATGATAAAAATTGACATCGCAGCCTTGTACTATCGGAGAGCATTTGACGGGAATCCTATCTTGTAAATTTATTTGCACTCCAGAATTTTCCTTGTTCTTTCCTTTTCATTCCTTTTATGAATAGTATTAATAAATACAATATGCCGAACATTGGGCCTATTTTGGTTTATTTTCACTGTATGTAACGTGAAATTTGAAAATAACAGTTCCCGGATGTAGACTCGACCCCACGACCCTTGTATTACCGTTCTGTACGCTTTCTGCTGCGCCAAGCACTGCCTGGAAACATGGCTAACAAAACAAAACAAAAAAAGATGCTTTGTTTTCTAAATGCTTGTTTATGTGTACCTCACACTTCAGTTACTTTCATTCCTGGCCAAGTCCTGCATGCACCACAAATTTGGAGGAAATAGGTGATGGCGAGTATGCGCAATGGTCTACTATGTCTGCTATGTGATAGTTCAGGTGGAAAAGCCACTGGCATCCCTCGTTATATTTGACTTCTCATTTAGTTGCACGGAAAGACTTAGCATTCTCACTAGAGAGTTTCTTACAGCCTTACATCATAAAACATGAACAAGGACACGAGTGCTGATTCTGCCTCGAAGACACCAGCTGGGTGGACCGTTAGGAAGTTTGAGTTCAGCCTTGAAGTGGCAGAGTAAAACTAGGCCCCTTGCATGTTTTTCGCCATAGTACAAATATGGAGGGTCCGACGTAGTCTGCAGTAATGCAAAAGACTTCATTTCGTAAGTGATCCATGGATCGCAGAAGGCAAGAAGAGCGAACTGGCAGCAGCAAAACATTTGCACTGTCGTCAAAGAAACACAGGATGTGCAAACAGTCCTGTGGCATTCTCTGATGTTCCGACAGAATTGTAAATCAAACTGCAGAGAGCGCTTCACGATAGCAGCATGCGGATAACATCATTCTAGAGTGATTGTTATGCTTTGTAGTGGTTAGTAGAAGAAAATGTGTGACCTGAGAGTTGTCGTAGTGTATTCTGTAGTAGTTACTGTTTTTGCAAACACTTGTATACACTGAGGTGATAAAATTAAGGAGATAATACCGAATACCGTGTCGGAACTCACTTTGCGCAACACAGTGCACCAGTTCGACATGGCACTGACTCAAGAAGTCTTTGTAAGTCCCCTGTAGAAGTAATAAGCCACGCTGCCTCTATAGCCATTCTTAATTGCGGGAGTGTTGCCGATGCAGGAACTGACCTCCTGTTATGTCCCATAAATATTCGATTGCATTCATGTCGGGCGCTCTGGGTGATCAAGTTTTTCCCTCGATTTGTCCTGAACGTTCCTCAAGCCAATCTGACCAGTTGTGGCCCAGCGAGCTGGGGCATCGTTGTTTGGGAACACGAAGTCAGTGAGTGGCTGTAAGTGATCTCCAAGTTGCCGAACATAACCATTTCCAGTCAATCATCGTTGTAGTTGGACAGGGGCTCCAGTCCACTCCATGTAAACACAGCTCATACCATCATAGGGCCGCGGCCAGGTTGTCTAACATTCATGGTGGTGTCTGTTTGTTCTATATCGTGTCTCCCTACCACTTTCGCGCAACGACGCTCTAAGCGTGTTTTTTCAGGGAATTGACTAGTTAGAACCTGGGACCTGTTGCTAGGAAGGAGACGCCAGACCACACATGACATGTAGAATTCAGAAGAGTTCAGTGAGACTAGCGATGATATAACCAAATACTTAATGATTTCAGCGTCAGCTCCACTGCACTCCCTGTAAAAGAATCTTAATACTAACTAAATTTAGTGGAAGGGGTTCTAGCCTTTCCTATTTTTAGTTAGCTGGTAAAATAACGTCGAAAAAGCAGTTAAGTTTACCATTGGAAATTTTATTCTACTCACAAAACATTGTTTATAAATTGCACTATTGATAAAAGAAAATGTTTCAATACGGGATGGTAAAAACCAACTGCGTTCAACAAAAATGTGAACGAATATTCCCTGAGTGGGTTTCCAAGTTCTACAATTGATCGAAGGATGACCTATGCCATATCACATCTATAATCTAGTTTTAATTTAAGTTTCACAAGAGAGAAAACTATCAAAATGGTCTACAGTGACCCTCAATTATCTTCAATTTCTTATCTAACTTGTCATAAATTACAGTGGCTTATGTGGCTTCTCAATAATTATATAACAGAGAAATCATCGCGTTTCAGATTTTTACTTCAAGTGGCAAATGTGAACAGCATGAGCTTTAATTTACGATCGACACTAGTATTACGCAAAAAGGGGGTGTAACAGATGAGACTTCTGAAGTACTGAGTGAAGCTTTACGCGCTGTTATGTGGCATCGCGTGCGTTCATTACCATGTCGTTGGTTAGGCAGCTTCAGGGTGACAGCGGCCGGCGCAGCAGCCATCCAGCTCGCCGTCTCGGAACTAACTAACCTCTCCTAACTTCTCCTTACTTCCATTTACCGAAGTTGGTTAAAAAAAACTATCTGGCTGTGTTTTCATCTGACCAATGAGGGTCTCAATGTTAACCTTAAGCTCCGCCTACAAAAATTCTGTCTATCGAATGAGAAACGTTATACTTTTCGTGGTGGGGCAATGTTTTTAAAGTTTGCAACGTAACAGCGACGCGAAAAAGTCTCACGCTAAAACTTGCCTGTGGTGTGGCCCTTTTTGTGTTATCGTAAGATCTATACTGTTCTTCTGGAGGGCTCTAGCTTTTAACATACATTTGTAGTTCCTCATGTGTTTGTGATGACGTTTGTTCATCAAGAATTTCGAAACGTGTTTGTTGCTGTGCAGGCTGTTTGATTTCACGTATGTTACTTTCCGCCTGTGATTGGAATCGCAAATGCGTAATATCTTCGTTAATTGCTTGTTTTTCCGGTGCTGTTACAGAGACGGATGTGGTTGCAGACCCTGTGCTTGTTGGATCCTGTTCACTACGCTCTTCAGTGGTTTGCAGCAACTCTGTTCGCAATTTCTGAAATTGCCGCTTCGTTTGCGCTTCTATTTTGACTATGGCGTTATCATATCTTTCAAAAATGTTTCAAATGGCTCTGAGCACTGTGGGACTTAACATCTGTGGTCATCAGTCCCCTAGAACTTAGAACTACTTAAACCTAACTAACCTTAGGACATCACACACACCCATGCCCGAGGCAGGATTCGAACCTGCGACCGTAACAGTCGCGCGGTTCAGGACTGAGCGCCTTAACCGCGAGACCACCGCGGCCGGCATATCATATCTTTTTAGCGCTGCTTTTGTGATACGTTTGTGTAACACACTGCTTTCAACAACTTCACGCGCTGTACCTGCTGCTTTTCTAGTAATTTCGTTTATCTGTTTCTCTAGTTTTTTGACTTCTTCCTGGGTGTTGTTACGTAATGTTTTGATCTCGTCCTGAGTGTCAATGTTTGTACGTCCGCTTGTACCTTGTCAATGTATGTTCTCAGTTGATTGTAACCTGTTATTAAGTTTCTATCACTTCTCGAGATTCTTTTGCCTCGTCTTCAATATGACTTAGGTGTAACTGAATTTTTTTTATTTTGGTCTTTAATCTCACGCATTTGTCTCGTGGTTTCTGCATTCTGAATTTGAATTTGGTTCGCTATGTCTTTATTTTGCCTTGTCATGGTTTCCGTAATTTGTTGTAATAATTCTGCCAGATTGGTGGACCCTATTGCGTTTTCTTCCGACGTCCTACGCTCTGTGTTTTCGCCCAAGTGTTGATCCTCAACCGATTGCATTGAACTATGCTGTGACACGTTTCTGCTCACATTCCTTGTACTCTGTAGTGAGGGAGCTCCGATTACTTGTACTATGGGTTCTACGTATTCAAGACGCAAGTTAGAATCCTCATCGACTGTCTCTCTACTTTCCTGCTCCTCTGTCGTATGCTGACCTAGGTTTTCTGTGCCTTGGCATACATTATCCACGTTATGGTGCGTTATATGTACTATTTCTCGCGTTACTGCATCGTCTGATGTACTGCCCTCCATTCTCTGTCCATTTTCATGCCGGGTCTCTACCTCAATTCGGTCAAGGTCTCGATCTGCCATTGCTAATCTTTCCGAATCCCTTATCTTCTGTTTTAAAAGCAATTGACACGCCCTACTTCGTGTCAACATGCGCTCATACGATCTCACGCGTTTCATAAACATTTTATGTTCACACGACTTGACAAACCATTCACTTACTTGTTGGGTCATAACCAACTTGTCAACGATGGATCCGCCACCTGTGCGCTTGCATTGGAGAAAAAACTTAATTCTAACAATATTAAAATACATAACTTAATTATGCTATTGTCTCTGCTGTAATGTCTCTATTGAATACTTTCTTATTATCTATCGCTGCAGCAACTGTTTTCTACTATGTATAACTTTAAGAAAAAAATATTTTACTACGAAAATTTTTCAGCGGGTATTTTTCTGACCTAGTTAGGCATGTTGTCGACCTTCAATCATGGTATTTTACCATCCTGGCAGGATCGCCATTTTCTAACATTCATGGTGGTGTCTCTTTGTTCTATATCGTGTCTCCCTACAACTTTCGCGCAACGACGCTCTAAGCGTGTTTTTTCAGGGAATTGACTAGTTAGAACCTGGGACCTGTTGCTAGGAAGGAGACGCCAGACCACACATGACATGTAGAATTCAGAAGAGTTCAGTGAGACTAGCGATGATATAACCAAATACTTAATGATTTCAGCGTCAGCTCCACTGCACTCCCTGTAAAAGAATCTTAATACTAACTAAATTTAGTGGAAGGGGTTCTAGCCTTTCCTATTTTTAGTTAGCTGGTAAAATAACGTCGAAAAAGCAGTTATGTTTACCTTTGGAAATGTTATTCTACTCACAAAACATTGTTTATAAATTGCACTATTGATAAAAGGAAATGTCTCAATACAGGATGGTAAAAACCAACTGCGTTCAACAAAAGTGTGAACGAATATTCCCTGAGTGGGTTTCCAAGTTCTACAATGGATCGAAGGATGACCTATGCCATATCACATCTAAAATCTAGTTTTAATTTAAGTTTCACAAGAGAGAAAACTATCAAAATGGTCTACAGTGACCCTCAATTATCTTTAATTACGTATCTAACTTGTCGTAAATTACAGTGGCTGATGTGGCTTCTCAATAATTATATAACAGAGAAATCATCGCGTTTCAGATTTTTACTTCAAGTGGCAAATGTGAACAGCATGAGCTTTAATTTACGATCGACACTAGTATTACGCAAAAAGGGGGTGTAACAGATGAGACTTCTGCAGTTCTGATTGAAGCTTTATGCGCTGTTATGCGTCATCGAGTGCGTTCATTACCATGTCGTTGGTTAGGCAGCTTCACGGTGACAGCGGCCGGCGCAGCAGCCATCCAGCTCGCCGTCTCGGAACTAACTAACCTCTCCTAACTTCTCCTTACTACCATTTACCGAAGTTGGTTAAAAAAAACTATCTGGCTGTGTTTTCATCTGACCAATGAGGGTCTCAATGTTAACCTTAAGCTCCGCCTACAAAAATTCTGTCTATCGAATGAGAAACGTTATACTTTTCGTGGTGGGGCAATGTTTTTAAAGTCTGCAACGCTAAAACTTGCAGCTGGTGTGGTCCTTTTAGCGCTATCGTAAGATCTATACTGTCCTTCTGGAGGGCTCTAGCTTTTAACATGGTCTGGCGGGTGATCCTTGACGTAACAAAGACGCGAAAAAGTCTCACGCTAAAACTTGCAGCTGGCGTTGTCCTATTGGTTAACTGGCGACGTGGGTGTCCAGTCCGTCCCTTATTGTAGGGCCTTCTAGCTTAACATGGTTCTGCTCTCGGCTTATGTTCTCGTTTCTCCCCTCGGGACTGCATCTGTCTCATGGTGGGAAGGTATGACATGCATTTAGGCATTCTTGTGTTAGTCTGTGGTATTCCATTTGCTCACTCGTTACTCGTATTACTTCGGTTAATTTAATTTCATGACTTATTCGGAGCTATGTGACATACTACTGGATTTGCTTATCATGTCTGGGGTTTCATGGAAGGTGTTGGATTTGCCTTACACCTTGCAGTTGCATAGTGCCTGTTTAAGACTTGGGTCTATGGCTTCATGGGATCTGCGCCGCACTCGAACCCTATTATCAGCTTTTATAGCCTTAAATCGGGACACGTCTGACCAGGCTATGGTTTTTCAATCGATCTGATGTCATAGCGGAAAGATCAAATTTTGGTGCGAAAATACGTCAATTGGGCTACCTCCCCTGTACTAACACCCCTTCCTCCCCTTTCTATCTCCCTCCCCATACCATCCACCTTCCATCCCGAACCCTCGCCTCACTCATCTGGAAACTGTCTGCAGAAGGACTCATTCTGTGCAGGGCTGCCCGATAGGATGGACATAAGTCTTCATATTGTATACACTGTTTATTTAACTTGAGTTGACAAAGACTGTAGCTCCATCCAGTATGATCATCATGAGTTCCAGAGTCCAACTGAACAAGTTCACTGTACCTCCACCAGAGGGCTCTGTCTTCCCTCTCCCCTCCTGTTACGTAATCGAAGATGATGGTCTGGGGAAAAATGGAGGGAAAAAAGTCGATCTATGTCTAGCTGCTGGACTGGGAGTACAGACATAACTGTTTACTGTGTTCAGTGTATGAGGTATGAGGAGAAGGAGAGGTATATTAGCTGTAACCATGCATCTGATGACTGTGTCGACAGCAATACACTTCATGAAATAATGAAGATGCAGCATGATGGCACTACTTTAACATTGTAAGTAGGCTGTTTAGGTTTTCTTATTGGCAACGCCACGTAGCGCTCTGTATGAAAATCACTGGCTGTGCCGTGTGCAGTCTGTGGCTGGTTTGCATTGTTGCCTGCCATTGTAGTGTTGGGCAGCAGCAGCTGGATGCTAAGAGCGCGTAGCGTTGCGCAGTTGGAGGTGAGCCGCCAGCAGTGGTGGACGTGAGGAGAGAGATGGCGGAGTTTTGAAATTTGTAAGAATTGGTGTCATGAACTGCTATATATATTATGACTAGTGAGGTAAATACATTGTTTGTTCTCTATTAAAATCTTTCATTTGCTAACTATACCTATCAGTAGTTAGTGCCTTCCGTAGTTTGAATCTTTTATTTAGCTGGCAGCAGTGGTGCTCACTGTATTCCAGTAGTTCGAGTAACGAAGATTTTTTTGAGGTAAGTGATTTGTGAATGGTATAGGTTAGTGTTAGTCAGGGCCATTCTTTTGCAGGGATTTTTGAAAGTCAGATTGCGTTGCGCTAAAAATATTGTGTGGCAGCTTAAGCACAGTCGTGTAGAAATTTTACAAAGGGGACGTTTCATATAGACCAGTAGTGTACAATTATTCTAAGGGGACATTTCAACATTCACAACTCTTCACTTTAAATTCGTGTTTTGTAACTGTAGATCATTTCATAAATGTACAGTTAGTCTTCCAAAGCTCAAGAGGGAAGTCTTTCACACCAGTGTGCATGTTGCCTGCCCCCAGAGACCACGTGCTGGCTGACGGCACGAGCACGCAGTAGCAGCATCGTACTTCCCGTTGCGTTTTAAATACCCGCGACCTCCCTCATCCATTCCATCCCCGGCGCACGGATACCCTTTGTGGTTGAACGAAAACTTTTTCAGGAGTTATTACATCTGGTGTTGCAGAATATTGTGACATACATTACTTGAAGGTGTCACAGGAATTAAATGTGCCACTGCACAAAGAAAGAGAGAGAGAGAGCTATGCGGATGACGCCAGAATATTAAGACAATTACACGTTTTATCTCTTGGAGCACCACCACCCGCCACACTTGAGCACTTGTGAAACCAACCTTGAGACATTTCGCACGCCCGCATCTTGTGGTCGTGCGGTAGCATTCTCGCTTCCCACCTCCGGGTTCCCGGGTTCGATTCCCGGCGGGGTCAGGGATTTTCTCTGCCTCGTGATGGCTGGGTGTTGTGTGATGTCCTTAGGTTAGTTAGGTTTAAGTAGTTCTAAGTTCTAGGGGACTGATGGCCATAGATGTTAAGTCCCATAGTGCTCAGAGCCATTTGAATATTTCGCACGCTTTTGTGAGAAATACCCATGTCTTTGAGCATGGGCTGCTTCAGGTGTTACTAAATCCGCTGAATATGTCTCTAAATATACTTTCGAAAAAGATCGCTGCCCAGTAGTTTGCTTCAGTTTTGCGATTTGTACTGCCACGCAAGGACATGGAGTCTAAAAAGACCGCTGCTCACTTCTGAAAATGGTTCAAATGGCTCTGAGCACTATGGGACTTAACATCTGTGGTCATCAGTCTCCTAGAACTTAGAACTACTTAAACCTAACCAACCTAAGGACATCACACACGTCCATGCCCGAGGCAGGATTCGAACCTGCGACCGTAGCTGTCCCGCGGTTCCGGACTGAGCGCCTAGAACCGCGAGACCACCGCGGCCGGCTGCTCACTTCTGAAATCTCCCTGAGACACTACACACACTTTTGTGGGAAGCAGATCTCGAAACCGATATCAGATACAATGTCTGATTTTACATGGAAAAACGACGATATTTGGAAGTCGAAATAAATGTCTCTGTAACTCAAAACAGGATGCTCACCACTTTTCGAGTTTTAGCTGCTTGTCTCCTGACACTGCGAGAGAGAAAGAAAAATTACTGAGTCCTACAGATGCTGTGGTTCATCACTTTTCTGGAATGGTGAGTGGGCTTCGTTTTATTTTTGCTGCTGCTCAAGTCAGGGAAGTTATTTTCCTCACTTCTCGAAGTACACACTGGTGTCCAAGCACACACGGGAAAATCAGACCAAATACACAAACAGAATTCGAAGCAGTGTCGTATATACGAGAAGATGACTGGTATGGAGCTGCTCTAAACCCACAATGGCACATGAGGGACAGCACTACATCAGAGATGGGTGATATGCTTGCACATGTCACTGAACACGCGAACGAAGTAGACATCATATGACTCTCAGATGTCACAGCACTTTCCGTAGATACGTTTCCCCCCATCTTCTTCAAATCAGTGTGTAGAGGCTCCTATGTCCTGCGTAAAGGATGTCTTGTGAATGAAGCAATCTGATTCGCTCTTACTGAATTTACCCGCCAACTGCTGCTGCTGCTGGTGTGGCAGAACCGCCACTTTTTTTCTGCAGACAGACAAATTACGAGACTTTCAGCACCAAAACTATTTTTATAGATCAACAGAAACATAAATCATTCATCTTGCCTCACAATTAAACCGTGCGAAACTGGCCTACAGATCATAAAATAGTGATACTATCGCCAAAGACACTTCCTCAATGGCACTGCTCTGCTATTGTCTACGAAAGCTTGGATTTTTCAGTGTGAAACCGATCTTCAACCGGGCTATATTAGTGCATACCATATCGACGTAGTAAACACAATTCGTATCCTGCACCATAGAAAATCATCACTTCTGCATCCTGCATATAGCTATCGACCACGAGACACTCAGCCATACACCGTGAAGGCCAGCCATGGTGGCCGAGCGGTTCTAGGTACTACAGTCTGCAATCGCGCAACCGCCCCGCTACGGTCGCAGGTTCGAATCCTAACACGGGCATGGATGTGTGTGATGTCCTTAGGTTAGTAAGGTTTAAGTAGTTCTAAGTTCTAGGGGACTGATGACCTCAGAATTTAAGTCCCCCGTGAAGACACACAGATTCCCCACCCCCAAGAAAAGGTACATGCACTGTACACATAGTCGCAGCACTAGATATTTCCCATTAGGTCGGTCAGCCATCCACCGTGGCCAACGGTCATGAGTTAACTGCTCCTGCAGACATGCTGGCTCGACGCACGATCAGAGCGCCCTCCACTCTCCGAACTGTGGTTCAAGGGCTGGGCTGGTTCCTCCGGCACAAAGACTTTGCTGTTTCTGGCCCCAGCCTGCTTGATTGCTTCCTTGCTTGCTGCCACGCTTTCTGCACCAATCTCGATGCTCTGATATTACAAGAACATCATAATGACTTATGATGGTCGAAGTAGAGAGGATATAAAATGTAGCCTGGCAATGGCAAGAAAAGAGTTTTTGAAGAAGAGAAATTTGTTAACATCGAGTTTAGTTTTATTATCAAGAAGTCTTTTCTAAATGTATTTGTATGGAGTGCATCCATGTATGGATGTGAAACGTGAACAATAAATAGTTTGGACAAGAAGAGAGTAGAAGCCTTCGAAATGTGGTGCTACAGAAGAATGCTGAAGATTAGATGGGTAGATCACGTAACTAATGAGGAGGTACTGAACAGAATTGGGGAGAAGATGAATTTGTGGCAGAACTTGACTACAAGAAGGGATCGGTTGGTAAGATATGTTCTGAGGCATCAAGGGATCACCAATTTAGTATTGGAGGACAGCGTGGAGGATGTAAATCGTAGAGCATAGCTCTCTCTCTCTCCCTCTTTCTTTGTGCAGTGGCAAATTTAATTCCTGTGCCACAGGATAGAGTATCATGCTGAGCTGCATTATACCCGTCTCTGGACTGAAGATCACAACTACAACAACATGTATTTTCACATGGTTTGCCAGAATATCACACCATATACTCGATAGTTCTCGATATCATGCGCATAGTACTAAGCTACCGATCGCTTGCATAGAATATTTCTGAAGATAAAGAATGGAAATTATTTCTCTAGAAACCTGAAACTTTAGTGAGGTGCAACCCATTGAATAACTAGAAACGTATCTCGTATCCAATGATCTTTACGTGAAAACTTGAAGAAATGGAGGAAACTGGTAGTTCCACTCTCGAATACCGATGTCAATGATATAACAGATTCCAAATCATCCTTCTGCTTTGAAAAGTCAACCAAAGTGTAACTCATGTCTAGAAAACCAACAAATGTCACTTCCACTTGTCTTTCAATATCCAAACACACGTGACACACACCAAAATTGTTGTTCTTTCAACCAAATAAAAATTGGAGCAAGTGTAGAATCAGTCAACTGGACAATTTATGTGGGAAGGAATAACGCTCCAGTGCCAATATACGCCCATATTGAATCTTCTCAAAGTGACACAAAGAATATACGGACGGTGCCCAGCACATATTAAGTATTAGTTCGCTTTTCACCAATCTAGAGGGCGACAAGGTTATGTCCGCTGCATTCTTGTATCCCAGTCCATCCAGTTTGGATGGCTTCCACCGTAAGCTGGAAATGTGAATCGTTCCGGCCACAAGCTATCGCTTCAACGCGGGCTCTCGCACCCCAGCCAGAATCGTCCTGTTAAACCAGCTACATATATTTCAGCACTTCACTTACGATTGCAGTCTCGATCTGACATTCAACGTTGAGCGAAGTATCGGAAATACTACCTTCTGACCACCGTGGTTGTGGAAATATAAAAGTCTATATACTTCTTATAACTGGACATAGTTTTTCACGTAAAAAAAATCGTTCATCTTGCTTGGAGGTATCGTAGTTTTCCACAACAAATCAACACCTGCCTTACGACCAGACATAGTCATCTTCTTTGCACATGTCGGAACACACACATAGTTTATAAGCCTGGTGATAACAGTGAATATATCACAAATCACCTACTAAGAATAATACTTCTCAAATAACTGGTTGCTGGTGATGCCAAACAATATAGAGCGAAAATCCGCGCTGGATGGACTTGCCTAATTTGTTTCTTTGTAAGCGGTACCAGTGTGTCTTAGGAAGAGAGACGTAATCGTCTTACATGAGCTAGTAAAAAACGAGACTGCAACGACTATGTCACTGTCACAAGCGGTCGTGGTTCTACCGGGCACACAAGTTCGCTAACGATATCCATGTTAAGAACTATACAAGCTTTATAAATCGAGGTATGGTATTGCTTCCGAATAAAGTGGTTTCCCAAATAAATACCGCGATATTGAATATAGACGGTGGTTGCTGGGGTATGTATTAACAGATCGAAAGTGCAGGTGCACGTTGATACAGAGAATGTTTGGGTGACAGATGTGAATGCACCCTGAGGGCTCGCACAGAAAAATTTAAGTGCTCGTTTTCCCCGCGGGCCTTTCGAGAGTGGAACAGTAGAGAGGCAGCTTGAAGGTGATTCATTGAACCCTCTACCAGGCACTTTATTGTGAATAGCAGAGTAATCACGTAGATGTAGATGTAGGGATGCAGATCTCCTTCAGACTGCAGTATCTGTAAGTAGTTTGATGACACACAGCGAAGCAGTAGCAAAATCCTTTCCTTGTTCCCGTTCCCGCACTGTCCTTTTCTACTGCTACCACGTATTGTAGGAGAACGCTTCGTTTGATACTAGACTTACACATAGTACACTGTTGGCAGAGTTGCAACAAAATGCCCGCATTTGCACTTAATGGTCAAGAAAGATGGTCCTGTCGCATTAACTCAGCTCACCCTGTTTCTCTACTGGTTGCAGAAGGTGGTAGATATAGCGCCCTCCAACTTGTGTGCAGTTCCGACTTAAATTGGCTTAAATTGGAACGATCACATGTCACATGGACGAAGATGCAGGGCAGGGAAAGGGGAGGGGGGCAGAGATTGAGTAACAGTTACAAGATCCATGGGGCTGCCTAAAAAACCCCGTTGGAGTCTTACTAAAGACGTTAGGTACGAAAAATGTGGCCCGTTACGGGATATGAGAGTACTGCCATGAATATGATTCACTAGTGGCTGTGATCATTAAAAGACATCTCCATAGCGTCCCCCGCAGTTATGAGTTTGAATGGAAAGACTAAATTCCAAATTGCAGACAGGATCATAACCAGAAGGCGTAACACTACAAATCTGAATAGCCAGTGTACATTTCTTATGACCTCAATCTAGAGTTGCATTTTTTGAGTGATTCATCACATAGCACACCATCAACGGTATGTGATCATTCTCAATCAACCATTGTCTATAACCCAGTGGATATATCGCAGAACCTGTGACATGGCATCGGGACAGAATGTGTTACAAAAACTGGAGAACTATCTAGCGGTGGCTTGAGGGAGTTGCAAATACTGTCTTCATACAATGTTCCTTACCCGACTCACTTTCTGAATTCGGACAGCTCCCAGGACTAGGCCCTACCGCTGGTGGACCCAACTTCGAACACTGAACACATCTTTGGACTTCACGCGTGGTTGGTCCACCTACGAGCCTTATCCCAGATGTGGCGTGTAGCGGATCCAACTCTGAACATCGGTCTGGATATATAGTGCACGGTAGATCCACACTTGAACACCAGCTCGGATGTGCGATATTCTGGCTCTGCATCACAACATCACTCTATAGATAGTGCATGGCCGATCCACCTTCAAATCCTACCCCAGACATGGCACATTGTGGATCCAAGTCCCAACATCACTCAGGAAATAACGTGCAGCGGATCCACACTTGAACGCTAACTCGGGTCTACTGCGGGTCCTGGCAATCATCTTCAACACATACACAGACATACAGAAAACAGAGCAGACGCTCTGCAAATGTTTAATATGTGGGGTGGAGGCAACTGGATACAATCGAGTACAGTGCTATACCACGCCTCCCGATCAGTGCATTTGCGTTAGGTGTTGGCAGCTGTACTACATTTACGAGCAATTTTAGAACACCGAACGAGAGGTTATGTCATAATCGGATGGGTAGAACTGACATGAAAACATCGATAGAATTACGGAAAATACGTATATATTGATGGAAAATACATTGAAATGCAGAGAGACTGAGGAAGTACTTGCATGTCTTCTGCTTGGTGCAGAAAAATTTGTACATGGGAACAAGTATGTGACAACAAAAGGAATCCGAGAAAACGTCGACATGGAAGCGAAGGGAGCCAGAGAAACAGTCACTTTTTTCCGTCTAGGCAGCATTCTACTGTATGTCTACTAAGGTTGAGTTGACTACTGTATTTGACGCTTTTCAGGAAGACAGAGAACCATTTACGTCTAAACTTACTTGAATCTGCGTTAGAGGATGACATAGGGTGGATGGAGTTGTCGGTTGACATGGAGTTGTAACGAGGTACGATTTAATGGTAGACTGATTATGCATTCTAGAGAGAGAGGGGGGGGGGGGGGGGAAGTTGCTGCAGGTCACTTGACCACTTTTTTCCTGATGTTCTGTCAGGATACATCAGTTGTGTAGTATAGCCTGCATTCAACTCGTATAAAACCGCGTGTTCTCTGTGGCTCTAAGCAATGTCTACTCGTGATCGTTAACAGTAAACCTCTCGGTCATCAGAGGACTTCCATGTCATGTGTGATGAAACATGACACATTGATGTACACGAACGAAGATTTATGCGATGTACTCCATACTCCTGTCACATCTTGGGTGCCGGCAGCTGTGGTCGAGCGGTTATAGGCGCTTCAGTCTGGAACCATGTGGCTGGTATGATCGCAGGTTCGAATCCTACCTCGGGCACGGATGTGTGTGATATCTTTAAGTTAGTCTAGGGGACTGATGACCTCAGATGTTAATTCCGATATGTTTGGAGCCATTTGAACCATTTTTGAGCATCTTGGGTGTAAAATCGATACTTTAGTTTCATAACTAAGATGATTCTAAGTTAGCAATAGGCGTTTGCGAGACACTGCAATCCCTGTGTATGCATCTGCTTGACAGATGTGGCGTTTACAGAGTTAGTGGCAGCGTGACTTTTAATTTCACATGTCGGACGCCGAGTGTTACGCGTTTATCTTTTTCCTTGTGAGAGGTATTGTCCGTTACTAACGATCATTTTACGTAGGACTAATGCGGGCATAGTATAATTTCTGAACCGTGATCGGATGTGAACAGTGGACGCTATACATCTCTGGAAAGCTACATTGTGCACATATCACACAGGGTCACTGTTTTAAGGAAGTAGCTTTTACGTTTTACAGTTTGTTACCATAGTTTATCGCAGAGAAGCCTGCAGAAAAGATGTGTCTCATGCACTGCAAATATATTTCTTACATTGGAATGTTAACAGCGCTGCATTCCACTTGCCTCATAGGTCGGAAACTGAAGAGATCTAACATTATAGCCTGTTGTAAGTGTAGAGCCATTTGCCCTTAGGAGTACGTGTCTTTATGTTCTCTCTTACCAGTACCCTCTTGGTACTGATCCCAGACTCTAGAACAATATTTTAAAGTTGATAGCATAGTTGATTTACGTAAGATGCTTCGAACCCCATCCGTATTGAGTTCCATCATGCATAAAAATCAACCGTTTCTTGTTCTTCTTAAACGTCTGCTATTACATCACAACACTTTCAAATCTGTTACTATACATCGATAAGGAGTGCTAACCTCCTCGACATGGGTGCATCTGGGAGAAATCTTGTGCAATTGGATGAACGAGGACTCGGCAAGGTCAGTTCATTCACGAGACGTGGAATGCAGCGGTCTACTTCTGATCAGATGCAGATGAAATTGGCAACAGTGCTGCAGTGTGGACTGGTCAAAGACAGTGCGATGGGGCATCCCAGTCTCTAATTTTATCCTAAGACTGCGAGAATGCTCTCTGACCCTCATCCACATAGAGATAGATCTAAATTATGCACTATGCTCGAGGTGCTAGGAATATGTAGAGCACTGTCTGGTATACTATATGTGTTCGAGAATTAACAGTGAATGGACGTACTGCACAGTCCTTTCTACAGTCGCAATGATACTCGCAAAGCAGAGAATGGGCTGTTTAGCTGTGATACTGAAATTAGGAAACATGCTGTCGCATCATTGGTTGGTGTGATCGCACTATCAGCAGTGATGCTTATTATTACAGCACATCGACGGTGTCAAAAAAAAAATGGTTCAAATGGCTGTGAGCACTATGGGACTTAACATCTAACTACCCTAAGGACGTCACACAACACCCAGCCATCACGAGGCACAGAAAATACCTGACTCCGCCAGGAATCGAACCCGGGAACCCGGGCGTGGGAAGCGAGAACCCTACCGCACGACCACGAGCTGCGGACTCGACGGTGTCTTTCCATCCCATCCATCCACTGGTACACTGTTGGTTACCACATAATGATTGGCTGACATCGCTTGTTTGAGATGGAGAAAGAGGTTTGGTGGAGGAGCAACACCTTCTGGGGATAGCTAGCACCGAAACAGTGATCGTGTACATGATTGGAATATGAGGAATCAGTAGAAACGGAACGCAGGGCCATCAGCTATTCTGTCACTCTGACAAATGAGTTTAAATGTAGAGGTCGTCTGTCACCTTCGGACAGCAGTTTGGAAACTCTCCACTGCTGGCTGTTGTGGCCGAGCAGTTCTAGGCGCTTCAGTCTGGAACCGCGCTGCTGCTACGGTCGCAGGTTCGAATCCTGCCTCGGGCATGGATGTTTGTGATGTCCTTAGGTTAGTTAGGTTTAAGTAGTTCTAAGTTCTAGGGGACTGATGACCTCAGATGTTAAGTCCCACAGTGCTAAGAGCCTTTTTTTTTTTTTTTTTTTTTTTTTTGAAGTTACTGGAGCTTTCATAGTTCGTAATTTTATCTGTTGGGTGGTGCAGGATAACAATGATAGAATGTTGGGGTGATAGACGTGAATGGGTCCTGAGTGACGTGAATCTGCTTCCGAGTGCAGAATCTGTACATTGGCCCGCTGCGATGACCGAGCGGCTCTAGGCGCTCCAGTCCGAAACCGCGCGACTGCTACGGTCGCAGTTTCGAATCCTGCCTTGGGCATGGATGTGTGTGATGTTCTTAGGGTAGTTGGGTTTAAGTAGTTCTAAGTTCTAGGGGACTGATGACCTCAGATATTAAGTCCCATAGTGTTCAGAGCCATTTGAACCATTTTTTCTATACATTGTTTGGGGACGTACCACAATGCAGTAGCAAAATCCTCTATCTTCTACCAGTTCCCGTACTGTCTTTTATTCTACCTCGTGTTGCAGGAGTGGGCTTCATTTGGCGCTGACCTTACATGTAATGCACAGTTTGCAGGGCTATGACAACGTGTTCCCATTTCCATCGAATGGTGAAAACACAGTCCTGTTGTACTAACACAGCTTAGACTGTTTGTACATGGGTAGCAGAAGGTGGTAGATGTAGCTTTCTCTGACTTCTACTCAGTTCCGACTTAACTTGGAACGATCACATGCTCTAAGCTGCAGGGATGGTAGTGCAGAGTCTGAGGGACAGTTGCAAGGTACATAGGTACTATCTCAAATTTTACAGTAGCAGGTAGGTTTGAAGAAAGTGACTCATTTCGAGATATGAGATTGCCAGAAATATGATTCACTAGTGGCTGTAATCATTAAAGGACTTCTCCATCGCATACAATGCAGGTATGTGGTTGAATGGAAAGACTTGATTCCAAATCACAGACACCATTTCTACCGAACGCATTCCGCTAGAGATCTGAAACTTCAATCAGCACACCATCTACTACTGTTTGTGATCCTTCTCAATCAACCGTCGCCTATAACCCAGTCGATATATCACCGAACCTCCGACGTGGCATCGAGACGTTACAAATAGTGGAGAAATATGTATCGGCAGCCTGAGGGATTTGTAAATACTGACTTCATATCACGTTCTTTAGCCGAGTCACTTTCTAAATTTTATCACGATGTTGCACCTTCAGTGACGTGTAACCGCACTGCTGGTCTGATAATATGCACTCCAGCAATCACCGTCTAAATTCAATGTCGCGGTATTTGTCTGGAAAAACCATTTCATTCAGAGGTAATGCCATACCTCGATTTATAAAGCCAGTATAGCTTTTAACAAGAATACTTGTATGCACCTGTAGAACCAAGACCACTTGTGATATTAATATGGTCGTGTCTTTTAACATATTTCGGTTTGTAAGACGATTACGTCTCTCTTTCTAAGATACAGTGGTACCACTCGCAATAAAAACTTATGAGACAAGTCCACCCATCACTGATTTTCGGTCAGTACTATTTCGTATCGCCGGTAATCAGTTATTGGTGAAGTATTATATTTAGCAGTAAGGGGTCTGTGATAGGTTCGTCATGTGCATCAAGCATATAAAGTATGTGTGTGTGTTCCAACATGTGCAAAGGAAATGACTATGTCCAGTCGTAAGAAAGCTATGGATTTGACATGGAACACTGTGATATCAAAGGGAAAGTATGTCAAGTCATAAGAATGGTACAGATATTTCTATTTCCAGAGCTACGGCCGTTAGCGGGGTGTATTTCCGATACTTTACTCATTGTCGAATGTCATCCAATTGAGACCGCTATCGTAATATTTAATTGTAAGTACAGGGATAAAATATATATGTGGCCGGTTTTTTTCCTAGGACGATCCTGTCTATGCGTGCTTTGCATGCGGCGCCAGTGATCTGTGGCGGGAATGATTCACATTTCCGGCTAACAGTAGGAGCTGTCCAAATGGAGGGCTTGTTAGGGTGTAGGAATGTAGCTGCCTTAACGGTGTCGTTCTCTAAACGGCCGAATACCGAACTAATACTTAGTATATGTTGGACAGCATTCGTGATAGTGTGGAAATTTGAGAAGATTCAATATGGACATGTGTTTGCACTGGACCGTTATACCCTCCCATGTAAATTGTTTGGTTAAATGCTTCTGCAAATTTCACGCCTTTTTTTAGTTGAGGAAAGACCGATTGTGGTGTGTGCATCTAGCAGCTGAAAGAGAAGTGAAGTGGAAGAGACGTTTTCTGGCTTTCTAGACATAAGAAACACTTAAGTTGACTTTGGACTTTGTAAATTATAGGGATAATAAGAATCATTTATATCACCGATATCGGTATTCGCGAGTGGAAATATCAGTTTCCTCTATATAAATATATATATATTTTTTTATCGAGTTCTCATGTAAAGGTCTTCGCAGATGAGATAAGATTCTAGTTACTCAATTTACTCAATGGCTCATAATGATTTATTAGTGAGGGGAAAATTGTGTGATCTGGGTGGTGGAAGCTATGCATGGAAAGCACTGACACAAACCCCGACTTCTCGTGTGTGTTCGCTGAATGTACAAGTTTTGAAAATACCAAAAGGTTTCATGGATGTGGTGAAATCAATAAACAGAAAAGACTCTAAGGCTTTTTTAAATTGTAATTATATCCTTAATTCATCGATAAATACGTAATGGTGGGAGGCTTCTTTGCAGCGTGAAAATGACACCCAGCTGGTGCAAGTGTGGACGTATCTTAATTTCTTTTTATAAATCTACAATTGATAGAAATGTTACGCTTCTGCTTGAACCTAAAGGTACCATGGCATAAGTTCCGACATACGTTTGTGGGAAGTAATCAAACTACTATTCATGTAAAAAATTACGTATGTCTAGTCGTAATGGAAAGATAGATTGGACATGGTGAATTGTGATTTCAACGCACTGAGGAGTATATTCGAACATAAGTGGTGACAGATTCATTTCGTAAACAGCTGCAAGGTATAGAAATGCAACTGTTCACTGGATCTGCTATAGTGTACATACAGGACGGGTTATACGGCCGTAACAATGCGTCCTCTCATCGGCACCACTAAGGGTACCTCCGCATTTTCCTGGTTGTTCTGTCGTTAGTGATGCTGATTACAGTACACCAACCCACGTCGGGTGATGCCTTTCCAAGCATTATGTTCGTGGGTGCGGTATTAATTATCACAAAGTGACGGACCCCTGTCCTTCACAACACTTCTTTGAGAGAATCTTGTCAGGATGCAGCACCTTTCAGAATCGCTGATTCGAAGACTTCATCAGACAATTTATTAGGATTGAGGAGAATGGAGACATAGAGCCGGTGTGGCTGTAGGCATACCATAATGTTTTTGGCGCTGTACAGATATAAAAAACAACTGCACTGTTAGTGTAAAATGTGTATATAGCGCATTCTAAAGTAACTGGCTTATATTGTGTAAAATGTGTATATATTGCATTTTGAAGTTACTGTGCTTTATGTCGTGGCGTGACTGGAGAAGATGACTATGTATCCTATCATGAAGGATGTATAGATTCAGCAAATTGATAACCACGAGGGTGTGAGAGACATTTCTATTTGGATAATTATGTGTACTATAGATACTGAGATTCAGTCCAGAACCACAGCCATTAAGAGAACACTTTACCTGTACATCGATCGGTGTCAGACTGCAGCAGGAACAATAATATTTAATTGTAGTTACACTGGTAAATATGTTCCTGGTTTCCAGTATTCTTGTGAGTCTTGTATGTATTTGATGGTCTGTGGATAACTTTTGCGGGGTTTATTTATGGAAAGTTCTGAGTGTAAGGTGATTTATTCTTCGTTTATGTATTCAAAGACTAGTTGAAGCAGACCATCCATCTCTGGTGTGCTGTCCCTCATCCGACATTGTGGTAGTAGGAGATCTCCAGATCAGTTGCTGCAGGACACCAAGAATTCCAGCCATGCTACGCACACATCTTGTGGTGATGTGTCAGCCTCGCTGCGCAGGTAAACACATGTGCACAGAAGATGCGTCTTGGGTATCCCATTAGGATCACTAGGAACAGTGCACCCTGAGCTATTCTGGGAAGCACTGGAAGAGATTTCTACAGCGTTGGACCCCTACGTCTGCGTCATCGTGCCAGCAACAGTGAACAGATGAACACTTATTTCGACAGGAATTTCTCAGGTGTTAAGTATGAAAGGGATGCCACTGCCTCATGCTTATGGAACCCTAATGGACACCTGTGCATGGCTTGGTAACTGACAGCTGCATCATCAGTTCCCGGGGCCACCGATGCACTCTGCCTCTTGGGGGCACGTGCGAAGTCGTCGGCGTCAGATGTCTGGTGGCTGGAGGTGTTTTTCATTAGTGACCTTTTGTTTAAACTATATTTCATCGATTTCACTGACCAATAGGGTGCTGTGGATTAAAACAATCTACCCCATACATGAGGATAATATCGATTTAATTAATTTCCATAATTATTGTTATATCAACTTAGTGTTAGTGGTACAATAGTTAAGGGGAGGGTGTGCATGTGTGGGTGACATGGAGCAGAACAGCAAGTTAAGAGCAAAACACTACTTTAAATAGCATAATTTTTATGTAAATCGCTGTACAGAAGTTTAAGGGGGTCTGTGACAAAGAAGAAAGCGCCAGGAATGGTGTGCAAAAGCATGTGAAATTCGAAATGTGTACCAGAAACTCGTGGAAGGACATAACTTATTACTTAATTTGGTATCAAAGGCGGAACAATAGTTTAAGGAAGTTGGGGTGACATGGAAAACCACTTAATAGAACAAGAGGTTAAGTGCCAACAAAGGGCTGAACTTTAGGTTAAGACACCCAGAGTACAATGCCAAACATTAAGTTATGCAACATGTTTGCTCCATTTAATTACTTCTTACACTGCCTTGAATTCCCCAAACTGTTGAAAAATAAACAATTTTTCATGCAATGTCTAAATCGTTTAAACAGTATTCCATAAACTACAATCGAATTTCCTCCAATTGACCTATCGACTCAGTCTTTTTCCCGCCATTTTCCGGGAGAGAGAGTGGGAGGAGAGGAGGTTTACCAGAAGGGGAGTGGTTAATTAACTGATCAATTTAATTAAGTAGCGAATCAAACTGACATGAGTAAGAGGGACTATTCCAGTTACTCAGACCTGAAAGTGTACCTGTAGCAGTGATGGGGAAGGTTTCCTGAGGGGTTTGGGGAGTGTGGGTGGAGAGAATAGGGTATGTGCATGTTAATAAAAAGGAAGGATCCTTTTAGCAAAACAATAGATTAAATATCTGTCATTCAAAGGAGAAAAATAGGTTGAGTACTTGTCAGTCAAGGGAGAACAATAGGTTGAGTACCTTTCAACCAAAGGAGAACATCAGGTTTGCCCCTGAGTGCATCCCTGCCACTGATGTAGGCAATCTGTTCTAACAAATTGCACCAGCGCCCCTTTTGCCCCCCTACTTATATATTGTGACTTAACTGTTAATGTTGTATGTGACTGTGCAAGTAAAAGGATGTTGGAAAATTTCCTGAACTCATATGATATCACTCAGACTTTTTTGTTCACCCAGGGTACAGGGGAACAGCAGCACAGCCACAGACAATATTTTTATTCACTCTCCATTACTAGATGGACATTCTATTAGTGAAAGGGTGAATGCCCTTTCAGACCATGATACATAAATTTTTACGCTACTTAACAATCGTTTTCTGAGCCTTGCTTGTGAAATAAATAAAAACTTAGGGGCAGATTGAGTCAATATTTGAATCATTGATGAATAAGGACTCTCACTGATATGATGGAGTGCCTAGCAGAATACTGATGTACTGTTCTGCGCATGTTAGCCCTGTATTTAGCCATATTTGTAAATTTTCCTTTAAGAATGGCCAGTTTATCGAACGATTAAAGTACTCAATAGTAAAGCCGCTTAATGAAACGGTAGAAAAGGATAATGTAGACTATTTTAGACCTATTTCTATGCCATCGTTGTTTGCTATAGTTATTGAAAAGTCTGTGTATATAAGATTAATTGATCGTTTATATGGCATAATTTGCTATCATATATACAGTTCGCCTTTAGTAACGGTTTAACAACTCTGCTACATTATCTTTTCTCTGTGAGGTACTGTATGGATTAAACAAAAGATTTCGAACGCTAAGCTTCTTTTTTGATTTAACTAAGGTGTTTCATTGGGATGATCACAAAATATTTCTCCAGACTTTAGACAACTGATTCACTTCTTACTTTTACAACACTCAGAAAAAGGTCACTATTCACAGTGTTGAGAATGGCTATGATGTGAGGTCTGAGTGGGACAGTCAAATAGGTGGTGGCCCAGGGATCGGTGCTGGAGCACTCCTGTTCCTTATTTATATAAATGACATAACCTCTAGTATTCGAGGTAAATCAAAAATATTTCATTGCTGCTGATACTAGCTTGGTAGAAAAGGATGTTGTGTGCAACATTGGCTCTGCTTCAAGAATACAGTTCATGACATAAGTTCATGGTTTATCGAAAATAAACTAACGTTAAATCGCATTAAGACTCAGTTTTTACAGTTTCTAACGCAAAATTCAACACAACCTGACGCTTTAATTTCACAGAATGGGCATATGATTAGTGAAACTGAAGATTTCAAATTTTTTGGTGTTCAGATAGGTAGTGAACTGTCGTGGAAAGTCCACGTTAAGAATTTTGTTCAAAGACTTAATGCTGCAGTTTCTACTGTTCGAACCTCTTGTCGACTTCTGTTCACTAATCTGGGTATTCTGACACTGGCTTCTCAATATATTTAATCTTTACTGTCGTGTCTTGTTAACAGTAGCAGCTTATTTGCAAGAATTAGCAGCTTTCACTCAGTTAATACTAGGCAGAAATTCAGTATTCATTTGGATAACACTTCCTTGTATCTTGTGCAGAAAGGTGTGCAGTATACTGTTGCATCCATTTTGAATAAGCTGCGACAAGAATTCAAAAATATTGGCAGTAATCCACGCCCTTTCAAACCTAAACAGAAGATTTTTCTCATGGGTTACTCAGTCTAATCTGTCGAGGAGCTCCTTGAAAAATTATGCTGATTCCTGTGTTATATTGTTGATTGCGTTTACTTAAACTTATGGCATTTATGGGTTCATAAACATTTTATTTTTATGTGTTATCACATTTATGTTGCAATTTCATGTACTGACAAGTTCCATGACATCGGAGATTTTCCCCTCAATTTGGTCCTACTGAATAGGACGTGTCAAACAAAAGAAATAAAAATAAAAGAGCAGGAATGGCGGCGAAGAAAATGATGGAGAATAGGAATGACACACGTCGCAGATGGGAAGACAATAGACAAAAGCGACGTAGCATAAGCCCGTCTAGAAGAGGGGAGCAGGTGGGGGGGGGGGGGCACATTTCAACAGGCTATGGATAGGGGAAGTTGTACAGTACCAGACTAACCAAAATTAAGAGCACGCACCCGAGATGGAAATCGTGATGTGCACGAAAATTAATGTAATAATCTAAGGGGGCATGCAGTCCTTTCAGCGACGCGTAAATGAGGATTAACAGGTGGCCGAGTTAATTTATAATATTATTTCATTTACATTTCATACTATCAATTCTTCCTGTTTTTACATTCAAAAGTCCACCTATAATTTCTGTTGTTCTTGATTATCAGAGGTGAGAAAGTGAGAAACAACATCTGGGATAAGTTTCAGAGAAGTGAACGAGATAAATTGATGTAATTTAAGCGTAAGATAACTTGATATGACGTTATATGTTTTGCATATTGTAACCTCCCCACAAAATATAAAATAATATGAATAATATTCTCATTTAGCGTAATTACCCAACAGTGAAAATATAATACGATGTGACAAACCTATAACCATTCAATAATTGACAGTCAAGTTAACCTGGTAAATTTTGGACGTCAGCAATGCTGCGTCATGGCCCTGACACATCATTCTGAATAAGCTGAAAAATCTTACCTTAATTAGGTCGCCGGATAACGCGTATATATCTGCTCCTATAAGAAATTTTCCTGGCGCAGCTAAGTGCAATGCTGGCCGATAGATTTGTCTTATAAAGAAGGAAAGAACTGACTTTTCTTTTCAATAATCGGGATTGCCAAGGATTGGAGAAATTGGTGAATTCTTTAAATTGCGATAAATGTCAAAAGTTACTTTTTACGAGAAAGATTATTATTAACAGATTTTTTTCAACATTTACATGGGACTTGATGTAACAATACTACATGTGCGCGAGGCTGCCTTTACCTTATCCTATAACGCTCAGGCTTTGTCATCGCTGCACACGACCGGCCCAGCCAACACGATACACCAGACCAGACTGCTCGCTACCAACAACTAACTCCTACTGCTACACAGTTCCTACTGCAGTCAATACTACTCTTTGGTCTCAGATTCTCTTCTAGCTTACATATCGGAGGCAGCGCATGAGCAATACATCGAAATTACATCAGCTCGAGTGCGCTAGCAACAAGTTCTCTAATTATGGACCTCTTACATAACCCTCCACTGGGGAGCAAAAATTTGGCAGCGATGGTGAGTCAATTGGACTTGCCATGAGCAACAAATTTTTCTATAATCTATTTAGTTTACTAAGGCTACAATCACAGAGTATATACATCATTGATAAGTACAGAACATATTAAGAAAGTAGAGTGCACATGCACTGAGTACCAAAACATATTCAGAAATGACAAAGTATTTACACAATGGGTACAAAATATATTAACAAAATAGAGTGCACACGCACTGAGTACAAAACATATAATTTTACAAGAATTTAAATGCACTGTATAAGCCTTTACTATTTTACAGGAACTAGGAAAGGAATGGGAAGGATTGCATCATGGTTGTAGCACAGTAGGTTGCACGTAGCTGCACTGAAAGTCCATATCTTTCTACAGAAGCACAACACCAAGTGAGACAATGTGAAGTTCTCTTCCCTGAAGTATTTATCAGTGTAGCCAAGACACTGAAATGTTGTATTAATATTCAATGTTATCATTTTGGTAGTACATTAGGTACACCAAACAGTGGGACCATAATAACATCTCCATCGTTCAAGGTGGTCGACAGCTTGATATGTCAACACCATATTCTTGTAGAATCCATACTCTTACAGCAACGTAGAATTAGTGCAAAAACCAATATAGTGCTACATGATCATGAGGATGGACACGATAAACAGATATTGCAGTAATTAGGTCAGAAGGTGAGGGACACATTAAGTCTTATGTTAGTCATCATAGAATTACACTAGTGTATCAACCGATATGAACAATATTGAGTATTACGAAACACTATTCATAACTCATCTGACTGAATCAGTGGCATTCATTGGCCAGTTACAAAGTATTCATATAGTGTTACAAAACATTATTCAGTGTTATTCACAAGTCAATCAGTGGCATTCATTGGCCAGTTACAAAGTATTCATACAGTGTTACAAAACATTATTCAGTGTTATTCACAAGTCATCATTTAAAACAGGAGCTATTGAGTTACTGACATTCATTGGCTAGTTACAAAACATTATTCAGTGTTATTCACAAGTCATCATTTAAAACAGGAGTTATTGAGTGTAGCATCAAGTTACTCGTCTTTATATACGATATTATGTAAGTGACATAAGACATATTTAAAACGTAAGACATTGGAACAATTACTCAAGGTCGCTAGTCAAATAATACGTAGACATAATGGAATCAATACACAGAAAATTTGCATTATCTTTAGGACTAAAAATATATCTTAAACTGGTAGCATTATTTAGTTGTATACTGGTAATAGTTGGGACTCGTAATAATTTTTTTTTTTTTTTTTGGCAATGCATTGCACTGGGATCGATAATTAATTGCTGGGGCATGAAAATATTTGCCTTTGACTTGTTGCTGGAAATAAGGATTATTAACGTCATTCGTCATGAGTCAGCTGTAGCAAGGTTATGAAACAAGTACAGTATATGTGATCACATTCATAAATGATAGACACAACTGGGTAAAACAGTGCAAGTACTAGAACACGTTTAATAACTAACAGGTTTAGTAAGTATCATGAAAAGCTTCTCCTGGAAAAAATACAAAGTGGATTCTTGAGCTGAAAGAAGAAATGCATGTTATGCTGAAAAGTAGCGAACTTCGAATTAACAGGTAATGAAACGTGTACTTAATATGTGTGTACTCTAGCTGTCTTTCCCAAAACATTCAGTCATTATACTCTGCGACATAAGACATACTGTCTAAAGGAACTGCAACAAATACTTAAATAACTACATAGCATTTCTTAACTAACAGTAAATATTATCATCATCTGCAAAGAAAAACTTCATTATTCATATTAGCATATTCTTCATATAACTATTCATCATCATTTATTATCATCTGAAAAAAATAGACACTTCATTATGCATATTCATATTACCATTTACTTCATACAACTATTCATTATCATTCATTACTTCATATAGTGTAGAGTTTCTTACTTCTAGCATATTTCATCACTAAAATTAACATCTGTAGTTCTGTCTGACAGTCTGCATCAATCGCCTTGTATTCTGAAGAAAAATAATTAGTCAAGACTGCTATCATACGATGTGTTCAGTATATTCTGGTTAATTCTTGTTAATTCTGATCCATTTACTCTTCGTGACAAGATATTGCATTTTCTTTCCTTCATTCTGATGGTAAAATTTCCATTTCATAGTAAACCACTGTGGTTGTTTAATTCATTTCTTTTACACGGTATTGCTTTCTGAAAAATGATGAATATGGATTAATATCTTGCATTTAATTCATATACCCATTAAATAAAAGCTTGTTTCTAGTAATATAATTAAGCATACAGCATAGCATGACAGAAAACATATTAGGTCAAAAACATAGACAATTTTCAAGTGCAAAAAATGTACACACAGTATCATAATGTAGTAGTAAGAAATGTAAAATAGTCAAGATATTGAGATAACATAATACAAAATGTTAATGTCAACTGGTGTTTGTTACATCTTAAACATTTCATAGTGTATACAGACAAAAATTCTACTTTCGACAGGAAAACAATCATACATACACAAAAAATCGAAAATTTGCACGGTCTGATATATAACGACAAGAAAAGCGACCTGCTAACCTTACCTTGCCGGGCACTTGCCAGGAAAAAATATGATAATCATCAGTAAGTGTTCATATCAATAACCGGAAAAGGCATTACAATGTGATAAATCATAAAGTATGTTCATTCAATAAAGGGTTTAATACTGGAGACATGGTGATTGCCTTTGCTTCTTCTGGTTCTCAAAGTTTCAACATGTACCACACTGGGATGAGGAATGCTGCGAATTCTGTATGGACCTGCGTATAGAAGTTCAAATGTGCTGCATCTACTCTTTCCTCTGTTGGATAAATAGTGTGTACGTACTAATATCTTCTGTCCTATGTGAAAGTCACGGCGTGTACAAACCTGTTTTTGCTGTCTTCTCCGGCGCTCTGCGGCACGTTTGATGTTGTTGAGCGCAATCTCAATTATTTCATGGTGGCGTAGTCGACGAGATGTAGGAAAGGATACTAATTCTTTAATTTTGTTAGGTGGTTCAACATTTTTCAATATAACAGTCGGAGATAGCATAGTGGATTCATTTGGTATGGAGTTAATTACATCCTGGAATGAGAGTATGTGTGTATCCCAATCTATATGTCTTTTATGGCAGTACATTCTACACAGTTTACCAATTTCTTTCATCAGTCGTTCACAAGTGTTCGAAGAAGCGTGATACTTGGATATATAGATCGGAGAAATGTTTCTAGCTCGTAACATACGTGTCCATATCGCAGATCGAAATTGTGGTCCATTGTCGGAAATTACTTTCAATACATGCCCTACATGAAATAAAAAATGTTTCACAAATGCATTCGAAATAGATTTAGCAATAGCTTTGCGTAACGGAGTGAAGGTAACAAATTTCGAAGTGAGTTCAACAGCGACAAAGATGTAGCAAAAACCTCTATTAGTTCTGGGAATCGGTCCAAAAATGTCTACAGCGGCCATGTGTCTCAATTTAACAGGTACAATGGGATGTAACGGAGGAATATGTGAAGTCGTGTCTGATTTAGCTTTCTGGCAGATTTTACATGACGCTAAAACTCGTCGAATACGTTTCTCCATGTTGGCAAAATAACAGTTATGTCTCAGTATAAGAAAACATTTTCTGGCTCCATAATGTGCGTAACTTAAATGAGTATACCAAATTAATTTGTTAACAAGTTCGTCAGGAATGCATAATAACCAGTTGTTGCCGTCAGGGTGAGAGCGGCGAAACAGAATGTTATTGCGTACCGTGTAATGGTTTCTAATGGTAACGTTATTCTTATCTTGACAAAGGCGTTTAATTTCTTTCCACACGTTGTCTTTGCTCTGCTCTTGTGCTATGTCTCGTAATGACGATGAAATCAAATTTTCAAATGCGACATGTTGAATATACATGACGCTAGAATTTGCTTGGCAGAAGTTGGTTGCGATGTCTTGCTGATTGTTGCAGAGAGAACAGGATAGTGCGTCTGCTACAATATTTTGTGTACCGGGAATGTGAACAATTGTAAAATTAAATTCCTGTAAATACAGTTTCCATCTGCTTAATCTGTCATGTGTAAATTTAGCGGAAAGTAAAAACTGGATAGCTTTATGGTCTGTGTAAACGGTAGTATGTCACCCATAAAGAAAATGCCTAAATCTCGTAAATGCCCATACAACACATAATGTTTCAAGTTCTGTAACAGAATAATTGCGTTCAGCAGATGACAAAATGCGACTTGCAAAGGCGATGTTTTTAATTACTGTATTACCGTCTTCTTCAATTTCCTGAAAAATGTGGACGCCTAAAGCTGTGTTAGAACTGTCGGTGGCAATGGAAAAATTTCTAGTGAGATCTGGGTGTGATAAAAGTGGTGCGTTCAAGAAAGCTTGTTTCAGATTGACAAATTCAGACTGCGCTTGGCTATCCCAGGACCAAATAGTGTTTTTACCCGTCAGTTGGCATAATCTAGGGGTGTCTAAAGCAGAGTAATGAATAAATTTACGGAAAAAGTTAATTAAACCCAGAAAGCTGCGTAGTTGTTTCTTCGTCGTTGGAACAGTAATGTCACGTAAAGCTTGAAGTTTTTCCGGGTCAGGCGCAATGCCTTCTGCTGAAATTACATGTCGAGGAAATTTTATGGAAGTTCTGCCAAAGTGCGATTTGTTAAGATTAACTGTGAGTACTTGTGCACGAAAAGTTTGCAACAGTTGTTCCAGAATCAAATTGTGTTCAGACCAGTTAGCTTCTGCAATAAGAAAGTCGTCTACATACGTTGTGATTCTGTCTTTTAATTCTGTCGGAAGTATACTATTCAAACCGCGAATAAATGCTGCTGAAGAAATTGTTAAATCGAACGGTAATTTGCCAAATTGATAACAGTCACCACAACAGAGAAATGCTGTGTACTCTCTGCAGTTCGGATGGAGCTGAATTAGCCAAAATCCCGATCTCAAATCTAATGTGGAATAAACAGCAGTACCATGAAATTTCTGTAGAAGTTCTTCTAGTGTTTGTGGGCGATCTGTTTCATTAATAGTAATGTCGTTGACATGACGCGAATCTAGTACGAGGCGAAGTGAGCCATCCTTTTCCTTAATATGGAGCGGGTTTATGTACGGACTAACTGCTGGTTCAATAATACCTTGGTCAAGCATAGCTTGCAATTCTTTCTTAACCTGTTCTCTGTGAATATACGAAATGGGATAATGTTTGGCTTTAAACGTGTCGTGCTGTTTAACTTGAAATTCATACATAAAACCGGATATAGTACCAGGGATGTTGTCAAAAACTGGAGCTTGCTGTAAAAGAATTTTGCGTAGTTGCGTACGTTCGTCGTCTGTATCTGCACTGCTCTGTTCAACCTTATCCGAAATCATTTGTATAACGTCAAAGTCGGCTTCGTCTGGTGTATTGTAGTTGTGAACATACGTGTCTCTGAACAATGTGGAATGACCGTTTATGTTACGTGATGCAGAAATGACCTCTGTCCGATTAATTGTTTGTTCTTCTGCAGATAAAGAGTGCTGAAAATCTAATGCCAGTTGTACATTTTCATTCTTTAACATTAAATAGGAATTTTGAAAGTCAATAATTGCGTCGTGTTGTACCAAAAAATTCGTACCTAAAATAACGTCTGTTGTCAGTAAGGGAACAATCCAAAAATTTGAGTGGAACGTATGACCTGCAATACAAAATGATAAGTGTGTCTGTAATTTTACATCTACTCCTTTACCAGATACTGCTACTTTTACTTTAGTTTTGCCTAATGGTAATGTAGGATAAGTATTCTCTTTGTTACAAGCGTTGAAAGTTTCCTCATTTATAACTGACATAGGTGATCCAGAGTCGATTACTGCTGAAAATGTGGATGATCCAATCTTTACTTCAATGACAGGGTGGGAAATGATTTTTTGAATAACTGGTTTTTCATGCAAAAGAGTGTCTCGGATGTCGTCAAAAGTAATAACATTTTCGTGAACAAGAGTCTGTCTATCAAAAGTATTGCTTACATCGCTGGAAGGATCAATCTGTGCTGTATCTAGTCAAATTCTATCTGACGTGCTGTTATTTGCGGGAGAATGCTGTGGCATTTCTACTATTTGTACTGTTCTGTTATTTCTCCCTGACGTATTATGTTGGGGATGATATCTACCGTCTGGTTCATTCATGATAATCTGTTGTTGCCGATGATTCTGCTGCTGGTAAGACCGACTGTTACGCTGAAAACTGTGCTCATTACTTTTACGTCTGTCATAATAATCGTTGCTATACGGCGCATTGCGATATGGGTTGAAATGGTGTGTTCTCAGCACGTAGTGATTTCCTTGTTGCTGTGCGTTACTTTGATGGAGCCGACGCTATACGTGTAGGCGGCGAAACATTAAAGCTTGATTGACCTTGCAGACTACATTGTTGGTTTGGTATGCTAACCGGCTGCTTTTGATGCTGTTGCAGTGAAAACCCTCTATTGTTCCCAAAATGTGTTTGTGATTGCTGAAAATTTTATACATACTGATGATTAACATTTTGTCTGTTATTAAAATTACGCTGGTAGTTCTTGTCGCTTCTGGAGTGTCTAAAGAAAACTGTCACTTTCGGTAAAACTTGTCATATCAGGTTTTCTTTACTTATTCTTAATCCTAGATAGATCGATAGCTGAAGAACTGTTTTGATAGATATAAAGGATAGTAGAAGAGAAGGCAGCAGTGCAGAAAACTAAAGATGAAATAGCACTACTGCGGCTCGGGGCCCTGTGCACGCTACGGCACATATTCACCGAAGTGTAATGAATCCCCTGAGGTCATTTACGTGCTGCAAATAAATTTTAGTTTCTGCATTACAGGCAATGCCAGTGAAAAGTCAAAAAGAAGTGGTTGCATCCAGTCCAATTCTAGTTTCTGCATTACAGCCCAAGCTGGTGAAAATACAAAAGCAAATTGTCGTATCCAGTCCAAAGGGTGAATCTGTGTTCTATCATTTTTAAATACCTTAAATTTCCTAACGGACAGAAAGTGCTTGTAATCAAAATTTTCGTCTCTGAATGTCTGAACAGGTTCAGGACTGTATGATAATGTGTTTGTCTGTGACTGTTCGGAATCTAAGTCACGTACTATCTGTAAATTACCTAAATTGTACTGGCTGTGTGAGTGTGAGAAATGTTCGGAAAGTGGCGTATGCTGTGATGTGTTAAAGGCTGAAATATTTTTCATCTCCGTCAATTCGTGCTGTAATGATGACAATTTCCTACGTAATGTATTATTGGACGAACCTATCTTACTAATCGTCTGCTGTAAATTTTGGAATTCGAGTGTTTGATTAAACGAAACTGGTGACGTATCGTCTGATTTGGTGTCATTGTTATTTTCTATGACGTCAATACGACTGGCCAATTCATCAAATTTTTCAGTCAATGCTTTAACCTGTTCATCATTTTTAGTGTCACAAGCATTAATTTGTTTTTGGATTTTACGGGTAGTTTTGTTCAATTTCTTAACGTCTACTTTAATGGCATCGGGATCCTGTATTAATTCTAATTGTTCAAGTCTGTTGGTCACTGCCTCAAAGTCTACTGTGTGTATGTCTGTTTTTGTTTTAAGATCGGAGATTTCATCTAGCAATTCGGTGTTCAACTGTTTAATAGTATTGATTTCGTCTGATACTGTAGCAATATTGTTGTCTACGTATGTTTTTGCTTTCATAAATAATTTACGCTTATCTTCCTGTCTCTGTGCAGTAATTGTTTCCATGACTTGTTTCTTTACTCTGTTCTGTTCCTGTATGAATTTACGGTAACGCGTTTCACTGTTTTGTAAGTGGTGATTAAAACGTTCGTCAATTAGGCTGTTCTGTTGTTCGAATTTCTTGTCTACTCTCGCATCCAGTGTGCGTGAAAGTACTGCTGACATTAATTTGAACTCGTCGCGTAACTGTGTTGCGTTTTCAGAACATTGTTTAGCGACTGCACTAATTTCATCTCTAAGTAATTTAGTTGTGGCTGCATGTGTATTACTTAATTCTTGTGCCACAGATCTAATTTCTTCACTACTATTCCTAGCACAAGCCTTAATTTCCTCACGTAATTGTTTTTCAGTTTCATTACACTGCTCGGCAACGGCTGTAATCCGTTCAGTAAGCTGTTCAGTAGAGGTGTCAAGTTTTTCATTAATCTGTTTGGAATTGTTGTCTAGTTTTTCATTAAGTTGTTTGTTCGATTCATTAAGTCGTTTGAAATTGTCGTCTTGTTTTTCATTAAGTTGTTTGTTCCATTCATTAAGTCGTTTGAAATTGTCGTCTTGTTTTTCATTCGACTTTCTGAGTTTTTCATCAAGTTGTAGCAATACTGCCATAACTTGATCCATGCCAAAAGTATGGTGTATCTGCATGTGACACGTTTTGAATAACCATTTGGTCATTGCCTGATTCACGAAAAGGTTCGCTAATCGGATGTGTACTGTTGGCCACTAGAGAGGAATCAAATAAATCTGACGTGTTTTGTGTATGTTGTTCACCTTCGTTACAAACAATTATCTGTTCGCTACGTAAATTTTGCAAATCAGGCGTGTCAAACTGGACAGCGTTCATTGTAACGGAAAGTGCCGCGTCATCAGTTGTCGTTAAATTTACATTGGACACAATTGAATTTGTTTGCTCATCATTAGCATCAAAATCATTACTAGTGATCGGCACACACTGATTATCTGTAATTAGAGGATTATCACTATTACACTGAGTGTCGCTAGTATTATCGGTCAAATTATTCGAGTCAGCTTTTTCACTCCTTGCACATCGCGATGCACTGTTAGCAGTTTTGCGTGGCATTTTCACAACTCGAAGTTAAGCACAAAATCAAACAAAGACAAAGCAAAAATGGAATAAATACAGTTACAACAAAGAGCAATAAATTGCCGATGATCTGTGAAAGAAAAAGTGACAAATTAGTAAATGCGTTGCGCCAGATGCAAACTACTTTTAATTTTAAGTAAATAAGAGCAGATATATAGCTGACCACTTCTCAGAAATTCACAAAAATACGATCCTGGCCGGTTGTCGCCAAGTGTAACCTCCCCACAAAATATAAAAAAATATGAATAATATTCTCATTTAGCGTAATTACCCAACAGTGAAAATATAATACAATGTGACAAACCTATAACCTTTCAATAATTGGCAGTCAAGTTAACCTGGTAAATTTTGGACGTCAGCAATGCTGCGTCATAGCCCTGATACATCATTCTGAATAAACTGAAAAATCTAACCTTAATTAGGTCGCCGGATAACGCGTATATATCTGCTCCTATACGAAATTTTCCTGGCGCAGCTAAGTGCAATGCTGGCCGATAGATTTGTCTTATAAAGAAGGAAAGAACTGACTTTTCTTTTCAATAATCGGGATTGCCAAGGATTGGAGAAATTAGTGAATTCTTTAAATTGCGATAAATGTCAAAAGTTACTTTTTACGAGAAAGATTATTATTAATAGATTTTTTTTAAACATTTACATGGGACTTGATGTAACAATACTACATATGCGCGAGGCTGCTTTTACCTTATCCTATAACGCTCAGGCTCTGTCATCGCTGCACACGACCGGCCCAGCCAACACGATACACCAGACCAGACTGCTCGCTACCAACAACTAACTCCTACTGCTACACAGTTCCTACTGCAGTCAATACTACTCTTTGGTTTCAGATTCTCTTCTAGCTTACATATCGCAGGCAGCGCATGAGCAATACATCGAAATTACATCAGCTCGAGTGCGCTAGCAACAAGTTCTCTAATTAGAGACCTCTTACAATATACTAAGTGACAATTATTGAAGTGCATGAAAAAAACGTAAAATACTTACAAACTAAGGCGTGCAGACACTTTATTAAACATGTAAACGTCACTACAGATACTCGGGTTTAAGTGATGACATGTTAGAGATGTCTGCCATAATTGACGATGATGTGGCGCGAACTAATAGCGAAGTTCTGCATGACCCGTTAAAGTGTCGGAATGTCGATGCTGTCGACGACCCCCTGAATGGCTGTTTCCAGCTCAGCAATGGTTTTTATGGTTATTGCTGTGCACATTATCTTTAATATAGTCGCACAAAAATGAGTCGCGTCTATTCATATCTGGAGAATATAGCGCCCAGTCGAGGCTCATGCCAGTGTCCCCTTGGTACCCTAGAGCCAGAATTTGGTTTCCAAAGTGCTCGTCCGGTAGATTAAACACTTTCCTGCTTCGATGGTGTCGTGCTCCGTTTTGCATAAATCACATATTGTCGAAATCATGCTCACTTTGCATGATGGGGATGATATCATCTTCCAAAGCCTTCACGTACGGTTCGATAATCACCGTGTCATCAAGGAAGATCGCACCGATTATTCTGTGACTGGACGTTGCGCATCACACAGTCACCCGTTGATGGTGAACAGACTTCTTGATCGTGAAATACGGGCTCTCAGTCCCCCAAATGCACCAATTTTGCACACTGTCAATTGCAAATGGCCGACCACAACAAGGCGCGCGGACATGTGGATACTAATTCCCATCGGGCCCCGCGGCCTGTCGAGTCGTGCAGTTTGAACGTCCTAACGTAAACCTTTGAGAAATCATGGCGATTTTATTTCATATAGTTAAATAATTGTCACCCTGATAAACATTGAATGACTATGACATGATATTATCAAAATGAGACATTATTACGCTAATGTGTAACTACGTTCTACAAAGAAAAAACTGAAAGAGCACAAATTTTAGAAAGAGGCTGTACATCTAGGCAATATACTACTTACAAGTAACTAGAGAAAGTACACTCCTGGAAATGGAAAAAAGAACACATTGACACCGGTGTGTCAGACCCACCATACTTGCTCCGGACACTGCGAGAGGGCTGTACAAGCAATGATCACACGCACGGCACAGCGGACACACCAGGAACCGCGGTGTTGGCCGTCGAATGGCGCTACCTGCACAGCATTTGTGCACCGCCGCCGTCAGTGTCAGCCAGTTTGCCGTGGCATACGGAGCTCCATCGCAGTCTTTAACACTGGTAGCATGCCGCGACAGCGTGGACGTGAACCGTATGTGCAGTTGACGGACTTTGAGCGAGGGCGTATAGTGGGCATGCGGGAGGCCGGGTGGACGTATCGCCGAATTGCTCAACACGTGGGGCGTGAGGTCTCCACAGTACATCGATGTTGTCGCCAGTGGTCGGCGGAAGGTTCACGTGCCCGTCGACCTGGGACCGGACCGCAGCGACGCACGGATGCACGCCAAGACCGTAGGATCCTACGCAGTGCCGTAGGGGACCGCACCGCCACTTCCCAGCAAATTAGGGACACTGTTGCTCCTGGGGTATCAGCGAGGACCATTCGCAACCGTCTCCATGAAGCTGGGCTACGGTCCCGCACACCGTTAGGCCGTCTTCCGCTCACGCCCCAACATCGTGCAGCCCGCCTCCAGTGGTGTCGCGAATGGCGTGAATGGAGGGACGAATGGAGACGTGTCGTCTTCAGCGATGAGAGTCGCTTCTGCCTTGGTGCCAATGATGGTCGTATGCGTGTTTGGCGCCGTGCAGGTGAGCGCCACAATCAGGACTGCATACGACCGAGGCACACAGGGCCAACACCCGGCATCATGGTGTGGGGAGCGATCTCCTACACTGGCCGTACACCTCTGGTGATCGTCGAGGGGACACTGAATAGTGCACGGTACATCAAAACCGTCATCGAACCCATCGTTCTACCATTCCTAGACCGGCAAGGGAACTTGCTGTTCCAACAGGACATTGCACGTCCGCATGTATCCCGTGCCACCCAACGTGCTCTAGAAGGTGTAAGTCAACTACCCTGGCCAGCAAGATCTCCGGATCTGTCCCCCATTGAGCATGTTTGGGACTGGATGAAGCGTCGTCTCACGCGGTCTGCACGTCCAGCACGAACGCTGGTTCAGCTGAGGCGCCAGGTGGAAATGGCATGACAAGCCGTTCCACAGGACAACATCCAGCATCTCTACGATCGTCTCCATGGGAGAATAGCAGCCTGCATTGCTCCGAAAGGTGGATATACACTGTACTAGTGCCGACATTGTGCATTCTCTGTTGCCTGTGTCTATGTGCCTGTGGTTCTGTCAGTGTGATGATGTGATGTATCTGACCCCAGGAATGTGTCAATAAAGTTTCCCCTTCCTGGGACAATGAATTCACGGTGTTCTTATTTCAATTTCCAGGAGTGTATTTCTTCATTAAGGGAACAAATACTCACTTTTTAATTGACTATAAATGCATTCGTCAGTTGACTGAAGTAAAACTGAAGTATTTATGACTCAAGCCATGCTGTGGTACAGTCCTTTTTGTAACAAGTACGTACACAGGGGCAAACGTCTTTGCCACATTGATGGCACCAGTTCGCCTCAGATCACAGAAGTTAAGTGCTATAGGGTTTGTGTAATACTTGGATGGGTGACAGTCCTTGTCAGCCGAGTGCTGTTGGCAAGCAGCGTGCACTTGTGGGGCCAGTTCAGGAGCTATTTGATCGAGAAGTAGGGGCTCCGGTCGCGAAAGCTGACAACTGCTGGGAGAGAGGTGCGCTGACCACATGCCCCACCTTATCTGCATCCAGCGACGCCTGTTGGTTGAGGATGACACGGCAATCGCCCTGTCTGAACAGAGTTTAGTTTCAAAATGGTTCAAATGGCTCTGAGCACTATGGGACTCAACTTCTAAGGTCATCAGTCCCCTATAACTTAGAACTACTTAAACCTAACAAACCTAAGGACATCACACACATCCATGCCCGAGGCAGGATTCGAACCTGCGACCGTAGTGGCCTTGCGGTTCCAGACTGTAGCGCCTAGAACCGCACGGCCACTCCGGCCGGCGTTAAGTTTCAGTTTTAGGTACGGTATTAGGGTTTCAGCAACATATGACTAGTTAATAAACACCCTTTGTGTTTGAACACAATTTTATGCAAAACAAAGAACTACCTAAAGAGATTTAATTCACGATCGTGAAGGGCCTTAAGAAACATATGAAACAAAAGACGTGCAGTAGTGTATAAGTTGACAGCAGCAGAAGAAATCTATTACGCAGACTGTGGTTAGTGGTGACGAAATAACGAAACAACAGAATAATAGTAATTTACAGATATGGTAACAAAGTATTACAGGCAGCACATTGTCTCGTGCAGATTATAAAGTGAAAGTGGTACTAAGTATGAACAATGTTACGCTGCTATATTCAGTGCTTAGTAGGCGACGTGTGCCTCACCCGTGTGAATTGTGTTGATGTTTATATGCGAGTGATGATCCTGTCCATGACGCCATTGTGATTTTTAGGAGATTTGTTGGACAATAGGTAAGTCGTCCTCATACAGAGAGAGAAGTTGTAATCAAGCAGCTTATTTCAGGTGACAGGTGGGACGACCAAATGATCAACAGCGATTCAGGTTCAAAAAATGGTTCAAATGGCTCTGAGCACTATGGAACTCAACTGCTGTGGTCATTAGTCCCCGAGAACTTAGAACTACTTGAATATAACTACCTAAGGACATCACACACATCCATGCCCGAGGCAGGATTCGAACCTGCGACCGTAGCAGTCGCACGGTCAGGTGTCAAAGTATAAGGCGATATGTTTTCCGGCAAAAATTAGTGACATATTAGGGAGAATATATATAGTTGGTGAGGAACATGAAGCCCACATGTGAGACGAAATTGTATGTAAAAATTTCAAAAATGATACTGCAACATTTGATGACTATAAGAACCGTCATGCACTTATCGAAATACTTGTTTATATCATAGAAAGGTTTGGTGACAGAATATTTACCTAGCCACATGTGACGTAATGGACTCTGCATAACAAAATATTTTATAGCAACTGAAACACAATAGAATCGAGATTATAGATGTTTTAAAATATTGATGTATGTGTATATATACACACATGAAGCACGAACACTGTTCCACACTTCTTGAAAGAAATACAAGACAACCACTAAAATACGTGTTTAGGAATGTAACTATAGTTAACAGACTACACCACAGCCAAGGAAATGTATCTGTGGCTGTTGAGAAAGGGCAATGTCCTTTTTTGTCTGATATTTTCCTTTTCACTACCGCAAGCATATCTTCATTATTGGACCTGTACAGTTATGTGTTCTCGCAGAAGCCATGAGGCAGAATTGTAAGTCTATGCAGCTCGTGAGACAACTTCCCATAGTCATAAAAATATATATCAATTATGTACTAAGATATCTGTCAAACTCATTGATACATAAGAAGCTGTGAATAAAAAATGACACACATACAAAAAGTAAGTAAACGGATTATTATTTCTAAAATAATCGCCATAACTGTAAAACAAAGTCAATGCCTTTATGGAAAAATGTTTGCGGATGGCTATGGAACCACGATTGTATCCAGACATGCACCACTCCATCCGAAGCAGATCACCGGCACGAGTGCCTTTCTTCAGGGCTAAAAAGTATGAAGATCACATGTCCATGTGGATAATTTGCAACAACTGAAGTGTGCCATCAAGTCGAAACGCTCAGTAATGTTGAAGGATAGCATCAGCCCGTTGCTGAATAACGGTCGACCACATTTTGTTTCGACTACGCTGCAAAAATTTCGCCGATACGCCCTTACACATGCTCCCCATTTTTGGAGACTGAAGAAAGACAGTCACAGCCGCCGATTTGCTTCAGACAAAAAGTTTCACGACATGGTATCATCAGGGTTCATTAGGCAACTGAAAACATTATTTTAAGTAAGGCATTGACTGTCTTGTCTGAGAGAGGGATATATGCATTAACGGTTATGGCGATTACTTTTGAAATAATAAACAGCTAACTTACTTCTTTCCCATCTTTCTCGTTTTCATGTGGCTGCCCTTTTCACTATCTAGTTAGGGTTACATACTATGAAAAATAACATAACATTTTTATAGATATATTAACAAGCAAGGAGTGTTGTAAGAAGTTGTAATTTATTTCATATTCTGAGCAGAATACTAATTAACCCTCACAATATCGATACAATACAATACGCCCATCTTTTGAAAGTATTGTGGTCTAATCAGGAACTTTATATTTCAAAATTTTGAAAATAATATATATCGTCTTTAGTTATGTCTCCCATCAGATTCCATAAACGCTTTAAATTTTTCAGTTAAACCTAACCCAGAAATTTAAGTCTTAGCAGTGTAAGTAGGCAGTTTAGATTTTTTTATTGGTAACGCCACATAGCGCTCTGTATGAAAAATCACTGGCTGTGCTGTGTGCAGTCAGTCGCTGGTTGGCATTGTTGTAATACTCGCCATTGTAGTGTTGGGCGGCTGGATGTTAACAGCGCGTAGCGTTGCGCAGTTGGAGGTGAGCCGCCAGCAGTGGTGGACGTGGGGAGAGAGATAGCGGAGTTTTGAAATTTGTAAGACTGGATGTCATGAACTGCTATATATATATTATGACTATTAAGGTAAATACATTGTTTGTTCTCTATTAAAATCTTTCATTTGCTAACTGTGCCTATCAGTAGTTAGTGACTTCCGTAGTTTGAATCTTTTATTTAGCTGGCAGTAGTGGCGCTCGCTGTATTGCAGTAGTTCGAGTAACGAAGATTTTTGGTGAGGTAAGTGATTTGTGAAAGGTATAGGTTAATGTTAGTCAGGGCCATTCTTTTGTAGGGATTATTGAAAGTCATATTGCGTTGCGCTAAAATTATTGTGTGTCAGTTTAAGCACAGTCTTGTATAAAGTTTTCTAAGGGGACGTTTCATATGTCGACCCTTAGACGAGGATACCTCACTGGCATCTTCTGATTTTTTCTTGTAGTTTGTGCAATTAGTGTAGATTTTGTTTATTGCTAGCGCGTAATTGTAGAGAAAATTTCCTCTGTAGTTGTAGTTTTTCATTGTTGTACAGTAACACAGTTGTGGCATGCATGTAGGTTTGCACCAAGTATTTCGGAGCTGCGCTTGCAATTAACTATATATTATTTTCAGTGCTACATTAATGTGTTCTCTTACTTTTGCTCTTCAAATTGTGCTTTCCTGTGTTATCGTGTGAAATATTGTGACAATAATGGCGTGTGAAAAACGTAATACTAGGCTCCAAAGTAAACAGAGAAATGACAGTGAAAATGAAAGCAGTGTGTTAGCGCCACCGAGTAATGATTTAACTAATGTAATTGTACATAGGGAAATGGAGCTGGCTGCAAACAATGCTGTAGACAGTGAAACAATTAGTGAACAGGGAAGCATTATCGATCGATCGGGCGGCAATAGCTTGCGTCAGGAATCCGAAATGATAGGACACAATCTTGCAAATACTGTACATTCAGGTTTTGCGTCCTCACCATTTTCTCAAATAAGTCAAGACACATTTTTTGCTTGTCAAAATGTGAATGTTGCCGGTGCAAATGCACTGCCGAGAAGCATAGAGGAACAGATTCCAGACACTAATACATTATTATTGCAATTAATGCAACAAATGAAATAACATCAGAGACAAACACAGCAACAGTTGGATACAATGGAACAAAATCAGAGACAAACACAGCAAAATCTTCAAAAGTTAGAGACAACGCTTGAACAAAATCAGAAACAAATGGGACAAAATCTTCAAAAGTTAGACACAATGGAACAAAAGCTTCAATAGTTAGACACCACGCTTGAACAAACACGTGAAGATTTAACTAATGAGTTACATAACATTGAATCGAAATGTCATAAAGTCTATAATGACATAAAAACACAAATTTGTGAGCATTTTCAACCTATTTTTTCGCGGCATGAAAACGCATTACAGAATCACGAAGCAGCCATAAAAGAACTGCAAACTATTGTTCATGAAAATCATGAGACCTTGCAAGCTAAAATTGACTCAGTTGCATCTACCGATTCGGTTACGCAACTTGCAAAATCTCAGGAAAACTTAAACGACGCAGTAGATACCATTTCAACACAAATGGACTCTGAAACTTGGTTCAGAAAAACACACAGAGGAAATAATTTCACTATCGGATAAAGTAGCCGAACTTTCAGATCAGTTCACTAACTTATCTGCAAAGGTAGAGGATGATCTGAATGACACAAAACCTGTAGGCTTCACTGACACTGAAGAGTGTGAACAAACTAGAAAATTCAAACAGAATCAAAATCAAATCAACAAACAGTACAAAAGAGAAATGCGGGAAGTACAAGATCAGTTGGCTCAGGTAATACAAGAATTACATATTTCAGAGGACACTCGCGCTCCAGTACAGGAAGAGGGTCATAGAAATACAGAAAAACCACAAAATAATAACACAGGGCATTTCGGAAATCATGAAAGAAATTGGCAAGGTGCACCGAATTTTGAGATGGAACCGTCGACACGACGTAATAATGACCGATATGCTACTCGCCGACACAATGATTTTGAGACCGAGTAAAACAAAGTATCATAATATTGAAACATTTCGAACAATCTGAATTTTCCAGTCTTGTCAAATATTTCGAAGACATGTTACATAAGAATCAATATCTTTCAAACCAATACAGCCCCTCAGAACTCATCCCCATTTGCTTAATCAAATTACCTGAACATTTACGACAGATTATTTTAGCAGGACGACATTGAAGCTTTTCAGGGACTGTTACAAGAACTGGAAATTGACACTGACAATCGCGGAACGCGAAAACAGGAGCACAACAATTATAGCTCACACCAGTCACAATTCCGTGATGACAGAAATAATACACGACATGGCTATTCGTACAACGTAAATCGTGACCAAAACAGACACCAACCGTATGACAACCGTTGGCAGAGTAGTAATAATTACAGGGAAAGATCACCTCTCAGCGGTAATGACTATCACAGAGACAATCAGAGAAACAGACAATATGGAAACCAAAATAATTATTATCAAGGGAGACCGAATAACTTAAGACGCAACGGTCTAGCGCGCAGTTACGTTTCAGGGAGAAATTCTCCACCACGTGACCGACAAGAAAGAAACTACAGGAACTACCGACATGACGACAGACGATATGATATAATCATAACGACAGACCTGAATTTCATCAGAACTGGCGGGATCCAAACAGAGCTGGGCCCTCTCGGCAAGGTGAATTTGTAGAAGTTAGGTCTCCTAATCCCAATAACGACGCGCGACAACAAAGAAACAGACAATGACTCGCACCGCAGGCATCCACGTGCGCTGGCTGGCTCAGAGAAAAATAACATAGACGCTAACCTTGAGAACAATTTTAGCATTCTTTAGCGACGTATACAACATGATAATTACTTTGAACCTGAGACTCTGCGTACTAGGAAGAGTAAAGGTTTACACCACATTTCACATGTAAAACCGTTTATTGAAATATAATCTGATTTTTAACTTTGTCTGTGCCATAAAACATTTCACTTCGCATTTCTAGTATGCTTTGTCACACTGAGAAACTGTTAACATGCAACAATGTTTTGAAGTTAACTATCTAGTCTAGAATCTAGGGAACATTTTTAAACAGAAATTACGAATGTGTTGTTATAGTGAACAGACTACACAGTGTTGTTATTTGTACATTCTTGCTTGTTAGTTGCACGATTACGTAACGACTATAAGGCTTACAAACTTATACATATACTGTTAATGAGATTTTAATGAAGCATTTTGATTTAGTTGAAAAGACATTCTTTACTTGAAGTACTTTCTGTGAGATACCAGATGACACAGTGGTTACTTTATGTGACAGCTACACGATTTTATCAAGACGCTACTAATGAGTAACACAATTTATATTATTGCTTTTGCGCTGTATCTGTTTTATATCTGCACAGTTTTTCTGAATTCTTCTGGAAAGGAAAACATGTTTTAGTAGTAACTTTGTGGTATAGCTACAATGAGACAGCCTTTTCTGTAGCACAACAATACGTACAGTACAGTACTTACTTCATCACGGCAATAAGCGTAATAACTAAGATATCTATACGCAAAGCATTTCAATTTCGTTTATCATGAGGTAAGTACATTGACTTCTGCAGAACTTAGCTTTCGGAGGACAATAACTACGACACTTCCACAGAGATTGTCTTACAGCAAGACGCACATTTAGCGCTACAGGACACGCATTAAACTATTTATTTTTCAACATATTTGAATTACAAAGAAAGTTTTCCGTTATACATTTCATTCCATTGCTGTAATCTGTAACACCTGAGGATATAATTACATTAATCCTCAGGGGGGTACACGCTTACTTTGTGTACCATGTGTATGGCAAGCACAGGGAGCCCTAGCTAATATGGTATTTGCTTATACAACTTTACACATTGGTACCATATTTCTCTAACACAGAATTACACAGCTATCTGATCATTTAACTGAGAGAGATAAATATTCATTTTACTACAGCAGTGACAGATGTTTACGTAATTACACCTTTGGATAACTTCACACTTACGAAATTGTATTTTGTCGGTACTTTGTTAACTGTTCATATATTTTCAGAACCATTGTGATACCGTGAGAGCTTTGAATGATGTATTTGGTATGGGATCATGATTTTTAAAGTACGTTTGAGGCAGATGACACTTTTGATATGAGCAGAGAATTTTTTTTAGGTTTTGTAATTATTGGAGGAAGCTACGACGATTTTGAGATTTGGCTGAGGTTTTATGATGTTATAATGACGATGTGTATTACGCTGTTGCGGTATGTTTATGTATTGCAGTAGTTCGAGTAACGAAGATTTTTGGTGAGGTAAGTGATTTGTGAAAGGTATAGGTTAATGTTAGTCAGGGCCATTCTTTTGTAGGGATTATTGAAAGTCATATTGCGTTGCGCTAAAATTAATGTGTGTCAGTTTAAGCACAGTCTTGTATAAATTTTTCTAAGTGGAAGTTTCAGCAGTATACCTTTGGTTTCAGGATCCTACTTACAAATTGGTACCTCTTTAAAAGGTATGTTTCGAATAAAAAAAATTAAATTTGTATTGTTTTTAATTTTTTGGTGGTCATGAAATCCCCTCCCCCCTCCCGCCATCGACAGTACACGTTAGAAGAAGTAGGTTGGTATTATTAAGAGTGTGCTCAAAGGTATTTTCATCTCGTAAAGCCTGCTTCATCAGAACCTTTTTAAAAAGTGTGTTGTTAATGTAAGTAAACAACAATTAACGAATTTTGCATTTTATTTTTTTAGTATAGTCGTAAAGTATAGCCTCGCCTCCTACGTGGTAGTACACGTTATTGAAACGGTTAAAGCTATTTTTTATATTTCTATGTAAATATATACCTGTACCGGAGACGAGAGAAGGGCGAAAGAATATTCCATCCTATCGTAACTTGGGGAAATCTATCTCCACGCAATGCAAAGTCACACTACGGATGGTTGAGTCACTTGTAAATGTCGCCTACATAGTCACGTCACTCCCCCCCCCCCCCCCCCCCCCCATCCCACGCCGCTTGAGAAATTAAGGATCGTTGGTCTCCATGTCAATGATATTGATTTTGTGTAGTGCAGTCTTTATTGAAAGAGAACGTCAATAATACGGCAGTTAAAGTATATGGAAGTAAACTGGTTAACTATAGTGTCCAATGGAAAGAGAACACCAAAGTAATGAAATTATTTGTTGATAGTGTAATAAGTCGACAAGTACTGAAGAGACATGTCTTTGAATAATATAAAATCTGTATTAGTGTAACACTTTTCATTGTAATAGTGCATATGAACGGGCTGATGAAGCACTCCATCCTTGAATGTTTTGTAATTACTCGTTCGAATTACAGCATTCAAAACTTCAGTTCTGAAAATTTAAAAATGTTTAATTTTCGAAATAGACATGACAAAATATTCGCTGACTGAATTAATTGAATGCTTCAATTCCGACAAGTATTTTATTTTTTATTTTTTTTATTTACAGTTCCGCTGTTTTGAGGATACCTCGTCATCAGAAATAATTCATCTATGATTCATTGATTAACTACAATCAGTAGTTTTTCTTCTTATTTGAATAATGGTTAACTACAATATTTGATTAATGATTAAGCAATTTATCTGTGTCTTTGTATATATAATTAACGTTAGTCTAGTATTACTTATTTGATTCAAGCATTTTACATGTTGGTTTTGATGTTCAGTGAGGGACAGTAACTTATTATGTTAATGCCTTTATTGAGAGGTCCTTGTCCTTTTCCTTTTGCTCATATTGCTCTTAACATGCCTTAGATTCAAAACGTTTTGTTGTCGGCGAGAATTTCACAGTGGAGAGGACATGTAGCATATCGGACTCTGGGAGCCATAATATTCACTCCCAAACTTAATTTCGGTGCTGCACAGAGAATGTTAGCTGAAGAATGACGTATGAGGGGGAGTGAAGTAAACAAATATTTTCATTTATTAATATTTCTTTGTATACAAAGATGAATAAAAAGTAATGCCTCCTGTTTCATAAAAATTTAATAATGGACATATATTATTTCTGGCTACGATCTATAATAATTTCACTAATATATGTTATCGACAGTTCTGGCTACAATCTATAATAATTTCACTGTCTTGTGCACAGCACTGCCGATCAACATACTCACTATCGATTTCTACACATTTGCACCATCGTTGAACCTGTGAATCAAAACCAGTTCGCAAAAACTCTAGGTTTTTCTTCTTGATTCACAATTTTAAACCTGTTTTAACCTCAACCATGAAGACAATGTATGGGACACTAAAATGGAGGCCAACAATGTGCGATGTTGAGTGAAGAGAGTTGGTAACGCAGAAACGGACATTGCAAACAACCACTTGGCGGCTAGCCGTCAACATGTGTCTCAGATACCAATCGAGGACGTGCTGATGAAGTGACTTGAGGAGACAGACGTTTGAGAGTTCACAATGAACAGCTTTAAAATCAATCTAAGAGAAAAGAGTCAAGAAACTAAACATTGCATTTTTCGAAACTGACTTTGATACTTGAGTTCAACATGGCGTCAATGTGTACAAATGCATGGAGACAACGCTGAACGTCAGTGTAGTGTAGAGGACGGATCAGCTCGTTATCTGTGCTAATTACACTGTTATATATTCATTATTAAATTGTTTTTTGTCATACGAGGTGTTAATTTTTGATCCAACATCTCATACTTGAGATCTTATTGACAGTTATGGCAGCCATCCTTCATAATATGGTGTCATACGCATTCATTTTATTATCTATGCTCTGACGCATTTAATGTTAGTAAGAGCAGACGAAGCTCTTCGTGAATCTTCGACTCTCACCAACAATTTGACCCGAAAGAAGTTTTTCGGGCTAAGCTAGTCGAGTTGGAGAGTCGAATGAGTGGTTGCACGGTTCGGTACGATTGGCATCTTACCTGGTGTGGCTCGGAACTATCCTTGAAGTAACCAATTTGTAACAGTTCGTTGTGTCTCTGTGGCACCAACTACTGCTCAAATTGCACCTACAGATGCAGTACGATGCGTCAGAGCCACATGCCGAACACGATGGTCTTCCCTCTCAACAGTGCCACTTGGACGTCTATTACTCGGTCTTGTTGGGACAGTACATTCCCGTCACCATCGCTGCCTGCATTCCCGCCAAATCTTTCCCCAGTAACGCAGAAGGAACATCCAGCATCTCGAACCCCTGTTATTCGACCTTGTTCAAACTCAGGAAGATGTTGATTAAGGCGTCTTTGTAGCCTTGAACGCCATCTTGACTAACATCAACTCATCTCGTCCAGTATGAAAGGTAACTAATGCTCACGACCGTTACAGAGTGTATTTAAAGCAAACCTTATTTGCATCCTCATCCTCTTATGCGACTTGTGCAAAATCTGAATAGACATAATCTTTCAAACGTAGAAATATGCCTACCACTTTAGTTTATTTCGCACAACTGCTTCTTAGTGTCGCGATTTTTTCCCGTCAGTGTATTTTGTGTTCATTCTAATGGTTAGGAGCTTGAACTCTGTTATGTGTGACACTATAGTCGAACGTTTATAATATCATTTGTTAGCAGTTTGTGGCTCTGTCTGTTATGTGATTCGTTCATTAAAAAGCCACTAGCATCTCTCTTTGGCATTTGCCTTTTTATTTAGTAGTGTTGAGAGCCTTATCCCACTCACTAGACAGTTTCTTAGAGAAAAAAAGTACAAATGTTCATGATGATAGCAGAAGCCAAAAGTGGTCGTGCATTTGTAGTCAGCAATGAATTGATACCGAACACGACGAAAAATTGCGTAATAACCGGCTTTACAAGACATCTCAACTGTCAGACGACTTTCTCAGATATCTCGAAGCTTTTTGTAGGAGATCATGACGAATCAGTTTGGATACCACAAACTGAGTAATCGGGTTCTGAGAACCGTAAATTTAATCTATGACTCTGGACTTCATTTTACGTTACAAGGTGCATGAAGAAAGCCTAATGAACTGAAGCATAGACGAGACGTGGGTTTCTCATGACAAAGCGGTAAAAAACAAAAGGTAGTGAGTTCGGGACATCACTACCTCGCCCAGCAAGACGAAAACTGCGCGCCAGAAAAGTTATACAAGCGTAAGTAATAAGTATCAGTACTTTCCTTCTATTCGTCTTCAGGCTCGTAGCACGGCTTAGTACACCCTCCAGCCACTAAATGGTACGGTTCTCTTCACTTCTTGCACGTTTCAGCGTTGTTACATCTGTTCACTTTGCGTTGTTGTCAAGTGTACATGGCTGTGCCACTCCCCAATTGTGTCAAAAATGAACTTCGTTCTGTAATCATTTTTTACTGGTTTCAAAGTTTAAAAGGAGCTGAAATCTGTTCAAGACTTTCGGTAACATTATATTACGGCGAAGATGTTACATGTGTATTGAACAATACATAGGCAACCACACAAACGTGAAGATAAGAAAACAGCAGGACGTCCAGTCGTATCCGGACCTGATGCCAGTGCTGAGAAAGTCTTTTAACAACGTAAATGTTGTTACAACGTAAATAAGTATCAATATTTATATTGTTGAAGGCACAGTCTTCGAATAAATAGCTATATCTAGTGGCAAAAGAATAATAGTACACCACAAGAAAGAAGGAGAAAAATCATGAACATTGTGAAAAAGTTCGGAATACAAAATTATGCTCATGTTTCAGAAATAAAGGGATACTGCGTCCTTCAGATTAGATGAGAAGAAACTCAGATCACACTAAACTATCCGATTGAAGATGCTTTAGAATAAAAAAAGGAAAACGCGTCTGGGAAAAATAAATTAAGTTGCAGCAAGAAATGGCGGTTTTATTTACAAAAGAATTATTTCTGTGCTTGGTGCGGAGGATGGCCACGCAAACAAACTTGTAAGACGTCTACGAAACTAACTTTCCTATGAAAATAATTACGCAAACGTCACACTGCAGGCGTACAAGTTCTCCCTTTGGCAGGGTTTCTACACTGCCAACATAAACGGAAATCAGTGGAACTGCGCAGTTGTTTGCAACCTAAAAAGGAGTATGGTAAACTGATCTAACTATAGAATCATACGTTTAGTGTCCCTTCTGAAACAAAAATGTGTTTTCATAGTGAAAATATTGGTAAAATAAATGAGATATTTGTTTCTCTGCTCACGTATGATGAACACTTTCTTCAGTAGTATTACTTAAAAGCGGAGATTTTTTCCTTTCTTTTTTCTTTATTTCTACACTTCAGATTCTTACTGTTCGCCTTCCTAGCGCCCATAATGTTTTTCATAAAAATCTATCGTAATGTTGTTATAAATTGAATGTTTCTGCCGGGTTCAATGTTTTGAAGCATAATAATTGAATACTAAGCATAAAGACACATCGCATACAACAAACATTTATACCAGGCATCCTGCACTGATACGTAGATGTTGATGTGTCTGAGAACTTTGAAGTTCCTGACCCGACCATCGTGCTACTTTTCATACTTTAAAAGCAGCTGTTCCCCGTTTTAAGCGAAGACGTCAACCTAAAACTTTAATTTTTCAAACAAACAAAAAAGTAGCTATTGCACATTGTCAGTGTGTTTACTCTTAGATCCCAAAACGGTCTGGTTGATTTGTATTTCAAGTGCGTCTAAGAAATGTTTGAAATTCTTACTGCGTGCGGGGGATGTGGCACACCGTACGATGCAAAAGATAATTTTTATTTGTACCTCCGTCAGACAGAACCATATTTACTCCGATTTTGCCATAAATTCAAACTAGGAAAAAATTCAAATTGCTCTGAGCACTATGGGACTTAACATGTGAGGTCATCAATCCCCTAGAACTTAGAACTATTTAAATCTAACTAACCTTAGGACATCACACACATCCATCCCCGAGGCAGGATTCGAACCTGCGACAGTAGCAGTCGCGCGGTTCTAGATTGAAGCGCCTAGAACCGCTCGGCCACAATGGCCGGCTCAAACTAGGAAAAACCAGTCTTAAGGTCACCAGAAAAACTGAAGTGAAATAGTTGACAACCAGTCATTGGAAATCAATTACTTTGTCTGTTGAACGTGAAAATATAAGTATAGGGATTACACTGAAGTCCTGTTCAGTACAGTCAACAAGCTGCAAGGAAATAGGCTTGGCTTACAATCAGATTTCGTACCACTGCACCTCCTCAAGGAAACCGTGATTAGATTTTTATTCAGAAAATTCAAAAAAAGTCTCCTTTGATCTTGAAATGAGAAGAAGCCTCATAAAAGCACGAAGGGAAAACGTTACGGTGCCGGGGAATTTTAATGGGTATGTGTCTTGTAGCAACATTCATTTCTTTTAGAAAGGTTAAAATCTATTTTACCGTAAGTTTGTTTTTCCTAAGCTGAATGCCAACGTTTTTATCATAATCACTAGCCAACCTAAATGAAATTTTTGCAGAAAGTGGTCTTGATGCGTTTACATACTTACAAGCATTAATATTATCGAAAATATTATTTTTTTATCATCACATTTATGTATTGATAATGAAAGAAAATTTAGGGCTGAAATTTGAAATAAACACTGAAAACAAATTGTTAATATTTCTCGTGAAATGAATGCTCAGAACCATTGAATGTGAAAATTGTGGTAAGAGTACAAAACATGGGTTTTCAAGAATACCATTAAAATCATGTTAAAAGTTCAAAACCAGAAAATCAGTGAAGCTATGGACTCCAAAGATTGGTATTGCTACATTTTTCCATAATAGACATGGTTCTAAAATTTTGTGGCTGTCGGCAAAGTAGAAGAAAAGTTAAATTCTTGGATGAAGCCAACCCTTAAGCTCCGCGCTGCATAAACTGTATGTTCGTATCAAAGTAGTACATTGTTCGCACTTGTCCTGCATTACCAGTTGGCCGTGCTGCGCTAAGTAACGACGTCTGAATGTCCCATTTTACAACGAACGCTGTTAACCCAGGCGGCGTACGAGCGTGAATGCTTTTGCTCGTCAAGCCGCATCCTCAACAGGCCTGCTGTAGTTGCGAGGTGCCGGGGCTAGCAGTGTGTTTAGCACTAAATACAGCTTGAATATGCATATACAAATGGTCCCCTAAGCCACTTCTCCTAACACTGAATTTGGTTGTTGAACATGGATTAAAAAAGAAACGCGAACTGATTGTAATCGACTCTGCAAGTGGAGTAGAGAAGAGTTTAGCACCCGCAATAATTTAATTTGAGAAAAATTAATTTGACAGTGGGAAGTTAAATCAATGTCGTGACAGAAGAAATGGTTGCTCTACCTAACTACAGAATGAAAGTTCTGTTCAAGATAACAATTGGATTTATTCTGAGTAAATTCAAAATGAAAAACTCATGAAACATTCACAATACGTCACTTTGATACACAGATAATTGCTGCGAAAGTGAAGTTGTCCATAAAACAGCTTGTGACATTTATGACCAAGTGGTATGTGGAGCCAATTACTTGCAACTCATATCTTAAGAAAACACCCAGCAAACTCGACATTAACTGCGCTGCAACAGTAGTGAGAACTCAGACAATAAAAACCCACGAAAGACCCAAGATAGAAAGAACGGAAACAGGCGCACTCTGCTGAGCTATGACTATCCCATACCAAAATTCCCTAATCTGCCGGTGCTGTGGAGATACATTACCAGGCTGTCTTCTTTACCGCAAGAACACGATCAGGCGTACCGGCGGCGATGGCTGGTTCCGTCGACGTTCCGTCGTAGTGATGATAATGTAGCGAGTATAGCCAGATACTAATTATCCTGGCCTGGTTGTTCCAGACTAAAGACTTCCTAGGAGTTCAAATGCTCCTCTGAGGGAGATGGGGAAAGCTCGCCACACAAGCACTGACGGAACAGTGATTGATTGTAACAAGCGAAGTCACACAATAACTCCGGTACAGTCAACTTTAGTCAAAACTGCTCAAGACGGACGACATAGGAAGTTTGTACGCAGAACGCTCAATTGCCAACTATATTCAGAAAGCTACCTTGAAGCCGAAACTTCAATAACTTCGTCAAACAGGTACTATTAAACCAAGTATATTAGACAGCCAACGGAAGGTAGCCTGTCTAGAGTAGCGAGTGCTCAGTCTTGTAACCCACTCACACCGAAGACGAGACTAGACTCCCACACAGAGCACCCATACAAGCCGAACCCAGTACATTTCCACCCCCACCACAGTGGCCGTGGTTAAACGTACCAATCAGCAGCTTGATAACCAAGGGATAATTCCACCCTATTGCCGAAGCACTTCTACTACACCAATGGAGATACTTGGAGCGCCAATTTTGCTACGTCACGGAGCTTTTCCCTGAGCAAGCCAATCATAGGTAAACTTTTACAGAAAACGCCAGAATTTACCTGCGAGAACTGCCTGGGAACTCATGTCGTTCCCATGCCTCACTCGTAGCTCACCAGAAGTTGTGTTTACGAATTTCCGCAAAGAAATCGAATATCTCTCCCTCAGAACCCACCGTGGGCGTGTCGTCCCGCTCCTTGGACAATGTCAGCGTCGAGGCAGCATCCACCCCATTCAGGCAGTCCCTCACACCAGCCGGCATAGCCCTTTCCTGACCAACAGAACCCTCCTGTCTTTCCGGACCACTCAGGCGACGAGAGATGCCACATGGGAAGGAATAGCAACTCTTCACCGCATGCAATTAGAGAGGAAAACTTTCATATCTTCCAAGTTCTGAATACTAGCATTGTAATGACCATTCTTGGGTAAACCTCCCCGAATCGAATTACTGAAAGATGATTGCTGTAAACATGATAGGGGGCAGGCCGCTGTGTGCATCAGAAACGCATGCCACTTCTCATAGCCCCTACGCCATTTCAGATTGTAATTGGTAAGTGTTTGGCTCACTTAAGAGCAATGTAGCGAGTCAGTCGCCCAAGAACCATCTTCCAAACTGACCCCACATGCCGCACACTATAAAAATTACTGCAACAGATGATGCAGCTCATAGTGCCAGGACTGATTATGAAGTAGCCAACTTCACCTTCTTATTTTGGAAATGGAACATTCACATCACCGATTCACATACACATTCATTCACACTCTAAATTTGGCCTGGTCATGTGAGCCAAATATGGAGTAGTTTTTCTTTTTTTTTTTGTTTTGTTTTTAACAGTCAGTGTTGAATTGCTCTGCAATTAAATGCCAAAGATGTTACAACAATCTCAATGATCAAACTAACCTAAACTTATTCACACATCATAATATTCAAGTTAATAATCTCTTTGTGAACATTCAGAATATAATTACAACCCCTGATTCATTCTGCCCCCCTGCAGCCCCCATTACAACATGTTACCTAAACTGATGGTCCATTCACATTGATTGTGGTGGTATCTGATTCACTTTATGGGGACTTCAGGCACACTGTTTGCATACACCCAGAGAATGATAGTGTAGCTGTACATCGATATTAGTGTCACATATGTGTAAACAAGAAATGCAGAATTAAAAAACATGGTATAAGGAACAATGTCAAATAAGAGTCATATTTAACAAAGTGATCCCAAGTACACTGTTTATGTTCATGGGTAGCATACTGTCATGTATAATAAACATACATAGATGAAAGATAAATTTATGTATTGCACGGATAAGTACACATCCGATGTCAATATGTAGTTGACCTCTGTGTAACACAATTGTTTGTTAATATTCCATGAGTGATCTTAGTATTTTGTGTGCTCTAGTCTAAAAATTACATAAGAATTACAATGAAAAACACAAAGACATACAAGGTATAACATACATTACAAAAAAAAAAAAAAAAACACTAGAGAAAGAAATTTAAGAAAGATGTTCATGGGGTATCAAGTTGTGCTTGCACACAGCACATTGTTCACAACTGTGGTGAGAATGAGACATTTAATCACATTGTTAGAAATAGACGAAGCACGTTACACTTCACAATTTCACTGGTTTCTCTGAAGGGGTTGGTCTATTGTGTCATATGAATTGATGCTCGTGGTTCCATGTCTTATGCATCAGAGGGAGGCTTTTGGGATGGGGCCACTGTATTGATGTCACACAGTGTTAAGTGTCTGGTGTTGTTCCTACGTTGTTGCCACAGCAATAGGGTTTGCTGTAGCATCTGCAGTACACTGTTGAGATTGCAGCAAGACCCACACATATGATAATGGCAGTACAGTAGGAAGGCATAGTGATAGGTTTTCCTCAGGTCGATTAATTGTCTCTGAGGTCTATCAGTTTGAATGAAACACTAAGCAGGATCTCAGCTGTCCATGGACAGTACTTTACGTTTTCAAATATTGAAGTTCGACAAGGCATCATGGCATGGAGAGTGATTCCACAAGTGTTTGAGGTCATCCATACAGGATCGATCTACGAACAACAGATCGGTCCATTTGTGGACGATTGCTACGACTGCTCTCTCAGTGATAGGAGAAGATAGAAATGTGACAAATCATTTATTAGAGTTTGTGCCACGATATTGCTTTGTGTATGCAGGTCGGCCAAAGCAGGTGAGTTGTAAAAACTCAAACAGGCAAGCATATTGTGTCCCTTCCTGTCCTGAAGCACATGAGGAGCAGGTTTTGTCACCGTGCGTGATCTCTTCATGTACCCACGATAACGTGGTCTGCTTCAGGAATTCCCTTCAGACGGCTGCGGCGTCCAAAGAGCTCGCTGGATGTTGTGTGCTGGTCGCGTGTCAGCGTCAACTGCCTGCCTCACTTTCGCTTGTGGCCCCGCGAGGGTTGATCAGCACCTAATCCTTCAGGTATAAGGCCCGGTGGCTAACAGTTCGCAGCACCGGACACTCACTCCCTCGTCTGCAGGCGCGCTACACCTTCTTACAGGCAGCCAATGAGCTTTTCTTTTTGCTCCCTTTGGCCTCTGCGTCCCCACGACACCCGTCATCTGCACATTTCTAACCAAAGAATCTAATGCCTAACTTTCTCCCATAACCTTCTGTGTTACAATAAATTTACATAACGAAACAATGACGGTCTGTTATTTCAGATACTCTTATTTTAATTTTAGGTATAAGTCTATGGCCATTATTATAACAAAAATATGGGTGTATCTAATCTAGACTTGAAAGTAGTGTATTTATCCTATTATTTGTGTGGACCTGCACTAACATTTTATTACTTACATGGATTGACAGCAGACATGCTCAAGAATTAACTAGCCTTTGCTACCGATTTAGAACCTAAGTCTTTTAATAGATTTCGTAATTATGCAGGTTGAAGTTCACTGAGCTATACAGAACATGCAACTATTCTACGCTCGCCAGTCGTCCTCCATCTTGGTTCTGTGGCTTGGTGACCTGAAAAATACAATTCCAATTGGCGTGCCCCATACATTACTGCTTGTGGTAGTAAACTCACACACTGTTAAGTGTCTGGTTATTGCTTAATCCTAAAGTTAAGCTTATCCTGGTACATGGTACATTTATTACTACATACAGCTCCCTTTACTCAATTCCTGTTACGCTGAGATGTCTCGCTGCTCGCCGCTATTGACGACGACAGTAATGCCAATTTCAATGTTTTCCATTCAGATTCTACCGCCTCATCCCACTCCCAAGGAATCTACTTGCCTGTAACCTGGTGCAACTTAGGACTGCTCCGAGTTTTGACATGTATGAAGCGGTTGTAAAAATTTATGATCTCTAAAAAGCCCTTAACTGTTTCTTTGTCGTATGAATGGGAAACTTTTAAATCGCTTCGATCTTTTGGGGATTTGGTGCAGTGCCGTCATACATGATTATATGTCCCAGGAATTTGACAGAGGACGTCCCAGAATACGATTTTTTTGATATCGATAGTCACTCCGTATTTCTTGAATGTCGCTAGGAGTTCACCGAGGACCGCGTTGTGTTCTCCCCAAGATTCCTCCGCTATCAGCAAATCGTCCACGTAGCTGGTGACATGACGTTTCAAATTATCGCTTAGTATGCTGTCCAGATCTCGAAAGAATGCGGAAGACAAAATGGTCAAACTAAATTTTAAACGACAAAACCGATAACATCTTCCAAGAGCTAAAGAGGCTGTGCAGTGTCTCCAATTTGTGTGGAGCTCAACTTGTCAGAAACTCTATTTTAGATTCACTGCTGAGAAGATTGATATTCCATGGAAGTTTTGTAAGAATTCCTCTAATCTTTCCGGTCTGTCTGTTACGGGTTCTATTATGGTATTAATCTGTCGCGAGTCCAAGACTAAACGAATATCTGAATGGTCAGCATGACGGATTGTCAATCCTCTGGACCCGGGTTCGATTCGCGGCTGGGTCGGGGAATTTTCTCCTCCCAGGTACTGGGTGTTGGGCTGTCCTCATCATCATCCTATCATCCTCATCGACTGCGGGTCGCCGAAGTGGCGTCAACTTGAAAGACCGCACTCGGCGAACAGCCTGCCCGACGGGGGCCCTAGCCATACGATCAAATACATAAAACGGTTTAATATAGGCTGAGACTGTAGGCTCTGTTATTCCTTCACTCAGCATTCGCGTAATTTCAGCTTCTACTTTGTGTCGATATGCCATGGGGATTGGGTAGGAAGGCACACGAAACTGGTAGTGCGGACGTACACGGAATTCATATTCAAATTTCTTTATTGATCCTGTCTTGGGAATGAAGACTTCCGCATGTTCTACTAGTAATTCATGAAATTCTTTGTTAGGGTCGGACGTTATATTCATCATTGCTTCAACGTTTACTCATATTTTCTCCTTTATTTCTCCCATTAAGATTTCATTCTCATCCGTGTCCTCTCCCCTACCCGCAGTGTCGACTTCTCCTTCCTTCTTGTCGTTCTGACATCCATAGTTTATCCATACACAGTTAGACGGTAGTTGAGCTGGTATCAGCTGGTCGTTGAACTTGATGTGGACAGTATTCCCTTTCCTCAAAACCACTTCACCTCGTCCTAGATCAACTATCGCTTCTTGCTCATTTAGGAAGTCCGTTCCTATTATCATGTTGATCGCCAGATTTGGCACGATCCAGAAGTTAGTTGTGTCCTTGGCAGGAGAATTCCAGTCTTGTTTGTTGGGTGACCTCTGTACACTTACCTGCTAATGCCCCTTTTATTTTGGTTTTCTTAATTGATACAACAGGCCAGTCCACTGAGACCACCTCATGTACGGCGCCTCAGATATTGCCGTTACGTGGCTGACGATGCCTCTGAGCCGGATGCAGTCGTCCATTCTGTTCCAAAGGAAGCTTCTCGGCCCGCAAGGTCTGGGCATTCACAGAGGATGTGTTTGGTGGTAGTTGGGAGCTCCAATGTTAGGGGCGTGGTGTGGCCCCTTAGCGACATGGCTGCCAAGGAGGGGAAGGAAGCCAGTGTGCACTTCGTGTGCATTCGGGAGGAATCATTCCGGATGTGGAAAGGGTGCCATGAAGAGTACAGGGTGCAGCCAACTGCAGGTGGTAGCTCATGTCGGTACCAATGACGTGTGTCGCTTCGGATCGGAGCAGATTCTGTCTGGTTTCGGGTGGCTAGAGGAAATGGTAAAGACTGCCAGTCTTGCTTCCAAGATTAAGGCGGAGCTCACCATATGCAGCATCGTCGATAGAAATGATTGTGGTCCTTTGGTGCAGAGCCGAGTGGACGGTCTGAATCAGAGGCTCAGGCGGTTCTGTGACCGTGTAGGCTGCAGATTCCTTGACTTGCGCCATCGGGTGGTGGATTTCCGGGTTCCACATAATAGGTCAGGAGTCCACTACACACGGGAGCCGGCTACACGCGTAGCGGGGGCTGTGTGGAAGGGACTGGGCGTTTTTTTTAGGTTAGAGGGTCTCAGAGAACCACAGAAGGGACGTCGATCTAAAAGTGGGCAGGTAAAACACAGGAAGGTTATTGTAGAATGGATTGGTATTGTAGTTGTAAATTGTCGTAGCTGTGTTGTGAAAGAACCAGAGCTCCAAAGCCTAATAGAAAGCACTGAAGCTCAAATAATTGTAGATACAGAGAGCTGTCTAAAGCCGGAAATAAGTTCAGGCGAAATTTTTTCAAACGATCTAACAGTGTTCAGAAAGGATAGATTAAATACAGTTGGTGGTGGAGTATTTATTGCTGTCAGAGATTGTTTGCCTTGTAGCAACACTGAAGTAGATAGTTCGTGAGAAATAGTATGGGTAGAGGTTATTATCTGACAATCGGAGTAAACTATTAATTGGATCGTTTTACCGACCCCCTGACTCAGAAGATATAGTTGCTGAACAGTTCAAAGAAAACATGAGTCTCACTTAAAATAAGTACCCCGCTCATACAATTATAGTCGGTGGTGACTTTAATCTACCCTCGATATGCTGGAAAAATTATACGTTTAAAGCCGGCGGCAGGCTTAAAACGACGTCCGAAATTGTACTGAATGCTTTCTCAGAAAGTTGTTTTGAACAATTAGTTCATGAGCCCACTCGAAGCGTAAATGGTTTCGAAAGCATATTTGACCTTTTAGCAACAAATAATCCTGGACAAATAGTGAGTATTGTTACGAATACAGGGATAAGCTACCACAAGGCAGTTGCTGCTTGGCTGAATACCGTAACACCTACAACCATCAAAAAGAAACGCAAAGTACATCTATTTAAAAAAAGCTGATAAAAATGCTCTTAACGCCTTTTTAAGAGACAGTCTTCACTCCTTCTGAACTGATCACGTAAGTGTAGAAAAGTTGTGGAATGCTTTCAAAGAGGTAGTACCGACAGCAATTTAGAGATATACACGACATAAATTAATAAGTGATGGTAATGATCCCCCATGGTACACAAAACGGGTCACATCGTTGTTGCAGAAGCAATGAAAAAGCATGCCAAATTTAAAAGAACGCAAAATCCCGAAGATTGACAAAGTTTTACAGAAGTTCAAAATATGAAGCCTACTTCAATGCGAGATCCGTACCTAAAGACTGAAAAATTGCACAAGACACACCAATACCCAGAAAGGGAAGTAGGAGTAATCCTATGAATTACAGGCATATATCACTAACATCGATTTGCAGTACGGTTTTGGAACATATACTGCATTCGAAAATTATGAAGTACCTAGAAGAAAATGATTTATTGACACATAGGCAGCACGGTTTCAGAAAATATCGTTCTTGTGAAACACAAGTAGCTCCTTATACTCATGAAGTAATAAATTCTATCGACAGGAGATGTCATTCTGATTCCATATTTTTAGATTTCCAGAAGGCTTTCGACACCGTTCCTCACAAGTGTCTTCTAACCAAATTGCGTGCCTACGGAATACAGCCTCAGTTGTGCGACTGGATTCGTGATTTCCTGTCAGAAGGTCACAGTTCGTAGTAATAAACAGAAAGTAATCCAATATAACAGAAGTAATATCCGGCGTTTCCGAAGGAAGTGTTATAGTCCCTCTATCGTTCCTGATCTATATGAACGACAAAGGAGACAATCTGAGTAGCCGTCTTAGATTGTTTGCACATGATGCTGTCATTTGCCGTCTTGTAAAGTCATCCGACGATCAAAACGACTTGCAAAATGATTTAGATAAAATATCTGTATGGAACGAAAAGTAGCAATTGACCCTGAAGAAGATAAAGTGTGATGTTATTCACATGATTACTAAAAGAAATCAGCTAAATTTCGATTACATGATAAGTCACACAAATCTGAAAGCTGTAAATTGAACTAAATACTTAGGGATTACAGTTACAAATAACCTAAATTGGAACGATCACATATATAATATTGTGGGTAGAGCAAACCAGAGACTGCAATTCATTGGCAGAACACTTAGGAGGTGCAACAGGTCTACTAAACAGATTGTAAATAGGCTGTTTAGGTTTTTTTAATGGTAACGCCGCCGCCACGTAGCGCTCTGAAAATCACTGGCTGTGCCGTGTGCAGTCTGTGGCTGGTTGGCACTGTTGTAATACTCGCCATTGTAGCGTTGGGCAGTTGGCTGTTAGCAGCGCGTAACGTTGCGCAGTTGGAGGTGAGCTGCCAGCAGTGGTGGATTTGGGGAGAGAGATGGCGGAATTTTGAAATTTGTAAGAATGGATGTCATGAACTGATATATATATTATGACTATTAAGGTAAATACATTGTTTGTTCTCTAAAAAAAAAAAAAAAAAAACAGGGGGGTACACGCTTACTTTGTGTACCATGTGTATGGCGAGCACAAGGAGCCCTAGCTAATATGGTATTTGCTTACACAGCTTTACACATCGGTACCATATTTCTCTAACACAGAATTACAGAGCTATCTGATCATTTAACTGAGAGACAAACATTTTTTTACTACATCAGTGACAGATGTTTACGTAATTACACCGTTGGATTACTTCACACTTATGAAATTGTATTTTGTCTGTACTTTGCGAAATGTTCTTATTTTTTCGGAACCATTATGATACTTTGAGAGTTTTGAATGATGTATTTGGCATGGGATCATGATTTTTAAAGTACGTTTGATGTTGATGAAGCTTTTGACATGAGCAGAGAATTTTTTTTAGCTTTTGAAATTATTGGAGGAAGCTACGACGATTTTGAGAATTGACTGAGGTGTTATGATGTTATTATTACCGTGACAATGTGTATTATGCTGTTGAGGTATGTTTATCATCAATAAGCTGATGGTATATGAGGAAATTGATTATGCTACATATTTATACTGATGAAATATTGAAGAAGTGTCGACGAATATATATATGTGTAATAAGGTAAGGAATAATGAGTAGTGGTTAGGGACTCTGGTTTGTGAAAAAGGATGTTGGAAACCGAGAATCGTACTTTAAGATTTATGAAATGTATGGAAATGCGTGAATGTATTACAATGCCGACGAAAATTTTTTGGACACTATTATATTTATAGGACTTTGTTTCTACAGATTTGTAACGCAAATTCTTGACCTGTGAAATTTTTTGCATAAGAATGCCACTGTAGCGGAAACTAGTGTCGTACATATTTCGGTAAGAAAGTTAAGTGACCACCTGCACGTAATGCGTCGTGGGCACAAAGCTGCGCGACAGCCACCTGGAAACAAGCCATTAATGTGTGCCTTTCTGAGGCACAAGAAAAAAAAAGTGCCATTATCCTCGCTATTGACATTTCTTTGTAGAAAGCGTCGCAAATACGACACGCTCAAACTTGAAAACATATGATTACGCTTTGGAGTTCTTAATTTATGATATTTACTGAAATTAAATGATGAGAAACATTTTATATCTATTGTCTTTCTAGCTGAGAGATTGCTCATTTTGTTTAATATCCAGTTTCTATCTGCACTGCAGCATTGGTTAAAATAAAATTTAATAGATGTACTAATATCACTATTTTCTGTCTACAGACCCAGTAAAGAATCATTTTATGATGTACTTTCTTGGAAAAGAGAGCACAAATACACATTTCCCTTCACAGGAATTGCAAAAATAATTTTTTTACGATTTGGTAACTTATCTGCTAGCGTATGTTCTCGTGATGCATTACTCTAGTGTTAAGATGTGACATAGGTATTAAACATTTTTACTGTAATATTTTTTTCTGCTTCAGCTTTGTCATGTTTAGGTATAAGTTATTACATTTATTGCGGCTTGCTTTGCTTACTTGCACTTTTTTGTCATTGCTGTTTGTGTTAATTGTTTTGTGCTGCTGCATTGCCTCGTCCCTTTGGTTTAGCATCTGAGCTCAGTAGTAAGTTAGCTTAAGAGGGGGTAGACTATATAAGAAACTAACTATGAGGAATTGGAAGAAATGCATTGAGAAGTTATAAGAAAATGATTTGGCCAAAAAAGTAGTGTACAGTGGAGCAAAACTATTTTTGAAAGAGGATGTGAACAAAATACAGAAAGCACGCTTGGATAGGATATTTTTGGTGGAAACAAATGTTGAGATAAGACGAAAGATCTACAGAATGACGTTTTGGGTTGGACTGCAGTACCAAATATCACACTGAAAACAAACCCTGTCCTGTATTTTGTGTTATTACGCTATGTGAATCTGTGTTTGTCCTGTCTTTATGTGTTTAGGTAATAAGATTTCCGTTGTAGAATTTTTCTGATTATATGTTATTTTCTTTGTAAAGATGTTTAGAAATTATTTATTCTGTTCTGTTTTAATGCTCATGTGTGAAGTTTACGTATCAAAAGTTATTCTGATCTTTACGTATGTACTTATGTCATAATTTTTGTAACACTGATGTATTTGTTATTTCGATTCTTTTGTAAAGCCCGTTTTACTACAAATGTTATCTGTATTGTTATGTTCTTTAATGATGTATTTTGTACCTTTGTTATTGTATTCTTATGTTAAAAAATTGTAATTGACACCAGTTGATGAAATTAAGTAATTTGTAAGTTACATTTTACTACACACGTTTCTGTTGGTCATAGTATATGGACAATATGTGAGAAGTAGGGACTGTTAGTGTTTGCACATGTGTTGAATATTTCAGTAAGGGACTGGTTAACAGCATTGCTCATTCTAAGGACATTTCTAAAACAATTTTGGTGAGTGCACAAGTGGTGGTTATGAACTTGCTATATTATCCGCAAGACTCTTCAATGGTGATCGTGCGCCTGCACCGTCGCAACAGTTGGCTGCTAGCCATCTCTAAAAGGACTGAAGTGGGTCTGCACCTTCGATGGCCCACCAATACCATTATTTCTACATGGAATGCAGTGGGTCTGTACCTCTGGTGGCCCACCAATACCATAATCTCTACCAGGACTACAATGGGTCTACTCTGTGACGACCTACCTACCAATATTCTTTAAAACTTCGACTGACTCCGCTGTGGGTTTTACTCTGTTGTGGCCCATTACCTGTCAGCATGTCAAGAGTCAGCACTGTCTTTCCGTTGGAAGGACAACACTACTTCTTCAAGACTGCATGGAAATCCACTACTTCTGTGTGCATTTTCTTTTACTACTCAGACTTTGAGAAAAACACTGCAATTTTACTGTGATGAACGATCAGGACTGTCTTTATGGACTGTGAGAAAATTTTTGCTTTTGACCAACATTGTATCGATAAGTGTGTGCATTTCATTTCTTTGTTATTGTAAGTATGAAAAAAATTTCAAATCTGTATTGGCCACTGCCCAAAACAATTTGTAAATTTTTTTGTGATGAGCATGGGGGCTATGTAAATAGGCTGTTTAGTTTTTTTTATTGGTAACGCCGCCGCCACGTAACGCTCTGTATGAAAATCACTGGCTGTGCCGTGTGCAGTCTGTGGCTGGTTGACATTGTTGTAATACTCGCCATTGTAGCGTTGGGCAGTTGGCTGTTAGCAGCGCATAGCGTTGTGCAGTTGGAGGTGAGCCGCCAGCAGTGGTGGACGTGGGGAGAGAGATGGCGCAGTTTTGAAATTTGTAAGACTGGATGTCATGAACTGCTATATATATATATATATATATATATATATATATATATATATATATATATATATATATATATATATATATATATATTAAGGTAAATACATTGTTCTCTATTAAAATCTTTCATTTGCTAACTATGCCTATCAGTAGTTAGTGCCTTCCGTAGTTTGAATCTTTTATTTAGCTGGCAGTAGTGGTGCTCGCTGTATTGCAGTAGTTCGAGTAACCAAGGTTTTTGTGAGGTAAGTGATTTGTGAAACGTATAGGTTAATGTAAGTCAGGGTCATTCTTTTTTAGGGATTACTGAAAGTCAGATTGTGTTGCGCTAAAATTATTGTGTGTTAGTTTAAGCACAGACTTGTACAATTTTTCTAAGGGGACGTTTCAAGATTGCTTACACCACGCTTGCCCGCCCTATTCTGGAGTATTGCTGTGCATTGTGGGATCCACATCAGGTGGGACTGTCAGATGACATCGAAAAAGCACAAAGAAGGGCAGCTCGTTTTGTATTATCGCGAAATAGGGTAGATAGTGTCATAGACATGATACATGAATTGGAGTGGCAATCATTAAAACAAATGCGATTTTCGTTGCGACGGGATCTTGTCATGAAATTTCAATCACCAGTTTTCTCCTCTGATTGCGAAACATTCTGTTGGCGCCCACCTACATAGGGAGAAATGATCATCATGATAAAATAAGAGAAATCAGGAACCGCAAAGAACAATTTAAGTGCTCGTTTTCCCGTGTGTCCTTCGAGAGTGGAATGGTAGAGAGACAACTTGAAGGTGGTTCATTGAACCCTCTGCCAGGCACTTTATTGTGAATAGCAGAGTAATCACATAGCTGTAGATGCAGATACGTAGCTTCCACTATCTATAATCGCATTCATACTCTTTTCAGCTATTGATACTGTGATCATAGGCTGCTGATCCTGTCGAGGAGTTTTTTTATGTTCTTCGAGCAGGATTTCTGATAAATCTTCATAATTTATCATCCCTAGTTGGCCAAGTCCGAGATTACGGCTTCAATCCCTTGTTACACTCCCCCTCCTCAGACGTGCATTAGGACTTGCAGGTCTAATTTTAATCCCCTGGCTTCCCTGTTGTCCTTGGTTTCTCTCTCTTCAATTACGGTCGATTTGTCGTTTATCCGGCTCTTCGGATGCATCGACCCTCCATTGTCTTTGAACTTCTGGAATTTTAGTATCGACAGGAAGTGATTGTGACCAAAATCCTGTCATATCCTCGCACTGGTGTTGTCACTCGTTTCCGATTCTCGTACGTCTGCTGAGTGTACTGATCTATCTTTCTGATAACTGTGATGTGCTACCTCGGTATCACAGTGCAAGTGGCATTCAGCATTCACTCTCCTAAGTGGGCTGCAATTATTGGAATTATTACTCGCTGTTTCTGCGTATGTGTTGTTCGTTCTACACTCTGTCACTGGGCTAGAGCACGGCGGGTTTTCCCTCCGGGACACAATTCTATGTACTCCACAATTTGTATCCGAATGCGCAGTGCTCGTGTGCCTGTTTCGCTCTAGTTTTGCTATCCGACTCTCTACTTCTTCCATCCGTTACGTGGTGTTCGTAAGCGCGATATTACCTTGAGTTTTTAAGAACACTAGGGATTTTGAGTGGGCTTGTGTTGTACGTCGCATTTTCATTGCCCCTATTGTGGCCGTTTTGGTTAGGCCTGCTACATTTTTTTTGCAACCATAGACATTTCTTTTATTTCTCCACATTTTCTCTTTATTGTTAGTAATTTCTCGCGAATTTCCTCTATGTGCGAAATTACTGCCTGAGTGTTTCTCTGCACCCCTTCTTTGATTAATGAAGCTAGGTCTTCGTTATTCTTCTTATGCTGTTTGCAGCCTTCTTCCTATCCTTCTTATGCTGTCTGTCATCTTCTTCCTTCTCTTTCTTACGCTGTTCGCCAGCTTCTTCTTTCATTTAGTAGGAAGCTCAATATTTTGTTACTGTAATCTTTTTAATCCTGGTCACCAATGGGTGATGTAACTCTGGACACATGGACGCTAGAGCTCTGACGTGGCCGAGCTGGCCTCTGTCTGCTCTCGTTTGTTAGACTATAAACTTCTGCTACCGTCTCGATCTGTGTGCCTGTCTCTTTCTCATCCTCTACCTCACTATCATCATCACGGCCACGACGTTGCTCTAAGATCGCGCCCAAATCGCATACTTCATCAACGATTCTACCGCCCTGTTATGCTGGACATGTGCCCATCACATCTACGAACCTATCGCCGTTATTAACCAGCCCCTTATCGATTATGCATCCTCTTTTGATTTATCTTTGCTCCTAATAGTCATGCCATTCTTTTTGTGATCATTCATGAAAACAAATTTATCAAAAATAAAGGCAACTATTCTGCAGTATCCTCATACCTACTACTACTAATGATGTCTAATAAGCATAATAAGAAAAATCTACTCCCTATATGTATGCTTGACATGTAGACATAAAACTTCAGCAACGCTGTTCCAACACTGTAATCACATGCATGGTATATTGTGGTACAGAAACCTCACACAAAGCTGACAAAGTGTGATATGGTACAGAAACCACATCATAGAAGCATAAATAACAATGAACAGACAAAAAAATATATACACTGAAAACAAAACAGTAATCATGTGCCGCTACTTGAAACTAATCGCGGAACTACCAACAAAAGAACTTGGGTATTACTCATTAAAAAAATTAAGTAGAAAAAATTTTCATTGTTCCTACTGAGAATACAGCTTGCTTATCAGCAATTCACAGGAAAGATCCTAGCTGGGTCGCCATTTTATGCGAGGTGCTGGGGATAGCAGTGCGTTTAGCACTAAATTCAGCTACAATTTGCATATGAAAATGATATCCCTAATACACACTTTCCTATCTCTGACTTTTTGCTGTTACACATGGAATAAAAAAGAAACGCAAACTGATTGTACTCAATCCTGCAAGTGGAATAGAGAAGAATTTGCCATCAGCAATAATTTAATTTGATAAAAATTAATTGGACAGTGAGAAGTTTAATTACTGTTGTGACAGATGAAAGGGTTGCTCCACCTAACTACAGAATGAAAGTTATGTTCAAGATAACAATTGAATTTATTCTGAAAAAATTCAAAATGAAAAACTCATGAAATATTTACAATATGTCAATTCGATAAACAGATAATTGCTGTGAAGGTGAAGTTGTCCAAAGAAAGTAGCTTGTGACATTTATGACCAAGTGGTATGTGGAGCCAATTACTTGCAACTCATATCTTTAGGAAAACACCCAGCAAACCCGACATTAATTGCGCTGCAACAATAGTGAGATCTCAGACAATGAAAACCCAAGACAGAAGGAGTGGAAAATGGCGCACTCTGCTAAACTATGACTATCACGCAGCAAAATTACCTAATCTGCCGGTGCTGTGGACATGCATTACCAGGTTGTCTTCTTTACTGCAAGAACATGATCAGGTGTATTGGCAGCGATGGCTGGTTGCTTCGACATCCCGTCGCGGTGATGATAATGTCGCGAGTGTAGCCAGACACTAATTATCCTGGCATGGTTGTTCCAGACTAAAGACTTCCTAGCAATTCCAATTCGCTTCTGAGGGAAATGGAAAAAGGTCGCCACACAATCATTGACGGTAGTGTGATTGAGTTTAACAAGTAAAGTCACACAGTAACTCTGATACAGTCAACTTAAGCCAAAAATGCTCAAGACGGACTACATAGTCCGTTTGTACGCATAATGCTCAATTGCAAACTATATTCAGAGAGCTACGCTGAAGCCGAAAATTCAACAACTTCGTCAAACAGGTACTATTATACAAAAGTATATTTGACAGCCAATGGAAGGCAGACTGTCAAGAGCAGCGAATATTCAGTCTTGTAACCTACTCAGACTGAATATGAGACTAGACTCCCTAACAGAGCACCTATAAAAGCCGTACCCATTACATTACCACCCCCACCACAGTGGCCGTGTTTAAACGTGACAATCAGCAACTTGATAACCAATAGAAAATTCCACTCTATAGCCGAAGCACTTCTACTACAGCAATGGAGATACTTGGTGGCAATTTATGCCCCGATTTTGCTCTGTCACGGAACTTTTCCCTGAGCAGAAAACACCTGGGAACTCATGTCGTTCCCACGCCTCACTCGTAGCGCTCCAGAAGGTGTGTTTATCGAATTTCCGCAAAGAAACAGAATACCTCACTCCTTGCGCTCCCTTAGAACCCACCGCTCTTAGGACAATGTCGGCGTCGAGGCAGCATCCACCCTATTCAGGCAGTCTCTCACACCAGTCGGCATAACCCTTTCTTGACTAGCAGAACCTTACTGTCTTTCCAGACCACCCAGGCGACGAGAGATGCCACGTGGGAAGGAATAGCAACTCTTCACCGCATGCAATTAGAGAGGACAACATTCGTATCTTCCGAATTCTCAATACTAGCATTGTAATGACCATTCTTGGCTATACCTCCCCGAATCGAATTACTGAGAGTAAGATGATTGCTGTAAACGTGAGAGGGGGCAGGCCGCTGTGTGCACCGGATAGTCATGCCACCTCTCATAGTCATGCGTTACTACAAACTATTTTTAACATACGTTCAAAGGTTGCAAAACTGCGACCAATCACTTTTTATGATAATTTATTCAGTCTTTACCCGTTTAATTGCTTGTCAATTGCTGGGGTTTCTGCTGCAAAGATTTTGTATTCAGTGTCCGTTCATACAGAGTTTGATTCTGAGAACCTCTCAAGGCGAATGCTGCGATTATTCCCTATAAAAGTCTTGGCCTTCGAGATAGTCTTATCAGTCTTCATTAGAGAATATATTACCAATTTCAAAAGACACTCAGCCTTTTTGTGCGGTTTCCAGGGAACACTACGGGAAGGTTGTCTATTTCCGTCCCCCTTTAAATTTCTTTGCAATATTTACATGATTCCCAGTGCTTACATTAAACTACCTTTCAATACTCACAAATTTTGCAATGATGCTTACGTTTTAGTCGTTATTGTAACTTCTGTGCGTCGGCCACACAACTTAGAAATGATTTTAAGTTCCCATTCATTTGGAGTTTCTTTCAAGCCTTTTCAATCGTTTCGTCAGTCTTTATTACTGACTTTTTGCTTCTTTTCCCATCAAAGTTAAAAACTGGTCGGTCAAACTAGTGTCTGTGTTACTCTGCATATTCTCAAGGACTTTTCACTAATGAGTAAGCATTTGGATGAACGTTTGGTATTAATGTGTTTATTCTTCGGTTCCATCCTTTTGAGATGTTATTAGCACGATGGCACTTTCCACTGCAACTTCAAATCTCTCTTGGCATGTGTTCGTTATCGAGTCACTTGCCCACTAAATAGTCGCAGAAGCCCTGAAGTTTTTGGATTTCAGGCGTGCTCTCCTGACTACACAGTCAACCATCATCCAACAGTACCAGGGGAAGACGTACTACAGCAGAACACATTGTTATGTGACAGCGTACTTGATCGTTTTCGTTATAGACTGAAACGAGACCGCAACACTGATCTAGTTTCCAGAAACATTGATTAAAATGATAACTGCAAACAAGTAACATCTTTTGCAGGAAACAAACTGTCAGCTGCTTGGACGATGGCAGTTTCGAAGTCCATGATCAGAGGTACAGGGTTCCACCCTGGCACGTTAGTTTTAACTAAAAAAAAAGAAAGTTCATATGTTCCTTACCTTTTATTTGGTAGCAAAATGTAAACAAAAGGAATGGTTTTTGTTTCCTCCCAAGAACTAATAAGGTCGGCGTGGAGAATAAACAGCTGTCCCAACTGAAACACATTTTTCCCACTTCGCTGGCAAACACCAGTATTCCGTCATTCGGTCCCCTGGTATCAACTGCAAGCAAAAAATTACTCTCATGATTCATTAGCAAATTATTTTCTTGAAAGAATATTCCTCCAGGATAGTTCCTGTATATTTTCGTCTAATGCGATGAAACGATTGTTTCGCGCTGGTTGGTAATGATGTTACTAAGCTGTAGCCCCGATTGAAGAGCTGCCCTACTTCTTCAACGTAAACTGATGAAACTGTAGCGTCTGTCTTTTTCCATTTTTGAGCTTGTTTCCACTGCCAACATTTTTTCGCACTTTATTTGCTGCTTCATTTGGAATACAAACGTGGATACCTTCCCCCAAAACTGTGTTCTTTCTGTGGATAATCTTCCTTTGTATTTATTGTTTTGAAAGTTTACACTTCTTGTTTGTTTGTATAGCTCACTATATACCAATGATCGCTGTAAATCAGTAAAGGCTTTCCTTTGGTGGTCTCAGTGAACTCCATTATCTCAACATTGCAACACGGAACAGTACTTGCTAGTCAAGGGTTAGCTGCAGCACTAGACTCTGGCACACTAAGAACTGGTGTGGGAATAGGGAACTTTGTACTTTGTGGAGAAAACAGGCTTTGGCCTTCCCCAGAATAGGTCCCAGACAGTGATGGATAGGCTGGCGAATCCTACTTTTAGAACACCCTGTCCAGTACCTACAGTGTCCGCAGCTCCCTGCAAATGTCAACACATCCCTGTCTGTACAAGTGTCACTCTGTGTATGTGTTTGTTAAAAACTCTGTAAAGCATGTGCAGGATCGGTCCCTAGACACAAGTGCAATATTGCGAGCGCATGTCAGCTACTGCTGGACCGACATGCTAATGAAGAAGATGAAACCTATCTGAACGACAGAATAAAGCGTATACAGTGGAAACATAATGAATTTCCAGGCGAAAGAAAAGATGCTCGCAGCTTCTTGGGACGCACATAGGCTAAATCCAGAGCCTTACCTGAGAAGGGTTTCAACAATAAGCAGTCAACGTTGGAGTGATATGATCTTTAACGAGTTGAAGCTTGCAATTCGATACAAACGCCGAAGTCTATTGGCAAATTGCGCTCGCTTTTTAAAGGACGACGCTTGTCCACATATCGCCTCTCATTCCGTACAAACGCTCCTCTAAATGCATGTAGAGTGTCTGAACATCCTACATACTGTCCCGATCTTGCTTGTCGGATTTCTATTTGTCTCGTCGAATTAAAGGTTGTTTAAGAGCTCGTCGATCAATCTCCGATGAAGAACTGAAAGAAGCCGTGCACACGTGGATTTCTGCTCAACTGAAAAACTTTTTCTTACTGGTATTGCTTGGGCAACGATCGTCCAAGTGCATTCAAAATCAGTCCGCAGCTCGTAGTCTAGTGGCTAGCGTTCCTGCCTCTGGATCAAGGGGTTCTGAGACCGATTCCCGGCCGGGTTGCGGAATTTCTCTGCCAGGAGACTGGGTGTTTGTCTTGTTTTCATCGTTTCATCACCATCATCATTCGTGACAGTGGCTACATTGGACTGTGTAAAAAAATGGGACTTCGTACAAATTGCGACTTTTTATGGGCGCTGATGACCACGCAGTTGAGCGCCCAACATCCAAACATCATCATCACCATCGTCAAAAATCAGGGAGATTGATAAATGATGTCATTCCAAATTGTGTACTGTTATGACAACTAGAAGTATGTTCAAATACTTTTTGACGTCCATTGCTTGGCATCCTAGAGAAATCTTGTTCGTCGATTTTACGGAACGTGGAAGGACAACCAGTCTTGAAGACCACTGCAAGACAGTTTCATTGCCACAGCAATCGAATCTCTCCATGCCATGAGTGCCTTTGATTGTCATATCAGTTCAGCATTGTAGAGGACTACTGCAGAAGTTTTGAGACACGCTATTTTGTAGCACTTAGCTGTAATGGGATCCATTTTATTACAGTACTGCTGCTGGACTCTTGCCAATCTTGTCATTTGTTATGAACGCAACAGACTGAATTTCTATCAACACTCCATGAACTGGTTGTCTGCACCGCCACCAGAACTAAGCCAACCTTTTGATTTTCTGTAAAACCACCACATGGTTATTCAATGTACAGTGTACTGTATCGTTGTCAGTTCGATGTAAGTACTTTCGGTAAAATTTAACTGTACTCTGCAGTTTGTGATAAATCCAGCAGTTTACGTTTCAGTGTACAGCTTATCATTTTTGTCAATTCAACAAAAATGGTTCAAATGGCTCTGAGCACTATGAGACTTTCCATCTGAGGTCAGTCCTCTAGAACTTACAACTACTTAAACCTAACTAACCTAAGGACACAACACACATCCATGCCCGAGGCAGGATTCGAACCTGCGACCGTAGCGTTCGCGCGGTTCCAGACTGTAGCGCCTAGAACCGCTCGGCCACACCAGCCGGCTGCCAAGTCAACATATTGGCACACTCTAACAGACTGAAATAAACAGAGTAGATATTCTAAGTAATACTAAAATCATCCCACTCGAGTCCAAAATCAGGAATGCTAAAATAAAAAAGGTCTCATACATAGTGGAAAAAGGGTCATTCAAAACAAGTGATGTGATCCCTTGAATAACGGTGGATCTTCCTTTTACGACAATATTCTAGCATACTTTGCTCAGAAAACACAAGAATTATTGCCTTAGTTAAAATCGGACGTTTTGGACATCCTTCCCAGAACTGGCACATCTTGATGTACATAAAAAAGTGACTCTGCAACCAGCTCACTGCCTTCGACCAGGAACTTCATGATGCTGCCACGGGCAGGGTACTACCTCAGGCGGTAAAAAGTCATTCAGAGGGAATGTGTCATCACGTTAGCATACACAATAAATGGTTAAATTTGGATTTTGATTATGTAGAAGAGTAATACGAAGATTTAGTTTTAAGATTTTTTAATGAATTTCCTTTTAACAATTTCAGTACTTTCTTATCGGGTAGCAGGTCACTTTCTAGATAACCTTCAAACCAGTATCAGGATGTTTAATTAATGATCGCTCCAGTAGTTTCACAATGCTCTTATACAATTAAGTTCTTACGATGTGCGTTATTTGTTCTCATATCAGTTGATGTTCACACAAACCAACATCATTTTGAAATCCATTTAAGAGAGGGCGCAGTGTTTCTAGGAGCGACATTTTAGCAATCGGGTTTTATTATTTCTCTCTGTCAGCTAGTTTAACAGTTTAATCCGTTTGTTCTTAATTGATAGTAGCAATTATTGCTCACGATCAAAGCAAATATTAAGCTTAGTTGTTTCAGATTGTCGGCTGCAATTAAACTTTTTTTAATGTCAGCATGTGTTGCCTAGTGTCGAAATCAAACTGATTTCCGTCACAAATTTCAAAGGCTGCCAATCAATGCCCTGACGTTTGCAGCTTTCACATTTCTTTTTGGAATTTGAGGACGATTTTTGTGTGGAGATTTAGCAACGAGTGGAAATAACTGTACTGTTCCGGTGATAAAATTTTCATCCTTCAGGAAATTGTTCGCTGTTATGAAACTTCTACAATACGCTTTTGACCGTCTGGTGTATTATCTCTCTTTCTGCAGTTGGTGTCCCCGTATTGCTTACCTCAAGATCTTAGCCATTCAGCGAATGCGACTTCCACATCATACTCATTCTGTAGTCTTACCTTTACAGAGTCGGAGAAACCTTCGAAACGAAGCGTCTCATTGTTGCAATGGGCAATCAAAGGAAAACGGACAGATGGAGAAAAGTAAGTTAACTGGTTTTATTTCAAAAGTAATCGCTTTATTTGTTACATTAATCTCACTCTGAGACAAGCCGGTACATGCCTCCGTTAAAAAATGTTTGCGGTTGCCTACGCAACCATGGCTGTACCCATGCATGCACAACTTTGTCCGAAGCAAATCGATGGCCACGAATGTCTTTTTTTAGGGCCCCAAAAATATAGATAACCCACGACCATAGATCTGGGGCTACTGGAGGATGTGTGAGGGCTTCGCATCGAAAGTTTAGCAAACGTACTCGAAACAACCTTGACAAACGTGTAGGCGGGAAATATGTCTATGTTGTTTCGATAATGCTGCTGAACTTTCGCTGGGAAACCCTCACACACCCTCCAAGCAGTCCTTTTCTCTCCCAGTAGAAGTTACTCATTTCTGAAACCACGAAAAAAGAAATTCGTGGTCGTTGATTTGCTTCAGACGAATAGGTGCACGCATGAGTACAATCACGTTTACGTAGGCAACCGCGAACACTTTTCCCTGTAGGCTTTGACGTCTTACCTCACATGGGATAAATCTATTAACAGCTATGGCGATTAATTTTGCAATGATAAACAGTATACTTAGTTTTTTCCATCTGTCTCGTTTTTGTGTGATTACCCCTTATAGGCTTACATGCAGGGATCCCTTATCTTCTGCGAAAAGTGTGTCGAACGGAACACGTGCATTCTGTCATTTTAAATTAACAGAAGACGAAGAGCTATCACTCTGATTCAGGCGTACTGGACATTTCGTAACGTTCACACGGCAGGTGACAAGGCGGTATGGACAAGGTCGTAGGTGCGTTACCGCCACCACACGATGTCAGTTTGAAAGACGCAAAGTTCTTGTTAGCTTGTGCTCTTCCTTTTTTTCCGTTTTTATAACTCACCCGAAATGTCGCAGGGGGAGCGGGCCGATTGAGATCATGAAAATAACCTGTGATCGGTTACTGAAGCTCTAACTTTATTTGCTCCGATGAAATTGGGTGTGGGCTCTCGTCTCGATTCTGTTTTTTTTTTTTTCTGCTGAATCTTTGTGGCCGCTCTCTCAGAGCACCGCGTGTTCCCAGAAGGCGGCCGGTCGGTGACAAAAGCGGGGTGCCGATAGCGGCGACCACTGGCGAACGGTCGGCGGTATGCCTTTGTAGCAGCCAGTGGCCCGGCTGAAGTCTGGAGCGAATGGCTGGTGCCTTGCAAAATAGTTTTGCTGCTGACAAGGGAAACTCCCCGTCGCACCACCCTCAGATTTAGTGGTACGAGGGCCCAGAGGACAGTCCGTCAAAAACTGAACACGTTAAGCATCAAAACAGGCAGAAGGTGTTCTGAAGTGTGAAAAAAAAAGCAAAATACGTGTAGAATCAGTGAACGGCCCAGGCACAAGGAGCGTAACATAGAGGAGTGTGTCAGAGCTACGGCGTCGTCGTTAATTGGTCACAGTGTTGCACTGCTTGGTTGGGCGGCCGAGTTCAAAGCTCCCTCTTGCCAATATCTATATTCAGATTTGTGTCTGTGTCGTGGTGTAACGTCCGTTTGCAACAGCGAGGTGTAAGGAAGTACCCTATAATGAGAGCTAATTTTGCACAACCACTCTATTAGCAGCTGAAAGGAAGTGGCTTTCGAATGGGAACCGCAACCGGTTGATGACAAGGTTGCAAGTAAACCGAATCATCCACCGGAAAGCACGTCAGGTGTGTCATACACGGCATTAATGACAGTACGTGTTTCATAAGATGGAAATATCTTACCGACGCACCTAATTTGTATCTCTGGTGAGTGAGTTAGACATGCCTCCTTGCCCGGTTTAGGTGTACGTATGAATGTGAATGTGATCACTCCAAAGGAAAAAATGAAAATATTAAAGTTTTCAACATAAGCTGCAACAAATGAACGCATCAACTTCATATACAGTTTCTCTGCGCTCTGTTAAAACACGCGTTTTTAACATTTTTTAAGTTGCGTTCCGTTCAGGTAGTTTTGACTCTTGAATTCCTTTGTTCTAACATAGTTTACACCCGATCTTTTTTCTGTTGTTTTCATTTCTGTGAGACGTCTATGTGGTATCTCGCCTGCTCTCACTAGTTTCACATTTACTTCCGACGGTAATCTATTCTTACAGCATGAGTCATATTGTATAACCAATGTATAATATGACAAGTACGAAGACTACTACATTTTAGTGACCGGGTGGACAGTTCACAGTGTTATGGAAAAAATAAAAGTAAAGGGCCTAAGGAAGTTTTGAACACGGTTCATCGGCTTTGCAGTTCAGCACCGTGACAAATTAACCTGTTTATTTTGTTCGGTATTGTTAGTAGCATTTGGTCTGGGCGGACGTCACAAGACATCAGTTCAAGTTGATCGTTGATTCCTTTACTCAGTTTTTTTATTACAGAGGGCAAGCAGCCCTCTGACCAAACACGCTGAACTACCGTGCCGGCAAACCATTAAGCGGTGGCTGTTACACTTCGCTGGATGATGCACTTTTTAACCTTGGACCGTGCACAGTTTTTATTTTGATTTTTTTTTCGCAGTTCAGTACACCTTCTTCCTGTTTTCATGCTCGATATGTGTTCTGTGCCGCGCGGGATTAGCCGAGCGGCCTCAGGCGTTGCAGTCATGGACTGTGCGGCTAGTCCTGGCGGAGGTTCGCGTCCTCCCACGGACATGGATGTGTGTGTTTGTCCTTAGGATAATTTAGGTTAAGTAGTATGTACGCTTAGGGACTGATGACCTTAGCAGTTAAGTCCCGTAAGATTTCACACTCATTTGAACATATGTGTTCTGTTTTTGACGGGCTGTCCACTGGGCCATCGTGCCACTAAATCTGAGGGGGGGTTTTCCTTGTGAGTACGGTGTACTGGTCGCCGTCACGGTGCAAAGCTTGTGCATTGTGAGGCTGGCGTTCACAGACACTGTGGGGTGTCCGACAGATAGGCGAAACATGCAGATGCTATTTCGTAGTTCTCAGGTGCAGTTTCTCATATCTCTGTCATCCCTAGGGTGGCTAAGAAGGAGCGAGATTATTGGAGGATTGGAGATGGTTAATGCTGTCGACATAGAGTGCATCTCAAATTTGGGAACAAGTGGCTACGTTGGAGCTGGATTTTGCGTGGTGGTTTTGGAGGGGTTGTACACGGCGTACAGTATGGAAACGACTGGCGTACGATCCCGCGCATAGCCACGATTGGAAGTGCAGGAAACGGGGCCGGAGCGAACTAATTTTCCGACGTTAGTGCGCTGAGCATAGTTTTGGAGGAGTTTCATCTGGTCCGCCAGGGAGAGTGTTTCATTGTGGAGTAGAAGACCAAATTCTAGGTCGACATAGGAGTGATTACTGTCACGGTAGACCAGTCAGAGTTCCGCAAATCCCATTCGTAATCGTTGGTCGGAATAAGTTATCTTCCGAATCCGTGAGTTGTCGAGAAATTGTCCTCTACTGCAGCTCGCAACATAGGTCGGAAATCCTGTTTGCAGTCTGCAGAGCAACCCAGTGCTGATAGTTGTCTGCCTACGATTAGACTTCACAGTTCGGTCAAGCATTGGCAGCAATAGAAAAGCTGGGACTTGTTTGTTCATGCTGACGCTCTCAGCTACGTGCGCGATGTAATTGTGGCCACACCAGGAATTTTTGCATGTGTGAAGCTCTAGATTAGTAATCTTGCTAGATCACTGTTCCACAGCGAAGCAGAATTTTTAGTCTTTTAGTCTATGTGAAATTTCAGTCTCTAGGAAGCTTTAGAGGCTCTTGCAGAATAATAGATGCCGACAGGATAGGCTGATATCCAAGAGCTTGTATAGAGAATGCCGAATAGAATTTAGAATATGATGAAAGTTACAGAAGGAATATGCACGTTAAGCCACAAAAAGAAAAAGAAAAAAAAAAACACGCAACACGAAGAAAGTATCCGAATGGAGTGAAAATCGGTATATGTGGTGGACATGTACAGACAAAGAAATGAATACAATTGCAGAAAAAGAGAATGGTTTAACAAGTGAAAGAGCTTCACAAATTGAGCAAGTCAGTAACGTGTTGGTCGACCTACGTCATTTATGCAAGCAGTTATTCGACTTGGAGTTGGTTGATGGAGTTGTTGGATGTCCTCTTCAGAGATAGCGCGCCAAATTGCGTCCAACTGGCGCGTCATATCGCCAAAATCCCGAGCTCGTTGGCGAGCCCTGCCCACAATGATCCAAACAATCTGATCTGGCGACCTTGCTGGCCACGGTAGGGTTTGGCAAGCACGAAGACAAACAGTAGAAACTCTCACCGTGTGGGGGCAGCCATTGTTTTGCTGAAATGTAAGCCCAGGATGGCTTGCCATGGGAAACAAAACGGAGCGTAGAACATCGTCGACGTCCCGTAGTGCTGTAAAGGTGCCGCGGATAACAACCAGAGGAGTCCTTCAATCAAAACAAATGGCATCCCAAACCATCGCTCCTGGTTGTCAGACCGTATGGCGGGTGACATTCAAGTGGCTTTACCGCCGCTGTCTGGGGCGTCTCCAGACATGTCTTGGCTCTGGAATCACATAGAATGGAGTATAGTTGTTTTCAGTGAAGAGTCCCGTTTCGATATGAGCCCCGATGTCCAGCCAACACGGGTCTGGAGTAGTCATAGAAATATGGCCTGACAACCAGAAGTCATGGTCTGTGGGTGCCATTTCTTTTCATAGTAGGATGCCTTTGTTTGTCATCCGTGGCACCCCTACAGCACAGAGGTAAATCGAAGATAATCTATGCCCCATTTCGTTTTCGTGCTTGCCAAGCCCTACCTTGCCCAGCAAGGCGCCAGGTGAGAAAGGTTTGGAGCATTAAGTGCAGGGCTCTCCAACCAGCTCAGGATTTTGACGATGTAAGACAGAATTTGGCACGATAGCCCTCAGGAGGACATCTGACAACTCTGTCAATCCTTGAGAAGCCGAACAACTGCCCACATATGGACCTGAGGTGGACCACTTGCTCAATTTGTAAAGCTCTTTCTCTTGAATAAATCACCCAATATTTTTGAAAATGTAATCATTTGCTTCTACATGTACATTACATCTATCGATTTCTGGCCCATTTGGATAATTCCTTCGTGGTGCATAGTTTTTTTATACATACATGCTGTAGTCCTTGATATCTGATGGAAACCATCCTGGATGACTAAGTCTTCCCACGCTCTTTTTACCACTGTTTCGACAATTCGGTTCCTGTTGAGGAAACGAGGAGCATATAATGATGTTTTTATGTGTACATTGTTTGTTGTTGGTTATGAGGAACAGCGTACTTACAAGAACATTCTATAGATTCACTTGAACACTGGACATTTTATCAGTTGATTGCCCAAGGCGAAGGTCTGTGAGAAGATAACGACCTAATTTGTAGCGGCGACACGAGTCTCCTACCGGACGTCCCCTAGCTTCGTTAGACGAGCCGTCTAATTAATATCTAGGCGGCTAACGAGCGCGCTATCACGCGCGCAGGCTTCTAGGTCGACAGTTACATCCGCAGACCTGCAGCATGTAGGTGTCCTTTTGTTCGCCGCCTACACGTAGCAGAGGTGTTCTCTAATTGGTCACCAGTTAATGAGCTCTTCCACGTCCGTCCTCCACTAATACCGAGAACTGTCTGAAATCCGATATCAGGAATGGCGGAACGGGATTCGTTAGGCGATTCTAGGAAATGTCAGATAGTGATCTAATATTTCGGGGAGCCGGTACTTTCCCCTACCCTCCTTACAACTCTCGAGATACTTACATGTTATCATGGGTGCTGCTCTGGTGCATGGCCGTTTTCTTTCTCTTCCTCCTAGACGGTAAGGAAAGGTAATTTTTTTCATATCGTCGTATCTGACAATGCGCCCATATAATCTAATTACTAACCACTAATGCCTGTTCTCTCAGTTTATTCATATTCACCGTTAATCCTATTTGTTCCCATACACAATAATTTTTAACAACGCTTAGCCTTGTGACACAAACGGACCAGTGGATCTTTTTCATCTCCGTTTGATATAGAATTTTTTTCCATGTTTTTAGCTGCAGTGTATTTTGCGCATTCATGGCCTACTGCTGTAATGATGAATTTACAAATTTTGCCCTTGAGGTGGTTGAGTGCTCGTGCGACATTAATGACGTCACTACAACTATGCAACATTAACACTTGCTCAAGCATATTGGAGCGTCTCGACAGATTTTTCGATTTTTATGATCGTTGAGAGATCAGGAAGCGATAAAATCATCATTGTCATATACTTACTTTACCTTCCGTATCCGAGTTGCTGCACAACGTCGGACAAAACGAGGTCCAGCACAATATTAGATGGTATTCTATGACTTTTTTCACCTCAGTGTAACTGCTGCACTTGTATGATTTCCTCTGTGGTGTGCAAGTTAAAATTTTGCACAGAGTCCAATCATAAAGATGCGCGCTGGGCCTCAGGTCGGCTTCCTAGCGGTACTGTTCATTTGATGAAGCTGTTCCTTGACTGAGACGACTTGGAACTCTTTGCTGTTTATACAGGGGGTTATAATTAATCTTTCGTTGCCTGAATCATTGTAGACGATAAACTATTCACCATATTGGTCTCAAACACTTTAGGGACGACGCTGAGACTATGGGTAAGTAAGCAGTTCTTAATGGGCCACTTTGATTGACGGGTGCCTCCTACCTCATTAACGCCTCCAAGGTCAAAGTGAAGGTCAACCCCCACCCATTCCACCTTCTCAAATCTCGCCCCAATCATCACCTCCTGCTCTGACCCCAGTTTACCCCATCCCCACCCCAAGCCCCCACTTGTGTTGACCAAAAGTGTGGCTTAAAACTAGTAGGTGTTGCCTTGTTGATTGTCGGATCAACACCACCACTTGCTCTAGGCCTACTATTGGTGAGGTAAGGGAATTACTCTCTGCACACTGGTCGAGCACACTGAGCCTCACTCATGTTCTGTACGTCGTTGTGAGAGTACGAACTGCAACTGCTTACAAAAATTGAACTAAAATTATACTGATTCTATGATTAATGGCGGTAAAGCTGGCCTCAACACATGACTTTTGACTTCACATAAGATGATATATTATATAGCTAGCAAGCATGTATTACATTAAAAACACTGCCACAAGGTCAGAATAGTTATTCCCTATGATAAAACAAGCTATCCAGGAAGAATAATAAGAAAAAGATGAGATGAGACGTTCTTACTGACGCAGTTAAACTAGGTCAACTGGTATATCACAGTCCAAAAATGGAAGATACGCATAGTGGGGAGGTACAAACAGAATAATAAGGCGTTATTATCACCTAATCACTATGGCTAATAATTATAGATGATCTCCATGTTCAATAATTACGAAATATGACATATAAAAGAACCACGAATTTACACAGTTAACTGAAAAGAAATGCCTGCCACAGAACACAGATCCCAAAATGGAACATTGCTGTACTGCTAGAAATTGTAGCAAATGCTTCAATGTGCATACATAAGAAGTGTGACTGGCACAGGCTGGTCGCGCACCACATGCCTGGAATCATGACACAAGTATCCCAGCGGCTGCTGCGAGGGTCCAAATACACACGTCTGCAGCGAGAAGCCAAATGCAGTCTTTCCGTCAGCTGTGAATGCACTGTGCCCCCACAACGAACCTCTGGGACCCACCCTCCCGCACACTCTGATTCTCATGCAAAGACTTGACAGATGTAACTACACCATAGTCTCCATGTGATAAAAAAGAAACCCCTAAGATGTCACGTAAAATATCTGCCGTAGGAATGCAATACTGATAGCATAAAAAGCACGTACATATGATCTTCAACATAATTTAACGTCACCAAAAGTCAAAATCTCCACTACTTTTCTGTAACGTTATCTCCCACAGATCTGTAAGTGTCTGCATTACTCCATCACGAAGCCACTGATGTCACCGGACACCATCCAATGGTCGTAGGCAATATACCGACAAACACCTGCTGCACTGCTACGGCCCAGAGCATGCCGCCCCATCTCACCACTGCCTCATATCAGTTCTCCTTCTGCTGGTAGCCAGCATTCCTCGCACTGACCCATTCGATAAGCGATAAGTGTGGACTCGTCTGCCACCCCCCGCGTAAATATATCTCATACAGATCGCTCACCTCCCATTAAAGACTCAGTTACCATATATATAAGACAGGATGAATCAGACGTCACTCAACTGTGCAACCCAACAACGGATCCTAATTAGAGCTCTACAGTAGCTAATAGCCACTGGTTACATGTTACTGGCGTCGTTCATCAAGTCGCTCTGCATTGTCAGATATCAAATGAAGGACGGAAGGATAAAATCATTGATGATGCGTTTAACAATAATAAATACAGCAACTGATGTTTGCAACTAATGCTGGCCTATGGGGACAGAGACCGGGTGTGAGCATCTGGAGCACACTGCACGTGTCTCTGCTGTGAGACGCCGAATGCGGCATGGTCGCGCAGGTTCTTCGGACTGCAGAGATACCGTTCCGTTACCCACTCCTCCACAATTGCACACAGTGTCCAGCATCCCTAACAGCGGCTGTGATTTCTACACTAAGGTTTTCTGCAAAAGCTGCCAACCCACTGTTAGAATGCCATGACATATGTGACACTGAAATCCAATACTGTCAGCATAGCTCATCAACACAATACGACTATGTAGAGCTTGAAAGGTAACCCTGTGGAGACTATGTAAATAATTGAGAATGAAGTAAAATGTACTATCAACATTTATTTTAATAAACCAAACATAAATTATGCTAAACAAGTTATCGTTGGAATACCGTAAACAACTACCAGGTGGTTGAAGAGTACAATAGGCAAGGATACTGGGTGGCAGAAGTAGAGTCAAGTACTCTGGCCCTAAAACTGTGGATAACGCAATGTGAATTGATATGACGCTGAGCAGACTTTGATTGAAAAAATCTTCTGTAGTTTCACTACAGAGGCGCAGCTGGGAGCAAATGGCAATTGAGATCTGTACGTCCTGACAATTCTGGAGTGGCAGTACGTTACCCTGTTGGCTTCGTGCGGCGATGTAACTTGCAGCTGACGAGATGGGTGCGGCGGAGACGGCACCTGTGAATCGATCGCTGCCATAAAAAAATGCAAAAATGTTACGGTCTAGCGATCAGGCAGACGAATCGCAATATACTCTCTACCAGAGCCCTGAAATCACGGAAGATTTCAGTGTGTGACATACCCGTTAGCTGGTCGTACTAAGGACCAATTTAGCTCACTTAAACGACAGAGCAGACAAGGATACCAAACGTCAAGACCAATAAACCAGAAACGAGTAAGTGCGCCCTTGGCAAACGAGTAGTCTGAGACTTAGAAGTCACATTGTCGGTACTGTAAGAACATCACCACGGGCTCCCAGTCTTAACTACTCACAAGTGAAGTCAGTCTCGGCCAAGAACCGAACGCAGATGCCAGATCTCGATCAGAACTGCCCTTACCAGACCAAAGTCCAGCACCTGAGTGCTTCACACCTCTTCAGAAAAAAAATCCGTTATCCCGCAAAGTGCAAGAACGACACTGCCTACACGCCATCTTGAGTCAATCACAGGGGTGTAGAGGCGCTAAATCTCCCCTCCCACACGACAGCACGAACTCATGTCGAACGAGGGCAAGAGTAACGAAATCTACGTCTCTAAAAAAAAAAAAAGTTTTCGCTGGGGGGGGGGGGGGGGGGGAGAAGATGATTATCTCCGACGTCGTGTCGCTTCCCATGGCAACAAGTGTACAGATACAATATTAAAGGCTCAAATGGCTCTGAGCACTATGGGACTCAACATCTTAGGTCATAAGTCCCCTAGAACTTAGAACTACTTAAACCTAACCAACCTAAGGACATCATACACACCCATGCCCGAAGCAGGATTCGAACCTGTGACCGTAGCAGCCCCGCGGTTCCGGACTGCAGCGCCAGAACCGCACGGCCACCGTGGCCGGCCAATATTAAAGATTAAAGATCTTTATCTAAATTGCCTGAGCCTGGGAGCTTGTTAGTCGTAGCTATGAGGTGTAATGAAGATCCTATCACTGAACGTTTCGCAGACGCCGGATTTCTCTTATACAAACATCAAGAAAAGTTTTGCAGCACCTCGGTTCCGAGAGCTCCGGAACCTGTACAGAAAATTGGAACAGAGATCAACATAAACATCATTTCCGCCCTTTTTATTGCTCATGAAAACCACACATTGCATGTTGTACCACCATATAGCGTGACCTTCACAGGTGGTAGTCCCAGTAGCACGTCCTCTTGCATTGACGCATGCCTGTATTCGTCGTGGCATACTATCCACAAGTTCATCAACGCACTGTTGGTCCACATTGTCACACTCCTCAACGGCGATTCAGAGTTCTTGATCGGTACGTTGTCCGTAAACAACCCTTTTTAAATGCGTGTTTGATAGGGTTAATGTCTAGAGAACATGCTGTCCACTCTAGTCGAGCGATGTCGTTATCCTGAAGGGAATCAGTCACAAGATGTATACGATGGGGGCGTGAATTGTCGTCCATGAAGACTAATGCCCGCCAAAATACTGCCGATATATTTGCACTATCGGTCGGCGGATGGCATTCACGTATCGCACAGCCGTTACGGTGCCTTCCATGGCTTACATCGGCCCCACATAATGCCACCCCAAAACAGCAGGGAAACTCCACCTTGCTGCACTCGCTGGACAGTGTGTCAAAGGTGTTCAGCCTGACTGGGCTGCCTCCAAACACATCTCCTACCGATAAAGTAATTGTGAAAATGATCTACGGAACATGACATAACTAAACTATTAACTTCTATGTCCTTGGGATGTTTAACCATAGCCTTCCATCTTTCCTTCCTTAAAATAAATTCATCGTATTTGAGCTTGTCGTGTGATCACTAAAGCATGGTATACCATGAGATTACGACTCACGGAACGATACCAAGAGGAGTGTGTGTAATTTTCCGTGTGCCTCTGGAATACATTTTGCAGTTAAATATATTATGTGACCTATAAAGTGCGGTTCAGTTTCACTCCTTGTCACAGCATTAAGCTTTAAGTGTAGCACTCTGCCATCATAATACAGTTGGTAACTTTTTTGCACTGTAGAATTTACAGTGTGTTCTAAAAAACATCCAGAGTCAATCGCATGCTTCTGATGCAAAATGGAAAAATTTAACTTAGAGAACACAACCACTGCAAGGGATGCCAGAAGCTGGGTGCAGCAACAGATTGGTGTTGGGGATGGGGTGAGGATAAGGTGCACTCACGGTTCAACAAAGGCATATTGCTATGCAGCATTCGGCACCTCACATCAGACGCATATGCAGCACGTTCCAGGTGCTTGCAAGTGGTTGCTGTCCCCATCGGCTAGCAGCAGTTGTGATCAACAGTCGTTGTATATGATGTTACTAGAGTAATCGTCACTGATCCTATCCTTCCTTCCTTCATACAATATCAGACGGTGCAGAACAAGAAATACCAGCAACATGTAACCAACGACTGTGAGCGATGTGTCGTTTTCTCTGTTTATGTGTTCCTTGACAAACATACGTCTTGCACTGAGTGCCTATAATTGGGAGACAGTGTTGCCTTTCATAATTGAGTGCTGTTGTATTCCTTCTATCTAATATATCTGACAGAGTCTGTAGTGGGAGGTGGGTGACATATATAAAAAAATTATTTAATTTGGCGATCTGTATGAGTTATATTTACGTGCTGGGGCAGCAAACGACCCCTCACCTGCCAAAGGGGCCCGTGAAGAATGCCAGCTGTGGTGGGGTGGTTGGCTGTCAACAGAAGATGGACTGATATAAGGATGATGGTGGGGTAGTGCGGTGCACTCTGGGCCATAGCAGTGCAGCCGGTCTTTGTCAGCGTACTGCCAATGACTATTGAGCGGTGCCCAGAGACAGCAGTGCCTTGGTGATGGAGTAATGCAGACACCTACAGATCCGTAATTAGTGCGAGGGTGTAAACTTCATGGAAAAATCGTTAAAGTTGAGATTTTGACCTTCATGGAAAGTAAATTATGGTGATGATCATATAGAACCTGAGAACTCTGTACATATATTATTGGGTGTTTTCTTTATGCTGCATTTCAACGACATACAATTAGTGTGAGAGCTTGAGGGGTCGCTATTTTGTCACATGGAAGATGCACTGGAGTTACATCTGTCAGGATTTGCCTGCAGTATCTCAGCATCTGCGAGGGTTTGGGCAAGAGGTCGGTGGTGGGGAACTACGCGCCTCCCAGCAGATGGCAATACCACAGATGTCATCTCACATTCTTGCTGGAGACATTTGTCTACCGACACTTGCAGTAGCCACTCAATGGTTCCTGGCGCGCTGCTGTCATGATTCCAGTCAGCCTGTGACAGTCACATTTCCTATGGATGCACAGCAACCATGCTTCCTCCTTGCTAACAGCAGCGATGCTTGCTCCTTGCTAAATAAAGATGCTTTTGCTACAACTGCTAGTGGCACAGCGATGTGTCGTTTTGCGATGTGTGTTCTGAATCAAGCATTTCTTTTCAGTTAACTGTTTATGTATGTCATTTTTAATGTATCATATTTCATTAATTGTTGCATATGGAGATCAGCAGTAATTATTTGCCATAGTGATTAGGTGGTGGTAATGCTGTTAAGAATGTACCTTCCCACTAAGGCAAACTCCCATTTTTTGGACTGTGGTATACCAACTGGCCTAATTAATTGCACCAGTAACAACGTCTCAGTTCACATTTCTCTTATTATGCCGTCTGGATGGCATGTCTGATTGCATGGAATACCTGTTCTCAGCTTGTGGCAGTGTACTTAATGTCACACATGCTTGTTGATGATTGTTTTACTATGTCCATAGTGTGATATGTTATTTCAGTCACAAGTCGTGTGTCAAGCCCAGCTTTCCCACCATTAACCACAGAACCAGTTAATTTTGGACCAGTTTGTGTATGTGTTGGCTGCTAGTCCTCTCACTACAGTAGACAGAACAGGAATGATGCTTAGTCTGTCCAGCATCATGCAAAGTGTGATGACTTTCCTAACGAATAGAAAGCCTAGAGGAAATAGTGACAGAGGTCTGACGATCGACAAGGCCCTAGAATTGGCCAGAAGAAGTAAGTGTTGGAGTAAGGATAAGGTAAGGAGGGGTCAAAGTAGAGGATGGAGGAAGGAGGGGAGGTGGGGAGAAGGAGAAATAGAACAGTAGGTTTCCTTGACTTTGATCTTGACTATGGGGGATGGCAGAGATGGGGTGACCCTGTCGTTGACATTAGAAAGGTGTGTCAACTCGTCCAGGAAGAAGTTTGGCCCAATACTTTGGAAAGCTACAGTCTTTGCGATAGCATGAGCTTGTGAGGTGACGGCCTAATTGGCTTTCCTCTAACATTCGGTTCCTCAGAGTTGTTAATTGCATTCGAGTTTATGAGATTTTGTTTCCATATTACCTCCAATTTTGTTTTCAATCAATAAGTGAGAGACTACGATGTTCAGAGGCAATGTTTCTTCAGTAGTTTATTTTCATAACTTTTTCTTACATTTAAGATACTTACAGTAAATGTGTACCACGTGTAAGCTTCCTGGACAAGCATATTGGTTCCCTAGACTCTGTTGTGTATCACGAATTAGAAAAAGTTCCTATGTCCAGTAGGAGGCTGTCAAAGCGACATCACCAAGCTATGCAACTGAGCACCGTGCAGTCGCTTTCAGATGCTGTGTGAGTGACCACCAAAGGTTGTTGGAGACAGGAGGAGGTCTTTGTTCTGTATGGACAGTGCCACACAGGCAGTCCAGCACTTCTCAGAGACAGAAGAGCGAATAATACTAAGGAGCGGATATACAACACTAACATTAGCTACATTTTCGGTAGTCGAACAAAGAGGGACGAGCTAATGCTTGTTTTGGAGTCTGGCACATGACTGAAGAATATGAGCATCTGAATTTTCAGGGCCGAACAGCATTTTCGCAGGACTCAGGAGATCAGATAAGCGACAGAAAATGATATACTTGGTGTTTGTCTATATTTTTGTGGGAGAATAAGTTTCATACTGGCGTGTCACTAAAAGCGTAGTTCTGGGCACCCTCCTACCTTCAAGAGCCAATGGCCTTGTCACAGTGTTAACACTGGTTCCCATCAGATCATCAAAAGTAAGCTCTGTCGGGCTAGGCTAGCACTTGGATGGGTCGCTGTCCGGGTCTGCCAAGTGCTGTTGGAAGGCGGGATGCACTCAGCCCTTGTGAGGCAAATTGAGGAGCTACTTGACTAAGAAGTAACGGCACCGGTCACGTAGACAGAACAGCCGGGAGAGAGGTGTACTGACCACATGCCCTCCGTATCTGCATCCAGTGACGCCTAAGGGCTGAAGATGACACGGCTGCCGATCGGTACCGTTGGCCCTTCGAGGCCTGCTCGGACAGTCTTTGTGTTTTTTGTTCTGCCTTAGGTGGAAGCAAATCTGACAAACTTTTCCCTCCTCGACTCACGGACGGTAGGCTATATTTTTCTGATTGTAAGCTGTGAGCTCCTACCTCTCCCCCCTCCCCCCCCCCCCCCCCCCCCCCCCCGCCAAGCTGCCCCTTCACGTGATATGCATGAGGCGTTGGCATGTGCTGCATCAGTGCTGAGTAGTGCGTACAGATGGGTGTAGCTAGAAGTCTGCAATTATGTATCAAGCTACTGAAGATATGGACTGAACACATTGAATATTGTATAAGCCTAGTATTTGTTACTTTTAATCGTCTCATGTAGCACATACCAACCAGTAAAATCATTTTCACGAGTATGATGAAGTTCGAAAGTCAAAGAGTAAATAGCTTTTTCAAAGAGCGAATATTTTTTCCTGATTCTTCCAATATAGTTCGAATAAATAAGTACCTTGTACTACTCACTTTCAAAAATAGCCTATGTTCTCTTGGATATTTGGGAATCCAGCCGGATGTTCGGGTCGTTCTCGCACGACATTTCAACAACGTGCCTCGCTGTCTTCTTCAGGTGCTACCTGAAACTGGTCCTTGGGTCGATCGAGTCTAGTATTTAAGCCTGGGAGGAGCTAGGCGTTCCCTAATCGGTCCGCGCCGAGTCGAGTGTTCCATCTGTGGTCCGCACCAGCCAGACTCGGCTTCAACGGACCCCTCCAGTCGCCCACCGCTCCAGGGGAAGAGGGTGTATCTGAAGAAGATGCTCGAATGACCAGTCGCGGATGTTCCGACTGCCGTCGGCGCCCGTTTTGAACACTGCCGCGCAGCGTCACCACCCGCTGGCCACAGCTGCTCGCTACTTCCACTTCTGAAGGCTGATGACAGCTATTTACGAAGGATTTACCGGTGGGCATTGCCTTCATCTTAAGGTTTGGGTGGAAATTTGTTGTCTTTATTTTTGTGTGGTGTGCGGGAAGGGCGTGGGCGGTTTTAGGATCTTAATTTATTTTGTTTTCTCCTACTTCATTGCATTATTTTCCTGAGGTTGCAGTGCCTCATCTATCTAGCATTGCAACTGGTCGTCGATGTCGTTCTCGGGGGCGAGGTGGTGCTCCCAGGTCTCTGATGAGGTGATTGATGGACGTCTGCGTCTTCTCGTAGAACCATCGTGCAATCGTCTTGTTCGTTGTAGAACGTCCAGTTCGTCGGCAGCGTCGTGTAGGTACTGATGCGGAAACTGGCTGTGTACATGGTATACTCGTCTTAGGATTTTATTTTGGAGTGACTGCAGGCGTTGAATGTGGGTTTTCGCGGCGATTCCCCAGACTTCGCATGCGTAGTCGAATAGAGGGCGAAGATACATTCTGTATATTAGGAGGCCATTTGAAATGGAAAGTTCCGATTTTTCATTGAGTATAGGATACAAAGCTCCTAGTCGCTGGTGGATTTTCTTGCGTAGGTCGACGATGTGTTGATGCCAGGTGAGCTTCTTATCCACGATAACGCCGAGGTATTTCACAGATGACATCCAAGGGAGTTGCGTTCCATAGAGTCTCAGCTGTCTTTGTGGCATGGTCCTCTTCCACGTGAATATGATGGTCTGCATCTTAGTTGGGTTGAAGCCTATTCTCCAGCGAGCAGCCCAGTCTTCTAATCGGTTTAGTGCACTCTGTAGTCGTGGGACGAGTACTTCCCGCCATCGGCTGCTGGTATACAGCATCGTGTCATCAGCGTAAATTGCCTTCTCTACTCTGGGCACCGTAGGCATGTCCGATGTGTATAAAATGTAGAGAACCGGTCCAAGGACCGATCCCTGAGGAACTCCTGCATTGATGTTCCGAGCTCGAGAGATGGTGTTGTCTAGTCGCACCACAAACGTTCTATCCTTGAGGTAGGAGGCGGCTAGTCTCACAAACGCTCTGGGGAGTCCAAAGGTGTGTAGTTTCCAGAGAAGGCCACTGTGCCAAACACTGTCGAAGGCCTTAGTAACGTCGAGCAGGACTGCGCCACAGAATTCGCGTCTGTTGAATGAGTCTTTAATGTATTCTACTGCTCGAAGAATCTGCTGAGTCGTAGAATGCCCACTTCGAAATCCAAATTGCTCCGGAGGCAGGAGGTCAAGCTGCGTAATCAGTCGGTGGAGGCGTTGAAGAAGAAAGCGTTCAAACAGCTTGCTTACATGAGGAAGCAGGCTGATCGGTCTATAATTCGTAGGGTGTTTTCTGTTCTTCCCTGGTTTTGGCACTGCAACGATGATTGAGTGTTTCCAAGCGGCAGGAAAGGTGGCTGACGTGAGAATCCAGTTGAATAAGGCTGCGAGATGATCAATCACGGACCATGGAAGCTGTTTCAGGACTCTGCCAGTGATGTCGTCTGACCCAGGTGCTTTGTTATTTGGTAGCGTCCGGATGCCAGCTTGAACTTCTTCAGGGGTGACTGGAGTGATGGGCTCTTCTTCTTCAACATCTTCCTGTAGAATGGTGACAACATCTCTTTCAATGGCGGCAGTGCGTTGCAGGTCGACTCGGTCTTGTAGTGGCTGGAAGTTGGTCTCAAAGATGTTCGCCAACATGTCGGCTTTCTCTTCCGGGCGATAGGCAGTCCGATTGTCAGTCGTCAGAGGTGGCGTTCTCGTCTTCCGGTTAGTGAAATAACTGACAGTTTGCCATCCAAGAGGATCAGGTGTGAAGCTGCGAAGTCTGTCTGCCCACCGCTGGTTGCGATGTGCTGCAATACCAGCTTGAATTTCTCGCCGAAGCTGGTTAATGCGGCGTTTGAGGGCTGCATTGCGCGTAAGACGCCACTCGCGGCAGAGTCGGTTCCTTGTCCTGATGGAGTCGAGTATGTCGTGAGGTAAGCTGACCGTCACATGATGAGGTGTCCGTGGTAGTGGTGTAGCTTCATGAAGTGCGTCAGTGATGATGTCGGTGAATCGGTCGAATGATGCTTCGTTGATGACTTCGTCCTCGTCGATGACTGTGATTGCGAAGTCCACATGGCCGCGAAAACGTTCCCAGTCGGTGCGGCGCAGATTAAGACGTCCAGGCAGATGGTCCGCCGCCACTCTGAGACAGAAGAGGACGGGAAGATGGTCGGAATTAAGTGCATGAATCACCTCAGCGTCCATGAACTGAGGTATCCCCTTTGTGATGGCAATGTCGATGACATCAGGCGTGCCTCTCGATGGATAGCAGGTGGGTTCTTCAGGGCCACACGCATGGGCATTGGCTTCTTCTAGCGCCTGAAGAAGAATCCGGCCGCTCCAGTTGGTGACAGTCGAGTTCCAGGCAGCGTGCTTACAGTTCAGGTCGCCGGCGATGAACAGCTTCCCCGGAACGTGTAGAAGCGAGCGCGCATCTTCAAGGCTGAGTATCCGCCGCGGGCTGCGATAAACAGCAATGAAGGTGACAGGTCCCGTCTGTGTCTCGATGAGTACTGCTGTCGTCTCGATGTGATGGGTGACTGGTGATTGAACTTCATGATGGCGGATGGTGTTTCGGATGAAAATGGCGGTGCCCCCTCCATGAGTCTGTCGGTCCGTCCTATAGCAGCGATAGTTTGCGATGTTGCTGCGAATGCCTGTCTTCAGAAATGTCTCGTTGACGAGGCAGATGTCGATGTTTTGGTCGTAGAGAAACTGCTGTAGCTCAGCGACGTCTTGTGTAAGATTGTTGGCATTGTAGGCAACAATGCGTAGCTCGTCCAATCGAGGTGCACTAGCCATGGTGTGGTGTGGCAGTAGCTTCGATGGCTGCCCTGACGGCTCTTGTGACCGCCGAGTCGACTGCGGCGGCGATGGTTGCGGGCAGCTGCGTCAGCTGCTTTGTGACGTCAGCTAGGGTGGTGACGATGGTGGTGAGTAATTTGATGAGGTCGGCGTCGTTCTGCGGAGCCGTGTGGGGCTGCTGTCGAGGTCTCTGGGATGCAGGTTGTCTTGGTTGGCCGGCAGGGTGAGCTGTCGGTGCAGCAGGGGCAGCTTCCGACTGTCGCGAGGAGGTTGCTGCAGCGTAGCCCATTGTGATTCGCGCCTGGGCCATGTTACGGGCGCCTAACGAAGGCCAGGTGCGTCCGTCTGCTGGAGGTGGCGGTGATGGCTGCGGTGGTGGTGGACGTCGATTCGGTACCGCGGAAGCGGCCCGAAGCGGCGGAAGTCCTCGTCGTTTCCGGCTGTCCTCCTTGTGCTTGGGACAGGACCGGAAGTTGGCCGTGTGAGGGCCCCCACAGAGCCCACAAGTAGGTGATTTTCCTTCTTCGAGCGTGCATGTGCGGCTGTCATGTGCGCCCCCACATTTCACGCACACTGGTGGCATTGTGCATAAACGAGCGACATGACCGAAGCCCTGACAACGGAAGCACTGGATGGTGCCACGTGTTTTACGTAGTTTCTCAATTGTCACTGTGAGGTGGTAAAATCTTGTAACATTGAAGATCTCACGATGTTGTGGATTGTCCTGTAAGATGACGACCCGGTGGCCTGTAAGTTGGTTTGTTCTAGGCATATGGTAGTAGTCAACCTTGGTTGCAACGTACCCCATTTCCTCAAGTTCTTCTTTTACATCGTCGTGAGATAGCCTTTTAGGTATACCCTTTATAAGAGCCTTGATGGTTGGCGGCCTATCCGCCTGGAAGGTATAATTCGGGATGCCTTGTTTGCCTAGTGTATCCATAACCATAATGTAATCCTCTGTGGATGAAAAGTTGAGCTTTAGGAGGTCTTCCCCGATCTGCTTTACTGCAAAGGACTGTTTGCAGTTTTCTCTGAGCCAGTTTCTCAGTTTCTTGTAGTCCTGTTTAAATTGCAGGACGATCGGCGGCACTTTTTTGGATGCTGCAGTAGGCTGCGGTTGGGCTGCTGTGATTTGTTCATCAGCGATGTCTTCATGGTGTTGCTCCAACTCTTGGAGACGCTGCTGTTCAGCGCGGTCGTGCTGGCAACCCGCCAGGGAAGCGATAGCCTCATTTAGTGTTGCACCCTTTCCTTGCATGGTTGATAGCGGTTCGAGACTTCGAGCTCACGGGCAACAATGAGTGGCTTAGGCCTCGCTTGTTTCTTAGCAGGAGGCTGCGTGAATCCGTCAGTGCGTGGTTCGTCCCTGGCAAACAGCTTCTCAGAAGGGCGTCCACGAGATCTTCTGTCCCGCTCCTCTTCGCGATGACGCGCAATACGCTCGTCCACGGCGTTGTCTGCGTCGATGTCATATCCAAAATCCATAGCGGCATCCTGAGTCTGCTCCGCAGTAAGGGTACTATTACTTCCCCCCACTGCGGGTCTAGTCGTCATAAGTGCATCGGCTGATGGCGGGGCGGCCGCCGGGGCAAGCCCCGTCGGTCCGCGGCCGGCCGACGCATGCGCAGTCGCTTCGCACGAGCGCGTAGCCCCTCCGTCCATCACGGGCGACATCTCAGTCGCGACTACACCTGCTCGCTGCATAGCTAGCACTGCAGAACTGTGCTGAGGAGACACCCAAGAATACAATCTACATGTGAAGACGCATTGCATCGGCGTGCATGGGAGGCAAAGCAATAACTGCTGCGTACATCGGAGGACAAGTTATCTCCGTGCAGATCCACGCTCGGGCGCGGACCTCAGACGGAACACACGACGTGGCGCGGACCGATTAGGGAACGCCCAGCTCCTCCCAGGCACAAATACTGGACTAGATCGAACCAAGGACCAGTCTCAGGTAGCACCTGAAAAAGACAGCGAGGCACGCTGTTGAAATATCGTGGGAGAACGACGCGAACATCCGGCTGGATTCACGAATATCCAAGATGTCAACAGATCGCCGGGAAAGCATGAAGAATTACAGCCTATGTTCTATCTCAGGTTTCATGCTATCTACAGACCAAATTCCATCGAAATTGATACTTGCGTGCATCTTTCACCTATCTCTCTAGCAAATTTCGCCATGTAATTTCGTTCACGCTTCTCAGTGTTTATGACGTCATTGGCAAGTACATTCCATCGTATATGTGAACTCTGTCTGCAAAATGTGTCGCAAATACATTCAATAGCAAAGAGGAAATAAATTAAAACTTCATGCCTGATGCAACAGTTTTACTGCATGAACAGCGAAAATGCAGTAAGTGATGAACTTCTTTTGTTTCGTCATTTTTTACCGGTTTTAAGCAAGACAAAGTTTTGCAAAGGTCTGAAATTAGATGTAAAGTTTGTTGCAAGCCACTACGTCCTCTCACTCTCAAACACTGGGTGAATAAGGTCTGGGTATTCGCGGGTCGTGGCCTACACTTCTTCACCTCCACTCCTTTGATAGGTAGGTCGTACTTACCCTCACAGTTATTCTTTCCAGACAGTAAGTGATATGTGTAATACGTTTGCTACAAATCGGTCCATTGGTTTCAGAGGAGATGTGGAATTACACACTTGCGTCAATTTTTATAATATGTGTTATTCCTGATCCGATTTGGTTGAAATAAAGCCTATACGGTGTTCCCTGCTACGTTCAAATTACCTCTCAAAACACCGTGAACATTCAACTACATTATTATATTTTGAATGTTAGCGTGTTCAAAGAGACACATACGGTGGTTTTAGATAACACTTTTGATTACAATATCTTTGTCTCCGCAATCTGATTTTGATAAAATAATGTCTATACGGTATCCCAAGCCATGCTCAAGTTCCTGCGAAAACTTCAAGAAAATTCGTGCGGTAGTTTTGAAGAGAGAAAGAAAACTGGCGTTCTACGGATCTGAGCGTGGAATGTCAGATCCCTTAATCGGGCAGGTAGATTAGAAAATTTAAAAAGGGAAATGGATAGGTTAAAGTTAGATATAGTGGGAATTAGCGAAGTTCGGTGGCTGGAGGAACAAGACTTCTGGTTAGGTGACTACAGGGTTATAAACACAAAATCAAATAGGGGTAATGCTGGAGTAGGTTTAATAATGAATAGGAAAATAGGAATGCTGGTAGGCTACTACAAACAGCATAGTGAACGCATTATTGTGGCCGAGATAGATACAAAGCCCACACCTACTACAGTAGTACAAGTTTATATGCCAACTAGCTCTGCAGATGACGAAGAAAGTGAAGAAATGTATGATCAAATAAAAGAAATTATTCAGATAGTGAAGGGAGATGAAAATTTAATAATCATGGGTAACTGGAATTCGGTAGTAGGAAAAGGGAGAGAAGGAAACATAGAGGTGAATATGGACTGGGGCAAAGAAATGAAAGAGGAAGCTGCCTGGTAGAATTTTGCACAGAGCACAACTTAATCATAGGTAACACTTGGTTCAAGACTCATAAAAGAAGGCTGTATACATGGAAGATGCCTGGAGATACTAAAAGATATCAGACAGATTATATAATGGTAAGACAGAGATTTAGGAACCAGGTTTTAAATTGTAAGACATTTCCAGGGGCAGGTTGGACTCTGACCACAATCTATTGGTTATGACCTGTAGATTAAAACTGAAGAAACTGCAAAAAGGTGGGAATTTTAAGGAGATGGGACATGGATAAACTAAAAGAACCAGAGGCTGTACAGAGTTTCAGGGAGAGCATAAGGGAGCAATTGACAGGAATGGGGGAAAGAAATACAGCAGAAGAAGAATGGGTAGCTTTGAGGGATGAAGTAGTGAAGGCAGCAGAGGATAAAATAGGTAAAAAGACGAAGACTAGTAGAAACCCTTGGGTGACAGAAGAAATATTGAATTTGATTGATGAAAGGAGAAAATATAAAAATGCAGCAAATGAAGCAGGCAAAAAGGAATACAGACGTCTCAAAAATGAGATCGACAGGAAGTGCAAAATGGCTAAGCAGGGATGGCTAGAGGACAAATGTAAGGATGTAGAGGCTTATCTCACTAGGGGTAAGGTAGATACTGCCTACAGGAAAATTAAAGAGATCTTTGGAGATAAGAGAACCACTTGTATGTGCATCAAGAACTCAGATGGAAACCCAGTTCTAAGCAAAGAAGGGAAAGCAGAAAGGTGGAAGGAGTATATAGGGGGTCTATACAAGGGCGATGTACTTGAGGACAATATTATGGAAATGGAAGAGGATGTAGATGAAGACGAAATGGGAGATACGATACTGCATGTAGAGTTTGACAGAGCACTGAAAGACCTGAATCGAAACAAGGCCCCCGGAGTAGACAACATTCAATTGTAACTACTGACGGCCATGGGAGAGCCAGTCCTGACAAAACTCTACCATCTGGTGAGCAAGATGTATGAGACAGGCGAAATACCCTCAGACTTCAAGAAGAATATAATAATTCCAAGAAAGCAGGTGTTGACAGATGTGAAAATTACCGAACTATCAGTTTAATAAGTCACAGCTGCAAAATACTAACACGAATTCTTTACAGACGAAGGGAAAAACTAGTAGAAGCTGACCTCGGGGGAGATCAGTTTGGATTCCGTAGAAATGTTGGAACACGTGAGGCAATACTGACCCTACAACTTATCTTAGAAGCTAGATTAAGGAAGGGCAAACCTACGTTTCTAGCATTTGTAGACTTAGAGAAAGCTTTTGACAATGTTGACTGGAATACTCTCTTTCAAATTCTGAAGGTGGCACGGGTAAAATATAGGGAGTGCAAGGCTATTTACAATTTCTACAGAAACCAGATGCCAGTTATAAGAGTCGAGGGACATGAAAGGGAAGCAAAGGTTGGGAAGGGAGTGAGACAGGGTTGTAGTCTATCCCCAATGTTACTCAATGTGTATATTGAACAAGCAGTAAAGGAAACAAAAGAAAAATTTGGAGGTATTAAACTCCATGGAGAAGAAACAAAAACTTCGAGGTTCGCCGATGACATTGTAATTCTGTCAGAGACAGCAAAGGACTGGGAAGAGCAGTTGAACGGAATGGACAGTGTCTTGAAAGGAGGGTATAAGATGAACATCAACAAAAGCAAAACGAGAATAATGGAATGTAGTCGAATTAAGTCGGGTGATGCTGAGGGAATTAGATTAGGAAGTGAGACACTTAAAGTAGTAAAGGAGTTTTGCTATTTGAGGAGCAAAATAACTGATGATGGTCTAAATAGAGAGGATATAAAATGTAGACTGGCAATGGCAAGGAAAGCGTTTCTGAAGAAGAGCAATTTGTTAACATCGAGTATAGATTTAAGTGTCAGGAAGTCATTTCTGAAAGTATTTGTATAGAGTGTAGCTATGTATGGAAGTGAAACATGGACGATAAGTAGTTTGGACAAGAAGAGAATAGAGGCTTTCAAAATTTGGTGCTACAGAAGAATGCTGAAGATTAGATGGGTAGATCACATAACTAATGAGGAAGTATTAGCCGGCCGCGGTGGCCGTGTGGTTCTGGCGCTGCAGTCCGGAACCGCGAAGCTGCTACGGTAGCAGGTTCGAATCCTGCCTCGGGCATGGGTGTGTATGATGTCCTTAGGTTAGTTAGGTTTAAGTAGTTCTAAGTTCTAGGGGACTTATGACCTATGATGTTGAGTCCCATAGTGCTCAGAGCCATTTGAACCATTTTTTTTTTTTTTTTTTTTTTTTTTTTTTTTTTTTTTTTTTGGAGGAAGTATTGAATAGGATTGGGGAGAAGAGAAGTTTGTGGCACAACTTGACCAGAAGAAGGGATTGGTTGGTAGGACATGTTCTGAGGCATCAAGGGATCACCAATTTAGTATTGGAGGGCAGCGTGGAGGGTAAAAATCGTAGAGGGAGACCAATAGATGACTACACTAAGCAGATTCAGAAGGATGTGGGTTGCAGTGGGTTCTGGGAGGTGAAGAAGCTTGCACAGGATAGTGGTGGCATGGAGAGCTGCATCAAACCAATCTCAGGACTGAAGACCACAACAACAACAGTTTTGAGGAAACGTATTGAGACAGACTAACAGACAGACACGACAGTTTTTAGTTATTAGTACACGTGTATTTTCCGCACGTCCTTACAAATGTTTCCACGAAGTTCCATTGTCCTACGATCACTCGTTTTTCGTGGCGGCCCTCTCAAGTAGCGAAAATGTAATTATAATCACCCTGGGCATAAGAACCGCGCGCTGTTTGCTTTTTTTACTTCTCTGTTTTATCGGCTGCATTGCGTACGACATCTAGAGGTACTACGGGTGCAAGTGGATTTATTTTGTTGACTGGTGTATGCCTAAAACATCCTGTGACAATCCTGGCAGTCTCATTTAAGCAACGTCTAGTCGTTTAGGGTACAAGGTGCCTGCCATACCTGGTGCTGCATATTACCCTCCTCCATAATAGAATCCACTGCTCATGATCGAAGAACTTTTGGCTGTGCTCGCTAGGTTGATCCAGTAAGTTTACATATAATATTGTTTCTAGCACATAATTTTCCTTTAAAATCAGTTCAGTAATTTTTAAATGGCATCGTACAGTCTAGGCTGGCTCCTAAGTATTTTCTGAGTTGGTGCAATGGTCTAGTCTAACACCTCTACATACAATTTACAGTTGAACTGTCTTCTGGTTTCCTCCATAATTTGGGAATTAGGAATGTTTCAAACAAAGTGTTTATCATCCTCACTAGCCATTCATTATTTTTTGGACCAAACAGCTTTATTTGTTCAGCTCGTTTCTTGTCAGGGCCTGCTGCATTGTTTTCTTCCGCTTATCACATTGGTCTTCGAACCCCTTTAGGTGACAATGATGTTTCTAGAGACCCATCCCCTCCTCCTATGCTTCGCTTGAGATTCAGTCTAATCGGCTTCTGTCTTGCCTAGTAGTTTGATTCGGAGTAACGATTGTGCCCAACGGCGGATTCGTAGTATCTTTGTTACGATTTTTCACCAGTTTCCACGCTCTCTCACTGTTCTGTTTCATAACCAGATGGGGCAGGGGTGCTCAGCCTTTTTGGCTTCAAATCTACTACATGCATTATAATTCATTTAGACATCTATTTACTTAAAAATTGATAAAATTCCGTTACATTGTGGGGTAGCGCCCAGCCTACACATTCTTTACAAACATAGCATGCAGTTTCTGAGATTTTCACAGGGAGACAGCAAACGCCAATGTTACAGGTTTCCGGATTGGTCCCCTTAAACAAAACGTCATTCTCCCGTTTTAGAAGAGCAATGCTGATTGGCAGACGATATTCCTGACGCCTTGAGCTGAAGGAGTAATGTAAGAGACTGAAAGATATATCCCTTCATGTGCCAGCCGGAGTGGCCATGCGGTTCTAGGCGCTACAGTATGGAACTGAGCGACCGCTACGGTACCAGGTTCGAATCCTGCCTCGGGCATGGATGTGTGTGACGTCCTTAGGTTAGTTAGGTTTATGTAGTTCTAAGTTTAGGGGACTGATGACCTCAGAAGTTAACTCACATAGTGCTCAGAGCCATTTTCATCGCTTCATGTCTGGCGTGGAAAAGGTCGTTCCGTTGTCACTCTTGGAGCAGGAACACGTAACGAGAGTGTGTGCGCCCATACGTATACTCAAAGAGCGAGGAACAAGTCTCTCCTCAGTACTTCACTGGGAGACCACCTCTGTCAGGAGCGAATCGGAGTGACTCTATATTGAGTCCTTGTGCGGTGTGAACGGACAGAGTTATAGTTAAACGCCAGCGAGCGAATTTTTCAGTGGCATCACGGTGGACTGGTTATGTGACCGGTGTACCACGCCTATAGTTAGACTAGGGGCGAGTAGGAGTCCTTGACTTCATCGAGGTGTATGGAGAGTTTGGTTAGCGGAGGTCAATCCAGATAGAACGAGAGTTATCTTATTTGTCAGCAGCGAGCTGCGCAGACAGCAGCCATCGCAAAACTCTTGCGAGCCCCATATTTCCTCCACAACAGTACACTTCACTGCATTTCACACGCGACAGCCTCAACTGTACCTAGCAACATCCTAACGGATAATTATTCAAGTTGAGTAGGCGTGGCTCTCAGCCACTCTGCCAAGTCAATAACAATCTTAAACTTTGTATAGAAATTTCATTAACAAATCCTTCACATTTCGAAAAGAACCCAGAAATAACTTGTTCAGTTCATAACTAATAGTGCCATTGTGATTCCTCAGAATTTTTTTTTAAAAAAATAATAGTTTTCGTTAGTTTCATGTTATTCTTACACTAACTAGTACTACTCCAGTACCCAAGTATCCCACTAGTTACGTAAGAAATTTTGTGAATTTTTGTGTCATTTCCTTACAGCGAACGATTCCAGAAGATATTTATTGCTGAAAGTTTTTCAGGCTTTTCTCTTCAGAACGTTAGGAGCGTATGTCTGACTTTTGTAGTAGTGTGGGTGTGGAAATTGCATCTTGCAGGAGCCACAGGGTAAAGGGTACATCTCAGGTTAATCCGTTGCGCAGAATGACAGAATAGCAAGCACACGTCACTCACAGAACACAAATGAAAATAGACACCATCATAAATGTTGAAACATACTTGGCTTTGTGTGTCATTGGTGAGTTTATTATAATCTGGTAAATAATTTGTCTGAGCCAACCTTACATTATCTGAGAGATGAAGGTCAGTCAGTTTACTTCTGCACTTAAATTTCACTATTTTCATCTCTGCAGACCTTGCATGAAACAGAGAAGTTGTTCCAAAGAACGTTAAAGCATTCGACACCGCTTTCATAATCTTAGGGTAGGTTTTTAAATTCACTATTCCATAAGATTTCATCATTGATTCTGACTTTAAGGAAATATTGTTTTGAAATCTAATTACTTTCTCTTCAAGTTCAGTTGCACTACAAGAGTATAGAACACCCATTCTACTTGAAATATCTTCCACATCCACTTTTTGGAAAGTTTGAGCTATGAAAACCAGAACAAGTTCCATTGCCGTGAAGTCTGTATTTGCCGGCCGCTGTGGCCGGTCTAGGCGTTTCAGTCCGGAACCACACTGCTGCTACGGTCGCAGTTTCGAATCCTGCCTCGGGCAGGGATGTGTGTGATGTTCTCAGGTTAGTTAGGTTTAAGTAGTTCTAAGTCTACGGGACTAACGACCTCAGATGTTAAGTCCCATAGTGCTTAGAGCCATTTGAACCATTTGAAGTTTGTATTTCTGTCTTCAAACTCCGTCTTCAGTGCTGTCATTTTTGCCGTATACATTTTTGCAGCTTCATGTTCCAGTGATGGTTTATTGATCTGACAGGTCTGACTATATTTGAAGAAAATGTTTCACATTTAATTTCTCCAGATGTGCTATGCAAAGGTAAAGTTTTTGCATGGAGAACCTTACAGAAGACATAAGAGTTATAACAGTTTGGTTTTTTTCTTGAAGTTCTTTCTGTAACGCATTTAGTTTAGCTGTCATATTAGTTACAAATGCCAGACCCAACAGCAAGCTCAAATCATAAAATTGTGAGTACTCTTCCCCTCTACCAGACACAAAAGATCTTATCGCTGGTAGGAAGTTCCCTAAATCTATTATGAACCATACCTCTCTCCAGTCGTCTAACTTCAGTGTGCAATAGCAGGTGTCCATACCAGCCATCCAGTTCTTCTAATAGCATTCTAAGTTATCTGATATGTCGTCAGTGTGAGAGAACTAAATTCATGATTTTTGTGACAATACTCATAACATGTTCCATTTTCAAAATACGTCTTAAAAGGACTTGATGATGCACGATACTGTGATACTTAGAGAAAGGCGGGATATATTCGTCGTTCACGCACAATGTAGTAAATCCCTTGTGTTTGCCCACCACGCAAGACGCTGCATCAGTCGAGTTTCACAATTGGAGAATCATATTCATAAATGAAGGACTTAAATGCAATGTAAAAATCTGCTACTCGTGCAGTGTCTTTCAACGTCAAAATTGCAAGTAAGTCTTCATTTACACTGAAATCCGAAATTATAAGCATAAAAAAATCAAGACTTAAGGTCAATCGACTCCATCAACTGACTCCACTAACTGCAATGAGATACACAATCAGGATTCAAATGTGTTATCAGCTGACCTTTTATATTTTTCGCCATAAATTTCACTTTTCTTGTTAGAGTAGGTCATGTGAGAGGCATGTCTCAGATGGTTGATATTATCTTCGACTTGTTTTTAAATGTGGAAAGGTCTCACTAGTTACCAGATTACACTCCTTAACAACTGTGGTATCATCAAAATTGTTTTGCATGTTTCATCAGTACTTCAAATACACGAAATGACGGTATGTTTGATGAAAGACATTTTTGTACAGGCTTGACAAAAAGACAACTACTGTTATTGTAATTTACTTTTAGGATGAGAAAGTTTCTTCCTCCTCAGCTCATCACCAACGTCGGCTTCCGACCCGGAGTATTTGTGTACTGTTCTAAAATATGAGTATTTCCCTTTTTAGGTATGGGTGAAGTAACATTACATGTCACACATATACACCTATCTGCATGCATTGTTACATAGAATTGTTCTTCTACCTCACCATGGAACTGGTATGTTTTCATATGTTTAGGTGCCCTCATTTTTCAGAAACACGTTACTAACTGAGAGGTTTGTGTTGCCTACAGGAGCGAAGGCGGACCTGGTTCACCACCGCAGCAGAACCACGTACGAGAAAACACTGTTGCTTGGCGCGGGCGTTAAAGGCGGTGAAATGTAGACGGAAACGAAACAGGATACAGTGTTGTCTGATTTACCGCCTACAAATACTGTGCGAAAACCCCACTGTCAACAAACTGGTATTTTACAAAAAAGGTGATTTCAACAGAGCAAAGTTTTAGAAAGATCTACTCATGAAGCCATGGTAATCGACCGGTAGATTGCGATCGACAGGTTGAGTACCCCTGAGATAGGACAGTATAAGTAACAGTCGAATGAAAAAGAGACATGGAAAAAGAAGTCGGTAAGCGTTCGTTGTTTCAGAAGTAATCGTCAAAAGTGTTAACATATTTATGGCATTCTGAGACAAGATCGTTAATGCCTTTTGGCGTTTTGGTTACCTACAAAACCCTCATTGTTCCTACGTATGCACCTTTTCGCCCGAGGCAAATCGATGGGTACAATGTCTTTCAAAAATGTTCAAATGTATATGAATTCCTAAAGGACCAAACAGCTAAGGTCATCGGTCCTTAGACTTACACACTACTTAAACTAACTTACTCTAAGGACAACACACACACACCCATGCCCGAGGGAGGACTCGAACCTCCGGCGGGAGAGGCAGAGCAGTTCGTGACATGGGGCCTCTAACCGCACGACTACGATGTCTTTTTTTCAGGGCTCTAAAAATATGGAAATCGTATGGAGAGAGGTGGGGGCTGTGTGGAGGATATGGAAGGGCTTCCCAGCGAAACTTCTGCAGCGTACTCGAAAAAAGCTTGGCAGCATGTGGGCGGGACACAACCACGGTTCATTAGACAACCTCAAACATTTCTCCCTGAAGGCGTTGACCGTCTTGTCTCACAGTGCGATAAATGTATTAACAGTTACAGTGATTACTCCTGCAATAATGAACAGTTCACTTACTTTTCTCCATTTCACTGTTTTTCACTTTACTACCACTTACAGTTCAGCCCCTCCTTCCCTTTTATGTTTAGCTTTGGTTCAGAGTAGATCTTCTCTCGCTTCTGTTGTAACTGCTGAGAAAAATTTTCCATTGTATTTACTAAGACAGTCGTCCTAGAGCTCTTGTGAACTTCAATCGAGGCCAGATATAAATTGTGTCGAAATCCACGTGGAGCAAGCCTATTTGACTGATCCTTTACAAGTTCGGCATATTCTTTGTGGTTTATTGGGTTTGCTTCCATGTTTGCAACTTTGAGATCCAGTTCTTCTAGAAAAGCCTTCCGCTTCACTTTCTTGAAGACAAAACGGCGTTTGAAGGGTACAATTTCTATTCGGAAAACTCCAGAAACAAGATATAGGGCAACGTAGCGTCCTGGGGATGGGTTCTTCTACTATTTTTGAAGCATGATGAGCAATGTTCTCAGTAATAAAGACATTATCAGGATTATACCCTCTCTGCCATCTCCTGCTGTTAAATGAAGGTTTTTGTTTAGGGCTAAAATAGGTTACTGTCCCCTTTTTTCTGTCGGATTTTCTATTATTTCTTAAGTAGTTTCTATTATTTCTTAAGTAGTTAAAATACCTCAATAGAATCTAGATTTTTTAATGAAAATTATTTGTGTAAGATGAAATCAGTTCAAAATGGTTCAAATGGCTCCGAGCAATATGGGACTTAACATCTGAGGTCATTAGTCCCCTAGAACTTAGAACTAATTAAACCTAACTAACCTAAGGACATCACACACAAGTGGTAGTTTGTACACTGGTGTAGTAGTACACGACTGTAGCTCAGTTGTTAAATTTTCAATATCGTTTGTAACCACTATAATTTCTGACTTAATATCTATACAAAGACAGAACCACCGTATTGTTCACTAGGAAGTTCTAATGCAGTCATCATCTCTTCAATTCTTTGTCTTTGGTCATTTACCCCTTTACTTTGTGCAATGCTAAAATGGTCCTTGAACGTGTTTCGCTCGTTTGTGATAGTAAACACTCTGTCTCTATTGACAACCCTTTGATATTTAATGAAGTCATCACAATTTTTGGTCTCGAAAAGGCCAAATGTTTCAACATTTCGAGGACTCGCCCGACTGTTGAACAATCATTCGTGGAGATTCCTTCCATGTTCGGAGCTCGTCTGATCTTCGATATTTTTTAATGCTGTAAAAAAAAATTCCATTCCGATGCTTAGATATAACTCTTCTGTCATTTGCTGGATTCCGATGTCCTTCTAGATAATATTTTTCTGATTACCATTGTTTTATAGAACTTCACGCTGGGTTCTTTATGGCATTTGTCTCCTAGGTATCTCTTAATCTTTTCACATATCTTTAGAACTTTTACATTTCTTATTAATAAAAATATCAGGTCCTAAATAATGAAAGAGACTAACTCGCCCCATTACCTCAACATAACATAAGTACACTCCTGGAAATTGAAATAAGAACACCATGAATTCATTGTCCCAGGAAGGGGAAACTTTATTGACACATTCCTGGGGTCAGATACATCACATGATCACACTGACAGAACCACAGGCACATAGACACAGGCAACAGAGCATGCACAATGTCGGCACTAGTACAGTGTATATCCACCTTTCGCAGCAAAGTAGGCTGCTATTCTCCCATGGAGACGATCGTAGAGATGCTGGATGTAGTCCTGTGGAACGGCTTGCCATGCCATTTCCACCTGGCGCCTCAGTTGGACCAGCGTTCGTGCTGGAAGTGCACACCGCGTGAGACGACGCTTCATCCAGTCCCAAACATGCTCAATGGGGGACAGATCCGGAGATCTTGCTGGCCAGGGTAATTGACTTACACCTTCTAGAGCACGTTGGGTGGCACGGGATACATGCGGAAGTGCATTGTCCTGTTGGAACAGCAAGTTCCCTTGCCGGTCTAGGAATGGTAGAACGATGGGTTCGATGACGGTTTGGATGTACCGTGCACTATTCAGTGTCCCCTCAACGATCACCTGAGGTGTACGGCCAGTGTAGGAGATCGCTCCCCACACCATGATGCCGGGTGTTGGCCCTGTGTGCCTCGGTCGTATGCAGTCCTGATTGTGGCGCTCACCTGCACGGCGCCAAACACGCATACGACCATCATTGGCATCAAGGCAGAAGCGACTCTCATCGCTGAAGACGACACGTCTCCATTCGTCCCTCCATTCACGCCTGTCGCGACACCACTGGAGGCGGGCTGCACGATGTTGGGGCGTGAGCGGAAGACGGCCTAACGGTGTGCGGGACCGTAGCCCAGCTTCATGGAGACGGTTGCGAATGGTCCTCGCCGATACCCCAGGAGCAACAGTGTCCCTAATTTGCTGGGAAATGGCGGTGCGGTCCCCTACGGCACTGCGTAGGATCCTACGGTCTTGGCGTGCATCCATGCGTCGCTGCGGTCCGGTCCCTGGTCGACGGGCACGTGCACCTTCCGCCGACCACTGGCGAAAACATTGATGTACTGCGGAGACCTCACGCCCCACGTGTTGAGCAATTCGGCGGTACGTCCACCTGGCCTCCCGCATGCCCACTATACGCCCTCGCTCAAAGTCCGTCAACTGCACATACGGTTCACGTCCACGCTGTCGCGGCATGCTACCAATGTTAAAGACTGCGATGGAGCTCCGTATGCCACGGCAAACTGGCTGACACTGACGGCGGCGGTGCACAAATGCTGCGCAGGTAGCGCCATTCGACGGCCAACACCGTGGTTCCTGGTGTGTCCGCTGTGCCGTGCGTGTGATCATTGCTTGTACAGCCCTCTCGCAGTGTCCGGAGCAAGTATGGTGGGTCTGACACACCGATGTCAATGTGTTCTTTTTTCCATTTCCAGGAGTGTATATTAGCCCCTATTTTTCTCAGTAAAAACATAATTGTTTCTTTTTCACCCCGCATTTTTAAACCATGTTGTGCATACGCTTTATTTATAAAATAGATGACCTTCCACAGCCTGCCTTCATTTTCTCCAGATACTGAACATGGAAAATTACATGCATATAAATCACTATTGTGCATATTCTCATATAAACAGTTTGTTTGTTGCAATAGACTATATCAAGCTTCCGATCATATTTTGAAAGATATTTTTCATTTTTATAAAAGCTTCATAAAGCACTTACTAGATGTGCTGAATACTTCTCCTTATAATAATTAATAGCGTTTCCAAGTCTAAAGTTTCAATTCGTTTTGGAGGGGACAACTCTTTTTTTATATTACCAGTGGAATTGTTGTAATAAGTTAACAAAAGGAGGAGAAATCTTACATTTATTGCATTGAATCCTTTCTTTGAAAGTAAAAGGTGCGCTTCGTGTGTTTCTAATAATAATATATGAATATAAAACATTCCTCTATAGTATTTAGAAGCACAGTTATTATTCGGGCCAAAAATGATGCATTTTTGTGTGCATGAAAAATGAGGGACCCTTACAGTGCGAACGCAAAAGTATTTTCAGAAAGCACCCGAGTAATACCCTGTGAGCCACAGAGAGAAGATTTTTTTTTCTGCCAAAGAGAAGTAGCGGTTTACTACCCCTCAGCAGCCTCTACCACGAGAGAAAGGGTTGCGCTGTCCATGGCCACGTGATGTTTGGGGTAGCCATGACCTCCTCCAAAGTTATGAAAGGCCAGGTACTCAGGCTCGGAGCGCCTTGGAGAGGATGGAAGTTCACCGTATCTCTGCTTTTACGGCGGCCCCGTATCTCAGCTGCGGATTTAGCTGTGGACTCTGAGTGCTGTGGGACATAGCGGCGAGAGTAGGCTATCTACAGAGCCAACGCAACAGTCGGAGATGTGTGCACCACCAGAAACCTCTCCAGCCAAAGTAAAGCTAGCTGCTAGGCCTCATTTCAGCTTTCCACGTTACGCTTGTTTGTAGATGCCTTAGTACTGTCAGCTGTAAAAAATCAATGGCTGACTAAAAACACTGAAACTACTAGGGACTGTGTTCCCAGTATTTATGTACACCCTGTACTTTCATTCGTATTTGCACATGGCTTATATTTGATTGTCAATTGCTTATTCACATGGTTGTATTTTAAAACATTCAGGCAGCACCCTTAAGTTTAGCAATCCGTTTGAATCTGCGTTTTGGTACACATTCAGAAGAAAATTAATAAAATTAGAACATTCAATCAAGTATAATATTATCATAGTTTTATTATGAAACTGTATATAAAAGAATGCTCTCTAAGACGCCTATAAAAAGTTCGATTATGTTTCTTGTCATGAGAACATCTTTACATGTAAATTTAAAAAAAATGGATATACTTGAACCATCCTAATATGTAATATATTATTGTATTTCATAAACTAGCTTATGTTTTACCTAGTCTGAAAATTAAGGAGTATGAAAATTATGTACTTAATAAATGTTATGTTTATAGCAGCCAGAACTTTTGTTTCAAATGCTAAGTGCTGCCTACAAAACATACAAGGGAGCCAGGAAGCAGTCGATACGCAGATTATTCCATAAGGATTTTAAGTGATGCTGTGTGGGAAATGCAAATTGGACAGATAGACAAAGAAAATCAGGAGACAAATATTTTGCTTATAGAAGAACCATGAATCGAAAACTAAAGGGCTTCAGTGTAAAGTCCTTCAGAAGACTAATATCAGAGGAAGAAGATCATCTTATACACGAGATCCTTAATGCAGCAGAATGGAGCTTTCCTTTTTACCCTTCAGATGTGAGGTTAACAGTAAAACACGATCTCAATCACACACACAAAAAAGAAAAAGAACGAGCGAGGTAGAGCAGTGGGTAGCACACTGGACTCACCTTCGGAAGGACGAATGTTCAAACCGGCGTTCGGCTTCCTCATTTAGGCTTTCCGTGATTTCCCTAAGTCGCTTCAGTCAAATTCCTGAATGGTTTCTTCGAAAGGGCACGGCCAACTTCCTTCCACATCCTTGCTTTCCCTAATCCGATGAGACCGATGACCTCGCTGCTTGGTCCCCTCTCACAAACAACAAACCAATCAACAGAAAAAAATGGAAAATACACAGAGATGATTGGTACCGCTCATTTCGTGACAGGCACAAATGAATTCCTTCTCTGAGGATAAATAGGAAGAATAACGCAACAGAGCTCAAGTCAGCAAAGAAATGCACAAGGATTACCTTCGTAATCTTCTCATATTTTTGGGCCACAGTCACGTATTAATGTTTGAATGATATTTCTGCCATTCGTCAGTACAGTCTGCTTTGTCTTATATTACTATCATGATTTCGGCCTTAAGCCATAATCAAGTACAACAATATTAGGTATAATTAGACTTCGTTGAGTCAACTCATCGTCAAGGTCTGCTGAACTGGGTTTCCCAACGTGTAGGTAAGTAGCTACACGATGGGACACGCTGCTCAGTAGATAAATTGGAAATATGTGGTAAGGCCTCACGGGACCAAACTGCTGAGTTCATCAGCACCTAATCACACCCACTACTTAGTCAAACTTAAACTAACTTACGCTAAGGACAAAATACTCTCTCTTTCTTTCTCTCTCTCTCTCTCCCTCTCTCTCTCTCTCTCACACACACACATACACACACACATATGCGCCAATGAGGACACGAACCTCCGACGTCCGACGGGGGGAAGCTGGGTGAACCGTGACAAGACGCCCGAGACCTCGCGGCTACCTCTCGCTGCTGTTCACTAGGTCTTGAAGATCGTTTCAGTTAACAAAGTCTAATTATACCCGAAATTGTACTTGATAACGGCTTAAGACCGAAATCGTGATAGTAATACAAAATATAGAAGTCTGTACAGTCAAATGGCGGAAATATCATTCAGAGATTACTTTCGTCCTCGAGGGACTAATTGTGAACTGCGAAGAAACAGATTTACTCAACGGCTCGGGAAGAAGTAATATCTTGTCGGCAAAGGGTGTAAGAGTGAGTCCATTCGTTGATGTTTACTGGGACATTAAGTAGTACGCTTGTTGCACGTCATAAAGTTGGCAAAACGGATCATCTTAATGGTACTTCGAAGGGACAAAATATAATAACTCTCCCAGTGGGTGGTTTGATTCTTCACTGTTGGCTTATTAATTCGACTTCGTAGCAGTGCCATATTTGAAGAAAGTTCGAAGACATGTACCAAACGTTCTAATCTGTGACAATTTGGCAAGCTATTTGTCTTATCTGCCACATCTCAGTAATACTGTCTCCTATATCTCGTAATACAAAATTCATTCTTCTTGCACCCAACAGCATCTGTACAAGCCACTGGATGAAACATTCTTCGAACTTGTAAAGATTTTTGGGGGTCAGTCTCTGCAGAATTGGGAGACAAAAACAAAGGTTCACTCTGAAAAAATATTTTTCCCAGGTTGCTATGGCACGTGTTAAGAAAACTAGAACCGGTAATTAAAAAAACTAAGAGTCGGGTTTTAGAGGAATTGGCATTATTCCATCGAACCCAGCAGAAGCGCTGAAACAATTATCATTCATAACTCATTCAAAAATTGTCTGAAGGAAGTAAGAATGGTTTTTCAATGCCAAGGAGACACAGAAGGCAAATCAATGTTTTACCAAGAAAAAGTGTGAATAAAACATTTTTCCAAGCATGAAATGACTCTGATGCTGCTTCAGCAATTGCTGTAATTCAAAATAGTGTTATAACTATAAAAATTAATAAGTGAAACAATCAACCTGCTAATAATACCAATTTTTTGGACTTTGGGCACTTCGCTTTGGGGACAATAAGATACTGTGATACACTGATGGAGGGATGAACAAATATGGTTGTTGTTGTGGTCTTCAGTCCAGAGACTGATTTGATGCACCTCTCCATGCTACTCTGTCCTGTGCAAGCTTCTTCATCTCCCAGTACCTACTGCAACCTACACCCTTCCGAATCTGTTTAGTGTATTCATCTCTTGGTCTCCCTCTACGATTTTTACCCTCCACGCTGCCCTCCAATACTAAATTGGTGATCCCTTGATGCCTCAGAACATGCCCTTCTTCTAGTCAAGTCGTGCCACAAGTTTCTCTTCTCACCAGTTCTACTCAATACCTCCTCATTAGTTATGTGATCTACCCATCTAATCTTCAGCATTCTTCTGTAGCACCACATTTCGAAAGCTTCTATTGTATTCTTGTCTAAACTATTTATCGTCCACGTTTCACTTCCACACAAATATTTTCAGAAACGACTTCATGACACTTAAATCTATACTCGATGTTAACAAACTTCTCTTCTTCAGGAACACTTTCCTTACCATTGCCAGTCTACATTTTATATCCTCTCTACTTCGACCATCATCAGTTAGTTTGCTCCCCAAGTAGCAAAATTCCTTTACTACTTTAAGTGTCTCATTTCCTAATCTAATTCCGGCAGCATCACTCGACTTAATTCGACTACATTCCATTATCCTCGTTTTGCTTTTGTTGATGTTCATCTTATATCCTACTTTCAAGACAATGTCCATTCCGTTCAGCTGCTCTTCCAGGTCCTTTGCTGTCTCTGACAGCATTACAATGTCGTCGGCTACCCTCAAAGTTTTTATTTCTTCTCCATGGATTTTAATTCCTACTCCGAATCTTTCTTTTGTTTCCTTGATTGCTTGCTCTATATACAGATTGAGTAACATCGGGGATAGGCTACAACCCTGTCTAACTCCCTTCCCAACCACTGCTTCCCTTTCATGTCCTTCGACTCTTATAACTGCCATCTGGTTCCTGTACAAATTGTAAATAGCCTTTCGCTCCCTGTATTTTACTCCTGCCACCCTCAGAATTTGAAGGAGAGTATTCCAGTCAACATTGTCAAAAGCTTTCTCTAAGTCTGCAAATGCTAGAAACGTAGGTTTGTCTCTCCTTAATCTATTTTCTAAGACAAGTCGTAGGGTCAGTATTGCCTCACGTGTTCCAATATTTCTACGGAATCCAAACTGATCTCCCCCGAGGTCGGCTTCTACCAGTTTTTCCATTCGTCTGTAAAGAATTCGTGTTAGTATTTTGCAACCTTGGCCTATTAAACAGATGATAGACATATAGCTCTAGCAGTGATAACAATTACTTCCGTAAACTAATGGGGAATACAACGTAATTTGAAAGACATCCATCTGCTGAATAACTTAAAACACTAATAAAGAAATATTTAAAAAATGATAAAAATGCAGTAAGGTTGCCTACTGATGATAAGTATATAGCAAGAATTATCCCATGAAAAATAAATGAAAGGTTCTCAACGTCCGTACATTTCTTTGGTGGGAGCACTTGAAATCTTGACGTGGCTCAAGTAGTCCCAGTTTGCAGCATTCAGTCAGACTGTAAGTGGGCTATTGAAATTTGACTGTCGACTTCCCACGTATGAACTTCAGATTCTGTGAGCTTCTTAGTATAGATGCCAAGATGATTATTGAGTTGCTCGAACCAGGAGACATTGCTACTCAATGTTTCTAGATACACATGTGCTTGAATTTCTGAGAAAGTTAAGATCTTTTCCGGTAGAGTGCACGGGCACACCATACGTTCATGGTTGACACTGACCTAAAATATGAGGACTCTATTAACAGACGTGAATCTGAATGTCGGTAACGAATAAGCCATCACATCCATAAAATGTTATTTCGCTGATTACATATTCAGGAGAAAATGACTGCGATTAGGCTTGGTAATACTATTTAAATAATTTTTTTCTGTTCGGAGTAAACTGGGAGGATTTAATTTGTCTGAGAAATGTATTTGATACGAGTTACTATCAGTGTTGATTTGATGGATATACACATTCCAGGACTTGTGCCCGAAAGTAACGGACTAAAAGGATTATTGGCGATGAGCATAAACTTGTTAAATGCCAAGACAATTTCTTTGAGGCTCGCTCGATGTCACTTTCTTTTCAGGTGACGGGACCAAATCCAGACACAGAAAATTTCATATACTTACGTATCTTCCTGGATATTAATTAACCATGCACACTATTTTTAAACAACGATCCTAAAGTGTAGAAATCGTTTCAATTTTTTTTACAAAAATATGCTTAAACAACATTTGATTACTTAGTAAGTGATTTTTGCATTAAAGTGGCCAAACTAAATTTCGAATGAACATGTATTCGAAAATTAGTGAACAGTATCTACGGTTTTCGCCACGTTGATGAGTTTCGGCGTCGTAATGAACATCGGGTCACACACCTACCAACAGCTCAAGCGTACGACTGGAATCTCGATTTTACGTCTAAGACTGTACAACCAAGTTGTAATTTAGTTTCTCGCGTCCGTGTGGCCAAATGACGAACGTGTCATCAACGTATCGAAAGAAACACTTCGCGAGAAACTAGACGAGTTTTTGGAACACCTCAATGGCATCAACAGTAATATGCAGTTCACCATGGAGGGGGAAAAAGATAATGCATTGCACTTCCTCGACGTCCTCGTCCACCGTAAACTATATGGGTGCCTCGGCCACAGCGTCTACAGAAAACCCAGCCACACAGGCCTGTACCTGCACGCCACCAGCCATCATCATCCAGCACAGAAGCGCACAGTATTACAAACATTGGTACATCGTGCAAGAGTAATATCAGACGACGATAACCTGCCCCATGAACTGAGCCACTTACGCAAGGTTTTCAGGAATAACGGCTACAGCGCCCATCAAGTGAAAGCAGTGATTTCTGGGAAATATCAGAATAAGACGACCGACGAAGAGCAGGAAAAGAAACTTGCTTTGCTGCCATTCTGTGGCTCTGTGTCGGGCAAGAAAAGCCTATTGACAAGACACAAGATCAAATCAATCTTCAGGCCTCCAACGAAAATCCGTCCATTACTGAGACCAGTTAAAGACGCAGTAGGTCTCAGATCACCTGGAGTCTACGAAATACCTTGTTAATGTGGCCAGAAGTACATCGGACAAACAGTGCGCACTGCAGAACAACGCAGGAAAGAACATGGGAGGTATTGTCGCCTGCGCTATCCAGAGAAATCTGCGTTAGCTGAGCATGCGTTAGAAAACGGTCACCACATAAATTTTGACGGTACCTCTGTCGTGGCTCGCACTAACGGCTTCTGGGACAGTTCAATAAAGGAAGCTATTGAAATAAAAATTACTGCAAACACCCTGAATAGAGACGGTACCTTGCAGCTCAGCGCTGCATGGGATCCAGCGATCGCGCGGTTGAAGAGGGCACATCGAACGCCGACTCAAAACATGGCACTTTCACGGGCACCAGTGACGTCACAGCCGGCAGCTAGCGTATATAAGGGCGCAACAACAGCCCACTGGCAGTCATAACACTTGTCAATGGCCAAGGAGTGTTTGGCCGAAAGCTCGTGTAGTTTTAGGGAATTGACGCGGTTGGAAACCCGGGAACTATTTATTCAATGTTATCGCCACGAGACTCTGCATTCATACACTAATGTTATTTGTTTGAATTGTTGTATAGCATTCTGAGAACGCTGCATGCCGTAGGCACCCTATTAGCGACTTGTGGGCAAGATCACACAGATACAATGAGGCCTTGATAGGTCACTGGAGGGAGTTGGTAGCGCATCTGCACACAGAAGTCATCGAATTCCCGTAAGTTCCCTGGAAGGGGGCTGTGAGCTCTGATGTCACGTTCAATCACATCCCAGGTGTGTTCTAAATGGATCAGATCTGTCGACTTGAGGGTCCAGCACATCAATTGGAACTAGCCACTGTGTTCCTCGAACCACTCCACCACACTCCTGTCCTTGTGACATGGCGCATTATCTTGCTGAAAATGCTACTGCCGTCGGGAACCATGATCGTCAGGAAGGGGTTTACGTGGTCTGCAACCAATGTACGATACTCCTTGGCTGTCGTGATACCTTGCACGAGCTCCACTGGAACAATGGAACGAAGGGTAGATCTGGCATGAATGATTTTCACATTCAGAAAGCCTGGATAATTGATGTTTGTGATGAACTGCGACAGTCCGATTTGATAGGTTAGGTTCAGCCGTAGGGTGTAGTAGTACTTACTGCTACAATTCAAAGCAACAAATCCACTGAGAATGGAACCAATACAGTCTTCACTTCACAGCACAATTCCACTACCTCAAAGCTAGAGAATGGCTTCGTCTTTCCACTTTCCTTAAGTGGTAGGTAGGGCCGATAAATCGGAAAGTAAAAACCGGGAATTGTTACAGTGTCGGCGTGTAACGACCGCCCTGGACTTCCCTGGACTGAAAACCAGAAATTGACAACCACGTGTCACATGTTAAGGGAAAATCACTCATATTATTAAGTGGAAATGGCAACAAAATATCAAGTGAATTTAGCAGGATATTTATGCACCATTCAGGAGATAATCCGATAGTCACACAGTTGCCAAACGTATTCTGAACTGTTGCCAAGTTCCTCTTGTACTACCTACAGCAAGCATCCGTTTCACCAGTCGATGTGTTCCTTGAGCAGAAGCAGAAGTGACTACAGCTTGCATCTGAAAGACGTGGCAGCTGAGGACTAGAACAGCAAAGGTATTAATAACTTTCATTCCCATTTCTGTAACTAAGTTTAGGACTAGAGCGTAGTTACTAATAATACTCAAATATACCGAAACATCATAAATCAATAATTGCAACAATTTTTTTTCTCTCTTAAGTGTACTGACGACTGAAAAGCTAATTCACCACACTCTATTCACATTTTTGTAACTCTCCTGTGGTTATGTTGTAAATATTATGAGTAGGCAATATGACTTTCGGGCGTTATAGACTTAGAAAAGGTTTCTCTGAGAACGGTGTCATTGACACTATGCGCAAGCCAGGGGAACACAAATGAAAAGAAAACAACACAGCATTGTTTGCAAAACGTAAACATCCACAGAGACACTTCGTAGGCTATGGGAAGCGTGAAGTTACAAATCAAAGACGATCAAAAAAGTATGCTCAATAAGACGTGGACAAAATGAGTACCGGGAATGTGTGCAATGCAAGTTCGATTCCTGCATCAGCTGATAGGAAAAGACAAGCAGTTTTCATCAGAATGTCGAAAAATGAACACAAAATACCTTTAGTAATATCGAGAATAAGTCACCCATAAGCATAACTGTCATTCAGTCTATAAATAGAGAAATGACGGTAAGTAACATAAAAGCGAAGAGCGTCTGTGTCGAAGAGCTTTTGCACTTAGGATTACGCATAAGACCGAGAGAATCCAAAATAACAATAGGGTCACCGAGTTGAGTATGGTGCAATTTTTTAAACGGCGCTTCACAATCAGCACTGAAACATTCCATGATGGTTTCGAACGAACGTAGCCCCTAGGCTACAATAACGTCCATAAGGGACATATCGAGGTGTAATGTGACGGCACAGACGTGCAAACGATTCTAGTATTTGCAGAGACTTTCCACAGGATGGTGAATAATGACGCCAAACTACCACTACTTTTTATTAACACTGCTCACTGTTGCCTGATGTTAGCCCAGACTGAATTTCTGTCTGTGAAAGAACTGCTCAGCGGTGAGTGAATAACACTTACTTGTAGCCCAGAGTAATCAGATGCCAGTTAATCGCAGCAAAATGCCCGATGATAAACAAGTGTTTAGCAGTCTATCACACATGGTTCACGCCAACACCATACCCCCTCCCCTCCTCCCAACCGGCCGCGGATGTCTCTTCGGCTCCCTTTGGGCACCCTTACACAAAGCCACAGAGAAACGCTTGTCAGTGGCGCACAGCGCGCCGCGACTCTTGAAAGTTGCAGCTGCTGCTGGGAGCTGCTTTGATGCTGCTGCTGCTGCTTCTGCTACTGCTAGTCCGACTGCTGCGTCTCTCATGCAGTCAGGCGAAGAGGATGCCTTTCTTTTACTTCTCTTACTCGACAAGAAAACCAACACAAGAAATTTGAAAGGAAATTTTGGGTGCATCCATTTCTACAAGGAATAGTAGCTAAAGGTTTGTTCCATACATTGTATAACATCCTTCAACAGGACGACGGGAGGTTTTTTCTGTATTTCCGAATGTCGTGGGGATCCTTCGACGAACTTTTTCCCACGGTTTAGCCTGTTATACAGGGAACAAGTATCTACGTGCGGCCTTGCATTCCAACAGGTGAGAAGCTTGTACTCATACTAACGTAAAACACTTTATACTCGTATCCAATCAAACATTTATGTTCTTACAAATGACAGATGAATTCATTATGCAAATTATTCTAAATTTATTTCTGAAGACGTACTTGAATCTGATGTACTGGATGTCAGTCTGTTGACTTCCCATGTGCATATCTATTTGTGTGCTGTTAAGAGTAACTGAGCCGTACGGTAGTTGCACTGTCTGAAGCGTCTTGTCAAAGTCCGCGTTTTTTAAGTTCGGGCACCAAAGACAACATAAACACTGTATCTGCATCTTTCTGCTCACTTGATGTTTCACGGCTGCAGAAATTAGCTTTAAGAGTTTTGATAAGCTCCATGTTCCTGTAGGCTCATTTATGTGTTCCTTCTTTTTACTATGAGTGGGACCCACATGCTCTTCAGTACTTTCGACTTGTGATTCATGGTGCTGGGAGTCATACTCAGTATCTCCTTCAATACCATCACCTGTAGCTTTAACTGACATTTCAAGACAACGTAAATTCTCAGAAGCTGCAGAACCAGACTACTCTTTCTTCTGCTCTAGTGCAGTGGCGACTCGTAGGTATATATCCCGGGTGTTCCAAATTTTTAAATTCAGATAAATATGAGAGTGCGAAATTAATAGCATTTGCTGTATAACGGTTATGGATTTCAACATATTTATACAACTTCAGCCGCTGTCAACAACAATAATAATAATAATAATAATAATAATAACAATATGCATTATTTGTCTGAAGAAAGAAAGAATTATTTTTGGGGAATTTTATTGTTTCGTATATAATTATATACAGTTTATGGCAAGAACAAAACGATGTTTCAACTTCCACTACGCTCCATTTTGCATTTTTGCGTAAGTGGGAGTTTTCATGCTTTTTTATTTTTTATTACAAATGTACAAGATCCCTAATTCATGTATTAGTTAACGGATTTACTTCTGGGCTTAAAATGAGGCATTTTTACGTTGCACCCACAACAACTTACGCTTTACTACTTTTTTCAATGTTCGCTTGTAGTCACTCTTATTTGATTTCGTCACTTTTTCAGACAACTAATGTGGTCTGGGAGGCTCAACTTCCTTTGCAGCTAACTTTTCCTGGTAATTTTCTTTTCTTTTAGCGACTAATACAGGTTCAACAGCGTTCATGTCGACACTGCACAGGAAAGCCGATTACTGCACAGTAAACAACCAACTCCAAACACAGACTGCCGTTTGTGGAAATTATTAAATTCAAGTAATACTATCTAACAACAAGGTCACTTGACTAGTATACAGATCAGACGCTGAGAGCCATAAGGGCCAAAAGCACACCGTCTTCGACCCCCATATTTAAGTGTGTATCAAAGAAACAAGTGAGACAGCTATTCGTCAGTGTTCAGATATACATACAATGTGGGCTACAGCAGAGATAAACCTGACCCACCATAAGATCAACAGATGTCAGAAGCATGAACACATGCTACAGTCTCACAATAAAAGATGATGTGCTTTATGCTTCTCAGCGCCTCAAATGGATTACTATCCGATAAAATCCAAAACTTAATTTATTATATCTCACTCAGAATCCCACAAAATAAGTTTTTCTGTCAGTATAACTATAACATATACTGATACCCAATCTATTTTACTACATAGTGAGTGAAAATGGTTCCAATGGCTCTGAGCATTATGGGACTTAACATGTGAGGTCATCAGCCCCCGAGACTTAGAACTACTCAAACCTAACTAACCTATGGACATCACACACATCCATGCCCGTCGCATGATTCGAACCTACGACCGTAGCAGCAGCGCGGTTCCGGACTGAGCTCCTGGAACCGCTCGGCCACTGCGGCCGGCTAGTAAGTGAATTGGCATATCTGTGGAGTGTGATACCGCCAAGAGGGATTTATGCCAGGCAAACGTGGATAAGATTTTGCTGCAGTGTGCAACCACCTGGTGGCACTGGTTTAAACTTGCAGTCGACTGGTTAGAGGTAGCAGTGCACGCCATGGCCCGTGCACGCCATGGCCCGTGCACGTTGTTTATCAAATCCTCAAATCCGTATGTATTTGGTCCGTAAGGCAATTGCGTCGCGCCAGCTGCACATGCGCAAAGCTCATTAAAACGTGCACAAGTGAAGGTGTGCTAACGACCCTGATTCCAAGTTTCACCGAGTCTGGAGTAGCAATGTTGCACAGTGCGGTAGATTTCGTGCCGTGTATTTTAGAATACCCTATCTACATTTCGTTTAACAGCATTCAAAGAAAAATAAGCAATAAATCCGCAAGATTTAAAAGTAGGGGTGCTCTTGTGTTCTTACACAGAGCTGACGCTGCTCTGGTGTAAGAATCTCAGAGCCTTTCCACTTTCCTTGAAAAGTGGATGCTGAAACGAAAACGAAAACAATTATCTAGCTTCTGGTAACACTGTATTCTGATTGCCTTTAGGCAATGATATGCTTGGAAAAGTTTAGAAAATGCTTCTTGTGCGTAACAGGTGTTTGTCGTTTTCAGGTATCTTGGAGCCGAAAATACACTGACGGACCTTCACCTACAATATCGTATTGGCCTGTCAACTTTATCTGGTATAATACGGCAGGTGTGTCAGGATATATGGCAGTGCTTGGATGTGTCTACTTCCACTCTCCAACAGTAAGTTGACTTACGGAATCTGCCACAGGCTTTGAAAGGAGAGCCAATTTCTCCAACTGTGTGACAGCTATATATGGTAAACATATAGGTGTCATCAAGCCAGCTGACAATGGGTCACTTTATTACAACAACTACAAATTTTTTTTCTCCATACTGTTGCTTGTTTTATACCAAGATAATTGAGGAAGACATTAAATTTCCTCAAAGTAGGCAGTTGTATAAAGATTCTGATTAATTTCCTTACCTAATTGTTGGTGATGAGGGTCAGTATGTCGTCGTTCTTAATGCAATCATATGAAAGCTATTTCTTCTCAGTTAAAAAAAAAGAGTTTTCAACTACAGTCTCTGTAGGGATAGAAGATACACTGAGTGCACTTTCGGCTTTCTCGCTAATAAATGGAGAACATTTCATGGACCTCTGAATGTGTCTCCAGAACTTACTGACGAATTTATAAAAACAAGCTGTGCGTTTCACAAATTTGTACGTGATCAAGATGTATGCAGACTTGAGAACACTTAGCTACTTGTGGTTTTAACGACACGCCAACAAACTCAACACAACTGGAAAGGATTGTGAACAGTGTTCGTGGTAATTTTGTAGGTGATGCGCGGAGTAGCCGCACGGTATTGTAGGCCACGGTTCGCGCGGATCCTCCCCCCCCCCCCCCCCCCCCTCATCACAGGTTCGAGGCCTCCCTCGGGCACGGGTGTGTGTGTTGTCTTTGGCGTAAGTTAAGCTAGATTAAGTAGTGTGTAAGCCTAGGGACCGATGACCTCAGCAGTTTGGTCACAGGAACTTACCAAAAATTACCAAATTTCCAAATTTGCAGTTAACTTTATGAGCAAAAAAAAATGGCTCTGAGCACTATGGGACTTAACATCTATAGTCATCAGTCCCCTAGAACTTAGAACTACTTAAACCTAACTAACCGAAGGACAACACACAACACCCAGCCGTCACGAGGCAGAGTAAATCCCTGACCACGCCGGGAATCGAACCCGGAAACCCGGGCGCGGGAAGCGAGAACGCTACCGCACGACCACGAGATGCAGGCTAACCTTATGAGTACAGAGGGACAACTACAATGGCAGTTGACAAAAATAGGAGGTCACCTTAATCAAAATTCCATGTATATTAGGTATATTTTGTATGCTTCATCGTTTAGTAAAACTGAAGGTCTGGTGTACATCTAATTTGTTAATCATTTTATTGTTATGACACTCATCAATTGCCTTCTCCTTTGCAGCACTTTTGCCTCCAGAGACCGGTACAAATGTAGAAATAATTGCCTCCCAAGCTTTCATCTTCTCTAATTTATTTGAGTAGCTTCCACACTCCACGTTCCATAGTGATGGATATTTTTCAGCTTCAGAGATAAGATCTTCCGTATTCACATCCACCTCGAAGTCAGCGGGACCCACACGGCTGCACGACAAAACAACAATGAGCAGCGTGCCGATTGTTCTTACTCTGCGACTGGCAGGTTGAGCAGTCAGTGAGAAGCAATGTTCCTCCCGAGGTGGCGAGTCACCCACAAAGCGCTGCAGTGCAGCAGCGCGGTGGCGCTGCACGTGTCAAGGAGCCCCATATGTAAACCAATGCTTTGCCCGCGGAAGCGCCACCGAGGAGTGGCTCTGCGTGAACGAGTCCTTAGTTATTTTACCGGCTTTTTGTTGTTAGCTTTTCTGGGTATTCTGCTGAGGCCCTGAAGATATAAGTTACAAACGAATATTCTTCGTGCTATTTTTCCATTCTTCCAATCCCACCGTTCCAAAAATAGTGAAAATGAACGACAGAAAATCGCCCACGAACAAATAAATAATCCACATTGTAACTTACAACCAGTAACAAAACTTAAACCTTTAAGTGCAAAAAGTTCACTTAACAAGAAAAACATATATCCCGGCTTTTACTTTGTGAGAAATCTGCCTCATTCTGCCTTGGCCACTACTACAGCAATAAGACAATATTGACATCATCGATGCCTCACTAGCTGTGTGCTACTACAACTGTAGTATGACTGTGAAAATCTCACAGTCAGAGGTTTTTCCTCCTCCTCTACTACAACTTAAAACGGTCACAACGAAATTAAGCAACGGAGTCGTAAGAACCCCTAGTGTTCCTGCTACAGTGCGGTGGTAGATTAGAAAAGCAGCGTTTCATAATCGTCAGATAACAAGTGAAGTTTGCCAAAATCCACCAATTATTACTATATTATTATTTATTAGTTGATGGGCGCTTTTCTGTCGCTTTTTCCGACTATTGTTGTAAAAAATGTTGAAATGTGTGTGAAATATTATGGGACTTAACTGCTAAGGTCATCAGTCCCTAAGCTTACACACTACTTAAGCTAAATTATCTTATGGACAAACACACACACCCATGCCCGAGGGAGGACTCGAACCTCCGCCGGGACCAGCCGCACAGTCCAGGACTGCAGTGCCTAGACCGCTCGGCTAATCCCGAGCGGCACTATTGTTGTAATACGGAACAACAGCAAAATACCAAGTCACCCAGTCAGAAAAGCTGACAACGAGAATTCGGTAAGGAGATATAGATCTGGGTCCAGAGTCATAATTTATGAGACATCGCCGGCCGGAGTGGCCGAGCGGTTCTAGGCGCTACAGTCTGCAACCGCGCCACCGCTACGGTCGCAGATTCGAATCCTGCCTCGGGTATGGATGTGTGTGATGTCATTAGGTTAGTTAGGTTTAAGTAGTTCTAAGTTCTAGGAGACTGATGACCTCGGAAGTTAAGTCCCATAGTGGTCAGTGCCATTTGAACCATTTTTATGAGACATCCGCAGTGGGTGTGGGGAGTGGGAATAGGATATGTCTTGGTACATGGACAGATAACAATTTTATCTCAAGGTCACGTCCACCCCTGTCTGTCCACGTTTCTCAGGTAACTGAGAGTGAGACACTCAGGGTCAGTACAAACCTGATACCTGTCACATCAAGATAAGCTCCCTCACGAAGGTCAGCCACGAATCTTGTGCAATTACCTGACACAAAAATGGCAGCAAAATGATCACCCATCCACTGTGGGAGTTCTAGCGTAGATAATGGTATAAGATGAGGTCACCCTCCCTTCTCTTTCTCTAGACCAACAGGAGGGCATAAGTCATGTCTCTTCATTCCCCATCCTCTTTTGTTAAAAAGGGCGTTCAATAAGTAATGCAACACTATTTCTCTTTTGAGAAAATGTGGTTTTTGTTGTGGGACACCGTGGAATACTCCCGCTCCAGCCCTAACAGTCTCATGAAATTCTGACAGCTGGCGGCGATATATGTAGCCTTCAAAATGGCGCCTGTAAGGGAGGTGCGTTCCAAACAGAGAGCCGTCATTGACTTTCTTTTAGCGGAAAATCGGACCATCGCGGATATTCGTAGGCGCTTAAATGTCAGCTGAACTCCTGCAATGTTGCAAAGTGCGAACACTCTCATTCAACACATGAAATGTATTCACAGTTGCGAATATCGAAAACCGTCAGCTGTATGATGGAATGATGACAATGAAAATTTGTGCCGGACCGTGTCTCAAACCTGGAGGTCACGCTTATCGCGAGCGGTTGCCATACCATTAGGCTATGTGTGTACGACTCACAGCCAGACCCAAACTTCCATATGTGGTCAACCATGTACTTACAACCTGTACCCGTACATTCGTTGTGTATATTCCTGTACAAGGGGGCATTTTAATTGAAAGTCGCTTGCTCGGCGTCAGCGGATAAATACGATATTGCATTTTCTGTGTTGTTCAGAAGTATGATGCAATGTTTCTTTAGAAATGCGTGCCTGCATGTATGTACTAAGGAATATTGCATCGTACTTCAGAATATCTCAGAAACTGCAGTATCGCACTCTCATTAGATGTGATCGACGGATATCAATCAAAAAAGTCGCTTCACAACTGAACGTCTGTTGGTAGTACTGACACATTTATCCAACATTTGGGGTATTCAAAGGTGTGTGCATGCTGGATTTCTCGCCGCCTAATAGAACGCCACAAACAGCTACGAAGGACCATGTGTGAGGAGTTGCTTCACAATTTTTTCTCGAACAAAATCACAGGCGATGAAACGTGGGCCCATCGCCTCGAACCGGAAACAAAACCGCTATCCGTGGAGTGCTGTCACACCATACCTCCTCCGAAGACAAAATTCAAAGGTGCATCCTCAGCCGGAAAAATCTTGCAGAAGGGCTTCTGGTACTCTGGTGGGGTTATTCTGTTTGATGACCTCCCATATGGTGCAACGATCAGCTCGGAAGTGCGCTGTGCTACCATCAGGCAATTGAAGAAACGACTTCATCGTGTTTGTCGCCACAAAAATGCAAACGAACTTCACCTTCCCCATGACAACTGTAAGTAGGCTGTTTAGGTTTTTATGTTGGTAACGTCACGTAGACCACTGTATGAAAATCACTGGCTGTGCTGTGTGCAGTCTGTGGCTGCTTGGCATTGTTGGAATATTCGCTATTGTAGTGTTGGGCAGTTGGATGAGAACAGCGCGTAGCGTTGCGCAGTTGGAGGTGAGCCGTCAGCAGTGGTGGATGTGGGGAGAGAGATGGCACAATTTTGAGAGCGGACGGATATATATATATATATATATATATATATATATATATGATGAATTTTGAATATTATTAAGGTAAATACATTGTTTGTTCTCTATCAAAATCTGTCATTTGCTAACTATGCCTATCAGTAGTTAGTGCCTGCAGTAGTTAGAATACTTTATTTAGCTGGCAGTAGTGGCGCTCGCTGTATTGCAGTAGTTCCAGGAACGAAGATTTTTGTGAGGTAAGTGATCCATGAAAGGTATAGGTTATTGTTAGTCAGGGTCATTCTTTTGTAGGGATTATTGAAAATCAGATTGCGCGCACTAAAAATAATGTGTGTCAGATTAGTGTTGATCAGAATAAGTAAAGAGAGAAATGTGTGAGTACGTTCAGTTTTGCTCAGCTGTTTGAAAATCAAATAACGTAAGGGGTTTACCAGCACAGTAATTCAATAATTTTTCTAAGGGGAAATTTCACAACTCAATGCCTCACACAAGTCTGGGCCCCCGAGAGGAGTTCACAAAATTTCACTGGACTGTTCTCCTTCATCCACCGTACAGCCCACATCTCGCACTTCCCAACACCCACCTTTTTGGCCCAACGAAAGATGCACTTTGTGGGAAGCAGTACATGGTTGATGTGGAGGTGACTGATACAGCGGGACGTTGGCTTCCATGTCGATCATTAGAGTGGTGCCATGTGGACATACAGGCGTTCACAATAAGATAGCGTAAGACGGTCACATTGAACGGAGTTTATATTGAAAAATAGGATTTAGTAGCAACAACAGTAAGTAATAATTTGGTCTATTGGAATCCTAAATAAAAGCCATCTGATTTCAGAAAAACGTGTGTTGAAGTACTTGTTGAACGCTCTCCTACTATTCTAATTGTGTGAGTTTCGTCGTTTGAGGAATATGTATTGTAATGAAAGGAGCAGAATGGTGTTAAATATTAACGTAATACATTTTGGCATTATAGTGTGGGGCTGTTGCATGGCTGAATTTTCTCTGAGTATTCCAAAGACACACATGTAAATACGAAACTGAACAATTATCACAGTGTGATATTTAATCAAACCCATATCCAAAGTTGATCAGGCGGCCAAAATTAGGCACCACACATTTAATATGTAGATTCATATTGTGGATTTGTATTATATCAGTGTTTATGATGCACAATCTGGCTATTGATCATTCCATTGGTTAATACTGGGTAGCACCACATACTAACAATTTCTGTAGTGCTGCACGTCTGAGAGTGAATTAGAGCTGAGGGAAGGTAAAGTGGTTCACGCGTTTCTCAAAAGCCGCTATCAGCGAAAGAGGGGCTGGGAAGAGACTTGCAGTGTTCTGCAGGGGTAGACATTTGCTAGAATGAGGGAGAGCATGTAATATTTCTGGCTTTGCAGCCATCATATAGAGGCACAAGAAGTTCTTCTTGGAGCAGTTGAGAAGACAGCAGTGGCAAGATGACGTAGTGTGGTGTGAGGTACGGACGGCAGATAGTTTGTTCGGTACGGGTATCGAAAGAAAGACAACCTAAATTGTGGTTCTTCCCCGCGATTGGCTGCTGCGTCCGAAAGTTGCTCGCCAGAAAGATAATTTTCTGTTATTAATATTAGACAAACTGAACAGCGTATTTACTTGATTTTCGAATTAAGAAGTCTCTCAATAACGTGCTACCATTCCATTACTTCAAAAGAGTTAATAACCAGCAGAATAATAAACTACTGCTAAACGAAAAGGCAGACGAAGCGCTTCGAAGATCTTCGGGTTGCACCTAAATTGGATGGCGGGCGAAGTGGTTCGGCTGTAACATCATAGCTGGTTCGGCGGCCTCGGAGGACAGACATGTTGTCTGCCGCAGTCGGTATCAGTTAAGACTTAATATAGTAATGCCTAGTTTGTAAATGTGAGAGCTGTACCGGCATTCTTGGAGGACAGACATTTTGTCTGCCGCTGTCGGCATCAGTTTAAGACTTTATTAGCAATGTCTGGTTATATGGATATGTAGCTGAGAACGCTGTGAGAGTAATTACGGATATACGCAGTTCAATAATTTATTGAAGAATATAAATTATTTGTGACTCTAAGTTAAATTTAATTGTACAGTTTCTCGTGTTCTGCTAATAAAAAGCGGGTTGCATCCCTTATAAACAAACTGATTGGAAATTTAATTATTTCTAAATAACAGCTCCTGGCTAAGAGTTTCTTTCAGCCTCAAGATAGCCGGTCGCTGTGGCCGAGCGGTTCTAGGCGCTTAAGTGTAGAACCGCGCTGCTGCTACGGTCGCAGGCTCGAATCCTGCTTCGGGCATGGATGTGTGTGATGTCCTTAGGTTAGTTAGGTTTAAGTAGCTCTAAGTCTAGGGGACTGATGACCTCAGATGTTAAGTCCCATAGTGCTTAGAGCCATTTTTTCAGCCTCAAGATAAAGGATTCACGACCTATGTGTTGTTTTCTACGGAGAGGACACTAACTCCAGAAGACTGCAGGTTGGTGAACATTTATTAAAACTTATATATTCCACCCAGTGCGGTGGAAGCAAATACGTACTTCGCGTGTACTGCAATCTTAGTACAAATGAGATAAGTAACACGTCAGCTGTGGTAACACAGAGGAGGTATGAAGGAGAAAAATTATCTAGGGTAGAATTTTATCATAGGCACGTGTATCCCTCTCTCCCTCTCCCTGTCTCTCTTGTGGCGGCGTAGGCGGCAGAGCCCCCGTAGCATGGACAGAAAGGACGGAAAATATTTCAGAACAACGTACCTGAAGAAATAGTGTAGGGAGAGGGAGAAGGTGAAAGACATCGTTTTAGTGCGAAGGAGTGCGCAATGTCACAAACGATGGTCGTCAGCCGACCTCCGAGGAATCTCGTTACGGGATACGCTGGTATATGCTTCCCGCCGAAAAGCAGAGGCACGTTTTTTATTGACGGTGTGCTAAGGCTGTAAGAGGGGAAATGGAACCTTCCAGAAAATGTTCTCAATGAAGTATGAGCTTTAGGTGCCCGGCTGGCAGACTCGTGATCCATGTAGAGGGAGATAATGTTTTTGTAAAAACCGCTGGAAATCGTCGCCAGAGCGCAAACGTAGACGCCGCGTGTCGAGGAAGGAGCGAGTATGACTTGAGAAAAGACTCCCCTCCGCATATCCCTGCGGGAATCGATCAAAGGCTGTTCCATCTCGGGGTGGAACTAGAGACTTCGCTGGCGAGGGCCACAGTGGAGAATCTGGCGGTTATATTTTGAGAATTGTTGCTTTCGACACAGGGAGTGAGTTAAAGCATTTCTCCGTGACACAGTTGTTATTCTGTTTACTCGAGTGACGATTCTTTAGCTCTCTGTGGAGTCGGACACACATTGAAGTGCTTCTTTACTGGAGAATTCTTGAGTCGAATTTCTGTTCCTTTGCTAGTGGGTAAACAGAAATCTTTACTCATGTACTGTCGTGTACCGAGGTAATTTCAGTTCTATGATTTTGCGGACAGCGTGTTACGTCTACCGTGTAGGCATAGAATTGGAAATACTCCACTTACGTTTTATGAACAGCGGCCAAAGCCCGAGCGATTAGATAATCGGTGCAGTACAACTTCTGTCCATACTTCAAAAGGTGAAATGCGCACTCCAGTTCGGCGGATAGGGACAGACTCGCAGTACATGTGTTTCCATTTTGCTGTCCACTGAGCCTTTTGTGAAAGTGACATACACGGTGAAGGTCTTCTGTTTCTCGCTTAGCAGTACCAGCGAAGTTTGAGTCCTTCTAATAACGGGTGGCGCGGTCTGAAGAAGATCAAACATATGTTGTGCCAATCTCGAAGTTACGTGAACGACAGAATCCGATATTGTGTACCTCATGTTTATACAATTTCTTGCACGCTGCATGTTTCTTTGAGAATAAATTATTCACGGTATCCACATTGTGATTCATTCTAGTAGCATCCTGATAGGAATAATTGGTTTGATGTGCTAAACTGAAGTAAAACCACAACCCGCTATTTCGTTTAATGGAAATCCTTAGGTGTTGATTGTAAATGGAGGGTCATATTAGTCATTTGTAGGCATAAGCTTTCCATTGTGGAGACAACATTAGGTTATCACACATACAATTGCCATATGTCACCAACACAATGTGAAACAAAGACACTGTTACAAATATGTACTAAGACTACGAGTAGCTCATACCTGCATTATTAGTGTATTGAGAGACAATGATGACACTAAAAGGTTACCTTAGACCGGTGTAATACTATCCAATTATATTAGACTCCTAAATAACAGTTGAAAAGTCGAGTAGGGGAGACCGGGGGCGGAATGGACTATTACGTCACAACGGTCTCGGTGGTTTAATTTCAGCTAGAGGCGCTAAGAGTGCTCTCAGACTAACAAGTGTTTACCAGACTAATGTCTGCTACGATTTAGTACGGTTGCAACTGTTTTCGTGCGCCAGTTATTTAGTCTACCTTTAACAGTGGGCGAATCGGCTATTGTAACATAACGGGCCGTTTCCAACTAAGGCAAGTATGTCATAGTTTTTACTTCATAACTGACGTTTAGTCCACCTATATCAGCATGTTCTTAGCTATCTGTGTACAATGCAATTGCGAAAAAACTGTTTACGGTTGTTAATGAATATTTTCTCAATATACATGCTTTTGGAGCGGAATGGTCTACTAGTATAGGCCCCACCGCCCCGATAGTCTTTTAATCTTCGTTGACGCATTTTTCAACATGTTCTGTCCTTCTCGTTTGCACACGATACGTCTTATATATGGAAAAAGGGGAGGCGAAATTGGTCCACTATAAACATGGAACAAGCTTTGTAATCGGTAATTAATAAAACGATGACCCATGAAGAAGTATCAAACCAATCTTTCGTGGCTTTGACAGCTCTGAAACGATACGTAAAAAAGAAACAAAAATGAATAAAGTCAGCGGAAAATATCGTAGTGTTTTCAAAGAGGAGCAAGTGTTGGAACTGCAAAAGCTACTTTTTTGTATGACCATGAAATAACTGGACAGATTACTGAATCAACTCGTAGCAAGAAACAGATGCCCACACCCATACAACAACGAAACGGAAATGGCTGGAGAAGACTGAGTCTTCGGCTTTCTAGGCTCACCATCCTGACTTAAGTTTTAGGCAATGACATGCCACAGCCGAGACGCGTGCTATAAGATTAAATAAAGTTGCAATATTACAGCTTTTTTTACTTATTGAGTAAAGTTGTCGACGAAGAAAACAACTGAAGTGAGAATTTACAACTGCGACGAGACGTGTATAACTGTAGTACCGAAACAGAACACAAAAATTATTGCAAACAAAGGACATCGTCAAGCTGGAGCACGCACATCTGCATAACGTGGAAATACAGTGACGGCTGAAATTTGTTGTTCAGGGGACGGAAGATTCATGCCAACGATGTTGATCTATCCTAGGAAAAGGAATGGTTGGCCACCAGAAGTTTGGGCCAAAGCTGATAAATGCATGACATGCAGGTAGATGACAAGCGAAATATTATTACGTTAGTTCAAGAAATTCATCGACTTCTCTAATGTAAAGATAGAAAATCCTGATCTACTGCTACTTGATGCGCAAGCCTCTTACCGGAAAAACTTGGCAGTGATCGAACTAGCTTGGAACAACGGTGTTATTTCACTGCGATTTCCGCCACACTGCTCGCATAACCTTCAGCCCCTGGATATAGCATTTATGAAACCCTGAGCTTACGTTATGAAGACTTAGCGAAAGCGAAATGTTTTTATATCACTGATGCCTGGAGTCCCCACCTGGGGAAGTTCGGCCGTCGGGGCTTCTGTGCGGATGCCACACTGGGAGACTTGATGATGATGAAATGATAATGAGGACCACGCAATACCCAGTTCTCTAGCGGAGACAATCTCCGACCCGGTCGGGAATCGAACCGAGGGCATGCTGCGTGGAAGTCAGACGAGCTGGCCACACAGCGAAGTGAGAAGATTGTTAAGATCGAGCGAAGGGAGAGTTGTCACTTAGGGACAGATCTTATCCTTGTTGGCGGCCAGTGTGGCCGAGCGGTTCTAGGCGCTTCAGTCTGGAACCGCGGGACCCCTACGGTCGCAGGTTCGAATCTTGCCTCGGGCATGGATGTGTGTGATGTCCTTAGGTTAGTTAGGTTTAAGTAGTTCTAAGTTCTAGGGCACTGATGACCTCAGATGTTAAGTCCCATAGTGCTCAGAGCCATTTTCTTATCCTTGTTGAGCAAGATTTTGTGTATGCTGTGAACGTGAGATCTGCAATGAAAGGTTTCGGGAAAACTGGCATATGGCCAACGGATTTCAACGTCTTCTCAGATAATAACCTTCTACCAACTGTGACAACTGATATTCTGATTGAAGCAGCAGCCACTACCACTGAAAATTATTCAGTCGATAGTTCAGCAGCCCTAGCCACTAGTGGTTTTATTGACACCTCCTGAACATAGACAAACTAATTGCAGCGCTAGATTACTTCTTTGATGCCTGATATTACAGGTGCACCCATCAGTAATTCCAATGGGTCAAGCTTCCCTACTTTCAAACCGGAAAACGTTACACCGATACCCGTAGCTACACCAGGGTAGAAACGAGTGACAAGAAAAAGAGGTAAACCCGCTATTCTCACTTCATCTCCCTACTGACTCGTTCCATAGCCATGTAGACTTTCTCCTCAATTAAATTATACGGAACATGACACATGAAATAAATCAAATGAAACAAACAAAAATTAGTCTCGGTCGGGCACACAGTTTTAATCTGCCAGGAAGTTTAAACAAAAATTAGCTACAAGAAGCAATCAAAAAATCCTTGGAAACTAGAGAGAATAGAGCAAACTTCAGGTTGCTAGTTCCAGAAGAGAAGAGGAAAGTAAAAGGAAAAAGGTCTTCAATCAAAGAAGAGAAAGGTAAAAGAAAAATAAATTGATTCTACGTAAAATGAAACATCCGAGGACGATAAACATGCAGCATTTATATACTGCAAGGAATCATGTTCAACTTCAGCTGCACGTCGGAAGAGCAAGCAGTGACCTCTGAATTCGTGTGCTGGCATGTAATTCTGACGACGATAAAGGCCAGCTTATTTGTAAGATATGTCATCGAAGAAGTTAAAAAAAAAGCTTGTATACATTCGATCCCGTGTAACTAGACGAGCGGACATGAAGATATAACAGACGAAATACATAATTCTATGTTTTCTTCGTTTGAAAACTGTATTACAAAAAGTATTAATAAATGGTTCGTAATTTTTCTAAAAATTAAAATCATTGACACCTCAAATAGGTGCTGCAAACATCAGCCACGCCGTTCCGTCCCGTCCCGGTCTCCTCTATGTACACACACAACACAGCGCTAAATTTACGTAGTAAACAGTTAACACCACCAGTGGCATTGAACAGGAATGATATGCACTTTATTTAAAACAAACTAAAACTACGCTGTGGAGACACGTGTCGTCACATCCGTGGTCAGCCTCAACTCTGCAAGTGTCGAAACTGCTTCCGCGAGGCGCGAGGGACGTACTCACGCGGCCAGACACCGCTGTGCTTCGCGTACGCGCGCACACACACACACGCACACACACACACACACACACGCACACATACACACACATACTGTAATAGCTTCAGGGTTGGGAACCACAATTTGCTGGAGGCAGAGAGAGAGAGAGAGAGAGACAAAGAGAGAGAGAGAGAGAGAGAGAGAGAGAGAGAGAGAGAGAGAGAGAGAGACAGACAGAGAGGGAGAGATCCAGTCGCCTACGGCCGGCATGCCTGAACTCGCGGAAATTACGTGCCTTTGACCATTAGACTCACCCTCGTGATAGACAATGCTACTGCGGGGTGAGAGAGGCGGAGAATGTCTCCTGTCTCTGTCGCACCTGAGATGGCTAACTGCCGTGATAACGGGCTTGCTTCTAGCCGCGGTAAGGCCAACAAATCGGAATGCTGTTGAAGCACCCAGCAGAGGGAAATGCAGGCTGTATTAACCGCTCAACAACCAATTCCCCAGAATATTCCTAGTAATGAGTCATTACATTAACAAACGAGCTGTCGTCCATCGGTGTCCTATTCTTTGCCGACTGATGTGGTCGAGCGGTTCTAGGCGCTTCAGTCTGGAACCGCGCGACCGCTACTGTCGCAGGTTCGAATCCTGCCTCGGGCATGGATGTGTGTGATGTCTGGGCGACTGATGACCTCAGAAGTTAAGTCGCATAGTGCTCAGAGCCATTTGAACCATTTGAACCATCTCTCTATGCGATTTCCATATGTTTGGAGCTCTGAAGAAAGACGTTCATGGCCATCAACATGCTTCGGACGAAGAGGTTCCGTAGACAACCGCAAACATTTTTCCTTGTGGCAGTGACCGTCTTGTCGCACGGAGGGATACAGATATTAACAGTTATGACGGTTACATTTGATGTAATGAATAGTTTACTTACTTTAATTCCATATGGCTCGTTTTCATTAGACTTCTGTTTACAGGTGTTCCCGAGATTTTTACGATGTGCATGTGCATAGGCATTGAGGTGAACCATTGTGCAGCAACGTGTAGTCGTGGTATGTGGTTGCTGGCAATACGGGTCAACGGTTCTAAAGAGATGACGAACAGTATAACTGTTAAAGGGCAACCCTGATGATAAAATCTTCTCAGGTTGACAGCCGAGTCAATACGTTGTTCTCCAGCAACGTTTCAGCAATTTTCTTACTTGCCATCTTCACTTCGCCTGAAGACAGCAAGTAAAAAACTTGCTGAAACTCTGCTGGAGAACAACGCATTCACTCGGCTGTCAACCCGAGAAGATTATAGCATCGAGATTCTCCCAGATAGCCTGCATTCTCATAAAAGGGCAACCCTGTCTCACAGTATGCTGGAATGGGAATACTTCCATTAGATGTCCGTAAGAAGCATTTTGGAAAACAATTGGCAGTTTTTTGGTTTCAATAAATCTATTGTAACTTGTCGGAATCTGAAATATTGTAACATACTGCTTAGGTAGGGATGATTGACTTTATCGGGGGGGTTCTCTAAATCGATGTTCAATAGCCCTAGCAATGTGATTGATGCTGCCATGAGGAGAAGGCCCTGTCTCTTAAGGAACCAGTTCCATCTATGATGCTTTTGTCCCGGCCCGAGGAAGCCTTGTTTCAGCACTGCGGCAGTAATAACGAGGTGTGATCTATGAATCCACGCATAACAACTTCATCGGCCTGAAATCTGTAATTGCGTTATTTCATTTTTCTGGGAAACGAGTACGAGTATTCCGGGTTCTTTTTCAGAGTATGTGTCCAAGCGTTGTTTCTTTCTCGCTACCTCCTTGGGCGCTTCCCTAATAGTGGCAATATTTTGTAAAATTCACAGAGGAAACCTTGTTCTCAGGCATTCCTCTGTTTTGTCTTGTTTCTTATGTGTTTCTATTTCTTCTTCCGATATTTTTCTGATAGAGTACTAATACTTTTGTCTGATAGATGTGCGTACATCCTTGCAATAGCTATGCTGTTTTTGTATAATAAGACGGTTCTATTCCACACAACCTTTGGGAATGGTCTCGTATCCTCTACTGGCTTACATATTTCTTCCAGTTTGCAGACCGGATATTACCATTATATTTCTATTTACATATGTTTTGCTCTGGTGTGAGGTTCCATATGCTCCACTTATTTTGTAGGCGCCCATAACCTTCTAGTTCGCTTACCTGCAGTTCTAAAAAATTTTACCGAATTTTCTTAACTCACTAGATCGTTCCCGTTAACTACTTTCGCTTGCTTTTAACGAATTACAAGGTAGTTTAGCATTAAGGTTACATTTTTATTTAGTTTCTATAAACCAGTTTTACGAGATTTTTCTGCCAATCAACCGCATTATGAAAGAAACGTTTCCGGTTGTCCCGTGATTAGCAACCAGCATTGCTCTCTAACTTCACCCATGCTGTTTCGACCATATTACAAATTAATTTCCAGTATCCTCCATAAATTTATTTTTGGATGAGAAATAAATTTTAATTTAATGGTCGCAGAAGCAAATTAGGATAACGTCGTAACCTTGTATATCAATTTCTGTTATGGTATAGATTCTGTTGGGCCTTCATGCTGTCACTCTTGAAATATGTGTACAGCCAATACTCTTAATAACAAGTCGCTCAACGACATCATTTGTGTTCAGATCTACGATCATATTTTGCAGTGGACCACACAAGAGTGTAGCGCGTTTTGAATCCGTCGTCCTTAAAATACTATTGAGGTATTTTCCGTCTTAATGTGAAACGTCGATGCGATGTATATGACTTTAACCGATGTTGCGGAGCCTCTAAGATTCCAGGGAAGTGTGAAGATTTAGTAACTTTCCGTTTGTTAATCAAGAAACATGTCCTGTTCAGCACCTTCCTTTGGTGGGAAGACACGTTAAGTGTGCAGGCGACCGCAGTCTGTTATCAAGGCAAGCACTGTAAAGAACGAACTTAAGAGTCCCCGGGATTCTGTGACACAGTTAGAGCAATATTTTGAATTCAGTAAATATTATCCAGGAATACAAAAAAAGTTAACGCTGCAGATCCTAACTTTGAGGAATGTGGCTTAAAATGGATTGAGGAACGTAATGCTGACTATTCAGATCAAGATGGCGATCCCGGAAGCAACATTACCATCGCTATTCCAAGTGATCACGAGACAGCACGTGAACTTTCTGGCGATGATTCTGATGACGAAGGTGAGATGGAGGTTACTGAAAGTCAAAACGAAATTTGTGTATTCAATGCATGGCTAATCTTCGATACTTCTAAGTATTATCTCAATTTATATGCTTGCTTGGAACTTTGTCAATACTTTACAGTTTCCATATAGAAGTAACTGTACGCTCTTTTCTTGTTGTTTAGACCTTACTAAATATACATTAGATAAAAAAGTTTTTGTTTTTCAGTTTTTTCTTGGAAAATTAATACAACAGAAAGACTACGTTTATTTTTGTAATAACCATAGTTCTAGATTTTTTCGCTTTAGTTTATTTATAACTAGCTGACCCGGCGAACTCTGTTCCACCTTAAAGCCAATAAGTAATCAGATTTTGGATGTTAAGTTCAGTTTTTAGAAGGAAATACAAATTAAAAAAATTAAGTGTTTTAATGATTCTTTATTCTTTGTTTTTTGGTGCATAGCTTCCATTCTTCAATTAAGTACCTTGTGATACACGACATTTTTTATTTTATTATCAGGCGCAATAACAAACAACGCAGATGGTCTTCCAACCCCTGAACATGCTACATATAACTGACCATCTGAAAAACATGGATATTCCAGATTTAAACCACAAACATTCAAGGATTGGCCTTGTGATTTGTTAATGGTCATGGCGAATGCAAGACGCATCGGAAATTGAAGTCTTTTAAACTCAAACGGCATATCGGTTGGAATTATTGGGATCATCGGAATGAGAACTTCCTCACCTTCGAATTTTCCTTTGAGTATCGTCGCGTAAATAACGTTGTTCACCAATTTACTTACCACCAAACGCGCACCGTTGCACAGTTTTGGTTGGTTTATGTTTCGAAGCGTGATTACTACGAAGCCAACTTTTAGGCTTAAATTGTGCAATGATAAGCCAGGAAAATTCAAAGAGTTTAAAAATTCAATTGGATAGTTGGTGGCTTCATCTTCATTTGTAACACAGTCAATAGATTTGAATGAATGCATTTTACCAATGATCTCATTCTGAATTATGTAGTTTACGTCATCTGCCTCTTTATTCTTAGCCGCTAAAATAGCTCGCTCTCTCAACTATTCATTACTTTTGTAGTTAGTAATTATGTCTAGGAATACTTTGTTGATAAGTTCGTCTTTCGATGAGACAAAGCTACAGAAATTATGAGGAAATAAAATCAATTCGCTCGATTCTTCGACAGGTACTCGACCATTACCGATAGTCAGCAACTGCACAGAGAAATCTTCAGGAGATGTATCATTAAGCAATGCAACTCTCATGTTTGTTGCCAGCTGAAGTTTCTTCACATAGCGCCATAGATTCGATGATTTGAGGCAAGCATTTATTTCGTCTGCAGCCGTTGATCTTGGAAATACTCGCAGTGTTTGGCGGAAATCCCCAGACAGTAAAATTATTGCTCCTCCAAGACATCTTGAGTCATTGGGTAGATCATTCAGTGTTCGGTTAAGTGCCTCTAATGCACGTTTATGCGCCACTGTGAACTCGTCCCAGATGATGATCTCGGATGCTGATAAAACTTTGGCCATTGCTGAGTTTTTTGTAATATTACATGTTGGTTCTCCAATAGCTTTAATGCTGAATGAGCCGTACGGCATTCTTCTGACAATGTGGCTGCTATTCCAGAAGAAGCAACTGCAACCGCAATGTTGGATCTCGCACGAACAGTGGCTAAAACTACTGACATGAGGAATGTCTAGCCAGTTCCACCAGGGGCATCCAGGAAATATAAACCACCATTTCCATCGTCAATTGCCTTCATTAATGTATCATAAACATCCTTTTGTTGGTGGTACAACAGGGATACATTCGTTTGAACTACTAAATCTAATTCCTGGTGATCATATTCACGCTAGATCTTGATTTCTGGAACTGACACGAATTTGATGTAAAATATCTTGTGACATATTTTCCTTGTATTTGTGCCACAGGTTAGATGGGTTCGATGGGAAGCATGTTGAAATGATAGCAAATAATGTGCGTATCTGACTTGGAGATGCAGAGATAATGGCTTCACCGATTGTCGTATCCCAATGGGTATCGTTTTCTAGTAAATTGAGTTCTTCACATGCAGAACGATATGTTGGGAATATTATACCATTAACACTCCGTAGTGTCTCAAACGACGTTGGCCGACGCACATTTCTTCTGGTAAACCTTCCGGGATGTAAGGTCGTGGTCCATGAAACTCTTCAGTTCCACAAGAGTTTCATGGACCACGACCTTACATCCCGGATGGTTTACCAGGAGATATGTCATCCGGTCGTGAAAGCCTTCATACCACGCACATTTACCAGCAACAACCGCAAATAGAAGCATTCGTCACGCTTTGGATGAACTGTATGCATACGACCAAGAGCATCAGTAGAACGCATATCTGGATAACCAGGAACCGCATGGCCTTGCTTCCGTCGTTGAAAATTCTTCGATGAAGCATTCCAAGTGTAATAACGTGGCATCTCCGAGTAAAGCAAAGTTAGTGCAAACGGATCACTTTGGCAGATCGCAAAGAAACTGGTTAATGTTGTCGCTAGAGGTGTTTCAGCACGTTGAACAACATTCGAAGCCGTGAAATATACGCGTTGACCATTCTCCAGATGCACCGCCAAATGCACAACAGTAGGATGACGTTCCTGGATAGGGAATGCGAATTTACGACAAATCGCCTCACTGCAGTTCACATAACGACCAACTTAATATCACGCAATTTCATCGCTGGTATTGGAGGATTGGATTCCAAAAACCGCCATATCGCTGCCTTTCGTGACACATTTGCAAATGTATTTTATGGACTTTACTGAATTGCAATACTCAACGTTTCAATGTGTGTTGCACGTTTTGGAAATAAGTGGCGAATATGGAACAATCCAACTGTTGTCGACAGCGAAAGCCATTCTTTTCACTTTTGTTGTGATAGTTCGACCTTTATCATCGGGTGATCGACGCCGATACAGTGGATAACCATCGATTCCAGTGACGGTCTCCGTCGTTAATTTCCGTGGATATCATTTTGAACACTTTCCGTCGACCATGCAAGGTGACTGGGGATTGATGGCGCCATACGACCCATGAATCATATTTGTAATTACAACATCATGTAGGTCTGGATCGGCTTCCTGATCAGGAATCTCGGCACTTATGACATCATCTATTTGGTATGGTTGATTCTTTCCACTAACCAAATAAGAATGTGTGCGTGCAGCAGGCCTCGTTTTTTCCAATCGATTGAATACATCCAGTATCGTGTATCTCCAAAGACGCGTTGTTTAACAATGTAGTTCATCAGGGACCGCATTTTTTGCCTGAATACGCGAGCTGTGATGTCGTGTCGATCACTTGATGTTTGTCCGGGAAGCAGCAATTGAGCAATTTCTATCCATTTTGGATTACAGGTAAAAGTAATAAAGAGATCTGGCAGACCGTAACGACGAACATATGTCATTGCATCTTGCGCATATTCATGCATATGACGTGGACTACCTATGTACGTCGACAGCAGAATAGTTAATTGACCAATAATAGCTGCATTTCCTGCAGTAACAACTGCATCACGTAAATGGATATACTCTCAGAATGCAGTTTTGCTTGGTTTAACCTAATGAAAGTTAAACGCTCCATTTCTGTTTTGACGTACATGTCAACACAATACTGCTGAAACAATCTACGAAACCGCAGCAAATATTTGTCAGCATTTTGACGAATCATCAAACGATATACGTAATAGTTCATCGAGCTAACTTTCTTTGTACTTTCTTCACCTGAAATTAAAACAATACATTTATTATTTCGTATGTAAATTTTTAGCGTAGTTATAAATGATCGGATTAGGTAGTGAAATTTTGCAAGACTTAGGTACGTGAGCTTAATATGGATATGACTTGCAGTCCCAGAATTTTATTTGCGGTACTTTGGTGCATAATCTTAGTATGCACCTACATACTTGTAATCCTGGCACTACATTTAAAAAGTATTAAATTTTGTGTTAATTTTCGAGATTATATTGTTGTTAATCTATAATTTGAACATAATATATTCATACTGTAAAAAAATAGGCGTTAGACGAAGATCGCTCATTGCCTTTTTATTGACTGCAGGTCAATACAGTGGCCACGTAAATATTAGTCCGATGGACTATATTGTATAGGTGGCGGGCGGTTTGGCTAACTTTTACTAATATATTATTATCATTACTGTTTTTGTATGTTTAAACCGCCGACCTTGTAGATCTTCAGGAGTTGCTTTTCTGCCTTTTGGCTCATACCGCGCAAAGCTTTTTTTAATTTTTTTTTTTTAATTGCGTATGGATCACGATCCCGCAACCGCGCTAGCGAACTATCGATGAAACAACATACATTTTAGGAAGAGTGGTCCACTTTTTGACTTCAATGACTAATAGTTGTATTACCTGATACCTAACAGTTCAAGGCCTATTCTACTGGTAAACACCAAAGTGGTCATTTAGCCGAAAGTAGCATAACTAAAGCTAGTGATTCATTATTACAAACCAGTTATTTTAGGCTAATTCAACTGCTGGACAGCGAGAAATATGACATTCGCTGTAATTTCAGAAGTTATTTCCCTCGTCATCTTTCCCTTCGATCCTGGTTTGATATTCATGATCTTTTTATGAAACTACGCTTTAGGTACATTTTATCCAACAAAAAATAAGCATTTCATTTGGCCCAGTAGTTTCTGAGTTAACCATGAACAAACATTTAAAAAAATATAAACTTTTGAATTGAGTAACCTCTTTTTTTTAAGTTGGTTGAAAACGACAACATGTTTTATTTGAAAAAAGTATTTTCCTATATGTAAGAGTAACTGTAAATATTGTCACATCAAAAAAATGTACTGTTGAAAAATAAGAGTCCCGCAGTCCCGCGTCTTATCCATATTAATCATAATGTTTGAGGTCATTCACTCCAAATTGCACTACCTAATCCGATCACTGATAATTATAAAGGGGTGAAGACAAATTATTTAAAATTGGTTGCCAGTCATTTGTCCAATTTTATCCACACAAACAACTCCTAATCGTTTCCTAGTAATAAGCAGTATAATTGGTCTTTTATTGTAAAACAAAACCAAATAATGTAAAAAGTACGTCATGTTGAACAATGACATTGATACTCACCATTCAATGGATTTATCATTTTGATATTGAAATAATGTCCATCTTCTCCTTGCCAAAACATCAGCGGGTAATGCAACGTGTCATATGAACGATGTGTTTCAGATATTCGTTGCAGTTGCCCAGTATCGCGACGTGTAAGCACAATATCGCGTATTTACAAGTGTTCACCAACAATCAGGATGGCAACTTCATCTATTGTTGGAGCGTTAAATGACCGTTCGTGTGTTCCAGATGGTCGTTTATCTGCTCTAATCACGACTTTGTAGTCATCATTTGGCATGCGCTCTACAGCACTCTTGAACAACCTGACCAACGCATGATGTCCATGAAGTAGTTGCTGCCAATCTTGAAGAGTTGCTCTTTTCATTGCTGCATTGATCTCTTGACATCGATCAAGTTGTTCTTCCATGTTGCCTATGCGGTATATTTGTAAAAATTTATGCTGTGCATCTTCGAGAGGTAGCAATGATCCAATTCGATGGTGAATCTGTCCTTGTATCTACAAAATAAAATATTACTGATTTATAAACACTTCTTTTTAGAACTAGCAAACATAATACGTACGAATAAATATAGTAATTTATTCTTCTACTATAATGTGTGTAAGTGCAAAAATAAATAAATAAATACCTTGAATGTCTGATTAAATCCTCGTTCTTCGATACTGTCTGCCCAAAATAAGGTCATTTGGAAACAACTATAGTATTTTTGGGTGTTTGCAAGAAAATGACGTGATTCGGGTGTTTCGCCACAAAGCAATGAATGCAATGGCTCAGATGGCGGAGTCAATAATGGCAATTTCACTTTCCCACTAAGGCAGCACAATCCGTGCGGTTCTCCGAAAAACTTCAATGCGCCACAATACTCGCAAGCAACGTTCATCGGCCCAATGCAAACGCAAGGATGCAAGCAGTAATCAATGCTGCAATCGTATCTAAACGCTGCTCGATTCAAATCATCACTTGATAAATCTCTTCTTGTGCATTGAAAAGTATCTACATGTTGATCTCTGTTGTTCGCTCGACGATTTCGCATTGCCAACCGAGCCGTTTCACGGGCTGCCTCACTTTGCTCTTGTGATCGAGAAGCACGAAGTCGAGCCATACTAACGCGGCGCTCTTCACTGGCAATTTGTTGTTCGTCTTCAGTCCTTTAATTCGCAACGTTTTGTATCCTTCTTGCACTACGGCTTTGTCGAGAAATATTCGATCATCTTGGCCGTGGCATTGTTAATGATGATTAAAAGAAAATACAAATTATTTCTTTAAATTTTTAATTAATGATATATATTGATACTTAACGATAGACGTTTAGCTGTCATTTGCGTTTTGTTACTCAATGTCAGATGCGTTTTTGTTATACAACGTTTTATAGTGACGTTTAGCTCACATTTGCGTTTTGTTATTCCATGCCAAATGCGTTTTGGTTTTACCACGTTTTATATCACTCGAACGGGATAAACAGTAACCTATGTCCGTCTCCTGGTTCTGAGCTACCTCTCCACCAATTTTCAGCCAAATCGGTCCAGCCGTTCTTCAGCTATAAGTAGTGAAACTAACACGACTTTCTTTTATATATATAGATTTGGTTGCAAATAATACATTTTGTTTCGTTATACATCTTTGATTACGCATGCTCCCCAAAACCACAAAATAACAAATTTTGTTTCCTTATACATCTTTTATTACGTGTACGTCCCAAAACAACAACAACAACAAAATCTTTATCAGACACAATTCACTTCTTTTATCTTGGAGTCCCCAGGACTCCGCAACACATGTAGTGTTAAAATTTCCAACCAGCCGGTTGAAGGTTAAAATATATTACGTCAACTTTAATATAAGAACTCTGGGAAATATCCCTTTCGCCTATGATGGAGTCTCTGAGTTCAGCCTGAGCCAGCGTAGCTATCGCATCGCTGCTGTTAGGCGCTATGCTACTGAGGCTGACTCAGAGCTGTAACGGCGTGCTTGTATTGTGGCGTTTGCGGAAATCTCATTGTCGTTTTGTCGTTTTTACGACGCGAGCAAATTTGTTTCGTCTTCGCGCCACAGTTGGGTAAACGAGGCAGACAGAAGAAAGCTTACGCAGCAAAGGAGGCTTGGGTCATGCAACTGTGGTAGTTCTGTCGCTTCACAAACGTGAATTTTGCTTGTGATTGGGCCACAGGGTTCGGGACGAAGGTTAATAGTCGGTTCGCCTGAGTGAGAAGGAGTCTTGACATGAGCATGTTGTTCATATTCTCTATTACAGACGATAAAGCTTGAAATAAGTAGAGAAATGATAAACACGTGTTTGAGTGTTCCACAACTTCTGACTTTATTCAGGAGCACTATCAACTGCTGATAGACTTCTTCTAAAGGAAGAAGACAAAGTCTTTACATAGAGGTGGTGACTAACTAGCAACATCCCGCCTACTTAAAATGAAACTACCAGTACTACTGAGCCCGCACCCGCGACACGACACGCTTAAGTCCCTAGCTAAACGACTAGGATTCCATCAGCTGCACTCAACGTTTAGCAGGTAGCTCTACTTAGGCCTAACTGGGTGCTTTCTTTGCATCCCCTGCCGATATTCCTACCAAGTTACTACTCTGAATGCAGTAGACCTCTCAGTGTGTCCTGCTTCTGTGTTTTATTCAGTTTTCTCCTTTGCACCCTCCAGTCCCTGACATTGCATGTTGTCGAAGGACTTTCATTGGCTTTAATTGTGCACTGTTCTTCAGAGACTGGGTGATGGGAGCGAGGCATCTTTCATTAAATCGCGTCTTCGGCCTGCTATAGACTATTCGTGATGTACAAGTGCCCCTACCAAAGATTCTCTTCTCTTACTCCTCTCTTCCTCTCGCTTCTTGTCTTCAGTTATATCACCCTAGTTTTTAGAGCTTAAAGTGTTATAACTATACGCGACTGTCTCCACCCGGGCAGCTCTGGTCATTACTTTCCCCAAACTGTTTAGGAGCCTCTACATTTTATATAACCTCCCTCCACGATCTGGCTGCTGTCGGGCCTACGTGACCAGTATCTCTAGTCTCGCATCTTTACCTTTGTCACGTTTTGAACTCACAACACTTGGCCGTTTCCCGTGGCTATTACAGTTTGGCGATTGATAGGGTAAAGAAGACGACCGCACAACTGTCGCTCCTCTGTACATCCGATGCGGGGTTACAGAATGGACAGAGATGCTGACAAGACTGCCAGCTGCTGCAAGCACGAAGTCGGCATTGAATCCGTTGAATCTGTTGCCACGGTCGAACTGCAGTTAGCGAGCACGGCTGGCTGTAGGACATTCCAGAGTGCTGTGGTCACCTACATTATGGAAAAATCCGAGAAGACATAAAAAAAAAACAGCGCAACAAGACGACCAAGGTGTTCACCCATGGGCTGTCTTGGATCTGCGATGAGACAGCAGTCAAAGGAGGGCTCTTACACGTTGGCTCCATGGATGCGCAGTCAGGCTGCATAAGCGGACAAACAGGAAGAAACTATCGCTCTTTGTCATATCTGTGCAAGCGGCTGGTGACATCTTCGTGCTGTGGAAGCTCCTAGACTTCCCAGTCCAAGTAGAAGGACCCTAAGCTCCAGTGCTTCAGGTGCCAGGAATAGAGCCATGTGGCTAAATTTTGCAGCAATGTCTCGAGACGTATAAAATGCCTGGGTGGTCATGACAGACGCCCCTGTGACAGAAGAAAAGAAGAAACATTGATATGTGCTCACTACAGTGAGTCACGTGTCGCAAACTGGTGGAGATCCCAGGTCCTCTTTTCCTACAGCCACGCAATGGACGAGAAGCCCACGAACAGGAAGAAACGCGGTCGAAGGTGAAGGGTCTGACAGACGGCAGCACTGGACACACCACAACCTAGAGACAAGTAGACGACGGCAGCTTCCCCTTACCACGAACGGACCAGAAACTCTCGCCAGTGCCAATGCTGGCGACGTTGGTGTTGGGTGAGGGGGAGGGGGGGGGGGAGGGGGCGGCCACAAGAACCAGAAGGGAGAACAGCGCAACCAGCATCTGAAAAAGACAGAGAGGAGGAACAGGCAACCATCCCGTGTACTAAAATCGTCGCGTTAACAATTGCACAACTCAAAGACGCCATGGCAGAAGAGAGGGATGCATACAAGGCAGAGGCTGAAGAAGCCTCACGCCAGTTGCGGCACCAGAAAATGGTAGTTGCGCACGACCTCCGTACCACGTCGGAAGCAACCTGGAAATAGCCGAACGTCTCGAAGGGGAGCCAAGCTGAGCCAGTGGAGCTCCCCCGCCACCACTAGTGGTCTACAAGGCAGAGGAGCGAGGAGGAGTGGCTCGCAACACTACCTGAAGAAATGACGCTGGGGAACAAACCGCAACCACGATGGTCCAGCTGCTGTCCCTAGTTATCCCACTGAAGTAGTGGCAGACTGTAGCACAGCTGCCGACCGTAGCAGCATATGGTGCTGTAGCACAGATTGGGATTGACGTCTTTATGATGTACAGATGGTTATGACACTGGTGTTGAGCTGTATAATAGCCGCTACTAACATAACCAATCCTCGCACAATCTGCCGCAGATAGCAAGCAAGACCTCAACTGATCTCTTAACTTGTCCAGACTGTTGCAGAGAGTTTTCTTCCCATGTTACTTGCAACGACACTGTTTTCACTCTGCCCTCAAACCTGCTATTGTTCGAGCATTGTTGCCTACTTTTTATATCCCGAGAGGACTCTATCAATGGGTAATCGTACACAGGCATACGGAGAGCATCACAGTCCTTCCATCTGTGACAACTTCGACTCCAGTAACTAACCAACGCAGAGCTAACAGTAGCATTTTTATGATGGTCACCATTTTGGATGTTCTGCATGATTTACACTGCTTTAGAGATACACGTTCATAGATTTTACAGTCAGTTCCTTACCATATCATACCACTGTGTGGTAGGTTAGGGTTGCTACCACAATAGACTTGTCAGAGCCACAACGTTATCTAACTGCCAGCGTCTGTCTGTCGGCATCCTATCATTTAACAATTACCGTAATGCATTATTTAATCAAACAAAGCATTTCTGCTAGAAAGACAAACTGGCGGACATTAAAATGGTTAAAATGGCTCTAAGCACTATGGGACTTAACATCCGAGGTCATCAGTCCCCTAAACTTAAAACTACATAAACCTAACTTACCTAAGGACATCACACACATATCCATGCCCGAGGCAGGATTCGAACCTGCGACCGTAGCAGCCACGTGGTTCCGGTCTGAAGCGCCTATAACAGCTCAGCCACCGCTGCCGGCGGACATTAAAACATGGGTATTATAATGGTTGGTCTGCCTGAACAATACCATCAAAAGTCTGAATATTATCAAATTAGGATTGACTGCTTTTAAGTATAAAATACTTATGTAGGGCTACTCTGATTCTGCAGTATGTCTGCTGAGATAATGAGGACACATGAACATTGATCTGTGTAGGAGCACACCTTCCAGACAACCATGATCGAGTAAAGGTTATAAACTGTGCTCTTTCCACCTACATTTCTTAGTTATTTGCCTGCAAACTATGTGCACATCTATGTTGGGCTACATATTCCACTGATCTGTGTTAGTACAGCCTATTCATCATCAGCAAATCGCATTTCAAAATCAGGATGGGGTGTATATGTCACAGAAGACTGTAGTTCAACGGAATATTTGTTAATGAAGGGAGGCAGTATCACTCATCGCAATACTCTACTCAACGAATAGGAAGACTGACAGGCATATTTGTAGACTACATGTTGATGGAGATCTATGTTCCACATCCGGGTTCCATTACTCAGCTGGAGTACTTGCTGTTGCTCGTAATCTAGCTGAATTTTAAAATCAGGAGAGGATGCGTATGCTGTAGAAGAGTGAAGTTTTGATGAAGCATTTGGTAATGGTGGGAGGCAGTAATCCTCACAGTAATACAGGACTACAAGAAAAGGGAGACTCACAGCTGTAGCTGTACATAATAGTTGGTACTAAAAGGAAAAGGGCTGATATGCCTATTGTAGACGGCCTTTGTTAACATTAACTGAGGTGACGTAGGTACTCTACATAAGTTTTACAGTAGGAGAGAGCAAACGTATTTTTCCACTGCCAAACATTGATTGGGGGCCTGAACATTAAAGATGTGGTTGAGAGCTTTTCGGTGTAGCAGCGTCAAGACTCGACAGAATATATTCCACAACAGGTATTGATCTGCAAAGCTACATTGCCATTCCTCTTAGCTTCCGTGACAACCATGGAGTAATTATTAAAGTAACAATTACTACTAGAGGTGCGGAAGATTAAGTTATAAAGGTCTCCAAATAACATAGGTAAAGTTAGTGTCCGTTGATCTTTACCAGTCAAGGATCAAACCGAAACGTTTCCTTCAGCAAGGATGAATGGTGGGGAAACCTTGTGAAACTTGGAATCCAGAAAGGAAATAAAAATATAAACATCAGGCTAAATTGCTAAATGACGACAGGAGAAAAAATCCGTATTATTAATACTTTCTAATTCATGAATAGCAAGGAGAAAATTTGTCAGAGATGCATGCAAACGAATTAAAAGACAGAAAATAGTCATATGCAAGTATTACGGGCACCTAGATCTTACGTGTAGCATTTAGCACCTTACAAGAGAGCCGCGCGGTATTAGCCTAGCGGTCTGAGGCGATGCAGTCATGGACTGTGCGGCTGGTCCCGGCGGAGGTTCGAGTGCTCCCTCGGGCATGGGTGTGTGTGTTTGTCGTTACGATAATTTAGGTTAAGTAGTGTGTAAGCTTAGGGACTGATAACCTTAGCAGTTAAGTCACATAAGATTTCACACACATTGAACAGAAATATACGTGTAATATCCGGTCGCCAGATGGGAACAAATACGTTAGTTTAGAGGGAATAAAAGATCACTTCCAAACATTGTGTGGTACACAACCATCTCATGAGATGCAAAAACAACATAGTTATTACAAAATCGTATCTACCACACGGAAGCATTAATAATTTGTCAAGACCAGTATCCGACGAAGAAACAGAAGACATAAAAATCATGCCAAAACACAGAAACCCCTGAATAGAAGGTATCCCCCATGAATTATATAAAACCTTCTGGCCAGTCATTCGGAAGGAGCTCAAGGAGGTAGTGAGAGAGAAACAACGCTGCGGACACTTACACTCTGAAAAAGAACCCGCAATAATTGTACCCGTTTCCAAGTAAAAGCAAACCACAGGCAATAACCGATATCAGGCCGATAATGTTGTCATGCGTGGATCTGAAATTCGTATCTCGTGTCATAGCGGCAGTATTGAAACAATCACTTCCAGACTTCCTCAGTCTGGATAAGACGTGTAGTGTACCTTAAAAACAGCATCATAGATGAAATTTATTCCTTAAGAGACAGAGCCTTCTTCCCATGGCAGCATCAGTACCATCATTAGGGCTACTGAACATCGATTTAGAGAAAGTCTTCGATAGCCTTTCGAGTGTGTTACAATATTTCACATTTCAACAAGCAACAATATATACTGAAGAGCCAAAGAACCTGGTACACCTGCATAATAACTTGCAGGACTCCCGCGAGCACGCAGAAGTACCGCAACACGACGTGACACGGAATGGACTAATGTCTAAAGTATCACTGGAGGGAAATGACACCATGAATCCGGCAGGGCTGTTCATCCTTAAGAGTATGTGGGGGTGGAGATCTCTTCTGAACAGCTTGTTGCAAGACGTCCCAGATATGCTCAATAATGTTCATGCTAGGGCCGTTTTGTGGTCAGCGGAAGTGTTTAAACTCAGAAGAGTATTCGTAAAGCCACTCTGTAGCAATTCTGGACGTATGGGATGTCACATTGTCCTGCTCGAATTGCCCAAATCCGTCATAACAACGGACATGAATGGATGCAGGTGATCAGACAGGATGCTTCCGTACGTGTCGCCTGTCAGAGTCGTATCTAGACCGAACAGGAGTCCCATACCACTCCAATTGCACACACCCCACAACATTACATAGCCTTAAAAATTGCTCTGAGTACTGTGGGACTTAACATCTGAGGTCATCAGTCCCCTATGACTTTGAATTGCACTACTGGCCATTAAAATTGATACACCAAGAAGAAATGCAGATGATACCGGGTATTCATTAGCCAAATATATTATACACGAACTGATATTTGGTTATATTTTCGAGCAATTTGGGTGCATAGATCCTGAGAAATCAGTACCCAGAACAACCACCTCTGGAGTAATAAAGGCCTTGATACGCCTGGGCATTGAGTCAAACAGAGTTCGGATGGCGTGTTCAGGTACAGCTGCCCATGCAGCTTCAACACGATACCACAGTTCATCAAGAATGGTGACGCGTATTGTGACGAGCCAGTTGCTCGGCCACCATTAACCAGACGTTTTCAATTGGTGAGAGGTCTGGAGAATGTGCTGGCCAGGGCATCAGTCGAACATTTTCTGTATCCAGAAAGGCCCGTAAAGGAACTGCAACATGCGGTCGTGCATTTTCCTGCTGAAATGTAGGGTTTCGTAGAGATATAATCATGGGTAGAGCCACGGGTCGTAAAACATCTGAAATGTAACGTCCACTGTTCAAAGTGCCGTCCATGCCAACAAGAGGTGACCGAGACATGTAACCAATGGCACCCAATACCATCATGCCGCGTGATACGCCAATATGGCGATGACGAATACACGCTTTAAATGTGCGTTCACCGCGATGTCGGCAAACACGGATGCGACCGTCATGATGCTGTAAACAGGACCTGGATTCATCCGAAAAAATGACGTTTTGTCATTCGTGCACCCAGGTTCTTCGTTGAGTACACAATCGCAAACGCTCCTGTCTGTGATGAAGCGTCAAGGGTAACCGCAGCCATGGTCTCCGAGATGATAGTCCATGCTGCTGCAAACGTTGTCGAACTGTTCGTGCAGATCGTTGTTGTCTTGCAAACGTCCCCACCTGTTGACTCAGTGATCGAGACGTGGCTGCACGATCCGTTACAGTCATGCGGATAAGATGCCTGTCATCTCGACTGCTAGTGATACGAGGCCTTTGGGATCCAGCCCGGTGTTCCGTATTACCCTCCTGAACCCACCGATTCCTTGTTCTGCTAACAATCATTGGATCTCTACCAACGCGAACAGATTTGTCGCGATACAATAAACCGCAATCGCGATAGGCTACAATCCGACCTTGATCAATGTCGGAAACGTGATGGTAGGCATTTCTCCTCCTTACACGAGGGATCCCAACAACGTTTCACCAGGCAACGCCGGTCAACGGCTGTTTGTGTATGAGAAATAGGTTGGAAACTTTCCTCATGTCAGCACGTTGTAGGTGTCGCCACCGCCTCCAGACTTGTGTGAAATCTCTGAAAAACTAATCATTTGCATATCACAGCATTTTGTTCCTGTCGGTTAAATTTCGCGTCTGTAGCACGTTATCTTCATGCTGTAGCAATTTTAATGGCCAGAGGTGTACTTAAATCTAACTAACCTAAGGACATCGCACACATCAATGCCCGAGGCAGGATTCGAACCTGCGACCGTAGCAGTCGCGCGATTCCGGACTGAAGCACCTAGAACCGCTCGGTCATCGCGGCCGGCGCAGAGCCTCTACCAGCCTAAACAGTTCCCTGCTCACGTGCAGGATCCATGTATTCACGAGGTTTTGACCATACCCGTACACGTCCATCCGCTCGATACAATTTGAAACGAGACTCGTAGGACCAGGTAACATGTTTCCAGTCATCAACAGTCCAATGTCGATGTTGACGGGCTCATGCGAGGCGTGAAGCTTTGTGTCGTGCAGTCATCAAGGTTCACGAGTGGGCCTCCGGCTCAGAAAGCCCATACCGATGATATTTCGTTGAATAGTTCGCACGCTGAACTTGCTGATGGCCTAGCATTGAAATCAGCAGCATTTAGCGAAAGAGTTGCAGTTCTCTCACATTGAACGATTTTCTTCGGTTGTCGTTGGTCCTGTTCTTGCAGGACCTTTTTCCGGCCCGAGCGATGTAGGAGATTTGATGTTTTATTAGATTCCTGATATTCACGGTACACTCGTGAAATGGTCGTACGGTAAAATCCCCACTTCAATGCTATCTCGTGGATGCTGTGTCCCAACGCTCGTGTGCCGACTATAACCTCACATTCAAACTCACATAAATCTTGATAACCTGCCACTGTAGCAGCCGTATCCGATTTAACAAATGCCCCAGATACTAGTTGTCTTACATAGGCGTTGCCGACCGCAGCGCCGTATTCTACCTGTTCACATATCTCTGTATTTGAATACGCATGCCTATACCAGTTTATTTCGCAAAAAAAAAAAAAATTTAAAAAAATAAATAAATAAATAAAAATAAAAAAATGGTTCAAATGCCTTGAGCACTATGGGACTCAACTTCTCAACTTCTGAGGTCATCAGTCCCCTAGAACTTAGAACTGCTTAAACCTAAATAACCTTAGGACATCACACATACCCATGCCCGAGACAAGATTTGAATCTGCGACCGTAGCGGTCACGCAGTTCCAGACTGTAGTGCCTAGAACTGCACGGCCATTCCGGCCGGCTTTCTTTTGCACTTCAGTGTATTTACTACTACCAAATTAGAACCAAATGTTTACCAAAGTGAAAGTAAACGCATATCTTATGGAAGCATTCCCAATGTAGCAGTCAGTGAAACAGGGATGTCCTTTTTCAATGATACTGCTTGTTATATCTTTAGAACCATTAATCCTAATGGTCAGCAACCACATACCATGACTGCACGTTGCTGTACGGCGGTTCAGCGTTAATGCCTATGTACATGACGTTATGATAATACTTACCGTACCCCAAGTCACCGTGAAAATCTAGGTCGTTATGGACCTTTTTAAGGAAGCAACTGTGAGGGACAATTGTGAAACGCTTTTGTAGTGTATTGAATGTGCCCTTTCCACTCTACATCCGTTTACCGAATGTGTTGAAATGGAGGTGGTATGTGTGAAACTGAGGGAACAGCAATGGCAGGGGTTGCAGGGGGGACGAGGTGGTAGGCGTGGTGAGCTTCTGAGGCTCATAGCTCCTAAGGAATTGATCCTGTCTATTGCTGTAATGTATAATAATCTCCTACGAAGTCTATTTCATCCAAAATTGTTACGGCTTTCGTGGCCACTTATTGACGAACTGCCTATTGGCTTCTGTCTCGGGTTCTTCGGCCCACATTCGTCTAAAGATTTTTCTGACGTTTCGCCAGCACGAGTGGCTCGCATTGTCAAAGGTTCACTCTCCATTGCCGGTGGTGGAGCAGAGCCCGCGGCCGCAGACTATATGTACCTGGCGCGCCAACGTCCGAGGGCTTCTCCACGGTCATTTCCGGTGCGGTTCTCCTCTTGCTACTTGCGACGGTCGTTCGCTGCAGTACGGGAAGCCAGGATCCGTTTACCTTAAGGCTTTCCTCTTTCTTGTTCAAACTGTTCACCTGTTTTTGTATTTCTACAGCTTCTCTGAACAAGCGCGTGTGATAGTGCTTCTCTACAGCCAGAACTTCCGTGTCGGCGAATTTTATTACGTGGCCGGTCACATTCAGTGCGTGCTCTGCCACGGCCGACTTCTCCACCTGTCCCAAACTGCAATGTCGCTTATGCCCTTTGATCCTGGTGTTAATGGATCGTCCAGTCATTCCACTGAGAATGATGTGGTTCCTGTATTATGTGATGAGAAAGGAATTATTTCTATTGATTAAATTGAATAAGTTAAAATAATAACTGTGAGATATTTGGAAAGGCTTGTGGACCAACAACAGTAAAAAATATGCGTTAGAAGAGATTTGATTTTGCAAGAGGTAAAATGTCGTATTTGTTCAAGATAGGATGTGCGTCGACAATGTGAAAACGTTGATCGCGAAGTGCTGAGTAAAGGTAGATTAATATTGAAAATCAATACAACGTTCGGTACTTAGATTACGAGGTGGTGTACGTCTTAAACCAGTCAGAATATATAGAAAGGCAGATATAATGGTGTGAACGAATGATCACTGGCATTACTAAAGGAAATAGTGATGATAGTAGAGTTTATTCATGACCGAAAAATATTCTCACAAAGCAGAAGAGTTAATAAATTGGAAAAGCGCCGTCCATGCATTTTAACACAACATGTATCTACAAACGCAAGAAACAGTATTTATCAGATAATACACTCCTGGAAATTGAAATAAGAACACCGTGAATTCATTGTCCCAGGAAGGGGAAACTTTATTGACACATTTCTGGGGTCAGATACATCACATGATCACACTGACAGAACCACAGGCACATACACACAGGCAACACAGTATGCACAATGTCGGCACTAGTACAGTGTATATCCACCTTTCGCACCAATGCAGGCTGCTATTCACCCATGGAGACGATCGTAGAGATGCTGGATGTAGTCCTGTGGAACGGCTTGCCATGCCATTTCCACCTGGCGCCTCAGTTGGACCAGCGTTCGTTCTGGACGTGCAGACCGCGTAAGACGACGCTTCATCCAGTCCCAAACATGCTCAATGGGGGACAGATCCGGAGATCTTGCTGGCCAGGGTAGTTGACTTACACCTTCTAGAGCACGTTGGTTGGCACGGGATACATGCGGACGTGCATGTCCTGTTGGAACAGCAAGTTCCCTGGCCGGTCTAGGAATGGTAGAACGATGGGTTCGATGACGGTTTGGATGTACCGTGCACTATTCAGTGTCCCCTCAACGATCACCAGAGGTGTACGGCCAGTGTAGGAGATCGCTCCCCACACCATGATGCCGGGTGTTGGCCCTGATTGTGGCGCTCACCTGCACGGCGCCAAAGACGCATACGACCATCATTGGCACCAAGGCAGAAGCGACTCTCATCGCTGAAGACGACACGTCTCCATTCGTCCCTCCATTCACGCCTGTCGCGACACCACTGGAGGCGGGCTGCACGATGTTGGGGCGTGAGCGGAAGACGGCCTAACGGTGTGCGGGACCGTAGCCCAGCTTCATGGAGACGGTTGCGAATGGTCCTCGCCGATACCCCAGGAGCAACAGTGTCCCTAATTTGCTAGGAAGTGGCGGTGCGGTCCCCTACGGTACTGCGTAGGATCCTACGGTCTTGGCGTGCATCCGTGCGTCGCTGCGGTCCGGTCCCAGGTCGACGGGCACGTGCACCTTCCGCCGACCACTGGCGACAACATCGATGTACTGTGGAGACCTCACGCCCCACGTGTTGAGCAATTCGGCGGTACGTCCACCCGGCCTCCCGCATGCCCACTATACGCCCTCGCTCAAAGTCCGTCAACTGCACATACGGTTCACGTCCACGCTGTCGCATCATGCTACCATTGTTAAAGACTGCGATGGAGCTCCGTATGCCACGGCAAACTGGCTGACACTGACGGCGGCGGTGCACAAATGCTGTGCAGCTAGCGCCATTCGACGGCCAACACCGCGGTTCCTGGTGTGTCCGCTGTGCCGTGAGTGTGATAATTGCTTGTACAGCCCTCTTGCAGTGTCCGGAGCAAGTATGGTGGGTCTGACACACCGGTGTCCATGTGTTCTTTTTTCCATTTCCAGGAGTGATATAGTACATGTTTAACTCATCAGCTTTGTCGAGAGCGCTAATGCGCTGCTTCCTGGACTCGGGTAGGCACGCCGGCCCTGGATCGAATCCGCCCAGCGGCTTAACGACGGAAACCGGTGTGCTGGCCAGCCTGAATGTGTTTTTTAGGCGGTTTTCCACATCTCACTAGGTGAATACCGGGCTTGTCCCCACGTCCCGCCTCAGTTGCATGGCTTGCAGACATCTGAACACTTTCGCACTATTTCATGGATTACACTAGACACAGACAGTTGGGGTACGCTAATTCCATCCCGGGGGGGGGATACAGGGTGGCGGCAGGATGGGCATCTGGCCACTACTTAAATTAACCTTTCCAAATCCGATTAACCATGCCGATTCTGCATCATTGCAGGGAAAAGACACAAGGAAAGCAAGAAAGCAAGCACATAGTACATGTTTGCTTCATTCACTGAGTTTTGTTTTCTTTCGAAGTACCAAACGCTGCCAGAAAACTGCTTCATTACTTCAATAGAGCTGAATTCTTCAGTTTCAAACAAGGTCGTTCCATTCAAAATTATTTCTATTTTCATTTGTGCACAGTTGCGCCTTTTACTTTTCCAGTTATAATAAACCCTAGATCATTTTCCGGTTTGAGGTATGTAGACTCTTTTGTAAAAGAACACGTATGAAAAACGCCCAAGTCATCATCCATCGTGACACAAAAATGAAGCAAACAATTAAATGAAGATTAAGAGGACATAAAGGCACAAAATTCGCTACTATGACAAAAGTGAGCGCGTTAAGAATAGGTTAACTTCCCATGTTAGCATATGACGTCATCCTGCCCCCAGTAAAGTCAACATCAACATATTCTTCTCAACGTTTCCGGTCGTTGACGTTCCGTTTCGTCACGTTTCATTAGCACTTCGTGTGAATGCTATCAATCGAAATGCATTGTGGACTGTTTTGCCATTACATTTCGTTCCATCACGTTGTGTGGAAGCCGACCTAACGGAATATCCATCCTATTCAAGAGTGTCTTCATCCTTTGACATTGAACTGTTGTCATATCTAAATAAATTTATGGATGGAAGATGGTTTGAGCCCATCGGAAGTTTTGACCGTAGGTATTTCATTTGTGGATCTTGCGGATTTACAATCCAGGAATGTAAACTGATTACTGGGAAAACATTGTACAAAGTACATTGAACTAAAAGATGGAAAAACTGGAAAATTAGGGCATTTTTATCTAAAAAAAAAAACAGTGTTTCGCTTTCCGACTGTGGGAGTTTCACTGTGCCCTCGTTTCTATTGGCGGCCTCTGTGGTTTCTGGCGCGATGCCGTCTCCTAAAGTGGAGATCAAAGTCTCGAGTCCTGTCTCGCACATGATTTTAAATGTGGCATTACTATGGGAGCCGTATATATAACGAATGTAATAGTTGCAATGAAGTACAACGTTCGTTGGTAAGTGCTTTCAAGTACGAAGGGAAGAAAGCTAGACTGTAGTGACAAATCTCGAAGATTCTTGTAGAAGGAACACAAGCTCAAACAGTACAGTGATGTGAAACGAATTCCCCAGAATCCTTTTCAGATAACATCCTGGAATTCGCATTAATGCAGTAGAGCGCAAAATTTAAGGAAGAAAGTAACTTTCGCATGATGTGTCACTGACAAGTAATACAGCTCGATGAAACTTGGACCATACTTAGAAAGTACTGCTGCGGTATGGTACAGAAGGTAACTGAAATAAATATATAACGAGATCAACAAAAGTGACACTTTGAATAGTCGGTAATTCCACCGAAGTCTACGGGGTTTATGATAATCCCCTGGATATTGTGAAAGGCGGGACATAGTCCTTAATAGGGACGTGCAAGAATACCCAGCTCGTACTAAACCTCCAGAAATGTCCCAGCTTAGTCGGTAAGTCCGTAGAGGATTATGAGGGGCGTACAATATAACTGGCTACGCTTTCCCACCCGAGTTTCACGATAATTAAGACAGTCCGTCCTTCAACTGACGTACTGAGTCGTCGCGTACCAAGTCCTCCTACCTGTTACGCGGATTTTCTCTCGCAATTTATGTCCCCTTGCAGAGCAGTAGCGAAGACATCGGATTCTGAAAGTGCAAAACTACTGTGTATGTTTTACGTGACGAAGCGAGAAGAAGTTTTTACACAGGATGCCATTAAGGTGCGTTTATTTGAGAGACAACATAAAATTAACTTGTTCACACTGGTTATAAGCTAACTATTAACGGTACAAGAGTATGGTCTACCACATGACTAGATCGAAAGGCCTCCTACCGATGACTGCCGCCTACGGCGCACCGTCTGTAACTTGAGCGTACGATCGGTATAGTTCGTATAACATCGTACATCTTCGGTTATGGCAAAGTTATTCACGTATCTATTAATATTAAAGTTTCCTGGCATTGTAAAATTACTGAAAGATAGTATTTATGATCCATATACTCTTCCTAATATCTGAGTGGCAAAAGGCAAGTTTTGCTAGCAAATATTTATTAGTAATAGTTACTTGATTCGAGCCAGAATACATGTACTTTCCCTAAGTATCTCTTTGCTGACGTTACGAGCGGTTTCTGCGTCGGCACGTCATCCCATTAGCTCTGAAAGCACCAGATGGCCAACTGCCTCTGCTAGCCAGAGTGGAACCTATCGCTCGCTCCATACTCCGTAAGTTCCGCAGCGCTGATACATTCACTTCACGTATGTGAAATAACAAAACTGGAAATAAAGTAATATACGCTCTTAACTACAAATATGAGATAGCTTACAAACGGCAATGCATGCTCTGCAACGTGCTACTAGGTTAGTAAGGAGATCTTGTACTGTGGCGGAAGTCCTTCACCTGCGCGGTTGAAAGCTACTGGATAGTCTCTGGTGCATGTAGATGCGCTGCGGTACTTCTCCTCAACGCATCCTACAATTGATCAATAGGATTTAAGTCAGAGGAAGAGGCAAGTGATTTCATTCGCTGAATATCGTCTCGTTCCAAGAACTTCGGTCGCGCAATGCCATCCATAAAATTAAGGCCAGACGCACATGGGCAAGGAGTATAGTGTCACAATAACGTTGATCGATAAGTGTACCATATGCAAACATTTGGAGATCAGTATACCACCGCTACATTATGTCTCCCCACTCACCTGGGCCACCAAAACAATAATTTTCGACAGTGTTCCTGGGTGAATTACGTGGTCCCACCTCTCGCCATATGAAGGTACGCCTAGAGCTATTACACAGGCTGAAAGTACTCTCATCAGACAAGAGCATGTGACGCTCAGTCCCTAAGCTCTTGGCATAGTCGGTGCCGGTGTCAACAGTACCCAATGTACTGGTCGTTGGGCAAAGTGACTACCCCCATGCAGTCACCTTATCACTATGGGGGATGAGATTGCGTGCAATGCAGTACTTTTGTGGTGGTTGAAATTGCACCTGCTGTTTGACGTAGGTCCCTTCTATGTGGCCCAGTGTAGCGGTCATCTGCTTGTTGTAGTTGACCTTGGTCGAACAACCCACCTCCTTCAGGCAGCATTGCCTGTGGTTCGGAACGCTCCCCCATGTAAGTGAAACAGTGCTGTGAACAATACGAAACTCCTGGTCAACATTAGTCACACTTTGTCGTTTTCCCAGTTTCTCGATTATTCTTCCCCGTGTGAAGCCATCAAAATGTTGTCTCTGCACTATGCTGTAATTAAGACAATCATCACAGTGCCCCACAACTGCTCGCTGATTCACACATCCCGTTCCTTAAAGTGCCAGCCCCGTTTGGCTCTATAGTCACGCTCACCTCACGTCATCTGACGGTCCGCTTCCTGTGCACGATTGGAGGCCTATGGTAACATGCCCCTCCCTTTCTTTCATCAAGCCAAGTTGTTCACATGTTATGCCATTTCACCTCTCTCGTCCTCAACTTTTGCCCAGCTGTATATTTATGGGAAAAATCTAAGCCTAAGAGATCAAATTTGGGTTGGAGCCGCGCTCTTCCCGAATAAGAGTTTGTGATTCACCTCACCCAATGAAACACATAGTGACAGTTGCAAGGTGTAAGGAGAGTAAAACACAAAATAATATATATATATATATATATATATATATATATATATATATATATATATATGTGTGTGTGTGTGTGTGTGTGTGTGTGTGTGTGTGTGTGTGTGTGTGTGTGTGTATGCACATTTCTCACTTAGCAACGCTTGTGTCTGTCGGGCAGTATACGGGCATGTGTTGTCGTGCAACAGAAAAATTCCACACGATGCCTGCATCTTCGGCGGTTCTGGATAACCCAAAGTAGACACTTAGAGGACATCACTATCGACTGTTGTGCTGTTGGGCATAAAATCGACGAGGATGACCCCTTCACTGTCCCAGAATACAGAAGCTATTAGTTTTTGACATGATGCAGCTTGTTTGAACTTGTTGAGGCGACAAAGATGACGCCACTCCATAGACTGTCGCTTCATTGTGGGGATATTTTGATAAACCCATGTTTCATCTCCTGTAGCAGCCTGGTCATTACTTTCGTAACACTCAAAGGACGCTAATTCAGCATCCATTCCTGCAGCTTTCTGGTCATCCGTGAGCATGCATGGCAGCCACTGTGCATAGATTTTGTGTCACTCTAAGTGCTGAGTTACAGTTTCGTGGCCGGCCGGTGTAGCCGAGCGGCTCTAGGCGCTTCAGTCTGGAACCGTGCAACCGCTACGGTCGCACGTTCGAATCCTGCCTTGGACATGGATGTGTGTGATGTCCTTAGGTTAGTTAGGTTCAAGTAGTTCTAAGTTCTGGGGGACTAATGACCTCAGATGTTAAGTCCCATAGTTCTCAGAGCCATTTGAACCAATGAGTGACTGCCACAAGACAGGTGCGTGGATTGTATGCGCAATAATTATCGCATTCTGTTACGAGAATACACCGAAACAGCGTAATGTCACCATTTTCCATAATTTTTTCTGTTCGTTAAAATATCAATCTGCTAACTCGTACGACGGAAATAATGAAGTTCAACAGATTTTCCAGTGTGATTTACCGAAAGCGTAGCAATATATTTTTTGCCTCTAGTGCAGAAGGCAATTTTCATTCCATATGTTCCAATTATAGCTGACCTCTTTCGCTAAATGTATTATTTCAAATCTATCCATTTCGTGCCAGTAATTCGCTTACTGCACTCATCCGATTATACTGCATCTGTTTCATCAACGAATTGTGATTAACATCCTTCTCGATTGGAGAAAGATGTATTTCAGAAGATCGGAGGTAAAAGAAGTGTATATGTCCTATTTTCTTTATCTGGAAAATGAAAATCGTTATGCTGTGCCAAATACTGCTGGTTTCCAAGTTAAGTAGTTCAAATTTGCGTTGACAATAATAACTGAGAATCGACGAGTTTTACGCCACAGGTTACGGATAATTGTATGAGTAAATACTGGAATAATTTTCATATTTCACTGGTAGAGAATCTGTGTTATTTCCTATCTTTCCTTAACATTCCCCGGCGAATAACAAAATAATAGAAATCGAGTTCAAGATTCTTTCCTTTCGCATACTCAACAAAATGGACTTCCAAATATGCAGTGTGGACCAGAACTCCATTCACAAAATTTCGGAGGTTGTTCGGAGATATTTTCTGAGTATTTTAGTGTAAGGGAACTGTCGTCTCCGGTCTATCGTTACAGAATAAAATAGTAATTATGATTTATTCGGATTTGTTACGAGAATTATCGGTGTTACTGTGAAGATACTTTCACAACAGTGAAAAATACTGTAATACGCCATCACTAAAACTTCGAAACGTGAAAGGATTTGGTTATTCGTGGAGGCCCATGTACAGATGCAAAACTACCGTTATTTAATTGGCGTCGCTGCGGGAGCATAGCAACGTCAGGCGTTATCTGATTGCGTTCAGTGAACACACGGACGAAAGCATGTCGGCCGGTATTTCATCGTGCCGCGTATCACTGTTAACGTACGACTAACACCGACGGAAAACCTAACCAGAGAAAGGATCGAGCAGTGCTGAATGCAAGCTTGAGTAAATTACATTAAATATATACGCAGTTGGGAATATTGACAACCATCAGCTGTAGAATCTCGAACGTCGACAAAGACAATTGGTGCCGGACCGGGACTTGAACCCCGACTTCCCACTTATCGCGAGCGGTCGGCTTACCGTTTGTCTGTCCGAGCACGACTCACCACCAGAGCCAAACTTCCGTATCTCGTCAACCGTGTGTCTTCCATCTGTACTCGTACATCCATTATGTATATTCCCGTACAGGGGAGACATTGTACCTGAAAGTACATCTAGCACTTGAAACGATGTGTCAAAAACAATGAAAGTCGAATTCCGCATGGCACGATGAGGCTAAATTTAATCCACAGACAAACCCAGTATTTTAATCATTGCACATCACTAGTATTAGAGAAAAGTATCTAGTGTTACAAAATTACAGAATAACAATAATTTGAATTTGTTTTTCCATTCTGGAGTATTATGAGTGATAGAGTTGTAAAATACTAGACACTGGAGGAGCTAGATTTAAAGTGTGATCATGTCATCAATATGGCTGTATGTTAACCAAGAGGAAACATAGATTTTTGCATATTTTCAGCATATTAAAGTTGTTAATGAAACGTTATTGGAATAATTACAACTGTGCGGCTGGTCCCGGCGGAGGTTCGAGTCCTCCCTCGGGCATGGGTGTGTGTGTTCGTCCTTAGGATAGTTTAGGTTAAGTAGTGGGTAAGCTTAGGGACTGATGACATTAGCAGTTAAGTCCCATAAGATTTCACACACATACATAACTAATGCTGCCCTATCCACATCACCTCAAACAAGAGCAATGCATTCTCTGTCCCCAATATCTTGTAGATTATATGAGGAATATAAAGGGCACATCCTCTTCTTTCTGTGTAATTAGATTTTGTTTTGGAAATGTTAATGCATCTGTGAGATTAAATGTTGGAAATGAGCTGCCATAAGTAAATTTTTTCTCTGGAATTTACTTATTATCAGGCGAACAGTAACTCACACAACGATTGCCCTCTTTCCGTGTCCAATATCAGAGATTGGTTATAACAAATAAATGACATCTTAAAAACAGCTTAGGAACTGTTTCCACTATAGATCTAAAAAAAAAAAAATACACTGAAGAACCAAAGAAATTGGTACACATACCTAATACTATGAGGGCCCCCGAGGGCACGCAGAAGTGCCGCAACACCACATGGCATGAACTCAACTAATGTCAGAAGTAGTGTTGGAGGGAATTGACATCATAAATCCTGCAGGACTGTCCATAAATGCATAAGAGGACGAGGGGGTGTAGATCTCTTCTGAACAGCAAATCGCAAGTCATCCCAGACATGGTCAATGATGATCATGTCTGGGGAATTTGATAGCCACAGGAAGTTTTTAAACTCATAAGAGTGTTCCTGGAGCCACTATGCAGCAGTTCTGGGAAGTTGCATTGTCCTGCTGGAATTTCCCAAGTCCATCGGAATGGTCACTGGACATGAATGGATGCAGGTGATCAGACAGGATGCTTACGTACGTGAAATCTGTCAGAGTCGTATCTAGACGTATCAGGGGTTGTAAGGTGTCAGGCAAATCCAACACCTTCCATGAAAACCCTGACATAATAAGCAAATCGAGTAGTATGTCACATAGCTCCGAATAAATCGTGACATTAAATTAACCAAAGTAATACAAGTAACGAGTGAGCAAATGGAATGCGACAGACTAACACAAGAATGCCTAAATGCATGTCGTACCTTCCCACCGTGAAGCAGACGCAGTTCCGAGGGGAGAAACGAGGAACGAATCCGAGAGCAGAACCGTGTTAAGCTAGAAGGCCCTACGATAAGGGACGGACGGGCCAGCCTACCTGTACGACTACCACCCGCACGTTTTAGCGTGAGACTTTTTCGCGTCTCAGGTACGTCAAGGACCACCCCCAGCCCATGTTAAAAGATAGAGCCCTCCAGAAGAACAGTATAGATATCACGATAATGCTAAAAGGACCACACCAGCTGCAGGGTTTAGCGTGAGACTTTTGCAGGTTTTAGCATGAGACTTTTTAGCGTCTCTGTTAAGTTGCAAACTTTAAAAAACATTGCCCCACCACGAAAAGTATAACGTTTCTCATTGGATAGACAGAATTTTGGTAGGCGGAGCTTAAGGTTAACATTGAGACCCTGATTGGTCAGATGAAAACATAACCAGATAATTTTTTTAAACTAACGTCGGTAAATTGTAGTAAGGAGAAGTTAGAGGAGAGTTGGATCCGAGACGGCGAGCTGGATGGCTGCTCCGACGGCCGATGTCGCCCTGACACTGCCTAAACACCGACAAGGTAATGAACGCACGCGATGCCGCATTTTTGAGCGCATAAGGCTTCACTCAGAACTGCAGAAGACTAATCTATTACACCCCCTTTTTGCGTAATACTAGTGTCGATCGTTAATTAAAACTCATGGTGTTCACATTTGCCACTTGAAGTAAAGATCTGAAACGCGATGATTTTTCTATTTTATAGTTATTGAGAAGCCACATCAGCCACTGTAATTTACGACAGGTTAGATAAGTAATTAAAGATAATTGAGGGTCACTGTAGACCATTTTGATAGTTGTAGACCATTTTGATAGTTTTCTCTTCTGTGAAACTTAAATTAAACAGAGATTATAGATGTGATATGGCATAGGTCATCCTTCGATCGATTGTAGAACTTGGAAACCCATTCAGGGAATATTCGTTCACATTTTTGTTGAACGTAGTTGGTTTTTACCATCCTGTATTAAAACATTTCCTTTTATCAATAGTGCAATTTATAAACGATGTTTTGCGAGTAGAATAAAATTTCCAATGGTAAACTTAACTGCTTTTTCGACGTTATTTTACCAGCTAACTAAAAATAGGAAAGCCTTGAACCCTTTCCACTAAATTCAGTTAGTATTAAGATTCTTTTACAGGGAGTGCAGTGGAGCTGACGTTGAGATCATTTAGTATTTGGTTATATCATCGCTAGTCTCACTGAACTCTTCTGAATTCTACATGTCATGTGTGGTCTGGCGTATCCTTACCAGCAACAGGTCCCAGGTTCAAACTAGTTAATTCCCTAAAATACACGCTCAGAGCGTCGTTGCGCGAAAGTGGTAGGGAGACACGATATAGAACAAACAGACACCACCATGAATGTTTAGAGGGTCTCATATCACTCCAACTGCACAGGCCCCACATCATCACAGAGCCTTCACCAGCTTGAACAGTCCCCTGCTGACATGCAAGGTCCATGGATTCTTGGGATTGTCTCCATACCCGACCATCTGACCGATACGATCTGGAATGAGACTCGTCCGACCAAGCAATATGTTTCCTGTCATCACAAGTCCAGTGTCGGTGTTGAGAGGACCAGGGGAAGCGTAAAGGTTTGTGTCGTGCAGTCATCAAGGGTACACGAGTAGTCGTTCGGCTACGAAAGTGCATATCGATGATGTTTCGTTGAGTGGTTCGTACGCTGACACTTGTTGGTGGCACAGCAATGACATCTGCAGTAATTTGCCTAATGGTTGCACTTTTGTCACCTTGAACGATTTACTTCAATCGTCATTAGTACCGTTCTACCAGGATCATTTTCCGGCCGCAGCGATGTCAGAGATTTCATTTTTTAACGAATTACTAATATTGACGGCCGGCCACGATGGCCGAGTGGTTCTAGGCGCTTCAGTCCTGAACCGCGCAACTGCTACGGTCGAAGGTTCGAATCCTGCCTCGGGCATGGATGTGTGTGATGTCCTTAGGTTAGTTAGGTTTAAGTAGTTCTAAGTTCTGGGGACTGATGACCTCAGATGTTATATCCCATAGTGCTCAGAGCCATTTTAACCATTTGGTATTCACGGTACTCTCGTGAAATGGTCGTACCGGAAAATCTCCACTTCATCGGTACCTCGGAGATGCTGTGTCCGATCGCTCGTGCGCCGACTGTAATGCCACGTTCAAACTCACTTAAATCCTGATAACCTGCCATTGTAGCAGCAGTAACCGATCTAACAACTGCGTCAGAAACGTGTTGTCTTATTTAGGCGTTGCTGACCGCAGAGCCATATTATGCCTGTTTACATATCTCTATACTTTAATACGCATGCCTATGTCAGTTTCTTTGGTGTAGTTACCAGTTTGTTGAAAAATGTTCAAATGTGTGTGAATTCCTAAGGGACCAAACTGCTTATGTCGTCGGTCCCTAGACTTAAACCCTACTTAATTAACTTAGGCTAAGAACAACACACCCGGGCCCGAGGGAGAACTCGATAGGAGGGGCCGCGCAATCCTTGACATGGCGCCTCTAACCGCGGAGCCACTCCGCTTGGCTTACCAGTTTGTATCCGTACCTAAGAAGCCATTGCGGTGAATGTTATTGTGATACACTGAAACGTGAAGTAACGTTCTTTTCTTTCCTGCAGGGCTATGGCTCAAGTTCGTGCGTGTTTCACGTGGTTAACTTCGTTGAGCACCGTACAACTTGACAATATTTTGGCTTAGAACGTTATGTTCATTCACAAGGGTCAACACCGCGTCGTAAAATATTTACGACCCAGTTGTACGAGGGGCGTTCACTAAGTAATGAAACACACTTCTTTCCTGGGCCAATGTCGGTCAAAAAAACGCTGAATTTGTTGTGGGACATCGTGGAATATTCCAGCTTCAGATCCTATAATTTCATGAATTTCCAATAGGTGGCGGAGCTATACGTGGCCTTCAAAATGGGTCTGTAAGAAAGGTGTGTTCCAGGCAGAGAGCTGTCACTCAATTTTTTATTTATTTATTTCTTTTACGGGAAACCAGAGCATCGCAGGTATTCATAGGCACTTGCAGAATGTCTACGGAGATCTGGTACTAAACAAAACCACGGGGCCGTCGTTGGGCAACGCGTCTGTCATCATCGCAACAAGGTGTCGCGCAAACGTATCCAATCTTCTGTGTATTGGGCCTACTGCAGACCAGACAACTGTGACTTTTGCAATGTTGGAACGTGCGGACTCATTCATTCGAGGTGATCGACGGATCACAATCAGACACTTCGTTGCTCAACTGGAATCTCTGTCAGTAATGCTGACACACTCGTCCACCATTTGGGGTACTCAAAGATGTCTTCTCTCTGGATTCCTACCACCTAACAGAAGAGCATAAAGAGCAACGGAGGACGATCTGTGCGGAATTTCTTGGTCGTTACGAGACTGATTATGACAATTTTTGTCGTACATCGTCACAGTCGATGAAAGACGGGTTCACAAGTTCGAACAGACAATAAAATGGCAATCCATGGAGTGACACCAAACGACTTCTACTCTGAAGAAAAAGTTCAAAACCGGACCTTGAGCCGATAAAGTCATGAAGACGGTCTTCTGTAACTCTGAAGGGGTTATTCTATTTGATGGCCTTCCTCATGGTGCTACGATAAATTCTGAAGTGTACTATGGCACCCCCAGGAAACTGAAGAAACGACTCGCCACAAAAGCGCAAACCAACTTCTACTTCTCCATGAAAACTCAAGATCTCACACAAGTCTGCGCATCTTAGAGGAGCTTACAGAACTTCACTGGACTCGTCTTCCTCATCCACCATGCAACACGGATCCCTCTCCTTCTGACCTCCATCTGTTTGGCCAAATGAGGGATGCACTCCGCGGGAAGCAGTACGTGGATGATGGAGAGGTTATTGATGCAGTAAGAAGTTGGTTCCAACGTTGACCAGTAGAGTGTTACCACGCAGTCATACAGACCGTCCCAGTAAGTTGGCGAAAGCCTGTCCCGTTGAAAAGAGAGAAGTTGAAACATAGGATGTTGTAGCCAAAAGAGTGGGAAATAATATGGTGTATTGGACTTCTGAATAAAACAATCCTGCCTTCAGAAGAAAGTGTCTTTCATTATTTACTGAGCGCCCTTTGTAACTTACCCATTCTGCACAATAAAATCCAACCCACCACTAACATGGCTTGTCGTGTTAGGCCGGTGTCAGTTTTAATGTCTGTGGCACATTGCTCTGGGTAAACGTTAGAAGTCGCTTTTTAGGTCGAGAGTAGCTATATAACAAAAAAGAGTTCTCAATACATATTATCGAGTGAGAGTAAATTTGTGACTTTTATTCAAGAAGATTACTGTGTAATGCCACTTGAAAAAGATGCTGGTACAATAGTCTTAAAGTTGCAATGTTTATTTGCAACAACTCTACCCATGAGTGAAATATATCCTGCTTTCTTTTAATGATTATTTTCTAAATTCTTTAAGGCTGCTGCATAGTGTTTGTGTCTCAGGATGCAAATTTGACGCACATTCTCTTCAGTTTATCCGTGGACTGATTCTCTTTCTATGAAAGATTATGAAGAGCCTGGGTGGTTGCCCAATACCTCAGTAGGTTTGGATTGCGGGGGTGAGTCGTTTTCAGGACGATTGGTGCCGATAGAATATACGAACACCATCAATAGGCAAACTTTTCATTCAGATTCAAGTTCCATCGATCGTAGCGTCAACAGGTAGCGGTTACACCCACCTGGGCTTTTGCGACGGCAGCAAGGCCAGAGGTCACTGAGGCAGCGACCTGGCATTGGCCGGCTTAAAGTAAGCGCGGAGTAGGATTGCTGACACAGGACGCCAGCAGGGGCACGGCGTCGCTCTGCAGTTCAGGGCAGGATGCGTCTGCAGACGTGGAAGCCCACTGTGGTTCTCGTAGCGAAACACAGGCTCTAGCAGTGGAGCCTGCTCCTGAGAGCGCTGGTGTGCAGTGACAGTTTGCCCATTGAAGCATGGGTTGTTGGGAAGCTACATCGCTCTGGACACGAACTGCTCTCTCCGAGACAGCAGTCCAGGTGTGGCTGAAGCTAGCCCGATGTGGCCTACCAGCTGGAAAGTACCAGTTCGCCGAGGCTGGACTTAGCCGCAGTAGTTGCCCCACCGGTGATGGAGCCCAAGTCATGTGGTGACAGCTTGCAAAACCATGTCACCCTGTCACCTGGCGTGGACCTCCCATCTTAGGACACTATGTGATCAAAGGTATCCGGACACCCGCAAAAACATACGTTTTTCATATTAGGCGCATTGTGCTGCCACCTTCTGCCAGATTCTCCTTATCAGCGACCTCAGTAATCATTAGAATTCGTGAAAGAGCACTTTGAATATCGTCAGGTGATTGTGTGTCACTTGTGTCATGCGTCTGTACCGGAGAAATTTTGTTTTTGGAAATTTTGTGGGAAGTTCCTATGGGACCAAACTGCTGAGGTCATCAGTCTTTAGGTGTACTCACTACTTAATCTAACTTAAACTAACTTACGCCAAGAACAACACAGACACCCTTGCCCGAGGGAGGACTCTAACCTCCGACAGGGAAGCCGCGCGAACCGTGACAAGGCGACCAAGACCGCACGGATACCCCGAGCGGCCTGTACGCGAGATTTCCACACTCCTAAAGATCCCTAGGCCCACCGTTTCCGATGTATTAGTGAAGTAGAAACGTGAAGGGACACTTACAGCACAAAGGCGTGCCGGCCGACTTCGTCTGTTGACTGACAGACACAGCCGACAACTGAACAGGGTAGTAATGTGTAATAGGCAGACCATCACACAGTAATTCCAAACTGCGTCAGGATCCACGGCGAGTACTATGACAATTAGGTGGGAGGTGAGAAAACTTGGGTTTCATGGTCGCGTAGCTGCTCTTAAGCCACACATCACGCCGGCAAATACCAAACGACGCCTCGCTTGGAGTAAGGAGCGTACACATTGGACGATTGAACAGTGGAAAAACGTTGTGTGGAGTGACGAGTCACGGCACACAATGTGGCCATCCGATGGCAGGGTGTAGGTATGGCGAATACCCGGTGAACGTCACCTACCAGCGTGTGTAGTGCCAACAGTAAAATTCCGAGGCGGTGGTGTTATGGTGTGGTCGTGTTTTTCATGTAGGGAGCTTACACCCCTTGTTGTTTTGCGTGGCACCGTCACAGTACAGGCTTACACTGATGTTTTACGGACCTTCTTGCTTCCCAGTATTGAAGAGCAATTCGGGGATGGCGATTACATCTTTCAACACGATCGAGCACCTGTTCATAAAACAGGACCTGTGGCGGAGTGGTCACACGACAATAACATCCCTGTAATGGACTGGCCTGCGTAGAGTCCTGACTTGAATCCTTCAGAACACCTTTGGGATGTTTTGGAACGCCGACTTCTTGCCAGGCCTCACCGACTGCCACCGATAAGTCGCCTCAGTGCAGCACTCCGTGAAGAATGGGCTGCCATTCCCCGAGAAACGTTCCATCACCTGACTGAACGCATGCCTGCGAGAATAGAAGATGTCTTCAAGGCTACTGGTGGGCCAATACCTTATTGAATTCCAGTATTACCGATGGAGGGCGCCACGAATTTGTAAGTCATTTTCAGCCAGTTGTCCGGTACTTTTGATCACATAGTGTAGGTGCTGCCAGACAGCGAATACTTTGGCTGTAAATGACGTGTATTTTTTGTGGCAATATACTGCTTCTAACCACGTACCAAAGCAAGAAGGCGTCCAGTAGGAGTGGTAACTAGACTACCATTGCTGTGGTCGACCCGCCATTCTGCCGTGTCGGTCGTAGTGAAAACGATGGCACTTGGCCGGCAAGATGGAAACTGGGTGGTGCTATTCCTGTGTCTGTGCGATGGTGTTTGGGTCCATTCTGTTCCTAGCGTGGCGTCTGAAGCCCATTTGCGACATCCGTGGCAGTTTTGCTATTTAAAATAAAGCGGCAGTGCTACAGCACCAAGTAACCGCGAATAGGTTTGGTAAATGTGACATGCTTTCCAGCAAAATGCAGATGCATTTCGAGAATCTTACAGACGATACTCCTATGATAATGAAGAACAACAAAGAAATGAAGATTTAATTAGAGATTTTGCCGGTTCAGTGAAATCATTAGATTAGCACCATAAAATCTAAGAGTCATTTTAATCTTCCGTACATGCGACTTTGTAACATCAAAAATTGATCAGCAGCAGGTCATCGTAACAGTACACTACCACTGAATGAAATTGTAGGTTTAAAGCTACCACGTCAGTCCAAAATGTTTCGAGATTGCATAAAAAAAGTTAAGTTGGTAGTTTTAGTGCTTAAGATGTGTCACATAATCTCCCAAGAATTGGGTACAACGCACAGAACGTTTATACAGAATTACGTAACTGTTAATAACGTCCATCTTTGACATGTAGTTCAACTCACATTGGTTTTATTGTCGATTACGTTGTCAAAATATTGACCCTTCGTGTGTATTTCTGCACTGTGTAGGTTCGTATTGATAGCCCCAAGTCTCATTACTTCTGATGGTTTCTTCCAGAAAAGAACTGCCGGAGGCCTTCATTTCAATCAAGTCGTGGCAGCTGTCCACGCCATTGTTTTTGCTTGAGTGTCCAGGTGAGTGCGACAAACTTTGCATACGCTTAACTCTTCTTCAAATCACTGTGGAGAAAGTCATTAACACTTAATCTAGAGATGTTGATCCATTGCGATTTGTCACTCAACAGTGTGGACGCACTACAGCCGCACACCGACTACTTAACACGTCACTGTAATTATTGCGCTCATATCACTTACATGCCAAGAATAAAGTAAGCCTTTTAACTTTTGGGACAGACACTATATGGTTGTAAATAGTATTTGAGCATTTAGCATACTCCGAGATTCTAACACGATCGGAACCGACGGCTCCCCACAACACCATGTGAAATGTTACGACAAAGTTGTGCAACGGAATCTAACGAACAACTACATTTAAGCGAAGATGGACAATTAAACGTGAAATATGGTTACCATAGCTCACAAACGAATAATGCGAACGTGTTTCATAAAATATGGAACATGGAATAAGCAATACTGTTTATTATTAAGTTGCATGGACCTGATTCCAATCGTTTAATTGGTATTACAAATAATTATTAAGTGCACAAAGGTTGAAATAAATTATAAAAGTTACATAATAGTACTCTGTCACTGGTGGGTAATATTGGAAATGAAATGATACAGTTAGTTGTGTACACATAAACTGCCAATGACTGCCGAATTATTTAACAGATTAAAGGAAAGACGTAGGTAAAGTACAGACACGCACCGGTTTCCTTGCCCACTCACAAATAGTTTAAAGAAGCAAAACTCTAATTCGAAACGAATGACTTCGTGGTTCCTTGATCGCGTTGTACGCAACTGCATCATGCTTACCATCGTTCCAAAAGTCATGCGCAAAAGATGGCTGTAGTGCTAACTGAGAGATATATGCTCAGTTTCAGCATCTATGATCAACTCTCTGACAGAGTACTTTCTCTCTGCAGATATAAGGCGAAGACACCTCTCCCTCTTACAGTCCAAGGCAAGGGGTCTATCTGCTCTTCTAAATATCTTGCTTGTTCAGCCAGCCCCAGATTCCTATTAGCAACTGCTTTAGAACCTCTGGGTTTAGACCACTCGTCACCTATGTTATCAGCTGTGTTTAACGAGTAATACACATTTCTCCTTTAGTGTGGGGCAGAAAGCAAAAAATTATCTTCCACTATAATGTCGGATTCACGTTTTAGCCAACGATAGGTGCTACATATACTCATTTGAAGGTCTTCATCCCCTCTATAAAAATAGTTAGAGGAACCAATCAAAACCTCCACCAGAAAATTTAAACATCAATTACTGCTCGCATCCTTTGAGTCCTAATTACTTTTCTCTCTCTGAATACCTCGTGTTTTCCCATCCTCTACATCTACATCTACATGACTACTCTGCAATTCACATTTAAGTGCTTGGCAGAGGGTTCATCGAACCACAATCATACTATCTCTCTACTATTCCACTCCCGAACAGCGAGCGGGAAAAACGAACACCTAAACCTTTCTGTTCGAGCTCTGATTTCTCTTATTTTATTTTGATGATCATTCCTACCTATGTAGGTTGGGCTCAACAAAATATTTTCGCATTCGGAAGAGAAAGTTGGTGACTGAAATTTCGTAAAAAGCTCTCGCCGCGACGAAAAACGTCTATGCTGTAATGACTTCCATCCCAACTCGTGTACCATATCTGCCACACTCTCTCCTCTATAACGCGATAATACAAAACGAGCTGCCCTTCTTTGCACCCTCTCGATGTCCTCCGTCAATCCTACCTGGTAAGGATCCCACACCGCGCAGCAATATTCTAACAGAGGACGAACGAGTGTAGTGTAAGCTGTCTCTTTAGTGGACTTGTTGCATCTTCTAAGTGTCCTGCCAATGAAACGCAACCTTTGGCTCGCCTTCCCGACAATATTATCTATGTGGTCCTTCCAACTGAAGTTGTTCGTAATTTTAACACCCAGGTACTTAGTTGAATTGACAGCCTTGAGAATTGTACTATTTATCGAGTAATCGAATTCCAACGGATTTCTTTTGGAACTCATGTGGATCATCTCACACTTTTCGTTATTTAGCGTCAACTGCCACCTGACACACCATACAGCAATCTTTTCTAAATCGCTTTGCAGCTGATACTGGTCTTCGGATGACCTTACTAGACGGTAAATTACAGCATCATCTGCGAACAACCTAAGAGAACTGCTCAGATTGTCACCCAGGTCATTTATATAGATCAGGAACAGTAGAGGTCCCAGACGCTTCCCTGGGGAACACCTGATATCACTTCAGTTTTACTCGATGATTTGCCGTCTATTACTACGAACTGCGACCTTCCTGACAGGAAATCACGAATCCAGTCGCACAACTGAGACGATACCCCATAGCTCCGCAGCTTGATTAGAAGTCGCTTGTAAGGAACGGTGTCAAAAGCTTTCCGGAAATCTAGAAATACGGAATCAACTTGAGATCCCCTGTCGATAGCGGCCATTACTTGGTGCGAATAAAGAGCTAGCTGTGTTGCACAAGAGCGATGTTTTCTGAAGCCATGCTGATTACGTGTCAATAGATCGTTCTCTTCGAGGTGATTCATAATGTTTGAATACAGTATATGCTCCAAAACCCTACTGCAAACCGACGTCAATGATATATGTCTGTAGTTCGATGGATTACTCCTACTACCCTTCTTGAACACTGGTGCGACCTGCGCAATTTTCCAATCTGTAGGTACGGATTTATCGGTGAGCGAGCGGTTGTATATGAGTGCTAAGTAGGGAGCTATAGTATCAGCGTAATCTGAAAGGAACCTAATCGGTATACAATCTGGACCTGAAGACTTGCCCGTATCAAGCGATTTGAGTTGCTTCGCAACCCCTAAGGTATCTACTTCTAAGAAACTCATGCTAGCAGATGTTCGTGTTTCAAATTCTGGAATATTCCATTCGTCTTCCCTGGTGAAGGAATTTCGGAAAACTGCGTTCAATAACTCCGCTTTAGCGGCACAGTCGTCGATAACAGTACCATCGTCACTGCGCAGCGAAGGTATTGACTGCGTCTTGCCGCTTGTGTACTTTACATACGACCAGAATTTCTTCGGATTTTCTACCAAATTTCGAGACAATGTTTCGTTGTGGAACCTATTAAAGGCATCTCGCATCGAAGTACGTGCCAAATTTCGCGCGTCTGTAAATTTTAGCCCATCTTCAGGATTTCGCGTTCTTCTGAACTTCGCATGCTTTTTCCGTTGCCTCTGCAACAGCGTTCGGACCTTTTTTGTGTACCACGGGGGATCCGTTCCATCTCTTACCAATTTATGAGGTATGAATATCTCAATTGCTGTTGCTACTATATCTTTGAATTTGAGCCACATCTCGTCTACATTCGCATAGTCAGTTCGGAAGGAATGGAAATTGTCTTTTAGGAAGGCTTCTAGTGGCACTTTATCCGCTTTTTTAAATAAAATTATTTTGCGTTTGTTTCTGATGGATTTGGAAGAAATGGTATTGAGCCTAGCTACAATGACCTTGTGATCACTAATCCCTGTATCAGTCATGATGCTCTCTATCAGCTCTGGATTGTTTGTGGCCAAGAGGTCAAGTGTGTTTTCGCAACCATTTACAATTCGCGTGGGTTCGTGGACTAACTGCTCTAAATAATTTTCGGAGAATGCATTTAGGACAATCTCGGAAGACGTTTTCTGCCTACCACCGGTTTTGAACAAGTATTTTTGCCAACATACCGAGGGTAGGTTGAAGTCCCCACCAACTATAACCGTATGAGTGGGGTATTTATTTGTTACGAGACTCAAACTTTCTCGGAACTGTTCCGCAACTGTATCATCGGAGTCTGGGGGTCGGTAGAAGGAGCCAATTATTAACTTAATTCGGCTGTTAAGTATAACCTCCACCCACACCAATTCGCACGGAGTATCTACTTCGACTTCACTACAAGATAAACCACTACTGACAGACACCAACACTCCACCACCAATTCTGCCTAATCTATCTTTCCTGAACACCGTCTGAGACTTCGTAAAAATTTCTGCAGAACTTATTTCAGGCTTTAGCCAGCTTTCTGTACCTATAACGATATCAGCTTCTGTGCTTTCTATTAGCGCTTGAAGCTCAGGGACTTTTCCAGCGCAACTACAACAGTTTACAACTATAATTCCGACTGTTCCTTGTGCACATCTCCCTCATTTTAGAAAGCATTCTTTATGCTGCTTCTCACAATGGGGGTATACAACCTGCTGAATGCTGCCTCTTACCCTCTGCGAACCTCTTACTGGAAGGTGGGACAGCGTCTCTGAGAGCGCCCATCTATCCAGTTTCTGCGTTGCTGGGATTCTGCCTTTTTGCGAAAAACAATTTTATGACTTGCTTGTGGTTGTATTCCTCCAGTACTCATGTTCCCACAGTTAGCTGCGGACTAGCTTACCTTCGGTGCATATACAGGAAATGAAGAAATACTTATTAGAGTCGAAATCTTTAGTGTTTAATTCAGTTACATCCGTACTTTGATGCATCACTACTAAATTGAATTGAACTGGTAGCCTGATTTCAATAGTGGGTTATTAGTTAGGTTATCGAGTCAAGAGTCCTAAGAGATCAAGCGTGATTAACGAGTAATGCACGTTTCTCTCTTAGAGTGAGAGAGAAATTAGATGTCTTTTCCCACTATAAATCTGGTTTCATATTTCAGCCAGTGATAGTGGTTGCAACTACACACACGTGAGCCTTCATTGCCTCTAAAAAATAATTTTCGTGAACCTAACTAGAGCTCCCCTACAATCTTTAACCATCAATTACTGCTAACCTGCTTTGGGACCAAAAGATTCTTCTCACTCTGAGCACCTCTTGTTTTACCTTCCCCTTGCAGATCTGTTTAGAAAGCGTTCTTTATGATGCTTTTCAGAATGGAAGTTGACATTCTGCCGAATGCAGCCTCTTTCTCCCCTCGTACTGAAACGTGGGACACCGTCTCTGACAGTGTCTGTCCGTTCAATGTGTAGGTGGCCGCTACTCTGTCTTTCAGTAAGAAACAGTTTCATGATTCGCTTGAAGTTGTACCCCTCTGGCGCTCACACTCCCACAGTCAGCCAACGCACCTACCTTACACAAACCATTACACACACTCTTTAACGTATAGGAATGAAACGAAGAAATGCTTATTAGACTCACAATCATTGGTGTTTACATCAGTTGCATTCCTACCTTCATATGTCGCAAGCTTTGGTACGTAGGACATCCAAAACAGAGTCATGATAATATAGAGAGATTAGATTCAGTTTTACTAATATTTATTCAAATCACGCCCATTTTCGGGATTATAAATTCCCGTCTCCACATGTATGAAATTATTGTAATTGGTAACACATAAGATGCGGTTGGGAAAATCAGCGCAAGAGCTCCAGTCACTGCATGTGTAATTCTTACTCTCATCGGTATTCATCTGTGACATAATCATTCTCCAGTGTCATGTGGAATATTAAACCTTAATTATCTTTCGCCTACTATCAGGAATTAAATGTTCACCATAGATTTGAAAAAAAAAATGCAAATTTTTGCTCATGTCGGCACCAATGACTCCTGCCGTCTGGGTTCAGAGGTCATCCTCAGTTCGTACAGGCGGTTGTCGGAGATGGTGAAGGCGGAAAGCCTCGCTCGCGGGGTGGAATCTGAGCTAACTATTTATAGTATCGTTCCCAGAACCGATCGCGGTCCTCTGGTTCGGAGCCGAGTGGAAGGCTTAAACCAGAGGCTCAGACGATTCTGAGGAGATCTGGGGTGCAAATTTCTCGATCTCCGCTTCGGTTGGAGAAATGTAGGGTCCCCCTGAATAGGTCAGGCGTGCACTACGCGCAGGAAGCGGCTACAAGTGTAGCGGAGTACGTGTGGAGGGCACATGTGGGTTTTTTAGGTTAGAGAATTCCCTCCCTAGGCCCGACAAAAAGCCTCCGAGGCGCGACAAAGTAGTAGTAGGCAAAACGCAACAGGGAATAACAATATTAATGTGCTAATAGTAAACTGCAGTAGCGTCTATAAAAAAGTCCCAGAAGTGCTCTCATTAATAAAGTCATACTGCCCACATAGTACTAGGGTCGGAAATTTGGCTGAAACCAGATGTAAACAGCAATGAAATGCTTAACTCAGATTGGAATGTATACCACAGAGACAGGCTGGACAGTGAAGGGGAAGGCGTGTTTGTAGCGATAAAAAGTGCAACAGTATCGAAGGAAATTGACGGAGATCCGAAATGTGAAATAATTTGGGTGAAGGTCATGGTTAAAGCAGGCTCAAACATGGTAATTGGATGTCTCTATAGGCCCCCTGGCTCAGCAGCTGTTGTGGCAGAGCACCTGAAGGAAAATTTGGAAAATATTTCGAGTAGATTTCCCGACCATGTTATAGTTTTGGGTGGAGATTTTAATTTATCAGATGTAGACTGGAAGACTCAAAGATTTATAGCGGGTGGCATGAATCTAGTAAAATTTTTTAAGTGCATTATCTGAAAACCACCTTGAGCAGTTCAACAGAGAACCGACTCGTGGCGATAACATATTAGACCTCCTGGTGACAAACAGACCCGAACTATTTTAAACAGTTAACGCAGAACAGGGAATCAGCGATCATAAAGCGGTTACTGCATCGATGATTTCAGCCGTAAATAGAAATACTGAAAAGGGTAGGAAATTTTTTCTTTTTAGCAAAAGTGGCAAAAAGCAGATTTCAGAGTACTTGGCGCCTCAACACAAAAGTTTTGTCTCAAGTGCATATAGTGTTGAGGATCAGTGGGCAAAGTTCAAAACCATCGTACAATATGTGTTACATGAGTATGTGCCAAACAAGATCGTAAGAGATGGAAAAGAGCCACCGTGGTACAACAACCGAGTTAGAAAACTGCTAGGAAGCAGAGGGAATTTCTCAGCAAACATAAACAAAGCCACAGCATGGCAAACAAATAAAATTTACACGAAGCGAAACGTATGTGAGGAGGGCTATGCGAGAGGCGTTCAATGAATTCGAAAGTAAAGTTCTATGTACTGACCGGGCAGAAAATCGTAAAAATTTTGGTCTTATGTCAAAGCGGTAGGTGGATCAAAACAAAATATCCAGACACTCTGTGACCAAAATTGTACTGAAACAGAGGATTACAGACTAAAGGCCGAATACTAAATGTCTTTTTCCAAAGCTGTTTCACAGAGGAAGACTGAATTGTAGTTCCTTCGCTAGACTGTCGCACAGATGACAAAATGGTACATATCGAAATAGATGACAGAGGGACAGAAAAACAATTAAAATCGCTCAAAAGAAGAAAGGCCTCTGTACCTGATAGGATACCAGTTCGATTTTACACAGAGTACGGGAAGGAACTTGTTCCCCTTCTTGCAGCGGTGTACCGTGGGTTTCCAGAAGAGTGGAAAAGGGCACAGGTCATCCCAGTTTTCAAGAAGGGAAGTCGAACAGAACTATAGACCTATATCTCTAACGTCGATCAGTTGTAGAATTTTGGAACACATATAATGTTCGAGTATAATGACTTTTCTGGAGACTAGAAATCTACTCTGCAGGAATCAGCATGGGTTTCGAAAAAGATAATCGTGTGAAACCCAGCCCGCGCTATTCGTCCACGAGACTCAGAGGGCCATAGACACGGATTCCCGGGTAGATGGCGTGTTTCTTGACTTCCGCAAGGCGTTTGATACAATTCCCGACAGTCGTTTAATGAACTAAGTAAGAGCATATGGACTATCAGACCAATTGTGTGATTGGGTTGAAGAGTTGCTAGATAATAGAACGCAGCATGTCATTCTCAGTGGAGATAAGTCTTCCGAAGTAAGAGTGATTTCAGGTGTGCCGCAGGGGAGTGTCGCAGGACCGTTGCTATTCACAATATACACAAATGACGTTGTAGATAACATCGGAAGTTCACTGAGGCTTTTTGTGAATGATGCTGTAGTGTGTCGTGAAGTTGTAACAATGGAAAATTGTACTGAAATGCAGGAGGATCTGCAACGGATTGACGCATGATGCAGGGAATGGCAATTTCAATATATCCTAGTGTAATGTGCTGCGAATACATAGAAAGAAAGATTCATTATCATTTAGCTACAATATAGCAGGTCAGCAACTGGAAGCAGTTAATTCCATAAATCATTGGGAGTAGGCATTTGGAATGATTTCAAATGGAATGACCATATAAAATTAATCGTCGGTAAAGTAGATGCCGGACTGAGATTCATTGGAAGAATCCTAAGGAAACGCAACTCGAAAACAAATGAAGTAGGTTACAGTACACGAGTTCGCCCACTGCTTGAATACTGCTCACCGGTGTCGGATCCGTACCGGATAGGGTGGACAGAAGAGACAGAGAAGATCCAACGGAGAGCAGCGCGCTTCGTTACAGGATCATTTAGTAATCGCGAAAGCGTTACGGAGATGATAGATAAACTCCAGTGAAAGACTCTGCAGGAGAGACACTCAGTAGCTCGGTACAGGTTTTTGTTGACGTTTTGAGAACATACCTTCACCGAGGAGTCAAACAGTATATTGCTCCCTCCTACGTATATCTCGAGAAGAGACCTTGAGGATAAAATCAGAGAGATTAGAGCCCACACAGAGGCATACCGACGGTCTTCCTTTCCACGAACAATACGAGACTGGAACAGAAGGGAGAATCGATAGAAGTACTCAAAGCACCCTCCGCCACACACCGTCAGGTGGCTTGCGGAGTATGGATGTAGATGTAGAATTTGGTCGTGTGTGTGTGTGTGTGTGTTGTCCATGGAGTAAGTTAGTTGAAGTTAGATTAAGTAGTGTGTAAGTCTAGGGACCGACGGCCTCTGCAGTTTGGTCCCAAAAGATCTTACCACAAATTTACAAATTATTTATTCGATGAATTCTGCTTGCTTCGCGTTTAGAGACCAGCAACAAGTATATCGATTCCTTCCGTGAGTTACAGTGCTGCGCAGTTTGGAGAGGTATTTGTGGGAACAGCAAACACAGTAAACGGCAACTTCACTGCGTCGTATTCCACTTCAGGTTTCAGACAAGCACAACGCTATTTCAACAGGAGCTGAAACTGAGTGCAGACGACCGTTGGCAGCCGTGTATTTTGAGATAGCGTTGCAGTTATCTGAGCTCTGCGCTGGAGTTTGTTATTACGGTTGTTGCGCCCATAGTTCGTTCCAACGGACAGAGTAATTGTACGCCCGAAATTGTGAACGATCGAGCTCAATGTTATTACGCCGGCCGAATTGTGTAATGAGGTGTGCTGGCGACGCATGCCGCCTACGCGCTCCCGTGCTGTGGCGACTGCGGCTGCCTCCGCAGCGAATACTTCGTCCACCTCCCGCCGGGCAGCTACTCAAATTTAACGAGTCCGCTTTATTCCTTCTCGGCCGTTTGCTGCGACAATACAGCTTTATTGGCGGACCTCGGAAGTGGGACACGTGCATCTACATCTACGTGTAGCGTATTCGACATAGGTCGCGGTACGGTGCATGTACTGTTTTTACTGTCGCATGTCTTCGGTTTTATTCGTGAATAGAATAAGAGAGAAATGATTAACGATAAGTTTCTGTGGGTGCTCTAATCACTCTTAACTTTTGCTTATCTCATTCATTTTAAATATGGGCTGGACGATATAGAAATGCATTTGCAGTTTATCTGGAATACTGACTACTGAATTTTCTCATCAACGGTTGGCACCTTATTGCAAGCAGTTATTAAAGTTTAAATAGACTTGAATCACCCAGTAATATTTTCTTATGGGCTAAACCTACCGAATTATATTCTTCGCGGCTTGTCGTTGATTTATTCGGAAGCGTCCTAAGGTCGTCTTGATGAAGTTCCCAAATAACTACTAAATTTTGATGAATATTCGCTTCCAGACGATTCGCGACTGGCTTTTACAATACAACATCAGCAAGATGAGAAATGTAGGACAGAACGAAAAAACAGAAAAACTGAAGTGGAAGCAGACTCTAGTTAAAATTATTACTGATGGAGTAATAGTGTCAGTCGAACGGTAAGACAAACTATTAATGAATCATGGTACGTCCTGTGGTAACCATAAGGCAAGAAATGGACTGGTGGATTTCAAAATACGAGTGTGGTCTGAAAACTGGAATTATGAAGAGAAAACAGCAGTTAACAGTCAGTTCGGTTAACGTCACCCGACGGTATCCCCTGGTACCCCAGCTGGGTTAACATTTCGTAATATTTACTTGACGGCATATATATCATCAGTGTAGTGCTCTTGTTCATCTTCACTGAAAGAGCCGATAGCATACTAGAATGCATTAACACTACACTGATAGACAGGTTAGTCAACGATGACTAATTACATCGTGTTTTTTCAGAAGTATCCAGCAAGTTACGGTCTGATTGTTCGTTTCAGCCTCAAATAAGCGCAATCTAACAATACAGCGTAGTGCCTATATATTAATGGACTCTCCATAGTAATGTAACCACATGCATTTCCTTTATTTCCTTTTTTGGCGGCAATACGTACATTGCAATGAACAGTAAATTAAATGTCGTTTAAGAAAGAGCTGCTGTTGAACTGTAATCGGCATTAACGATCGGTTAAGCCAATACGTTGTCATTAAACTCTGAAAAATCTCACTACTCGCAGTTCAGAATCTGTTAGACGTTTGCACACAATATTCTGTAAGCATAATATAGCGGCAAGTAGATAGAAGATAATGATAGTGTTAAATTCTTGTAACACTGAATATTAAGTGGAACTGGGAACAGCATAGAACGGAAATGCTAAAACGTGTAAATAAATCTATGTCTACGATATCATTGTTGTCAAATATAGGTGACGAAAAAATGAAAAAGCTGGTATATTTATCTTACTTTCATTCCATAATGTCTACATACTTTGGAGGAACTCAGCGGAAAAGAAAATTTTTTCTCTTGCCAAAAGCGTGTAGCACAAATTATCTGTGATGTAATTTCAACAATAGTTCGTGGAAGCCCGTTAAAAGTATTTATATACTAACGCCTGCTTCACAGAATAGCTATTTAGTGATTCAGTTTGTTTTTAGTAATATTGATCTCTTTCGAACCGAAAACAATATTCACAAATGTAATGCCAGGAGTAAGGACACAGTTCATAAATTGTAAAATGCAGCCGGTCGGGGTGGCCGAGCGGTTCTAGGTGCTGCAGTCTGGAACCGCGCGACCGCTACGCTCGCGGGTTCGAATCCTGCCTCGGGCATGGATGTGTGTGATGTCCTTAGGTTAGTTAGGTTTAAGTAAATCTGAGTTCTAGGGGACTGCTGACCTAAGAAGTTATGTCCCATAGTGCTCAGAGGCATTTGAACCATTTTTTGTAAAATATAAACTTTCATGGCCGAAAAGTCACAACTGATAAAACGCGCCGGGGTATCATGCCGTGGTCGAATGGATTTCACATTTAAAACCAACGTTTCGTCTCAATCTGCGGAGGACAATTTCTAGGAGGATTGTAGCTTCTTTGAGTGTCAGATTCTCGCACTGGCTCGCTAGTAACTACAGCAAAATTCCGTCTACGCGTTCTTCGGCACAGTGGCGTGGCTGCTGCTATCACCCCATGGCGGAAGACAAGTACACATCTTCTTCAGCACCGGGATCCAAATGTTATTAAGTTTCACGCCGTGCCCCTTCCTACTGATATTCGTGGGGTGTTTTACACTCTCTACGGCCTCTCTATTTACCCTTTCATGATATCCGCTTGTGGTTGCCAGCACTTGAGACCAATCAAAATGAATGTGGTGGTCTCCTGGCTGCAAACTACGTCCGGCAGGAGCTAGTCTGTCGATTTCCCCGATTCTGCATTTGCCCCTGTGCTGTTGTAGTCGTGTATTGGCCGTTCTTTTTGTAGTAACCACGCACCCCCCTCCCCCCCCCCACCCCTGACACACACACAACCACACGGAATCCTATAAATTCCTGCTTTTTCCAGCGGTTTGCGAGCTTCCTTGGTCAATTTTAGGTAATCTTGTGTCTTCCGGGTCGGTTTCTAGATTATCTCGATGTTCTGTTTCTTTTAAGATTTTTCCTATGAGATCACTAACGTCGTTTATGAAAGACAGGAAAACTTTAGATTTCACAGGCGCTTGTGCACCGCTACAACTTCTGCGCAGCGGTCTTAACCCTCTTTTTACCTCAGTGGACGAATAATCATTCTTGAGCAAAGCACTGGTGAGATGTTTCAATACCGTGTCAAGCAGCCCTTGTTCGCAGATGTTCATTGCTCTATCCGCCAACGGTTTTACGATGCCTCGAATTTTTGTGGGTAGTGCTTCTGTGTGCGTGGGTTTTCGGTAAACTGTGTGGCCTAAGCTACCATTTTGTTTCTTGAAAACTAGTACATCAATAAAATTTAATCTTTTGCCTGCATCCTCCTCCATGGTAAACTGAATCTTCGGATTAGTCCCGTTGAGATGCTTGTGAAAACGACTAGTTCCTCTCTGCCACGTGTCCATAAAACAAACGTATCATCCACGTAGCGGAACCAAAAGTCGGTTTCTTGGTGGCAATTCCCAGTGCCTGCTCCTCGAATTTCTCCATAAAGAAATTCGGTATAACTGGAGTTAAGGGGCTCCCCATAGCGACGCCATCCGTCTATTCATAGAACTCATCGTTCCATTTGAAATACGTAGTTGAGAGGCAATATTTAAACAATTCTGCGCCGACCGGGGTGGCCGTGCGGTTCTAGGCACTACAGTGTGCAATCGCGCAACCGCTGCTGTCGCAGGTTCGAATCCTGTCACGGGCATGGATGTGTGTGATGTCCTTAGGTTAGGTAGGTTTAAGTAGTTCTAAGTTCTAGGGGACTGATGACCTCAGAAGTTAAGTCCCATAGTGCTCAGAGCCATTTGAACCGTTTTTAAACAATTCTGCAATGTCTGGAGGAAAAATTCGATTCATGTGTTGCAACACCTCACTGAGAGGAACCATAATAAATAGCGATACCACTTCAAAACTAACTAACATGTCCTCCGGCTGGACCCCTATGCATTTTAATTTACTGATAAAATGTACCGAATTGTTGATACGCGAATCCGATAGGCCCACATATGGTAGTAACGATGTTGTCAAGAATTCGGCAGTCGAATAGGTGTGCAAACTAATAGCACTCACTGAAGGTTTTAGAGGAACACGCTCTTTGTGCTCCTGTGGCAACCTATAAAGTCTTGGTGGCAGCACAGCTGAACTGAATAGACTTCTCTGAACGCTCTGGTCGCTAGACGTCTTTTCTTTTTATCAACGGCGTAATTTGAGAGTGGGGTCTTTACTCAGTTTCCTATACTTCTGCGGACCTAACATGTCGAGAATCTTACTATGATAGTCGGTCACATTCAAAACAGTCATTGCATTGTTAGCGGGGGGAATGATCATACTATCGTCCTCATTCAAGCGTTTTGTAGCATTCCTCTCACGCACAGTCAAATTAAATTTTGGGAGGCTTTTCACGAACAATTACTCTTACAGCTTCTATACGCATTTCTTTAGTTATCGTATCCGCACTACGAATGCTAATGCCGGTCCATATTTACAACTGCGACGACATTTCATGAACTCGAAGAACACCAGGTACAAATTCAACTAGTTTGATTAGCTATGTAATTCTGTGCGCCGTAGGCCACTTACAATATTTCTATCGTGGTGTATGGAACTAGTTACCATGCAGCCTATGGTTTATTTGGTTTACGGGTACATGCCACAAAAATCATTACGTCAGAAATTTGACAACAAAAATTATCATACTAGTATTCGAGTCTACTCATTCAGATCTTATAATTAACTTTTCCAAGCATCTTTATCTACGATAATGATGGAAGCTAAGGAAATAAGTACACTTTGTGCCACGGACAGCACTCGAATCAAGGTCACCCTGTTTACGAAGCTGAAATTATGACCATTACACCACCACAGTACTATGCTCAACTACCCAAATCCAGTGTCCTCCCCAACACAACCTTCAGTTCATATCTTCTGCTTGTTTTTCCACTAAATTGTCACTATTGTAGGGCTCTCCGGCATTGGAATAGCACCCCAGCTTTCATTGTTATCGTAGATAAAGATGAGACTTAAATATCCAGGGGAAAATTTAATTATAAGATCTATATCACCTGAGGTACGGGACTTCCCCACGTCCTACGCTGGGGTGATATTCCAATGCCGGAGAGTTCCGGCAATAGTAACAAATTTAGGGGGAAAATAAGCTGAAGATATGTATTGAAGTTTGAGTTGGGAGAGGGCACTGGCTTTCGCTGGTGCGTGCAGCAATGGCGACCATAGCGCTGATGGAAACGGTCGAGGGGCAGCACGGCTATACCAAAATAAGTACCCTCACAGACAGCTGCCACATCACACAACATTTCAAGCCCTTTCTGGGCGTTTGTGTGTTCATGGGTCCCTTCTGACAGAGGAACGTGCAGGGAGACGGTGAAAGTATGTACACCACATCTGGAGGCCCGAGTTCTACAGCACAGTGACAAGAACCCCAGTACAACATCTAGGCAAGTGGCCCGCCAACATGGTGTAAGCCAGGGCCGCCACGACGTGCCATATAAGGTGTGCGGGCCGCGGCCTCTCAATCGCTATGGCACTTTTCGGTAGGCACAACTCTCGTAATTTCGGTACAATAGTTGTGTAAGGGCTGTTTAACCTTATTTATTTGTTCGTGATCTGGAGGACGCTCTCAGATGCAGTGGCTGTTTGCACAAAAAAGTCAGTCTAGTGATATGTTGTCATAAGCCTTTAAAATGAATGAGGGATGAGAATTCTTAATATATATTATGAAGTCACACAAGCGAATGGTACCGCAAATTTACTGTGAAACGATGGTTCAGTACCGCGCAGAAAAAATTAAAAACATGTAGTGGGTAATGAAAGAGCCAAAAATTACAACGATCGACAGATAGGAACCACTGTTCTCTACATCAAGGAGCACTTTGTGCAAAATTTTCAGGCATACAGCCCGTGGAGAAATTGGTGGTGCGAATAGTAAAATTTCTGATGTCGCACGAATTATTCTGATGTCAGTTGCAACAGTTTTCGATGGAACTGAACAAAGGGTATGAAGACTTTATACATTACTGGAAAGTACGTCGGTCAAATCAAGGGACATACTTGGATTTATAACTCGCTATTGTTGGATTTATGAAGGAAAGGAGGAGTGAGGGAAAGAAAATTGGAACATCCGGAATGGATTACAGACCTCGCATTTTAAGTGGACTTGACTGCACACTGCCCACAGTAAAACCCTGTAAGGAGACAAAGAATTTGTTTTTGATTTGTTGGGGTGTATCTAAAACAAACACGATGTAGAGGGAAAATATTCTACGAAACACTCACCAGTTCCCTATGCTCACTGGCGTTAGACAAAACGAGAGGTTTGAAGAATTCATTGTGACCTTGAAAGAACTGAACACAAAACGCTCCCGAGGGGACACATTCTGAGAAACACAGTCTAATTCCCTATGCTCACTGGCGTTAGAGAAACCGAGAGGTCTGAAAAGTATCTGTGGGCTTGAAAGAATTAAAAGTATAGTTTCCTATACGTTTTGGGGACATGGCCAATCTCACATCTGCTTTCGAGACCGTTTGCCGTTTCAGTTGAAAGCGCCCCTGTACACGTGCAGATGTAACTGACTGAACAGCAATGTAATTACCGTTTTAAAAACTGTCCAGGACGTCTACATTGCTTAACTCAGGTAGAGTTTCCACCTGTCCATAACGACGTTGCAGAAATGCTAAAATATTTCGATCAATGCACGTGTGTGAAATACGTTTCTCTGATTACGAAACAAAATTAGTCACGATCGCATGGAAACCTAAGTGTGAAATTCTGTGAAATTCTCTGCGCCTGTCCGTAGGCCGACAGTTTATACCAGACAAGGTAGTTAAATAATAATGAAATGGTCTTCTTTTTACATATGTTGCTGAGAAGTGTGGAATATGCACTACTGGCCATTAAAATTGCTACACCAAGAAGAAATGCAGATGATAAACGGGTATTCATTGGACAAATATAATACCCTAGAACTGACATTTCACGCAGTTTGGGTGCATAGATCCTGAGAAATCAGTACCCACAACAACCACCTCTGGACGTAATAACGGGCTTGATATGCCTGGGCATTGAGTCAAACAGAGCTTGGATGGCGTGTACAGGTACAGCTGCCCATGCAGTTTCAACACGATACCACAATTCATCGAGAGTAGTGACTGGCGTATTGTGACGAACCAGTTGTTCAGTTGCTGGGCCACCATTGACCAGACGTTTTCAATTGGTGAGATAAGGGGAGCATGTGCTGGCCAGGGCAGCAGTCGAACATTTTCTGTATCCAGAAAGGCCCGTACAGGAGTTGCAACATGCGGTCGTGCATTATCCTGCTGAAATGTAGGGTTTCGCAGGGATCGAATGAAGGGTAGAGACACGGGTCGTAATACATCTGAAATGTAACGTCCACTGTTCAAAGTGCCGTCAATGCGAATAAGAGGTAACCGAGAAGTGTAACCAATGGCACCCCATACCATCACGACGGGTGATAAGTCAGTATGGCGATGACGAATACACGCTTCCAATGTGCGTTTATCGTGATGTCGCCAAACACTGATGAGCCATCATGATGCTGTAAACAGAACCTGGATTCATCCAAAAAAATGACGTTTTGCCATTCGTGCACCCAGGTTCGTCGTTGAGTACGCCATCGTAAACGCTCCTGTCTGTGGTGCAGCGTCAAGGGTAACCGCAGCGACGGTCTCCGAGCTGATAGTCCATGCTGCTGCAAACGTCGTCGAACTGTTCGTGCAGATGGTTGTTGTCTTGCAAACGTCCCCATCAGTTGCATATCACAGCATCTTCTTTTCGGTTAAATTTCACATCTATAGCACGACATCTGCGTGGTGTAGCCATTTTAATGGTCAGTAATGTAAAAGAAGTCTTAACACAGTGCGTCTGCATTGCCATTTAAATGCGACTCGTTCGCTGTTTCACCCTCCTTCCGCTCAGATACCGTGGCGTGGCGATGGGGGAAACGTGGCAGCCAGTCTTATAAGAGATATGCCACTCGTGCCTGGACACGACCTGCGGGCCAAAGTCAAAGCCACCTCTGGTGTAAGCCAAGTACGGTTATGTGTCTTCTGCATGATAACCGCTGGTATCCATATCATGTGCACCAAGTGCAAGGGTTGTCAGCAGCGTATTTCCCTCTCTGGGAAAAATTTTGTCGATTGTTTTTAAAACATCTTCACAATAATAGGATTCCTGTCATCACTCCTCTTTACCGACGAAATAGCCTTTTTTACTTTGAACTTGCATAATCACCATCTGTGGGCTACAGAAAATCGTCGGGGAATGGTTGACGCGTCTCATCAGCATCGGTGTCTGGGAAGGGATTCTTGGCAGCAGCGAGTGGCCGCGCAGCTAGAGGCGCCATGTCACGAATCGGGCATCCACTTCCACCGGAGGTTCGAGTCCTCCCTTGGGCGTGGGTGTGTGTGTCGTGGATGCGGTGCAGCTCTGTACCGTGTTCCGGAAAGCTTTGTTGTCTTTGCACGCCCACCGCCCATTTCCAGACACATGTTCTTAGGACCTCCATTTCTAGCCAGGAATCCATTCCTGCAGTTTGTCGGTTTTATTAATGTTCACTCTGTATATAAATTGATTAATTTCGACTTCAAGGACCTACTTATCACTAAAATGCATCTAGATACTATCTTCCTTTTTTATTTTCCTTTCTATTACCACAAATCAATAAACGAGTGTTTTGATGAGTACAGATTTACCGGACTTTCCGTGACACTTTTGATTCGATCGAACAGCGTTGACTGTAGGTGTTCCTCGGAATGGCTCACAAACTCCAGATGTTTCCCTCAGATGGCAGATATGCAAAGCTTACTGCAATTCTAAAGCTATAACGAATCTTCATGTTGTACTAAATATCTTTGTAATGCGATGAGATCCTAATCAGCTCTGCTTACAGATCCATCATTATTATTATTATGGATCAGTCCGCCATCGCAACTGGTATGTTTTCATTGATGGAAAGTGTCAAAAGTTCTTGAACTAATGACGCAATCATTCCCCAGTTAAGTGTGGAACTCATGCGAAAATTGGATTGCCAGTCTCTGTAGTCAGGGGCCTGTATAGCGCCCCTACGACTACAGTCCACCCGTAAGACGACTATAGGGATTAAATAAGAAAAATTTCTACTGAACATTTATGTAAAATTCGTGGTTTTCTATAAGGAGGCTTCAAAAATTAAGATACACTTTATCAGAACAGACTAAGTAAATCTTATTGAATACTGCGCTACACTTCAAAGCGACACCGAGCGAGGTAGCGCAGTGGTCAGCACAATGGACTCGTATTCGGTAGAACGAGTGTTCAAACCTGGGTCCGGCTATCCAGATTTATCGTTTCCGTGATTTCCTTAAATCGCTCCAGGCAAATGCCGGGATGGTTGCTTTGAAAGGGCACGGTCAATTTCCTTCCCCATCCTTCGCACAGTCAAAGCTTGCGCTACGTGTCCAAAGACCTCGATGTCGACGGTACGTTAAAACCAGTCTTCCTTCTTTTCAAAGCGGTACAGATACATGACTATTTTTCAAAATAATCACTAAGTCTTGGTCAACAACGCACAGAATGTTTTACTGGTCGTTCAAATCCGCTCTTTTCATACGGAGTCATTCTAGCACCGCCGTCTGAGCGTCCTCATCGTTGGAATATCTGCGATTGTGGCAAACCAGTTCCTCGATTGCTGGACATTGTCGCCTGTCTTCGATGTGGATGTCCTTCGCGATCAGTAGCACCAACGTCTGCATTGCGTTCGCCAAACTGTTGGTACCATTTCACTAAGGTTGGGCGTTGATAATGTATTCGGTTCACATACCGCCAGTATTTCACAGTGAGTCCGTGAGCAATTTAGGTGATTTGCTCACAAGAAACGGTACTGTCCTGTGTACTTGGAGTACGTTTCCAATTGATGCGCCATTTCATTCGCTCACTATGCTGCAACTGTTAATCATACCGCAGCAGAACTGTATCTGCAGAGAATCCAGAACATTCTCTGTTGACAATGCGCCACTCGTGTTACGCAGTGGTGTCAGCGTGGGACGGCATGTCTGACTTATCTTTGATAGGGGGCTGTAGGTAATTTAATGGGCATCTCTCTAGTATCTGGATGTCATAAATGCGTAAGCGCCATTGTACTGTTTGAAACTCAAAGCGCCCAGTGTCATCGGAGAGGCTTGCTTTGGATCGTCTCTGCTTTGCAAGACGCGCGGGAGATGATGCGCACAGTAAATGGTGAGATGAAGAGACATAGTAGTAAGCAATGGTGTGCCATGAGTGACATCGTTCGGTTTCAGTTATATTCTGAGGAAGTGGAACATGTTGATTTACTGAATAATTATTTGAGGTGAATAAAGAGATTGATGCATTTTGAGAAGAATATTTCAATAAGATTATTTTGATAAGTAATAGATAATGATTTAATTTAAGATAATTTATTTCAGATTTTTTACTTTGTTAACACAGCTAGTAGTTACACATTCTTGGTTCAGACATCCAGAGACTTGAGTTTAGGGAAAGATAAACAGCCATGCATAACTTTCATTTTGAATTTGGGAGTAGGAATAACTGTTGAATATTTAATGTCGTTTTTACGAGTTACATTTTTGAAAAGATCTCATCTGATGTTAAAGACTACTCACGTTTGTCCGCTCAAGAACTGTAGTTTTTTGTGTATCGATGTTCGTGAAGCAACTAAAGAGGTAATTTTTCAATATAGCACTTTTCTAATCAGAAAACTAATTACATTTGTTGTTATAATTTACCCCAAGTTATTGTCCACACCCAAAGTTCATGCCAAAATATAAATTATAATTTTTTTTTTTAGATTTGGTTTGATCCAAGTATGTTTCGCTTTTTTTTAAGAAAAAAAGAGAGCGCATTGCACTAGGAGCATCTCAATAGTACGAATTCCTATGTTGAAAGTATACATAAGCTCCTAGACAGATTACACTGCCAGCAAGCAAAAGTTTTAATGGATAACAAAAATCTTATTGTATTTATTAAGATAACTTTCATCTTCTGAAGTTAAACTTTGGAGCTTGGCCAAAAAAATATTCATTGGCGTTGTGAAACTCTTGGTGACATTTACCGTTTTTATTTTACTCATTTAACAGTCGTTTTCATGTGCTGGTATTATTCACATTTTGTGAATGTCACTAGATAAACGTAATTTCTTTCTTAAAACTAAATTAGTATCATATAGTGCAGAAACCTCAGCTAACAACGTACTATTTGTATTTGACAAAAGCTGCTCGAAATCAAATCCATTAACATTTCGGTGAAAGCATCACTATGCGATATGTTGCCAAAACCTAATCAACCGTCTCTGCTGGATTTTGAAATTCGTCACAGGCATTTGTAACATTGGTAACTATTTCCATGATGGGCTGCACTATCATACCACAAAAGGGAATTTTAGAAATCCCTATAGGGAGTAGTAGAGAGAAGTGGAGTCTGACTGGCCTGGAAATATGGCTCCTTTACAAGTCTAGCACAGAAGCAATTGACGAAATGGTTGCGGTATGGTGTCGTATTCGGGAGAAGTAGGATACAAAATGCTATTCACCCTCCCAACAAACAAGGGTTCTGACAGTCTTCATACATAATTTCAGACAGATAGCAGAACGATTCATTTAATGGGGTCACGTTAATTTGTTATCACGGCTCCTAAACACTGGAATTTTGTAATGACCTCTACGTCGAAGAAATGTGAAACGTTAACCATTCTTCCCTTGTCAATTGAAAGGGTAGCAAATGAGCACTGATATAATTCTGAACATATTTACGAAAGCGGGGCAGTGCACTGTCATGCTGAAATAACTTTTTCCATTTTTTAAGAATGACTGCAAATTCAGACAAAATCCGCTGTACGACTTACTATTGAACGCCAAAAAATATGCTGAAAAAAGTAGTGAAAGGATTGGCTATTACGGTACACACTCCGATAGGCTGGTAGATACTTTTAGGTGCATAGATTATATAGCTGTTTCCAGTCATTCATTTTTGTTCCTCTCAAAGCGTTCTGATATGTAACTAATTGCTGTACAATTTCCTCTGATACTACTACAGCGCTCAATTTGTGGGGAAAAATTTCCTTTAAAATATGATATACTGAAGGCAGAAATTGTTTCAGTTCTCTCTGAAGCATAATGCGTAGATGCTACTGTGTTTTGGGCAGTTTGGTTTGTCAGATAATCGAGGAAGTAGATTGCCTGAGGGCTATGCGATCCGATTTTGGTCGGAACTGCATGCAAGCAAGTTCACCAAAACCAGCTAATTTTCTTGAATCATAATGCAGTTGTACTTTCTTTGTGGAAAATAGGATTATCATGCTGATGCGGAATATGTCAGACCCTACAATGTCACCGTAAACTGGAAAGCGTGCTATTGTTTAACTACCATCTACTACAACTATACACTCTAGTAATTCTCCTTCCACGGCTCTGCATACCAATGACTACGTTGTTTACACCAGTTGACGCCACGTCCTTCATTCGCTCTTGTGATCAGTGATTTGTGGGCAGCGACACGACTATAGCTAGTTATTTATTTAAGTCATAGTGGCGTGACGGAATAGCAGCACTGTAACTCCCTATAGCTAAAGGGCTGTTCTCCTCTCGCAGCTAGAGGATCTAATCAAAAGTATCCGGACACTTATTTCTGGACATCAATATTGAGTGTGTCGACCCTTCACCTTCACGAGGACTTGAAATCTGCTGGGGACACTTTTAATGATGTTTGTGGATAAATGCCCCGAAACCAATGTAGTGATGTTGGACGCCAAGTTCTGGAACCACATCGATGTTCTAACTCATCGCTAATGTGTTTCGTTGGGTACAAGTTGGGACTCTGGACAGACCTGTCCCTTCCACGAATGTTATTGTCGACAAACCGTTACTTTATAGATGTTGTTACATGAAGAGTGGGGATTATCACTCTTATGCAATCAGAAATAACTTCATATCCTTTCGCATTTAGCGTTTCCTTAATCTCGTTTCCAGTCATCCACTATCCAATGGCGTCGTTCTTTACACAAATTCGCGCATCTCTTAGTACTGTTGTTTATAAGGATCTGGTCGATCAGTGATCTCACTCGTTCTATCTTCCTGCGGACAGTGATTGTGCTAGCTGAGGTGCTGGTAGTGATTCATTTCGCTGATGTCATGCGATGTTTTTACAACCACCGACCACAAGGCTCAACTGCGTGGTCTCGGTTTAGCTGTGGCTGTTCCTTCACAATCACACCACCCACAGTCGAACTTTCGAGATGAGCAACCTTAGAAGTGACAAAGTAAATGTTTGTGTCTACAGTTGCAGTTAATTTATTTTACCTACTGGCTACCGGTTCCAGTACACAGCACCACCCTCAGGTCACGTTACGAGCAACAAAATAGTTATTACATAGTTAGAATAGTAGTGCAACAGCAATTTCCAAAAATATTATCCTTTATGATAGCAAATGCACGGCTTATAGCGAACCTTAATTTGTACAGGTAGCTTCTTACTCATGGCACGCAGTCATCAAGTTTGCTTCCCAAACAGGTGTGTCAGACACTAAAAGAAAAGATGACTGCACGTTACCAACGTGGCGTGTTCACCGCAGCCGCGCTGGTCGATGAGCTGCGACACGGCGTGGAGAAGGCGCGACGCAGCTACGCTAAGAGCCCCATTGTGCACATGGACACTCTTTGGACAAACATGAAACTGGAAAGACTGACGGCTGCAAAGCAATACACAGGCAAAATATGTCTCTATTCCATTTAGGCGCTTGATTTCTTTTCGATAAAAATTAATTTGGTCTTTTTATTTTGCAACGCTACTATTACGACGATACTTGCTTGATTTAAAGATTCGTGGCCAGATCAATGATTTATAGTGGAATAAACTGCATATAATGGTAAAATGTAAACTTGGCTAAACATATTTGCGATTTTGATTTTAATGTTTTATTACAGTGGAGTCTATTGCTATGCAATGTCTTATTTTCGAATTTTAGGCCATTTTTAGATATCCTTTACACCGTGACTTTTTAAGTGGTTAAAAAAAAAAGAATAAATAAATAAAATAAACTCTGTACATAGGGGGCACTTTTATCACGGCTGGCAGCAATTTACATCTGCCGGCCGGAGTGGTCGAGCGGTTCTAGGCGCTACAGTCTGGAACCGCGCGACCGCTACGGTCGCAGGTTCGAATCCTGCCTCGGGCATAGATGTGTGTGATGTCCTTAGGTTAGTTATGTTTAAGTACTTCTAAGTTCTAGGGGACTGATGACCTCAGAAGTTAAGTCCCATAGTGCTCACAGCCATTTGAACCATTTATTTTGGGTTTGTTACTCAGGTAACATCCAATGTCTGGTTCACGTTGGAAGTCAGTGAGCTCTCCTGAACGACCCAGTCTCTGCTCACTACTCAGTTACGCGCAGTCTCCTTTATGCTGGCGGGTCGTGACATCTAGTGGTCGATTTCCCATTACAAAGCGGGTCCGGATTTTTTTTGATCAGCTAATGTACTTCGCAAAAGTTAAATTAGGTTCTCGAGTAATAAAAAAGTCGAATTATTAATCATCCCGATAAAGTAAATTGAATTGATAATTGCTATATTACCATTGTATTAACTTTAAAAATACGTATAAATTAATTGTAAATGTTTAGTTTTTTAGCATTTGAAGATTCCATGTTCCTTGCTTCATTTTTGTATGCTTTTAGTGACTCAACCAGAGCACTAATAGGTCATAATTCAATGAAAAGTATAGGATACTTGATACCAAATGAAGTATTCCTCAAGGAAAGTCCTAGAACTCTCTGTTCGAAAATAGTGTACCCCTACTTCCTTCCGACACAATCACAAAAGCATTTCACAGTTGTATGCTGCAGTGTTATAAGCTTTTGTGAATGTGTCGTAAGGAAAGAAGAAAAGATAATGAATCAGTCATAAATCTGCATCGACAATATGTCATTTCTGTTACGCGACAGAAAGGGATTAGAAAACTTTATACGCTCCATATTATTGTTCGTCGTTCGACAGATGAAGTCTTGTAGGACACATATTCTGATGTTGTTGTTGTTGTTGTTGTTGTGGTTTTCAGTCCAGAGACTGGTTTGATGCACCTCTCCATGCTACTTTATCCTGTGCAAGCTGCTTCATCTCAAAGTAACTACTGCAATCTACATCCTTCTGAACCTGCTCAGTGTATTAATCTCTTGGTCTTACTCTACGATTTTTACCCTCCACGCTATCGCCCAATACTACAATGGTGATCCCTTGATGCCTCAGAACATGTCCTACTAACGATCCCTTCTACTAGTCAAGTTGTGCCACAAATTTCTCTTTTCCTCAGTTCTATTCAGTACCTCCTCATTAGTTACATGATCTACCCATCTAATCTTCAGCATTCTTCTGTAGCACCACATTTCCAAAGCTTCTATTATCTTCTTGTCTAAACTATTTGTCGTCCATGTTTCACTTTCATACGTGGCTACATTCCATACAAATACTTCCAGAAAAAGACTTCCTGACGCTTATATCTATACTCGATGTTAACAAATCTCTCTTCTTCAGAATCGCTATTTTTGCAATGGCTAGTGTACGTTTTATATCCTCTCTGCTTCGACCACCATTAGTTATTTTGCTCCCCAAATAGCAAAACTCATCTACTACTTTAAGTGTTTCATTTGCTAATCTGATCCCCTCAGCATCACCTGATTTAGTTCGACTACATTCCATTATCCTGGTTTTGCTTTTGTTGATGTGCATCTTGTAACCTGCTTTGATGACACTGTTAATTCTCTTCAACTGCTATTCCATGTCCTTCGCTATCTCTGACACAATTACAGTGTCATCGGCAAACTCAAAGTTTTTATTTCTTTTCTATGGACCTTAATTCTTACTCCAAATTTTTCTTTTGTTTCCTTCACTACTTGCTTAGTATACAAATTGAATAAATAAAGTTATTTAAACTTAAAGTTGTAAATCAATGATTGTCTTCAGAATAAGATTTTCACTCTGCAGTGGAGTGTGCGCTGATATGAAACTTCCTAGCAGATTAAAACTGTGTGCCCGACCGAGACTCGAACTCGGGACCTTTGCCTATCGCGGGCAAGTTCTCTGCCAACTGAGTTACCGAAGCACGGCTCACGGTCGCTACTCACAGCTTTACTTCTGCCAGTATCCGTCTACTACCTCCCAAACTTTACGGAAGCTCTCCTGCGAACCTTGCAGAACTAGCACTCCTGAAAGAAAGGATATTGCGGAGACATGGCTTAGCCACAGCCTGGGGGATTTTTCCAGAATGAGATTTTCACTCAGCAGCGGAGTGAGCGCTGATATGAAACTTCCTAGCAGATTAAAACTGTGTGCCCGACCGAGACGCGAACTCAGGACCTTTGCCTTTCGCGGGCAAGTGCTCTACCAACTGAGTTACCGAAGCACGACTCACGCCCGGTACTCACAGGCGAAAGGCAAAGGTCCCGAGTTCGAGTCTCGGTCGGGCACACAGTTTTAATCTGCTAGGAAGTTTCAATGATGGTCTTGTTTACACGTGTTGACGCGACTTTAAAAGGTGGATGTAGGATACTCAAAGATGGCTGTGCACCATTGTAAAGTGATTCAAACGTCTTGTCTACCTGTCGAAAAACGAAGAGAGGCTTAAGAGAGGCGGGTGCTGAACTAGCCAACGTTAACTACGTACGGTTATCGGTCCCTAGGATTCCCACTACTTAATCTAACTTAAACTAACTTACGCTAAGGACAACACAAATACCCATGCCCTAGGCAGAACCCGCACCTCCGACGGGGGGAGACTGTTAGAAATTGAAACGTTTTGATAGTTGGCGGTACAAAGAAATGAACTTGCAAACAATACTGGTTAACCTAATGCAATGAAGATGTGTCTCTCCATATATATATATATATATATATATATATATATATATATATATATATATATGTGTGTGTGTGTGTGTGTGTGTGTGTGTGTGTATGATTTTATGTATGTATGTGAACTCACTCACACAAGATGTCCATGGTAGCTAAGTACAGACCGATGATTCGCACGATACCTTTGATATATGTTCCACGGTTTGCTTGATAACAAAGATGCTTTCCATCAGCTGTCTGATATACTGTTGGGAGAAGATAACACTTGGCTGATGTGTTTTTGCCAATACTGCTTTCTCGTTGTTTATCAGAGAATTTATGGGAATTGTGAGTTGGGGGAGAACTAAAGAACATGGAGCAAACTGGAGACACTGTATCAAATACGGACTGTAAAACATATACAAGTTCACCAAATGTTGAACCATTTTCTGTGTTGAGAAAGTAGGTATTAATCTGTACCGAAAATAGGTGATCACCCGTCTCGTGAGTAGCAGATGTGGAGGTCATATTACCTATTCTGGCTGTTACCTGTCTTAGACATAATCGCGTATGCGTTAATTCCGGCTCAGATTTTGTTACTGTGATTTTCGCCGACTTCCATGTTGGTGATTACGTATTTACATCTTATTTATTTACTTCAAATTAGAGAGTATTAGTTGGTACTCAAAAAATTTCTACTTTTATTTCATGTTCCCATTAGGTTGTTAGTAAGTCAGAAATGAAGTCTGAGTATGGTTTCCCGGGTAAAATATACCTCGCAGTAAGGGCACTCCTTCAGGACTGGGTCGCCGCACCAGATAAAATAGTCATTCCCGATCACACCGCAACTACGGAATAAATTACGATCAACCGTGCGCCCAGAGGGGGCATCAGAGGGACTCCGCCCTCCCGCTCACCACCACCCGTTCCGCTATCACAACCCTCTCTGCCATAAGCCCGCGCTGCAAGGTGCATATCGATGTGTGTATCGATATTCCTTCGTTAGCGTCGCGTTTTCTTTTCTCTGGCTGGTGCGCAGATCGTTAGCGGTTGCCGCGAGTAAAGAGAGTGCTGGGATTATCCGAGGTAGAGTAATGGAAGCCTACCTCGCCCGACGGAGCGTGTAGCGGGACGAGGAGTTAGAAGTTTATTACGGTGGTAAAAGGGTAATTACGAGAGCATGCTGAAAAGTAATGCCTCCGAGTTTTTTATGTGAAAACTCTTAAAGATTTTTAAATAAAACGGACATTGTTAACATTCTGCATCTTTATTCTTCATGTCTACATATTTGCAGACCTCTGTCGCTAGAGGGCTCCTATTTGCAGCGTGTAACACGGCGATGCGAAACTTAACTATGTCGACGCCCGAGAAACTGCGTGCTGTAAGCTGTAATCGAGTTACGATTCCGAAGAGTTCGTCCACACATAGACCACCTTCTTCTTTACCATTACGAGTGCTGCGTCATCTGCAACAAACCGACAAACCACAAATCTGTATAATGTTCCAAAACGCAGGGCATAAAAGCGGTATCTTCCGGAGCTCAGACCTTATTTTGTACATCTGACATAAACTGGAATCTACTACAGTATTTTGGGTAGCCCCTGGGCTGGGGAGCTTTTGTATACTTACAGTATAGTGTCAAAGTATAACGTCCTCAAGCTCAGGCAAATTAAGCATATCCGTTGGTTTTTTCTACGTTTGATGTGGTCTAAAGTAGACTAGATAATACTTATGGAAGCGTCATTTGTTCATAGACAGTTCCTCGAGAAACCCCACATAAAGGGGTTTTTTAATATATTTTCGCCGTCGCCATCGGAATATAACCCGGCCAATATGTATGGCTGTAAGTTTTACGATATATTCCGAAGATCGAAATCCCGAATAACCTTGAAAATTTCATTGATTTCCTTATCCGTTTCCGAGGCAGAGAGGTTCAAGGTTAGTCTAATTCTTCACGTAAAATCCGGTATGAGGCGAAATCTAAATAATAAATAACAGCAAAAAATTACTCAAATTGTTCAGATATATTCTCTAAGTATTCATGTAGAAGAGTCATCTCCCGATTTTTAAAAATCTATGCCTGTCATCGCGAAACATCTCAAAGACTTGCTTTTTGCCCTCCAAAAGCCGGCGGCGAATTCCGAGACCGCTATTCACAGCAAATAGCTTCATAAGATCCCGTTCTTGAACGGATTTGAAACTTTTCCTCGTATCCTTATCCGTTTCCAAGATACGTAGGTTGAATGTTACCTAACTTGACATATGACACACGCACGTAAATTCCGTTGGGAGGCGAAAACGTATTTTATTAAGTGAAGTATCACGGTGAAATATGCTGTAACGTGTCTCCGTTATCATCTGGGAATCCCATGTTGTAGTACTGAAGCTCATGCAATCCGGTCTGAGGTGTAAAATTAGTTTTGCATTATTTATATTTCATATAAGTAACCTATCTAAATTTTTCTGTCCGCTACATTTCTTTTGTTATGAGTTACATACCCTGCAGCGGCAGGGAAAAGAAGGGCACCAGTGAATAGATGCCTCTATAGGTGCAAAAAACAAAAATAGTGCTAATACCTTCATGTTTATGTAAAAGACTGAATGAAAAGTGTGGTACCAGCTGCCCCGTTATATCTTCCTAAGCATCTTTAAAAATTTTCCCAAACGTTCTGGCATGCGAACATATTATCGCAAGACAGTGACAGTGTCAAAGAGACGGAAAAGTAACAAATATTGGAAAATAGTAGACAGTGGTCGTGTTATAGATGGTGATTTTTTCCACCGTGTACAACCTCTGGGGACTGATCGATGAGAAGATACGGAACAAAAAGGTCTAATGAACTTATGTTCGGAAATGCATAGTTTCCATGCTAGAGACCATTTATTTAATCATACTTTGTTACAGAGACTGCGGTGCACCCTGCAGCCACAGTTAAAGTACGCAGGGTTTCCTCCTATAGGGTGGTACTGCTCCTCATACGTCATACCCTAGCTCCCTCTCTTGCCGGAGTAATTGGTAATGTTGTGTCCGACTCACTTCTCTTGTAGTGGATATCATACGGCGTTGTACTCAATGGTTCCGTATTGGAGTCGAGAGCTTGCCGACATGGTGTTTGCTTACGGAAAGGCAAATGGCAACGGGAGCGATCAGCAAGGTTGTTTCAGGAGACCTATCCCCGCTGACAACCACAGCATTCAATGTTTACGGCAGTGTTTCGCCGTCTGTCTGAGACAGGGTCGTTTCAGGAAACAGGGCCGACCGGAGTGGCCGAGCGGTTCTAGGCGCTACAGTCTGGAACCGCGCGATCGCTACGGTCGCAGGTTCGAATCCTGCCTCTGGCATGGATGTGTGTGATGTCCTTAGGTTAGTTAGGTTTAAGTAGTTCTAGGTTTTAGGGGACTGATGACCTTGGAAGTTAGGTCCCATAGTGCTCAGAACCGTTAGAACCATTCAGGAAACAGGTAATCAAGAAGGACGTATCCGAAATGTTCGGACACCAGATTTGGAGTAAAATGTGATTAACGCTGTGGAAGGTGACCACCGTGTCAGCACCAGGCAGCTGGCCAGCCAGGAGGGGGTAAGCCAGAGGACCGTGTGGGACATTCTTCATGACAGTTGTCCCTACCCTTAAAACTTACAGCGTGTGCAGGGCTTCCTAGCGAAAGTCTTTTCACATCGGCAGCAGTTTTGTCACTGGTTTCTTCACGAGGCAACCACGATTCCGGGATTTGTGTCTTCCATCCTATTCATAGATGAGGCCATCTTTATACGAAGTGTTATCTTCAACTTTCAAAAGTCACTGTGGTGTAGTATTCACAAGCCCCATGGTATGGCGACAACGAACCAACAGCGTCGGTGCAGCCGGATTATGTGGCCTGGGGTAATTGGCGACCGTATCTTAGGATTAGTCTTCCATCCACGTCGCCTAACAGGCCGCAACCATCGACGTTTCTTGCGGTTGACTTCGCCTCCTCTGCTGGAAGAAGTGCCATTGATGATTCGAAGGGTTATGTGGCTGCTACATAATGGTGCTCCAGTTCACTTCACCGCTAATGTCCGGACGCATCTGAATCGTGCTTTCCCTGGTCAGCTGATCGGACGAGGAGGTTCAGTTGCATGGCCTGCTCGTTCACCGGATCTCAATCCGTGTAATTTCTGGTTATGGGGCCATCTAAGAGTATCGTGTGTGCAGATCCCATTCCAGATGTGCAGACACCGGAGCAGCGTATTCATGCTGCTTTCGGCATTGTTCGGAAGTAGCCTAGCCGATGAGAACGTGAGAGACAGAACATGCTACGGCTCGTACACGCATGCGTTGAGGCACATGGAAACCATTTTCAACGCATACTGTAACTGTGGCTACATGGTACAGCGAGTATTAGATCGCAGTCTCTGTAACAATGAATGACTGAATAAATGGTCTCTAGCATGGAAGCCATGAATTTCCGGACACAAATTCATTAGATCTTTTTCGTTCCGTATCCTCTCATCCATCAGTCCCTAAAGTTTGTACACGGTGGAAAAAAAAACACCCTGTACAAAGAGCGTAAGAGACAATGGCAGAGTGAGAGAAAGAGAGGGTCCCAATGGCAGTGGAACATAGCTGACAGTGACAGAACAGTCCTAGGAAATGAGTGAAAGAGACAGTGGCAGGGCGGGAAGAAAAATAGAAAGAGAAAGTGAAAGGAGGTGACAGCAACTGTTAATAAGAGACAGAGTCGGTGGCAACGAGGAAGAGACAGATAGTGAGAGTGAGAAGGAATGACTGAGATAGTAGCAGTAAGAAAGAAGAGGGAGACAGTGACAGTGAGAGGAGACAGTAGTAGTAATAATAGCAGGACAATGAAGGCGACTGTGGCTGTGACACAAGAGAAAATGACGGAGAGACACAAAGACATAAGGACGATGAGTGGGGCTGAATGAGTAAGTGAGAAAGAGCAATCGGAAGTGGATGAGTATGAGTGACTAACAGCTATGGACCAGTGGGTATGAGTGAGTTACACTATGGGCAGCTTGTGGGAGATTGAGGTAGGCGAGAATATGTTAGCAGGCCAAAATTTTTGGGAAAATTTTTAAAGGTGCTGAGGAAGGTAGGTGAGGTAGCTTGCACCCCTCTTTCCAGTCAGAGTCTTTTAAGTAAACAGGGATTTTTTCACACTTTTGTGCTCCGACAGCAGCATTTTTGGCTAGTAAACTTATATTCGTATATATCTTCTGCAGCGTCTCGTTGACTGAACGGGGTAGTGATAATGCTCACGAGAAGGCGATAAGTATACTTCTGTGGTTTATCTGTGAAGATGATTGAGATTATGTGTATGAAAATAACATGGGAAGAGTGCAGCTCCGAAGAGAACAAATCTCGGAACACAATCGATGTAACCAGCCGGGCAGCTTACACCCGCCTCCTTCTTTTCATATTTCAAAGTTTGTAGTTTTCATATTTTTTTTATCTTAGGCAAATAAGATTACATAGTACAAAAGAAAGATTTAATATCTCATGAGTTACTGACACAAAGAACGATGTCGCTTCAGCTCCTAACTCTACCACGACTGATCATACAGTGTAGGCTTTCACGGCCGGTATTGTCTTCATTTGAAACTTCCGGGCTGATAGGCCGTGGTCGATGTATAAAACTCTCGTCTGACGTTACGTCTCCGACTTCAGGAGACATCCTCCGAGCTAAAGCGTTGATTATATAGGCAGTGCAGAGGGTGCCATTGTCCATCACGTGGGGTGAGCTATGCCACTGATACCAATATTCTCGATTGAAAGTAATCACGTTTTTAGTGCAAGGCTGACATCCAGATTTTATACAGTTTAACAACTTCTTTTTTCCTGTTGAAATTATTACGGTGTTTATCAATCTCGATAGCCTTGCATTATGCGCGCACAATAATGGGAGGTGTTAGATGCGACGCTCGCCTTCCTGAATTTCATTTCATTATTACCTTCGTGGTAAACATGTTCTACTACGGCCGATTTATTCGTGTGACCCAGGCGGCAATTCCTCTTGTGTTTAACCGGACGGGTGTTCACACTTCTCTTTGTGGTACCGTTATAAACCTGTCCACAAATACAAAGAATTTTACATACCCCCGGTGTAGCCAAAGGATGTCGTGCATCTTTAACCGATCTTAAATTCTTTTATTTTTCTGGTGGGTCTGAAAATAATTTCCACCCCACATTTGCCTAACACTTTCCCAATGCGATCTGTGACCTTACTAATGAACGGAGAAAGAACTTTGCCGTTAGGCGGCTGTTATTCGTCGTTGCTCCTGATTCTCTGCCTAGAGCGAAGGGCTCGATCTATTCCTTACTAGAATAGTCATTATTCAGGAAAGTCGACAACAGATATTCAAACTCATCTTTTAAATAAACAGGTTCACAAATTTTTTAAGTCCTGTCTACCAAGGCTTCTATTGCATGTCTTTTTTGTCTAAGGTGGTGGTTTGAATCTTCATGCAAATTATCAGCATGGGTCGCTTTTCTATACACCTTATGGCCCAACGTACCGTTCCATCGTTTAATCACAGATACATCCAGAAAATTCAATTGCCCGTTACTCTCCGTGCCGGCTGAAGTGGCCGAGCGGTTCTAGGTACTACAGTCAGGAACCGCATGACCGCTAAGGTCGCAGGTTCGAATCCTGCCGCGGGCATGGATGTGTGTGATGTACTTAGGTTAGTTAGGTTTAAGTAGTTCTAAGTTCTAGGGGACTTATGACCTCAGAAGTTGAGTCCCATAGTGCTCAGCGACATTTGAACCATTTTACTCTCCGTCTCCATAATAAATTGGATTTTCGGATTAATGCTGTTTCGATGTATCACAAGGCACTCACCTCCTCTGCTCTGTGTGTCCATACTACGGAAGTGTCATCGACATAGCGATACCATCTGGCTGGTCTCTTACTGGCAGTCTGTCCTCACACAGTTTACAGTGAACACTGCTTTCATTATATGGTGTTAAAATTTCATCTTGAATGCTAATGTTACAACAGGCGATAGGGTGGATCAAGTTTGCATTTTCAGGCTTATAAAAATTCGCCGAGTCTCTTAGTTTGAATGGCTTCTGTTGTTTTGTGCACTAGTTCTTCATGCCGCTCACCGTGTTGGAGTGATTACTTTAAAAAGGAATAACTGCTAGCATGTTCAGTGACGACAACTGAGAATGAAAGAGATGCCAACTTATACACGAATCTATACGAAACACAACTACGTAGTGCAGTAGAGCGGTTTCAGTGCTCGTCCTACAGAAAATGTGTACTCACCTCTCGCCGATACCTTATTCTGCAGTCTGGCCCACACGCCTGTCATGCTAGAACCGTGACTCACGTATGGAGTTTCTGCTTGTTAGTGCCTGACTTACGTACGCGTCACACAGGGCGCTATGCCTCTTTCAGATTACATGCAGTTCTTTGTGTGTGTGTGTGTGTGTGTGTGTGTATGCTTACCTCCAAAGCAAGCGCCGATCTGCCCTCCGTTTCCTCTCTGTGCCTGGTGCACGCCTACATGGACTATGAGTAAATCCGGCGTTGACTGGAAGTTGGGATACGTGACGTCGTCGAACACGCCACGCTCATCCGTTTACAGCGTCGTAGCGAAAATACAAAGGGCACAGCAGGGTAGACAAATGTCACAAAGTTGTGCGATAAGAGATCGATATTCCTGGAAGTCTGAAAGAGTGCTCTGTTTAAATTTGTTAATTTCGTTGGAGATAAATCTGGAAGGCTAAAATCGATGGCTAATTTTGCATTTCTAGAAAGTTAAACTGTGTAATGGAGGTTGCTAGTAGTAAGTCACTTGTATAACTGCGTAGCAACCTACACAGATGAGCGAAACATCGCGACCACTACCCACCACGAGACTGAATGCTGCAGGGTAGAGTTGCGAGTAAGTGATACAATACGGAAAGTATACAGGGTGGTCCATTGATCGTGACCGGGCCAAATATCTCACGAAATAAGCATCAAGCGAAAAAACTACAAAGAACGGATCTCGTCTAGCTTGAAGGGGAAAACCAGATGGCGCTATGGTTCGCCATTTAGATGGCACTGCAATAGGTCAAACTAATATCAACTGCGTTTTTTTTAAGGAGGAACCCCCATTTTTTATTACATAATCGTCTAGTAAATAAAGTAATATGAATGTTTTAGTTGGACCACTTTTTTCGCTTTGTGATATATGGCGCTGTAATAGTCACAAACGTACAAGTACGTGGTATCACGTAACATTCCGCCAGTGCGGACGGTATTTGCTTCGTGATACATTACCAGTGTTAGAATAAGCCGTTTACTAATTGCGGAAAAGGTCGATATCGTGTTGATGTATGACTATTGTGGTCAAAATGCCCAACGGCCGTGTGCTATGTATGCTGCTCGGTATCCTGGACGACATAATCCAAGTGTCAGGGCCGTTCGCCGGATAGTTACATTATTTAAGGAAATAGGAAGTGTTCAGCCACATGTGAAACGTCAACCACGACCTGCAACAAATGACGACGCCCAAGTAGGTGTTTTAGCTGCTGTCGCGGCTAATCCGCACATCAGTAGCAGATAAAATGCGCTAGAATCGGGAATCTCAAAAACGTCGGTGTTGAGAATGCTACATCAACATCGATTGCACCAGTACCATATTTCTATGCACCAGGAATTGCATGGTGACGACTTTGAACGTCGTGTACAGTTCTGCCATTGGGCATAAGAGATATTACGGGACGATGATAGATTTTTTGCACGCGTTCTATTTAGCGACGATGCGTCATCCACCCAGAGCCGTAACGTAAACCGGCATAATATGCACTATTGGGCAACGGAAAATCCGCGACAGCTGCGACAGGTGGAACATCAGCGACCTTGGCGGGTTAATGTATGGTAAGGCATTATGGGAGGAAGGATAATTGGCTCCCATTTTACCGATGGCAATCTAAGTGGTGCAATGTATGCTGATTTCCTACGTAATGTTCTACCGATGTTACTATAAGATGTTTCACTGCACGAAAGAATGGCGATGTACTTCCAACATGATGGATGTCCGGCACATAACTCGCGTGCGGTGGAAGCGGTATTGAATAACAGCTGGATTGGTCGTCGAAGTACTATACCATGGTCCGCACGTTCACCGGATGTGACGTCCCCGGATTTCTTTCTGTGGGTTGAAGGATATTTGCTATTGTGATCCGCCGACAACGCTTGATAACATGCGTCAGCGCATTGTCAATGCATGTGCGAACATTGCGGAAGGCGAACTACTCGCTGTTGAGAGGAATGTCGTTACACGTATTGCCAAGTGCATTGAGGTTAACGGACATCATTTTGAGCATTTATTGCATTAATGTGGTATTTACAGGTAATAACGCTGTAACAGTATGTGTTCTCAGAAATGATAAGTTCACAAAGGTACATGTATCACATTGGAACAACCGAAATAAAATGGTCAAACGTACCTACGTTCTGTACTTTAATTTAAAAAACCTACCTGTTACCAACTGTTCGTCTAAAATTGTTAGCCATATGTCTGTGATTATTACAGCGCTATCTATCACAAAGCGAAAAAAGTGGTCCAACTAAAACATTCATATTTCCTTATGTACTACACGAATATGTAATAAAATGGGGGTTCCTATTAAAGAAAACGCAGTTGATATCCGTTTGACCTATGACAGCGCCATCTAGCGGGCCAACCATAGTGCCATCTGGTTTCCCCCTTCAAGCTAAACAAGTTTCGTTCTTTGTAGTTTCTTCGTTTGACGCTTATTTAGTGAGATATTTGATCCGGTCACGATCAATGGACCACCCTGTATAAGAGGAGTGGAGATGAATGGATGATCATTCAAGCAACGGTATGGGCCGCGAATGAGAAATCCCCTGAGATAAGCGATTTTACCAAAGGGCTGATTTTTATGGCCAGGTGTCTGGGAATGAGCGTCTCGGAAACGTAGAAGCTGGTCTGCTTTTCGTGTACTTCTGTGAGCTTCTGCGGAAAGTGCATGAAGAACGTTGAATCCACTAGTAGGCGACAAGTTGTTGGACGTCTATGCCCCATCAAAGCAAAAGACTCCACCAGGAAAAACCTACTGAGAAAAATGGTCGGATCACAGAGGGGGCACTCAAGCTGAAACCATCCAAACTTCTGCAATAGCCTTATACTATTCCTCGGGGGAGTATGTGTGTCTGTTTGGTATAAGACATATAACACATAACAAACAGGTGTATATTGCCCTAAACGAGACATGCAGAATTATAACAGGCTGCTTGAAATGGAGGTGAATTGTTCCACTCGAATGGCTCTACCACCTTGCAGGAATTACACCACCTCACACGCGAAGAGAAATAGCAGCAAACAGGCAAAGAAGGAAACTGGAGCAGGAGAAAACGCATCCCAAATATGGGCAGAAACCTTACCTACAACGAGTAGGGTCAAGGGAAAGTTTCCTCAGAATATAGGAGAAACTAACAACCACTGGTGAAGGAGCAAGGGTGCAGCTATGGAAGGCTGAGACATTCCACCCTCCTGATTGGAAAAGATTTTCAGAACGTTTATGCCCTGCTCATGATGAGAAATGCCCAGTCTTGAAGTCCCCAAATATACTGAGGTCAGAAGTGGGCAGTTCTGTGGTTAACTTGGCAAAATGGGGATACATTGGAGAAAACAAAACCCAATGTAACTGCGGGGAAGAACGGACTGTTCAACATATGCTTCAGTGTCAATTGTGTCCAGCCACCTGCACAGATTATGGCCTTCACCAGGCAACGGAAAATGTACTGGAAGTGGCCAAATTTTGGTAAAAAATTATATAAACTGTGTTGATCTGTCAACGATTGTATGAACTGTGTTTTATGTATGTTTCTATCACGAGGATAATACCAATCGAAGAACTTGTAGGTCGGAGGCATGCCCACTCTGAAAAGTAGGATGAACGGCGGTCCGAGGCAGATCTGACGTCACAGTGCAATTCTAATGGCCACACAGTACAGTGCTGGTGCAGGCACAAGTGTTTCACTGTAGACCTTTTAGCATACAGTGTTGAACGTGGGGCTCAACAACAGACAACCATTACGTGTTCCCACGTTGGCCTGATGACATCCTTAGTTACGACTCCAGTAGGCATCAAATCATGGAAACTGGTCCGTGGTTACACCAGGTCGATAATCGTGTTCGGATGCGCCGTCATCCAGACGAATGGCTGGTCGAAACAAGCACCAAGCCGCACTGGAATCTAACTACAGCGGTTTCAGAAGGATGATAATGAACTCACTTTGTTTTGGTGCCCACCAAATTCGCTCGATCTGAACCAGATGCAACACATCTGGGTCCATACGGGCACCAGCTCCGAGCGCCATGCAACACTCGTCCGTAATTTACGGGAATTGCATGGCCTGTGCGTCGACATGACGCCGGAAAATTTCAAATCCATGCCACTCAGAATCACTGCTGTATCGTTCAAACACGCTATTAAGCATGTCGTCATAACATCTTGGCTCAATTGTTTATTTCAAATGCATGACGAAATGTACCCAAAAACACACAATAACTGACTACAATGGAGAATCAAAGAAAAGTAGAAATAATTAAAACAAAATAACATCCAAGAATATAGCTTGTACCAGCTACCATACTTGTTATATGAGTGTTCTGGAAAACAAACAAATGTTCTCAATCGCTTGCACCCTTATAAGTTACACAGTGGCTGTTCGACCTCTCGTGTTACTATTAACTATTACCAACGGCATAATCCAACACAATCGATGAAATCCCGCAAGCTGCATAATAGTATGGATTATTATTACATTACTTTACGCATAACATGTTGCTCGAGCCTAAACATATATTTTATGTAACGTCCTTCGTGACAGTGATCTTTGTCAGCTTAGGTATGATTAGTAGTCTGCAGCTGTGGTCGTGGTGGGCAACAGAGTCGACACAACGGATGCTGTTTTGGCATCTGTAACCTACATGTCGACTTGGAGACTGCCAAGGCTAACGTATCTGCTATAACATACAACACTGACTCTGGACCCATGTTATTTAAGCCATAGCCTACAACCACAACACTGAACAGTACAAGATACATACTGATATTCGCCCACCCTTTACTATTATCATTCTTGCAAAGTCCTGGACAGTGCTAGGAGTGACCAAGACGTTCGACAGTTCCCGAGACGGAACGATAACCAGACCTGTCTCACATTGTGCCTGTGTAGTACATTCTGATACCATTGTCTTTTCCCCCTTCTCTTATCTATTCTCGAATGATGCTTGGAAAGGTCTATAATCTCAGATTTTCTCCTTGCAGCCAGACGTTTGTGGGAGGAAGTAATATGTCGGCCAACTCTTCGCAGAGGGTCATCGGCCGGTATTTCAATAACAAACCTTTTCGTAGCACAAAACGCCTCTCTTGTAGCGTCTGCTACTGGAGTTCTTTAGCATTTCAGTAACACTCTCACGCCGACTAAATTATACTGTGACGAAACATGCCACTCTTGGTTGCATCTGGTCTAACTCTTCTGTTAACTCAACCTGATAACGGTCCCAGACTGATTAACAGTACTCAAGAATCGGTTTATGTTGACGTCGACTGGACGTAGAGGCCTAATCTTTTCCCCTTCCAGGGGATTTTGTTCCGTTCTGAGCGACGTGCTAAGTTCTCAAGTCCCGAAACAAACCATAAGTATGTTCCGATGCTTGGTCACCTCCTATTTCATTCGCCAAACGACAGGGGGGGAAATGGAGCGAATGCCTGTGGGAAGAAGGAAAAACGGTAACAACATGGGCGTCATTGTATGTCACAGGCGAGATGACCGAACTGAGCTTAGCAAGATCTCTGTCTGCTGAACTTATGTTGATTTTCAAAAAGGACGTTTCTGGTTTATAAATACGTAACTAATAGTGCGCATAAAACAGTTTCAGTAATTTTACAGTAGGCTGACTTCAGCGATATCGTCCTGTAATTACGTGAACTATGGTGGGTCTTTCCTATCCTTTAAAACATTGCTCGGCACCAACTGCTCCAAGGCGTAATGAACAATGCTTTTTAATTATGTGAACCATGGTGAGCCTTTCCTATTCCTTGGAAATCTTGCTCGGGACCAACTGGTCTAGGGCATACTAAACATTGCTTTTGAACTCTTGTGGTTGGCAGGAGAGCCAACCGTATGGTTAAAGGAGGCCGAAATGCACGCGTCTCATCTCACGCAGGCGAGCGTGAGGTCTGGAACATGACGAGGGAATTAGAATTGAGAAAAACCGACGTAGCTGGTGGAATACTTAACTTCAATCCATTCATGGAGATCGTCGCTCTTTATGGTACATGATTCACAATATCAATAGTACGGATACTAGCGCCTTGCTATGTCGTAGCAAATAACGTAGCTGAAGGCTAGGCTAACTATGGTCTCGGCAAATGAGAGCGTAGAAGTCAGTGAACCATCGCTAGCAAAGTCGGCTGTACAACTGGGGCGAGTGTTAGGAAGTCTCTCTCTAGACCTGCCGTGTGGCGGCGCTCGGTCTGCAATCACTGATAGTGGCGACACGCGGGTCCGACGTATACTAACGGACCGCGGCCGATTTAAAGGCTACCACCTAGCAAGTGTGGTGTCTGGCGGTGACACCACATGAACTTTACCAATTTGTGCTCCACATCTTCGTCCACAGAGACCAATATTTGATATTCATAATTAAGATAATCTGCGATTAGTATCCACTCATTCTTACGAAGCTAAAGATTTTCTTACTTTTTTAATATTCCTTGTAACACTCTTAGGCACTGTTGTTATTAGGGCTTATTTTTTTGAATCCATAAATACTGTTACAACAAATAGCAGGTAGCGTGAGTAATCAACTCAATTTATTCCTCTGCAAACGGAGACACAAAACAGAATCATACCAAATTTCAGTGACTTGGTTCGCGGTTCGCCCTGCCACCGGAACAATGATTATCAGAGTGCCGAGTGGAAGAAATCCCAGAACAGTCCGTTCTGGAGCAGAGTTGAAGCACAGCGGCGTCGTGACAATAGCAATAGCATAATCCAGGACGAGACTTCCCGAGTGTGGATGGTCTCGCATGCGCTGGCGGCGCACGCAGGAGTATTTGCGCTCAAAAACCGGACAAAATCATTTTTTGCATTTTTCGTAGTGGATTCTGCGGGCATTGGTGAAGCCCTTTCGGTGTAGGAATATGCCCGCCGTCGGTGTGTCTGTGATGTCGCCAGTTGCAGGTATTTCGCGAGAGCATGGCGGCGGGTTGTTGCTAGGACACCGGGGGACGGCATGTACAGGAGCCGCCTCTGCGTTGTCAGGGGCCGGAAACTGCAGGCCGCGGCGCGTGCGTCACCAGGGTACGCTGGAGCTCGCTGGCTCGCTCATATCAGCAGGCGTACAGCGTTTCTAAGGCTGTTAACTCGTAAAAGGGTATTTACGTACAAATGGGAATTGCATCGTCTGCTGGAAGCCGCTATTACGAAGTCTTACTAATATCTGGTACTATGACAATCGGATGTCCATACGCCTACACCTAATTTGAAGTGACCATACTAGGTACAATAAAAGTAAAATGGTGCCAAAACAATTACCGGTTGCACACACCCCCTCCCCCCCCCCCCCCCCCCCCCCCCGTGAACCATGGACTTTGCCGTTGGTGGGGAGGCTTGCGTGCCTCAACGATACAGATAGCCGCACCGCAGGTGCAACCACAACGGAGGGTTATCTGCTGAGAGGCCAGACAAACGTGTGGTTGCTGAAGAGAGGCAGCAGCTTTTCAGCAGTTGCACGGGCAACAGTCTGGATGACTGACTGATCTGGCCTTGTAACACTAACAAAAATGGCCTTGCTGTTCTGGTACTGCGAACTGCTGAAAGCAAGGGGAAACTACAGCCGTAATTTTTCCCGAGGGCATGCAGGTTGTATACATGGAAGAATCCTGGAGCTACTAAAAGGTATCAGATAGATTATATAATGGTAAGACAGGCAAAAAGGAATACAAACGTCTCAAAAATGATATTGACACAAAGTGCAAAATGGCTAAGTAGGGATGGCTAGAGGACAAATGCAAGGATGTAGAGGCTTATCTCACTAGGGGTAAGATAGATACTGCCTACAGGAAAATTAAAGAGACCTTTGGAGAAAGGAGAACCACTTGCATGAATATCAAGAGCTTTGATGGAAACCCAGTTCTAAGCAAAGAAGGGAAAGCACAAAGGTGAAAGGAGTATATAGAGGGTCTATACAAGGGCGATGTACTTGAGGATAATATTATGGAAATGGAAGAGGGTTAGATTAAGATGAAATGGGAGATATGATACTGCGTGAAAAGTTTGACAGAGCACTGAAAGACCTGAGTCAAAACAAGGCCCGGAAGTAGACAAAATTCCATTAGAACTCTGACGGCCTTGGGAGAGCTAGTCCTGACAAAACTCTACCGTCTGGTGAGCAAGATGTATGAGGCAGGTGAAATTCCCTCAGACTTCAGGAAGAATATAATGATTCCAATCTCAAAGAAAGCAGATGTCAACACATGTGAAAATTACCGAACTATCTGTTTAATAAATCACAGCTGCAAAGTAGTAAGGGAATTCTCTACAGACAAATGGAAAAAACTGATAGAAGCCGACCTCGGGGAAATGTTGGAACACGTGAGGCAATACTGACCCTACGACTTATCTTAGAAGAAAGATTAAGGAATAAGGAAAGGCAAACCTACGTTTCTAGCAGTTGTAGACTTAGAGAAAGCTTTTGACAATGTTGATGGAATAGTCTCTTTCATATTCTGAAGGTGGCAGGGGTAAAATACAGGAAGCGCAAGGCTATTCACAATTTGTACAGAAACCAGATGGCAGTTATAAGAGTCGAGGGGTATGAAAGGGAAGCAATTGCTGGGAAGTGACTGAGACGGGGTTGTAGCCTATCCCCGATGTTATTCAATCTGTATATTGAGCAATCAATAAAGGAAACAAAAGAAAAGTTTGGAGTAGGTATTAAAATCCAGGGAGAAGAAATAAAAACTTTGAGGTTTGCCGATGACATTGTAATTCTGTCAGGGACAGCAAAGGACTGGGGTGAGCAGTTGAACGGAATGGACAGTGTCTTGAAAGGAGGGTATAAGATGAACATCAACAAAAGCAAAACGAGGATAGTGGAATGTAGTCGAATTAAGTCGGGTGATGCTGAGAGTATTAGATTAGGAAATGAGATACTTAAAGTAGTAAAGGAGTTTTGCTATTTGGGGAGCAAAATAACTGATGATGGTCGAAGTAGAGAGGATATAAAATGTAGACTGGCAATGGCAAGGAAAGCGTTTCTGAAGAAAATAAATTTGTTAACACTGAGTATATATTTAAATGTCAAGAAGTCGATTCTGAAAGTATTTGTGTGGAGTGCAGCCATGTATGGAAGTGAAACGTGGATGATAAATAGTTTAGACAAGAAGACAATAGAAGCTTTCGAAATGTGGTGCTACAGAAGAAAGCTGAATATTAGATGGGTAGATCACATAACTAAAGAGGAGGTATTGAATGGAATTGGGGAGAAGAGGAGCTTGTGGCACAACTTGACTAGAAGAAGGAATCGGTTGGTAGGACATGTTCTGAGACATCGAGGGATCACCAATTTAGTATTAGAGGGCAGCGTGGGGGTAAAAATCGTAGAGGGAGACCAAGAGATGAATACACTAAGCAGTTTCTGAAGGATGTAGGCTGCAGTAGGTACTGGGAGATGAAGAAGCTTGCACAGGGTAGAGTAGCATGGAGAGCTGCAGCAAACCAGTCTCAGGACTGAAGACCACAACACCAACAACAAGGCACCACATCTTGTAAGAAGTGAGGACTGTTAAGGGTAAGAGACTAAATGCTATAAACAAGCCGTTATACTATTTATGTCGCGATTATACCTTAAATTATAGCGTACTGCAAAGTTGTGTGCGCCGTTATAGTTCTAGTAACCAGTAAAACTCTATAATAGCAGATTTCTGTAGAGAATGCAATTCTCGTTTAACGTAAACATCCAATTACGAGTTAAGAAGTCAACAAACGCTGTTCGTCTGCTTATCTGTGGCTGTAAACGACCTCAGGCCTACCGACGTGACGTACACGTTGTGTCCTTTCTGACTCTCAGGCCTCGCCTCGGGCTATGTGACGTGTGACCTGTGGCCGCGTGTTGGTAGGCGTCATGATAGAAGCATTCATGATATCACACTCTTCCCCCCTCCCAAATACTTCACCATTGTGGTATACTGGGCGGTGTGAAGGAGACGATGGGGAGGTCGCAGCCACAGACTGGGCTATGAGGTCATACCTGGAACTGGGTCTGAAATGGCCGTCCTGCATTCCAGCATTCGTTGTGCAGGCCTCCATGAAAACTGGCAAACCCCCGTAGGCAGAATGTGCTTCCTTGCCTATCCTGTTACGAGCAGTCTGCCCACGGTGTAAGTGCAGCCAGATCCACGGGCGTCTCAGGAGCCGATAGTTAAAGAGGACAGTGGCCAGGGCTGCCTCCTCGGTGGTGACTGTAGCGTTGGCAGCACTGCCGAGTGCTACGACGGAGGATGCAGCGTCAGGGCTGCCAGTGGTTGGGGCTGCAGCAGCAGAGGGATAACTATCAGAGGGTGGGGGGGGGGGGGGGGGGGGGGGAGAATCATCTGCTTCGACAACGTCTGATTCAGAAATATCTGCAGGAGGATTTGGAATAGCGTAAGAACGCAGCTGATTCAGGCGCCTGTGATGACGGTGTCCTGACCCATCATGAATAACATCAATCGCTGTCCCCACAGGTTTGAAATTAATCTCAATTTCCAACGAATGAGCACTGGTAAAGACATGTAAGACATGTCAGAGCCCGGGGACTGAGAAGGATGAAGAAGATGCAGAGTAGCCCAGTGAGACCCGCCATACAGAAGTTCATCCAGCGATTTATTTCTTTCAACTGTTGTATGGAATGTCGGAAAGAAAATGAGCGGAGCATTTTCCTTGGAGTGGGAATGCCGTACTTCCAAAACCAGTGCCTTAAGAACACAAAAAAATATGGCTCTGAGCACTATCGGACTTAACAGCTGTGGTCATCAGTCCCCTAGAACTTAGAACTACTTAAACCTAACTAACCTAAGGACATCACACACATCCATGCCCAAGGCAGGTTTGGAACCTGCGACCGTAGTGGTCACGCGGTTCCAGACTGAAGCGCCTAGAACCTTGAGGGCACACATAAAGCATTCTGCTTCACCGTAAGATTGTGATGAGGAGGGCGCTAATCTGATAGAAAGTCGTAAATTCTGTTGAAACCAGTTGTGGGCCATTAATGAGACAATAGTAGTTGGTAATCCTTCTTAGAAAAATAGAGTTGCTAACGCTCGATTTGTGCTGGCTCATGTTGCAGAATGGATAGGGGCCACAAAAAGAAATTTGGAAAAAGTGTCCACTACAACTAGCCATGGCAAGCCCTAAAATGGCCCTATGAAATCGACGTTAATTTATCGCCAGGTGACGTCTGTTGGTGAGGAACAGGTACATTCTCAATGCGTTCCCTGCAACGCATGATCCGGTATTCATTGTCTTTGTCCACCCCAGCCACGTGCAGTGTCGCCTGGCCAACAGACTATGTCCCAATGTCCTTTTGAAGAAAGTCCAACACCTACTGCTGCAGAGCTGCCCAGATGAGCTAATGGGTCTGTTCATTTGTCTGTGTAAGAGCACAAGCCCACTTTGGATCGAAAAGGAGTTCTACTGGGATGATGAATGATGAAGAAATTCATTGTGAAGCAGCTTCCTATCTGCAGGACATCCTGACTGAATAAACTGGCGAAAGAGCTTGAGTGTACCATTCCATACCCTGGCCATGACATTTCGATGTTGGTCAGTCGGAAAAGATTCACAGATGTGGTCAATCTGGAGGCAAGCATCCTTAGACGAAACAAATTCTACAACTGATCCGAAAGGAAGACGAGATAAAGTAGCTTCTCTGGCGCAGCGTGCCGTGGGACGTTTTTAATTTCTTGATATTAATTGGGCAGGCGAAGCGCCCATCGTTGGAGTTTTTGTGCCATCCAGACAACCATGGGTTCAGTTGGCTGGAATAAACTGGTGAGAGGCTTGTGGTTCATTAGCAGAAGAAGTGTCTGCCTGTAAAGATACTGATCAGACTTGGAAACGCTATAGACGGTTGCCAGGGCCTTATTCTCTACTTGACTATAATTTTCTGAGCTTTGTAAATACAACACAAAAAACAATTGAGCGGTCTGTGACACCAATCTCCTGGGATACCACCACCCCAATTTCATAGGAAGGCATTCACCGTGAGGACCACAGCTTTCGCAGGGTCAAAGTGTACTAGGTATCTGTCGCTAAACAAGCCTTTTCTTAATGCCAGAAAAGGCATTTTCTGCTGAGGTTAACAGACGAAGGGAAAATTTTTCCTCTGAGAGCATGTAAGATTGTCGTCGTCTGATCAGCAAGGATGAATCAAAGATAATATGTCTGGAAAGCCATTTCCTGCTGTTTAACATACGAAGGGAAAGACTGGAGTTCTGGAAGATTCTTCAGAGATGGGAGCTTCCAAATAGCATACAAGTGTTTGGCGGAAGGGCGAACACCAAAGGAGTCAATGCCGTAATCGAGGTATTTAATTTGGTTACAGAAAAATTTGCATTTCTTGCATTCCAAGTTCTGGAGGTGACTCTTTGGAGAACTGCCAGAGATGTCGATGTTGTCCAGAAAATTGGAGCAGAATAGGATCTTCGACATCACTGGTCTGAAAACTGTCGGAAGGCGGCCAGTGCAGAAGTGCTACCAAAGAACAGACGCTGATATTGGAACAGTCCAATGTGAGTGTTGATGATGAGGAAGGACTTCATTGCCTCATCCAGTGGCAATTGCAGATAGGCCTCCTCGAGATCGATCTTTGAGAAGAACACGTTCTGTTATAATTTGCTCATTAACTGTTTGGGGCGAGGGAGAGGATATGAATCCACGAAAGACTGTTCACTGACGATAGACTTAAGGTCTTCACAAAGACAGAGCTGTCCACTGGGTTTCCCGACAATGACATGGGGTGACGCCCAATGAGTGGCAGATATGGGTGTGGTAGCCACCGGGTCTTGCATTTGTAGCAAGTCTGGTAAATCTTCCTCCTGAATGGCGTAGGGGACATCTCGTGCTTTGGCGAATCGCAGTTAGGGGGTATCTTTCAAGATAATGTGGGCGAAATAGTCTTTTGCCTTACCCAAAGAGTCCTCATAAACCAGACGGTGCTTGTCACAGAGATTCGTGATGCTGTTTTGAAGGGAGGTGGGAATTGATCATTGCCACATTATCCAATATTTGGAGGCTGAAGATATCAAAAGCGTTGGGGACAAAAATGTTAGGCTGTTGTAAGAGTGAAGCACTGTGGCTGGAATTGCCTTAATTACTGATCTGTATGCATCCTCATGGTGCATGATGAGGACCTGTTTTGGAGCTCAGAGCTGTGGGAAGCCGAGCTTTTCAAATATGCACCTATTGATCAACATAACGGAAGCCCAGGTATGCAGCTGGAATTGGACATCCTGATTCAGAATAAGCAGCTGAATGAAAAGACGAAGAAGCACCGAGGGATACTGAGAGCAACTGAGAGCCTGGAATGTTTCATGAACAGTGAAATGATGTAGCAGGTTTGAACTGGGATCAACTCATCAGAAACTGAAAGGTTCGGAAGTGTGATATGGTCGACATTGACCTGATGGACATCCATAGCTCGAGAACCGCAAGTGGCCATGTTAACAGGCCACATAACTTCTTGGAGCAACTGTCTTGGATGTGTCCAGCCTTTTTGCAAAAAAAGACATTTGGTTCAGGTGGAACGACACGTGTCCGTATCATGAGTGATGCAGCACTGAGGGAAGGGTTGCTATTTGCCGCCGTTAAGGCCACGTTTTCATTCGAATAAGCAAAAAATAGGCGAAGTTTGGAAATTTTTTTGAGACAATGAAAAGACATACAAAGTATCTGTTTGGGGATTACGAGCGATCATACTTTGAACTTCATTTTAAATTTTCAGTACAAAATAAAGGCGCCCATAATTATGGTCTGATAAGGGCTGCGAGTTTGAAGAATGCAGACTACGTGCAGTGTGGCCCCTCAGGAGTTATCTGAAATCAAAAATAGGTAACATCAGTGAATACTACATTAAATTTATGGGAATTTATACCTAACCACAAAGAAATAACGTTCAGTTTAAAGATATGGTGCTAACTCTAGCTATGAGTTCGATTTTTGGTAGTTTGTTTCTCACTTTATGGCTTTACAAAAATACTTAATATTAAAAAAATTAATATATTATAAGTCCAAGCTCAAAAGAAAAGTGCATACTTTTCGGGAGTGAAAGGCAGAAGCTGATAGGTTGAACTGTTTCTATTTTACGCTGCACGCAGTTTCGACAAATCGGTTCTCGAGAGAAACCTGTTTGAAGTTTAGAGAAAATATTTATATGTATTATTAGTTCAATTTGCGAAGAAACTACATGTTTTGATGTCACTGAACTCAAATCTGATGTTAGATATTCAAAATGACTAATCCAGTATGGCGGACCAAAACATATACTTTGACCAAAATTTGACCAAACAGTTTTTCGTTACTTGCGTTTACTCTGCAATTCCATGGCCGTATATCAAACCTTCCCCTAACTCGAGTTGTTTCTGGAGCAATTCCCTCGTTCTTCTTGTCGAGAAAAGCCGATCTGGCACGCGTGCACGCGTTGTTCGTCAGCTTTTTCGGTGAATATATTTGCATGAACATTGCAATATAAATTATTTTGTGAATGTGCGCGAAACATACAGGTGTATCATGTTTATGAAATATCCTTCCTTATTTAGTGCTATCCGACTTTGGCCCTGTTTAACTGCGCGAATAACACCCCCAATACCGTATGCATCAATTTTGAATAAGAATTTCTGTTACTAAAAACTTTTATTCTCAATAAGTGGTTTACTATCTACGGAAATGATAATAAGTTTAATTGTGGCATGTAATCGAATAAAAAAATTATTAATTAAACACAGGAAGAGCAATGATACTAATCTAAGGTAATACAACACCAATCAAATTAACTCCCTAAACTAATTACCCTACCATTGGCAGAATGGAAACTCTATTCGTTATCGCGCCCCTTTCCCTAACTTATGTTGGTTCATACGGGTCAAGCAAATCGTTGTTCTACTGGAGCTCCACCTAACCGGACACAAAATCAGAGAGCTCAAGCAAGGAGCTAGTGGTACACGTACTCTTTTACAATTACAGCGCCCTACTTTTCCAGCGGTTTGTGCTAATATCCCCATAATTCAGTGCGAAGATTACGCCGGTCGTCCCAGGCACCGGCGTGGCGTCGTCTTTCCTCTGTGAAAGCTCGAATTTACCTATAAACGTGGACGTGATTTCCGTCCGAAAAACTCCTGTCCGTAAGTTGCTTAATTGCGCAGTCCGTCACAAGTCGATACACAATCTACTTGCCCAAATGCCACGAGTAGTTGGTATACTCAAGTGTGCGGCAGGAAAGGAACACCTAATGTTGCATTCGAAGGCCACAAGTGAGCACAAATCTGTTTTCTCTTCGCAGAGCAACAGATGATTCTGCTTTTGTGGAGACGTATGCACTAACTCTGAACAACTGGAGGTGGATCACCGGTCGCAATGCCAGCAACCAAACTTACGGCTAGGCTTCCATTCGCCGACCAGACGAGACACACCATGTCTGCCCAGCACCACAAATGTTCAAATGGATCTAAGCACTATGCGACATAACTTCTGAGGTCATCAGTCGCCTAGAACCTAGAACTAATTAAACCTAACTAACCTAAGGACATCACACACATCCATGCCCGAGGCAGGATTCGAACCTGCAACCGTAGCGGTCGCTCGGCTCCAGACTGTAGCGCCTAAAACCGCACGGCCACTCAGGCCGACCCCAGCAGCAAATTTCGCGTAGTTTTTCCACATTTCATGGGCGCCCCGTATTTGTGTCCCGTTCGAACCGTTGTATTGCCACAACGGCGGGAGGCAGTCTGTCTCCCTCCTGGTCTCAGGCTCGCCCGGTGCCCCTGCGGTCACGGGTGCCAAAGCAGCCGCCGTCTGAATCTCTGGCCAGCCGGTGTCCGTCCAAACCACCTTCCCAATGATAATATTCACAGTTCTCAAAATCTTACGTACCAGTATGAACCTTGGTATGTTGGTATTAGTATCGTTCTGTCTAACGGCTATACCTGTCCGCATGGTATTTGTCATTAATTTTCTGAATAAGGCGCTAAAATCTGCTCGCATCTCGTGGTCGCGCGGTAGCGTTCTCGCTTCCCGCGTCCGGGTTCCCGGGTTCGATTCCCGGCGGGGCCTGGGATTTTCTCTGTCTCGTGATGGCTGGGTGTTGTGTGTTGTCCTTAGGTTAGTTAGGTTTAAGTAGTTCTAAGTTCTAGGGGACTGATGACCATTGATGTTAAGTCCCATAGTGCTCAGAGCCATTTGAACCATTTAGCACTACAAGTTTTCTACCTGAGCCGGCTTCTCCGGAGAAGAGCGTCCCACGGCGCCCGTGACACTGCTTCGAACAATAGCCTGTATAAAGTTTTATAATTCACAGATTAAAAAGCCTTTCCGTCCCAACATTCTACACACATATACCTTTCAAACAATGCAACAAGAAAAGCATCGAATTTTCCATCATTTTGTATAAGACCCTGACTTTAATCGGCTGCCGCTGGCGAGCTGTAGGTTGTGTACAGCGCCCGGCAGAAGGAAAGCCCCATGTGGAGGAGACCGTTGGGTGTTGAGAGTGGCCACCACAGGCGGAGACATTTCTACCTCTGTGATGTCAAACAATCACTGCGCCTCATTTATATGAATGGCGAGGAGTCCAATAGTTTGACTTCAGCCTGAATCTGTAAATCAGTAATATTTTGAGAAATATCGTCCCGCAACATGGCGTCTGCATACGATTTACTACGAGGACATACAAGTTCGCAGATGCAGGACATGCCCGATAATTTAATAAGCCAGTGCAACGGGATTTAGTAGGCTGGCGCTTCGTTTGAGAGAACTTATACCGCGCAACGGCGACCAACACGTAGCACTCTGAATACTTGCCAAGAGTTACAATGATCTCTGAGAAAGGAACAGATTCAGACTGAATAAGGAGGAAAAGCTCATTGTAGAACTACTTAAACCTAACTAACCTAAGGACATTACACACATCCATGCCCGTAAAAGCAGGGTGTGCTGCAGAGGTTGTCGGGCCTCCAACAACAATGTCACCTTGTCTATCAGTTGAGATAACTGCGTCGACTGGAACTTAAAAAATTAGTGTAACGATGTAAATTCCTGTTGCTGGGTGGCCACTATGGCGACAAAGAATAAGCGAAAGGTTAAGACAAGCTGCGCGGAAGGAAACTTACGAAAAAGCCAAACGCTATCCGCTCCTGAAAAAAAAATAAAAAAAATTAAAAAAAATAAAAAGTTGCACAACGGAACCCTGATGGATGTAGACACAGAACTGGACATGAGGACGTGCCACCACGTCAGTAACTGGAAGCCAACTCAAGAACCAGCCCGCGCTGCCACTAATTTGTTGTATCCGTGAATGGAGTTGTAGAAAATAACAGAACACGTGAATAATTAACACAGTTAATTCCTCTACAAAGGATGACAGAAAACAGAATTATACACACATAAAAAGTTTTGCATCATCTCGGTTGCGAGAGTTACGGAACGTGTACAGAAAATTCTAATAGAGATCAACATAAACATCATTTACGCCCTTTTTATTGATCATGAAAACCACTCATTGCATGTTGTGCCACCATACAGCAAGACTACAGACTGTGGTCCAGATTGCTGTACACACCGGTACTTCTAATACCCAGTAGCACGTCCTCTTGCACTGATGCGTGTCTGCATTCGTCGTGGCATACTATCACAAGTTTATCAAGGCACTGTTGGTCCACATTGCCCCACTCCTCACGGCCGATTCGGCGTAGATCCCTCAGAGTGGTTGGTGGCTCACTTCGTCCATAAACGACCTTTTCAATCTATCCCAAGCATGTTCGATAGGGTTCATGTATGGAGAACTTGCTGGCCACTCTAGTCGAGCGATGTCGTTATCCATTAGGAAGTCATTCATAAGATGTGTACGATGGGGACGCAAATTGTCGTTCATGAAGACTAATGTCTCACCAATATGCTGCCGATATGGTTGCACAATCGGAAGGAGGATGGCATTCACGTATCGTCCAGCCGTTACGGCGCTTTCCACGACTACCAGCGGCGTGCGTCGGCCCCACATAATGCCACCCCAAAACAGCAAAACACCCATCTGTACCGCGCTGCATGGTATTGTGGTTGCAAGGATGGACCTCGCCATGGACGTCGGGAGTGAAGCTTTGCATCATACTACCTATTGCGCACAGTTTGGAATCGTAAGAAGACGTCCTTTGGCTGCATGAAAAGCATTATTCAACATGGTGGCGTTGCTGTCAGTGTTCCTCCGAGCCACAATCCGTAGGTAGCGGTTATCCACTGCAGTAGTAGCCCTTGGGAGGCCAGCTACCACAACTGGGCTGCTACATGTTCACATGCGCTAGAGGACAGTTACGACGATTTCTTGCTTGCGCATGCAGTGTTGACCCACCGCGGCGTAAAAAGGCGCCAGCGCACGCAGTCTTAATTCAGTCCTGGCGAGTTTGTGTAATAGCGTAATGGCCTGAATATTGGCGGAAATATTGTGTCAAGATGACTTCACTATCCGGCTGCAGACCCGAGAAGAATATTAACTGTTAAACATTTTAATCAAATGTAAAGTTCTGTTGCCTTGTTAAATTCTTCCTGTGCATGCACTGCAGATTGTACATTGACGCACACCCTCACCGAGAAACGCATCATTTGAGACACAGACGAGAGGTCCCTTTTGTAGCACGATAGGGTACCTAGAAGAGAACGCATTGCCCCAAGATGGCCGACCGAGTTTGCACCACTGAGGGAAAGGCTGCCCAGGTGAAACACGCCCATTCATTTTCCTTCCGTGATGTAGTCACATACGAATGGAAGAGATGTTTGTGCGTCTTAGCAACCCTCCAAGCCAGTGCCAATACAGTAATCACTCAAGGCGTGTTGTCTTTTGCAAGACGAGCCCCTTGATCACGATTTCGCAACTGGAGTGAGATCGAGGTTCTTGTTCTCTGGCGGTAAATATGCCTCCTGCACTACGTCTTCATATTCCTTCTTGGCACCACCTGGTCTGCGACACACCCTTCCATGGAAAGGTCGTGTGGCGAGACAATGCTGGTGGTAACATTACTGTGCTCACAAAATAGTTATTGTCACGACTAAATGGCGCCACACAATTCGGTGAACAGCAAACTTTTCCACTAACGGGTGGTATAATCAGATTGACCGGTCACTAAACTTCATGTGGAAGGGGACGGCAAAAACTCGTTTCTCCCGCCTGATTGGCGAACCGGTGGTTGTACGATTTTGATTGGACGAAACAAGCTACGCATTTTTGTTAGGAGAGGCTAGGTGTAAGTGAGATACAGAGGACGAAAAACATTCTGAGGCTCCGACACCAGAGGAAGCATGTTGTCACGGAAGACCCTGAGAGGAGTTGTCTTCGAGAATTTGGCGTTGGCAAACTCCAGTTATGGCGGTCGATCCCGAGTGGGGCAGACTCAGTCTCTGGAAAGGAGGGTCTGACACCACCTCCACTCGACGATGGCTGGCTTAAAATTTAGTGAGCTGGGCACTGTTAAACCAGCGCCGAGTTTATCAAGCTGTATGGTACTTATGTAAGTATGGGTTTGACTTACCTTTATTCCGTTAATTCAGCTAGCGGCTTCTCTTGAACTCATGAGTGGGCGACAGACTCGTGATTTCTAATCTATTGCCGAGCAGGGGTAATTCACCTCCTGCATTTTTAACTAACCTTCCAAAGGTGCAGTATGATCAAAGGAATTGTTTTTGTCCTGTGTCGCTACGTAATTCTTGACTGAACGCAATCCAAGTGATACATTTGTTACGTATAGCTATTTTTCCTTACGACCCAACCATCTATGTACCATATCAATATTTTACGTTTTTTGAAAATATGAATCAGTATTCAGATGTCGTTTTGAGCTGTAAATAATCTGTAGAATCCACACTGCTGTTGTAACACTTACGAGAAATTTTGAATAACCTAGTAGATTCTGGACTTCCTTTACATACTTAGAGTCACTTCCCAGCACCCTAATAAAGTCTGGAATAAGGATACAGCCTACCGATGCACAGACATTGACAGAATGCTAAGGACAACTGCGTGTAGGATATTTTTATAGTATATTCATCCAGTGGCTACGTTCAGGTTTCTGGGACGTTACTATTGTTTGTTTATATGACAAAATATGCTCATTCTATTTATGAGGACACTGGTCTGATTATTGTGTTTATCACTGATGAGTAAATTATCACTTTATCAAAATTTAAATCATCGGTATTGCCAACCAGTATTTCTCCTAAGGGATGTTCACAATTATTAATCATTAATCAACTTCATTTGTATTCAGTTTGTAAAAAAAAGAAAAGTTCGGAGTAGGTATTAAAATCCATGGAGAAGAAATAAAAATTTTGAGGTTCGCCGATGACATTGTAATTCTGTCAGAGACAGCAAAGGACTTGGAAGAGCAGCTGAACGGAATTGACAGTGTCTTGAAAGGAGGATATAAGATGAACATCAACAAAAGCAAAACGAGGATAATTGAATGTAGTCGAAGTAATTCGGGTGATGGTGAGGGAATTAGATTAGGAAATGAGACACTTAAAGTAGTAAAGGAGTTTTGCTATTTGGGGAGCAAAATAACTGATGATGGTCGAAGTAGAGAGGATATAAAATATAGACTGGCAATGGCAAGGAAAGCGTTTCTGAAGAATAAAAAATTGTTAACATCGAGTATAGATTTAAGTGTCAGGAAGTCATTTCTGAAAGTATTTGTATGGAGTGTAGCCATGTATGGAAGTGAAACGTGGACGATAAATAGTTTGGACAAGAAGAGAATAGAAGCTTTCGAAATGTGGTGCTACAGAAGAATGCTGAACATTAGATGGGTAGATCACATAACTAATGAGGAGGTATTGAATAGAATTGGGGAGAAGAGAAGCTTGTGGCACAACTTGACTAGAAGAAGGGATCGGTTGATAGGACATGTTCTGAGACATCGAGGGATCACCAAGTTTGTATTGGAGGGCAGCGTAGCGGGTAAAAATCGTAGAGGGAGACCAAGAGATGAAGACACTAAGCAGATTCAGAAGGATGTAGGCTGCAGTAGGTACTGGGAGATGAAGAAGCTTGCACAGGATAGAGTAGCATGGAGAGCTGCATCAAACCATTGTCAGGACTGAAGACCACAACAACAACAACAATATGCTCTGAAGGTTCGCTCCTATGCTTGTTGCACTCTCCAGGGATTGATTAACCGGCAACATACAAAATGCAGCGGCACCCCTACCACTGCAGCTGTTGTCATGTGGGGAGGCATGCCCAGACCCCTCGCATCGAGATACAGGCTGTGCGGCAGAGGGTGGCCAATGCAGGAGAGTCCCACAAATGCCAATGTGATTAGCACTCGACTGTGCCACTTTCAAGGACAGAACTCTGTAGTGCAGGCTGTGTGGCATAGCCTTAAAGGCTTATAAGAAAAATGAACAGTTGCATATGTTTATAATGAAAACACGATTCCTACTCCTGTCGGTAGAGCAAGACTGTGTCCTCTGTGCTGCAATTAATTGACGCCATCGTGGTCTGCCAACTCGGTTTGATGGACCTATACAACACTCCTCATATCTCTGTGCCATCATAGAGGCCTTTTTCACTCCTAGGACAGCACCCAAGGGCACAATTAAAGTTATCTGGGTGTGTTGGGCACCCCAGAACTCAATTGTTTACTTTTTGGCTTGTATGGGGAGGGGAAGGTGGTCATAAATCATTCTTTTTAGTGGACGAAGTCACCCTTGGGGTGCACCCCACGACTGAATCAAAATTACGTGAGTACTCTCTTTGTTCGTCTCAGTGGGGAAATATGATAACACTGCAAGCTGTCCCAACTAGAAGGGTGTGGGAGGTGGGAGGGTGTATGGCAGGAGATCTGGCAACAACACAACTATGCCAACTCCGTCAATCCTCCTGCCCCCTCCCCCCTCTCCTCCTCCAGAGCTGTTGTGCAGTCTATACTGCTGTGTGACATACATCTCTCAAACTGTTGAACCACGTCCGCTATCTGATTAACTTATCATTTACGTTTTCTGTAACAGATAAGTATATGTAAAACTTGTAGGATTTTTGACATTGTGCTCCTGTTCTGACCTCACTGTATTCCAATGTATCTCTTACTGCCATATCAAGCTCCGCTGGAAAATGATATTTGACCAAATATTTTAGACCATGTAGCTACCAACTTGCCTGACGTTATCGACATGGATTAGTGATCATGATATCGTCATAACGATGATGGTTAGTAATGTTAATAAATCCATCAAGAAGGCTAGGAGAGTATTTTTGATAGAAAGAGCAGATAACAGTTCCTAGCACCCTTCTTAGACAATGAATTTACATCACATATTTCCAGTATGACTGGCGTAGAGTAATTATGGCTAAAGTCTAAACTGATTGTGAATCACGCTTTGGAGAAGCATGTACCGAATAAATGGATGAAGGACGCAATAGACCCACAGTGATTTAGTAATAGAATTCGAAAAGTGCTGAGGAAGCAGAGATTGTTGCACTCTTGGTTCAAAACGGAACTTCCAAACGACGACGCCCAAAAGTTAGTGGAAATTCGTGCGTCTGTAAAACGATCGGTGCGTGAAGCATGTAACAACTTCCACCGTCACAACTTAGCAGAAGTCCTTACCGAGAACTCTCGAAAATTTTGGTCCTACGTGAAATCGCTAAGCGGGTAGAAGGTTCCTTTCAGTCACTCATTGACCAATCTGATGTGGCAATAGAAGGGAGCAAAATTAAAGATGAAGTTCTAAATTTCGCGTTTAAGAAATCGTTCACCCGAGAGCATCGTACAGACCGTCATTTGACCGTCGGACGGATTTCCACATGGAGCACACAGTAATGTTCATCCTGGTATACAAAAGCAACTGACAAAGTATGAAAGAAACAAATCACTATGTCCGGGTGGTTTTACAGGGAGTACTCTGCCTCACTGGTCCCTAACTTAACTTGCATTTATTGCGAATCTCTGACCCAGAACCAAGTCCCAAGCGACTAGAAAAAAGCGAAAGTAAGTTCTGTGCATCAGAAAGGCAAATGAAAGGACTCGCAAAATTACAGGCAAATATCCTTAGCACTGGCTTGCTGCAAAATTCTGGAAAATATTCTGAGTTAAACTTTAATAAATTTCCTTGAGACGGAATAGTTTATATCCACAAATCAGCTCGGAATTAAAAATCATCGCTCGTGCGAAAATCAACAAGCACCTTTGTCACATTATATCCTGCGAACCATGGTGAAGAGCAGTAGACCCATTCCATATTGTTAGGTTTTCGGAATCCTCATCTTTTAGATCAGCAGTTCTTGTTCTTTCTTTTCGCATTTGCAATAAAATTGTAGGATAAGGGTTTCGCCTTTTTGCAAACACACTGCTTTTTCTTTTTATTGAAACGTGTTTCAACTTACACTCAAAAATTCACTTACCTCTATTTGATTTTGTATTTATGAACCTGTATTCACCTGATCAGAAGTCCTGTTCCTACTGCCATCACACTTCACTAGTTACTACTATATCTATCTTTATCCTATCCAGTTCCCTTTTTAAGTTTTCTAAATTATCTGCCCGATTAAGGGATCTGGCATTCCACGCTCCGACCCGTAGAACACCGGTTTTGTTTCTCCTGATAACGACGTTCTCTCGAGTAGTTACCGCCCAGGGATCCGAACTATTTTACCTCTGAAATGTTTTGTCGAAGAGGATGCCATCATAATGTAACCATACAGTAGTGCTGCATGCCCACGGGAAAAATTACGGCCGTAGTTCCGCCTTGCATTCAGCTGTTCGCAGCACCAGCACAGCAAGGCCGTTTTGGTTGATGTTGAAACACCAGATCAGTCAATCATCCTGACTGTTACCCCTGCAGCTACTGAAAAAGCTGCTTCTCCTCTTCAAGAACCACTCTTTGTCTGGTCTCTCAACAGATACCCATCCGCTGTGGGTACGCCTATCTGTATCGCTAGGTATCCAAGCCTCCCCACCAACAGCAATGTCCATGGTTCATGGGGGGAAACGCAAAAGGTTTTGACATGCCAAAACCACTTTTTTTTAAATCAAGGGATGTATTAACTCACCAACGAAATTTACATTTAAGTCGTTTGGTTTGCAGACGAGAAGCAAGACACCATACAGTTAGTCCTGAAAAACCATATAATGTAAAATCACGGTAAGAAGCGAAACGAAGAAACCTTCATTTAGGCTCCCCTTTGTTAAATAAATCATGACCTAAAATATTTTCACTTTTTACGGATTTAAATAAACAAAAACCCACTGATGAAATATGTTTGAGCAAACAGAAAGAGTAATGTGTTTCAAAAAGGCGGAACCCATATCCTATAATTTTCGGAATGCGTTTGACACGGTGCCCACAGTGCCATTGCAGACTTTTAACATAGGTTCTAGCTTGTTGAATATGTTTCAGGAAAGGTGAGTGGCTCGATGACTTCCTAAGAAATTAGACCCAGTACGTTGTCGTCGGTGGTGAATGTTCATCAGAGACAAGAGACTATAGTCAGGAGCACCCAGGCAAAATTTCTAGTTGGTGTCATGAATAGGAGATTTCTCTAGACGAACAAAAATTGAAGCTAATGCAGGTGGGTAGGAAAAACAATATAGTAATTTTCGAATACAGCGTTATTTGTGTGGTGTTTGACATAGTCACTTCGATTAAATACCTAGACGGAATGTGGCAAATCGATATGAAATGGAACGACCAAGTAAGCATGGTAGTAGGGAAGGCGCATGGTCGACTTCATTTCATTAGGAGACTTTAACTCATTTATAAAGGAGATCGCATTATAAAACTGAAGTGCGTCCCATTCTTGAGTAGTGGTCGAGTGTTTGGGACCCCCTCCAGGTCATATTAAAGGAAGACACTGAAACAATTAAAAGGCATGCTGCTAGATTTGTTATTGGCAGCTCCGATCAGCACGTATTACAGAGATATTTCGTGAACTTACATGTGAATACGAAATTGCAGTGCCTTTGTTTAGAAATACGTACAATAGAACGTTGCTTCGGATATTCTTGTACGTCCGAAAGAGCAACCACTGTGACGACTATCGCTGCTATGGAAAACATGAAATGCACTGGTAATTGCGAATATGAACCACCTCCGTCTGTATAATGGAATGTCGACGATGAAAATCTGTGCCGCACCGGTACTCAAACCTGGATTTCCCGCTTCACACGAGCTGTAGGCTTAACCGCTTCGGCCATACGGCCACGACTCACAGGCAGACCCAAACACCCATATATCGTTGTCAATATGCCATACCTTTACTCGCACACCCAATTAACTGAAATTTCGTGCAGGGAGACATTTTATTTGTAAGTCGCAGGCCTTGCCACCGTGTGGCACGTCCACGGTGCCCTAGGGCAGGATTGTGCTGAAATTTGGTGCCATAGAGGCATCATTAACACACCATCCACGTTACATAAATTTCTGAGTGGTGGCATTTTTTCTCCTATGTCGATACCTTGCTGTCTGAGGAGTCGCCGAGCCCGTAAGTGATGTCGCAGGGCGGCACGCCTTTGTACTATTACAGAGGAAGATCGTAGGCAACCCTGAGCAAAATTTCAAAATTATGTGATTCAATGGGAGGCAATACCAGGGTTTCGAAAAATGATCCTGTAATTCTGTTGTGCACTGCATTAGGGATCATATCGAGGCATAAAGACAGTCATTTTCATTCGCGCTGTTTGCGAGTAGAATAGGAAAGGAAATGAGCTGTGGTGGTACAACGTACCATTCAGCCATCCACCATACACGGGCTTGCGGGGTATGTATGTAGGTGTAGAGTGAGGCGAGAAAAGCCATGGCATGGCCCCTAATATCATGTCGGACCTCATTTTGCCCGGAGTAGTGCAACAACTTGTCGTAGCATGGACTCCACAGGTCGCTGACAGACCCCTGCAGCCAAGCTGCCTCTGTAGCAGTCCATAGCTGCGAACGTGCTGCCAGTGCAGGATTTTGTGCACCAACTGATCTCTCGATTATGTCCCATAAATTCTCCATAGCATTCATGTCGGGCAATCTGGAAGGCATAATCAGTCGCTCGAATTGTCCAGAATGTTCTTCAAACCAACTGCGAACAATCGTGGCCTTGTGACATGGTGCATTGGCATCCATAAAAATTCTATCGTTGTTTAGGAGCATGAGGTCCACGAATGGCTGCAAAGGGTCACCAAATAGCAGAACATAACCAGGATCCACTCCATTCCATGTAATCATATCACACACCATTACGAAGCCACCACCAAATTCCACAGTGCCTTGTTGACAACTTGGGTCAATATCTTCGTAGGGTCGAACCCTACCACTATCTCTTACCAACAGAAATCGGGACTCATGTGACCAGGCTACGGTTTTCCAGTGGTGTAGGGTCCAACCATTACTGTCACGAGCCCAGCAGAAGCGCTGCAGGCTATGTCAAGCTGCTAGCAAAGGCAATCGCATCGGTCGTCCTCTGCCATAGCCCATTACAGCCAGATTTCAACATGCTGTCGTAACTCACATTGATTTCTGCGGTTATTTCACGTGGTGTTGCTTGTCTGTTATCTCTGACAACTGTACGGAAACGCCGCTGCTCTCGGTCGTTGATTGAAGGCTGCCGGACGCTGCATTGCCGTGATGAGAAGTAATGCCTAAAATATGGAATTCTCTGCACTCTTGACACTGTACATCTCGGAATACTGATTTCCCTAACGATTGCCAAAAAGGAATGTCCTACGTGTCTAGCACCAACTGCATTCCGCGTTCAAAATCTGTTAATTCCCTCCGTGTGGGCACAATGCCGTCAGACACTTTTCTACATGGATCACCTGAGTACAAATGACAGCCCCGCCAGTGCACTGCCCCACTCTACCTTGTGTACGCGGTCTGTATATGTGCGTATCTCTATCTCCCGACTTTTTGCCATCTCCGTTTAGATGTAGCTCTTGTAAGCTTATTTGTCCGTCGCTGACATAGAAGACCTCAAACCTTCTTTCCTTCCCGTCTGGGCAAGTGACTAGAGTATATGTAAAGCTTACTGGGACAGGGTAAAGCTACAATGAAGTCGATAATTCGATTGTAATATTGGCATTTTAATTGTGAATTGTCCACCCACACACTCCTGAGAATGGCACATTAACAATTTGCAATTACGCGCCCCTATTACCGGCAGCTGCGTCGATAAATACTCGGCACCTCGCAAGGATATCTACCAGATCAAGAATATTAGGTAAGTTGTTGGAAGTGGTTGAGCGTTGGTGAAAATCTCGCTTCTGAGCACACAAAGAGCTCTAACCGCTGAACCCTGCACGGAACACACGTTGGTGCAGTGCTGCGATACAGACCGTATATCTCCCTTCGAAGACGATGGCCTAGACGTCGTCTCCTAGTTTGTACCGCTCGATGGCTGAAGATGAAGTCCTCTCTCTCCACAATTCTCCCGTCTCACACGCGTACGAAAACGCGGCGGAAGAATACCCCGTTTCGGCCAATGTCGAACGCTCTATCATCGCCGAAATCCCTCCAACGGCATTTCTGAGACCTAGCCAGTGATCGAGTAGGTCATATCGCCCCTAAGCAAACGAAATTCCCACCTTCGCCACGTGTTGCCGGATGCCGGGCTATCTCCAAAAGCGCCGTATTGTCCCGCGTTTCCGGTGACCGCTACCTGCCGCCAACGGCGGCCCGGCCAGCTACGGCCAGCTGCAGATGTTATATTTCACAATTCTCAACTTCCACACTTTTCACCAACGCTTTAAGTTAGTGACTTAATCATGCAGACAAGCAGGGAATACTGACCGAGAGTGCCTCATATTTATCATAATTCAATAGTCATGATCTGATGCCCTTGCCAGTCCCTTTATTATTAATACTAATGCTAGTAAGCTAACGTATAAGTGCCCATGTCCTGGCATCTTACACTGTAAAGCAGTCGTTTTTATAAAGAGTACTTTTAACTGTGTGTTATGGTATAGGATGACACCATTTCTAAAATTTATCAAAGCTGGGAAGGCATTCACATCCAAAAAAACCTGATAAAGATAATCTGCTCACTAGATGTGGTCTTCAGACTCGACTATTCCGCGAGTAGAATTTGTAGTAACAGACTGTGTGCGGAGGTCATCTTTATAAATTTTATTTTTACAATCATCATATGAGCACGAGCAGAACACTACACTGCACAAGCACTCAATCCATTTATGTGAATGTTATAATCAGACAAGAGACTCGTCAGCCACATGTTAGCGAATATAACACGTCGCCTCACTAGGAACTTACCAGGACCTCAATGTCTTATTTCTGCCACTGTCACTGTGGCTGGCAGTGATAGTAAGCAGCCAGTGAATCAATTAATTTGGCGGTACTGCGTGCTCTTCTCCGTCGCGTAAACATAACGACCGTTCCCGTGGCACGTGCACGTTACGGAAGAGATGAAGAGAGGGCGCAGGAATGAAACCCCCGAGGATTAATAAACCGGCAGTCCTTGCTCAGGCAAATAACGTTCTCGTTCCGAGCGCAGAGGTAATTCGCCGGTCCGTACTCGGAAAGATCGAGGATCGCTGAGGGGTCCGTCTAAGCGGTAACAAATCGACGCCGTGATTGCCGAGGGAGAGACGGCGAGTCAGGCGGCAATCAGTGCCGCCGTTAATCAACTATCAGCCTTCCGGCGTCTGCCGCCCACTTAAATCCCCGCAGTCGGACCCTAAATGATTTCTGTTCGTTCGGTGCGATGCGCTACCTGGGCCTGCTACTGCCAGAACGAGCTGAGGATTGGCAGCGCGTTGCTGCCTCGCCTAACTGCTAAATCACCCTCACGCTTGCTTCCGGCACGTGTTTTAACCTTCATATTTCAAACGAAGGGAAAACGAATGATGTCGGAGTTCGATGTCCAATCTTCATGAATGACATTAAAGGTGAACAGCTGAAGTGAAGAAAATTGCCTGTGGTGAATTAAAAAGAAACACACAAGCACTTGCGTGAAATGTTATAGTGAGACCATAGAAACCACCGAATGTTGTAAAGCAGGAGAAAAATTCGAGACCTACAAATTAAATATTTAAAAAATAAAACTACATTTTGTGATGCCACTTTTAAGTATAGAAGGGCCTTTGCACGTTAACAAATCAAAAATTCGTTTGTTGTATTTCTGAAGTCTTACTTAGGAAACTGTGTTGATTCACCTGTGCAGTGATACTATCTTCTGCAACGCCACCAACCTGTCTTGCACAATACAGCACGTAACGCTATGACAAGGAAGGCAGTAGTTCATTTACATCTACATCTACATGTGCATGGCTACTCTGCAATTCACACTTAAGTGCCTAGGGTTCATCGAACCATTTTCATATTACTTTTCTCCCATTCCACCTAAATCTTTCCGTTCGAGCTCTGATTTCTCTTATTTTATTATGATGATCATTTCTCCCTACGTAGGTGGGTGTCAACAAAATATTTTTGCATTCGGAAGAGAAAGGTGGTGATTGAAATTTCGTAAATAGATCTCCCCGCAAAGAAAACCGCCTTTGTTTCAGTGGCTGCCACCCCAACTCGCGTATCATATCAGCGACACTCTCACACCTATTGCGCGATAACACGAAACGAGCTGCCCATGTTTGCACTTTTTCGAAGTCCTCCGTCAATCCTACCTGGTAAGGATCCCGCACCGCGCAGCAATATTCCAGCAGAGGACGGCCAAGTGTAATGTAGGCTGTCTCTTTAGTGGGTTTGCCGCATCTTCTAAGTGTTCTGCGAACAAAGCGCAGTGTTTGTTTCGCCTTCCTCACAATATTATCTATATGGTCTTTCCAATTTAAGTTGCTCGTAATTGTAATTCCTAGGTATTTAGTCGAATTGACAACCCTTAGATTTGTAGGATTTATCGTATACCCAAAATTTATCGGATTTGTTTTAATATCCATGTGGATGATCTCTCACTTTTCATTGCTTAGTGCCAATTGCCACTTTTCGCACCGTACAGAAATTCTCTCTAAATCATTTTGTGATTGGAATTGATTGTCTGATGACTTTGTTCAAAAATGTTCAAAATGTGTATGGAATCTTATGAGACTTAACTGCTAAGGTCATCAGTCCCTAAGCTTACACACTACTTAACCTAAATTATCCTAAGGACAAACACACACACCCATGCCCGAGGGAGGACTCGAACCTCCGCCGGGACCAGCCGCGCAGTCCATGACTGCAGGGCCTGAGCCCGCTCGGCTAATCCCGCGCGGCCTCGTGATTTTACTAGACGGTAAATTACAGCGCCATCTGCAGACAATCTAAGGGGGCTGCTCAGATTATCACCTAGATCATTTATGTAAATCAGGAACTGCAGAGTGCCTATGACACTACCTTGCGGAACGCCAGATTTCACTTCTGTTCTACTTGCTGATTTACCGTCTACAACTACGAACTGTGACCTCTCTGAGAGGAAATAACGAATCCAGCCACACAATTGAGACGATGCTCCATTCGCACGCAATTTGATTAATAGTCGCTTGTGAGGAACGGTATCAAAATCCTCCTGAAAATCTAGGAATATGGAATCGATCTGAGATCCCTTGTCGACAGCACTCATTACTTCATAGGAATAAAAAGCTATTTGTGTTGCACAAGAACGATATTTTCTGAATCCGTGTTGGTTATGTATCAATAAGTCATTTTCTTCAAGGTTATTCATAATGTTCGAGTCCAGTATATGCTCCAGACTCCTACTGCAAATTGAGGTCAGCGATATTGCTGTGTAATTCAATGGGTTACTCCTATTTCCTTTGTTGAATATTGGTGTGACCTGTGCTACTTCCCAGTCTGTAAGGACAGACCTTTCGTCAAGTGAGTTGTTGTATATGATTGCTAAGAGAGGCTCTATTGTGTCTGCATGCTCTGAAAGGAACCTGATTTGTATACCATCTGGACCGTAAGACTTGCCTTTCTTAAGTGATCTGAGTTGTTTCGCAAAACCTAAGATATCTACTTTTATGTCATTAATACTAACAGCTGTTCTGGTTTCGAATTCTGGAATATTTACTTCGTCTTCTTTCGTGGCGGAATTAAGGAAAACTGTATTTACTAACTCTTCTTTAATGCCACCATCATCGGTAACATTTCCATCGCTATCGCGCAGTGACGGTATTGACTGTTTTTTGCCACTGATGTACTTTACATACGACCAGAATCTCTTTGGGTTCTCTACCATATTTTCAGACTATGTTTCATTGTGGAAACTATTAAGAGCATCTCGCATTGACGTCAGCAGTAAATTTCGAGATTCCGTTCTTCTGAATCTGGCATGCTTTTTTCGTTGCTTCTGCAACAGTGTTCTGACGTGTTGTGTACCATAGTGGATCAGTCCCGTCTCTTATTGACTTACGCCGTATGAATCTATCTATTGCTGTCGATGCTGTATCTTTGAGTTTCAGCCATATCTGGTCTACACTTACATAATTAGCTCGGAAAGAATAGAGACTCTCTCTTAGGGAGGCATCAAGCGAATTTTTATCTGCTGTTTTAAACTGACACATTTTGCGTTTATTTTTAGTGGTTTTGGTTGATATGGTTTTGAGCCTCGCTACAATGACTAATCTCTGTATCCGTCATGACGCTCTGTATTAGATCAGGAGTATTGCTGGCTAAGAGATCAAGTGTGTTTTCGCAACCATTCACAATTCGTGTGGGCTCATGAACTAACTGTTCAAAGTAATTTTCAGAGAAAGTATTTAGTACAATTTCGCAAGATGTTTTCTGTCTACCACCGGCTTTGAACATGTATTTTCGGCAATAAATCGAGGGTAGATCCAAGTCTCCACCAATTATAACTGTATGACTGGGGTACTTGTTAGTAATGAGATTCAAGTTTTCTTTGAACCGTTCAGCAATTATATCATCTGAGTCGAGGGGGGGGGGGGGGGGGTCGGGGGGTCGGTAGAAGGAGCCACTTATTATTTTGGTACGGCTGTTGAGTATAACCTATACCCATAGTAATTCGCAGGAACTATCTATTTCAACTTCACTACAAGATAAACTACTACCAACAGACACAAACACACCACCAACTTCTTTATTTAATCTACCCTTCTAAACACGGTTTGCACCTCTGTAAAAATTTTGACAGAATTTATCTCGAGCTATAGCCAGCTTCCTGTTCCTATAACGATTTCAGCTTCAGTGCTTTCTATCAGCGCTTTAAGCTCTGCCACTTTTCCAACACAGCTACGACAATTTACAACTTCAATACCGACTGTTGCTTGGTCGATCCTCGTTGTTTCTTTGCCCTGTACCCTTTGAGACTGGAGTCCTTTTTGATCTTTCCCGAGACTGTCTAACCTAAAAAAGCGCCCAGTCCACGCCACACAGCACTTGATACCCGTGTAGCCGCCTCCTGTGTGCAGTGCAGTGGACACCTGACCTATTTAGGCGGAACCCGAAACCCCACCGCCCTATGGCGCAAGTCGAGGAATCTGCAGCCCACACGGTCGCAGAACCGTCTCAGCCTCTGATTCAGGCCCTCCACTCTGTACCAAAGGTCCGCAATCGGTCCTGTCGACGATGCTATAGATGTTAAGCTCTCTCTTTCATCTCACTAGCAAGACTGACAGTCTTCACCAACTCAGATAGCCTCCGGAAACCAGAGATAATCTCTTCCGATCCATACCGACACACGTACTTGCATCATATCCATCCAGACGATGGGGACGTGCACTTTGCACTCAATCAATTACCACTTTTACTCACATTTGTTAGTCGCTCAGATAATCCACCTGCGTCCGCGATTCTCTGTTGGTATCGTGTTGATTTTGTCGTGGACGGTGCATCCACAAATGAATTTTGTCTGATTATAAGTTAGTAGAAGTGATTCACAGATTTGACTGGGATGTAATTACAAATATGTATTTAATGACACTGGCCGGGGCCGCCTCCGTAATCGGGTGGTCAGCGCGACAGAGCCTCATGCGGGGTCCCGGTACTGCCAGCGATTTTTCCTTGGTGTGAGGACTGGACCAGGGTGCACTACTCAGCCTCGTGACGACAGCAGAGGAGCTACCTGAGACGTTAGCGGTTTCGAGGTCGGAACGTCGACAGCAGTCGGGAGCGCGGTGTGCTGACCCCAAGCTCCTCCACACTGCTGCCAGGGATGAATGACGGAGGATGACACTATGGTCCCTCGACTATCAGGTGGTCTTCAGGGCCTCATCGTACAGTCTCCTTTCCTTTGTTATTGGGTCGAGCAAAAGCAGGTAACAGGGCTACTGGCGTGAATACATACCACTCCACACCGGTTCTTACAAAATACGAATTGTTCTCTGGCCCACTTAAAAACATTTTAAGCTTCATTGAGGGATAAAATACGTCCTGGTTTTCCAGCCTCCCCTCACAATACTAATTTAGTGAGAGGTGATAATTATAACTCAACCAGTATCTATACAACCATACATACTATCAAAATATATGTACGTATATGAGTAAGTGTGAATGTATGTTCCACATCTCCTCGTAAGTAACGGGACCAATTCTACCAAATTTGGTACATTTATCATGTCTGGAAAGAATCACTATTGATTGGTTGGTTGTTTTGTGGCAGGGGACCAAACAGCGAGGTCATCGGTTTCATCGGATCAGAGAAGGATGGAGAAGGAAACCGACCTTGCCCTTTAAAGGAACCATCACTCAATTTGACTGAAGCGATTTAGGAAAACCACGGAAAACCCTAATCAGATGCCCGGACGCGGGTTTGAACCGTCGTCTTCCCGAATGCGAGTCCAGTGTGCTAATCACTGTGCCACCTACCGGCTTATCAAAGGAATGGGGTCGGGTCGGGATGAAAAGCAATGTGGCCAACGCCGAGCGAATACTCAGTTTTTATTCATCCAGTATTTGAGAATGACAGCACTTAGCCACTTGCAACAAACTTGACACATAATTTCAAACCTTTGCGAAATGTTTTTCTGTTGAGAGTCTCTACAAATGACTAAAGAGGAAAAGGTTTGACCTTTCAGAGAAAATACCACATGAAGCACGACGTTTTAATTCATTGCTTCCTTACTACAAACTGTATACGCGTTACTTAACACACAGCATTCAGATACACCACTGAATGTACCTGGGCAATTATAATACTATCCGATAAATATCTCAGGAGATATGACGTTCAAATGGTTCAAATGGCTCTGAGCACTATGAGACTTAACTGCTGAGGTCATCAATCCCCTAGAACTTAGAACTACTTAACCTAACTAACCTAAAGGCAGCACACACATCCATGCCCGAGGCACGATTCGAACCTGCGGCCCTAGCGATCGCGCGGCTCCAGGCTGTAGCGCGTAGGACCGCTCGGCCACGTCGGCCGGCCATCAGTAGCAGCCCAGCGGGAATCACAGTAGCAGTTAGCCCGTCGCTAACTCTGAGACAGACAGCACATAGCAACCATAATTGAGAACTCAGTGGACTTTCTACTTCACCAGCAGTTAGGCTAACGAGAAATATTACAGAGAGTTTGTACCACAACGACTATCTTGAGATAAGTAAATTTTCCATTCTTATGAGTAAAGAACCCAGTTAATATATGCACGCATTTTGTGTTACAGAAAGAGGATACCGGCCACCAAACAACATCCTCTCCTTGCTCCCATAGTACGGCTCTACAGAGACAATGAGACAACATAAAAGATGGCGACGAGAATCCTTCAGTGAAGAAGAATTTGATCGCTTCTCTTGTGTTTCAAATTGCAGGCATATTCAAGTGTTCGGTAAGTTATTGTTGTGTTCTTGCATGTATTCCAGGAGGGGAGCCGCAGAACTAATGAAATTTCTCTTTCTCAGAGTCCGCCCCCAGGTAGATGAAGGGCCAGTTCGGCGCTAGCGGCCGTGCGGAGCGGAGGTCCGATACTTCCGCCTGTGCGGCGTGTGCGAGTGTTTGTTTACTTGTGGACTTACTCTGCGCGTGGGCTAGTAACAACGATCATGGCGAACAAGTACAGGAAAACTACATTACGATTCAATTTCTGCATAGACTACGAAAGAACAAAGGCTTTAGCAGTGGAACGATTCATACGAGAGGACGTCAAGATATTGTCGGAATTCACCTGTCCATCGTTAGTCCCACGGTGTATGTTAAGATGGTAAATGACGCGGCGTGTGAGAGAATTCTACAGGCGACAAAAGCAGGTCTCCGATTTTGCCATAGTGACGGGAATGTCGGCACGGTAACTGTAGAACATGCTGGTCTGTGTGTACGGACAATACGTGTTTTTGAGCTGCCATTTGAGCTCCCGGCTGACGAAGTTATTGAGGCTTTTAAGCCATACGGCTCGGTACATGGTCACACAGCAGAACGCTGGACACAATTCGCCACGTACCCCGTGCTTAACGGAGTGAGACAGATCACTATTGATCTTCAGAAGCATGTACCGTCCTATCTGACAATTGGTGGTTGTCGGGCGGTGGTGATTTACGATGGGCAACCACGTACATGTTCTGGCTGTGGCCAGGAGGGACACCTCAGGTCGAACTGTATGCAACGGCGGACTACGCAACTGCCTTCAGATGTGCGGGAGCCGTCGCCGGCGATGACAGTGCTACCGATCACATATGCCAAAGCCCTCACTGCGTCCGCTGATGACCGAAAGGACACAGCCCCGGTGGAAGTTCCCGATGGCACTCTCCGAAACCTTGTAGCAGGCGTCGGGATGACAGAGGATGCTGCTCCATCGAGCATACAATCTACGGCGACAACATCAGTTGAGACCGAGCTCCTACCAAGCACACCGATAGTACACGAAGCAGTTCCAGCCAATACGGATGCTGTTCCGTCTGGAACGCACTCTGTGACGACAACATCAGTTTCGACCGAACTCCCGCCAACTACAACGATGGGACTCGAAACACTTCCAGTTCTTATGGATGCTTTACTGTCGGGCTGCCGTGATTCCCTACAATCTGAGGACACGGAAGGAAGATCACGCAAACAACGTTCCCCGAAAAGGAGGAAACGGCGTCGTCGCACGACATCTCCTAGGGATGACTCCCCTTGCCCCGACGACAAGGTGCCTGTGGACCAAGACGACACAACAGCCTCTACGAAACAGGATGAGGCAATGGAAACTGTTCGATCAGACCCGCAGCGGTCTGTCACATTGACGGTAGTGGGACGTGGTGATGCTGAAGAGGAACCACAACCAGTTGGCTCTCCAGACGCAGATGCTGTGGCTATGGACACGAATATATCACTGCCTGCAAAGATGTGGTATGCCGATATTGAGGAGGCGCCGGACGTCATACAGAGGCAGCCGGCACTCAAGAAGACGGCCTAGTAATTGCTGAAGGTGAAGAGAGAGGGGCGAGAGAACGTCTTCTAACTCAGCCCCCAGCGCCGATGCAGGGAGATATTGTTGCGCCTCGACAGAGTGGGATTCAACGCCATGCGAACCGTATTGCGACATTAAATATAAATGACGTGCGTTCACCGACCAAAATACACCTACTGCAGGAAACGATTTGGGCATCTGATGTGGATATTGTTTTGCTGCAGGAAGTCCACTTAGCTGCACTCCCACACATCGCAGGCTACCAATCCTATTCGTCACATGGAGATCACAATGGGAGTGGGGTGGCAGTTTACGTGCGAGATGGCTTCCCCGTGGAAAACGTGTGTTACCTTCCGTCGGCCAGGGGAATGGCTTTCACGACGTTTGGGACACGCATCATCAATCTTTATGCACCGTCGGGAAACAATCGGCGGCGGGAAAGGGCGCGATTTTCCATGGACGTTATGAATGTGTAATAATTGGTGAGATTTCAACTGTGTTCTCAGCCAGAAAGACCAATGGCCGCAAGCAAACATCAGCCAGGAGTTGCAAATCGTTGTCAGCGACCTTGTACTAAGTGACACGTGGGAATTACGACACGGAGATGCACCGGGATACACCTATGTGACAAGTCATTTGGCGAGCAGATTAGATCGCATTTATATCTCACGGTCTCATGCAAATGATGTCCAGGACGCGGAACGCTGGCCATTGGCATTTTCCGATCACAGCGCTTACATCTGTACGGTGCTTCTTCCCCGTAGAGAGGTGTGGAACAGCAAGGCCCCATGGAAATTAAACATTCAACATCTACATGATCCCGAATGTCGTCAACGGATCCTTGAGACATGGACGATGTGCGAGCGAAGGGTTGGAAGGTATGCGACGAAGCTTGATTGGTGGCTGACTTGTGCTAAACCGGCGCTTCGCCGTATGTTCATCTCATATAGCAGGGAGATGACAGAATGGCGCCGCCGTACGACCGACTTTTATTTTGCAGCGCTGCGCGACCTGGACGATCGTCCGCCGGGACCGGACGTCTGGATCGAACGCAAAAGGATAAAAGCTAAACTAGTGGCTTTAGCTCGGAAACATCTTCAGGGAACCATGGTGCGCGCCAGATGTCACGATACGATAATGCACGAGATTCCTTCCATGCACCACGTCGTGAATGAACGAAAGCACCGACGACGCATTTTGGTATGGGAATTAATTACCCGCGAAGACCAAACAGTGACGCGTGAAGCGGACATCGTCTCAGCATTTGTCGGCAATTACCAAAACATCTACCGGGAAGAAGCAGCACCTGTCGACGACCTCGACCGTATAGACACGCACGTCTCCCGTACACTAACGGTGGAAGCCGCTGGAACCTTACTGGAAGCTATTAGCTGTGAGGAAGTACATGATGCGATCGCAAAGGGTGCGTTGAATCGCTCCCCAGGCATTGATGGACTTCCTGCTGAATTTTATCGAGAATTTCGCAACGAAATGGCACCGCGATGGACGGAAATGTACAACGAGTTGTTAAATTGCGATGTGCCTATTCCACCGGCTTTTATGGAAAGCCTCTTGGTGCCAGTACATAAACCGAAGCCAGGAATTACGGTCACTCATTATCGCCCCATCACCCTGCTTAATGCAGTCTATAAGATCTTTGCACGGATGCTAGCGTCCCGATGTCGTATGTTAATTCGTAGCGTTCTCTCTCCAGAACAGACGACACCGGCTGTATCGGTGAATGTGCAAACAGCTACTGGCGAATGCCGTGATGTGATAGCGCTGGCGGAGGAGTGCCGGCTTAAAGCGGCGATGCTGGCGGTTGATTTTGACAGTGCTTTTGATAAGGTGCGCCACAACTATCTGTAGGCTGTACTGGAACAAATGGGATTTCCAGACTGTTTTACTGGTCTCATTAGAAGGATTTATGGGAGCGCACAATCCTTGGTACACGTTAATGGGCGTATAGCAGGGCCCATTCAAATTCGACGTTCCATTCGCCAGGGTTGCCCTCTTTCGATGCTGCTGTTCGCGATAGCGTTGGAACCATTAATTGGGAGGCTAACAAATTGTCTTTCTGGGGTGGAACTGCGGGGCAACACCTTCAAATGTCGTGCTTATGCGGATGACCTCCTGCTGCTCGTTCGTTCTGAGGAAGAGGTGAAGACGGTCCTTGAACTGTTTTTGGACCACAGTGTGACGGCGGGTAGTGCAGTGAACATGAACAAATCGGCAGAAATGCCGGTTGGAAGGGGCCTTACGCCGGAATAAATCAGTCCGTTTCCTTATGTGCAACGATTCCGCTATCTCGGCATAGACTTTACCTCATCTGTGAAACATACTGCGGCAGTTAACTACCGACGTATTTTACAGACAACACGTACCATGGTCCGCCAACATCTCCTACGGCGCCTTGATCCTTTGCAGCGAGTCGAATATCTGAACACTTATGTGGTTTCTCGAATGGTGCATATTTCGCAGATCGTGCCCCTACCACTCACGCTCGGGCATCGACTTCAATCAGCACTAGGCTATTTTGTGATGATTGGGTCGCCCCTCAAGGTGCGATACGCAACGCTCATGCTCCTTACGGACAAGGGGGGACTCGGACTTACGAATGTTCGCTGCCGAGCGACGGCGCTCCTTCTAGCCACGATGTACAAGCAATGGCGTAGCGGGCGTGATTCCCTTACATCCCGCCTACTGGATCTCCTAGTTCCAGCGTCCCTCACACCTCCGGTGGCGGTGGGCAACATTACGCCACCTTTTTCGCATGTATCAACATTTATCGTGGAACTTAGTTATATCAGAGACGAGCTTCCGCGCACGAGACCACCATGAGCGAATGATTTTTATGTTTGGCTGCTACGACGGATAAGTCGTAAAGTCATTGAACTCAAACACCCCACGTTGCATTGGCCGAAGATTTGGAGACATGTGCACCAAAAATTCTTTCCTACCTTCGTTCGGGCAATGTGGTTCTCTGTCACCTGTGGCAAGTTCAACAGCAACCAACGACTCCATGCAATTGGACTAGTGGACACTCCACTGTGCCCGAAATGTCGCCAAGTGGATGACGACCATCACCGCTTAACTTGTATCGCGGTGGAGGACGTATGGCTCCTAGGACGACAGATGGTGGCTTGCTACCTCCGTGTGACTCCACAACATATTACACCTGCTTCCTTCTTACATCCGGAGAGTGAGTACTTTCCGGCGACTAAATCACAGTCGATCATCTGGGTCAAAGGTTGGACGATCGCGTACCTCTATGGGGATGCTGCCAAGTCGCGACTCGACTTTTGGTATTTCTTACAGCAAGCCCACTATGAGGTTCATAGATGGTCACACTATCGGAAAACCTTTGCCAACTATCTTCAGCCAGTCTTCCTCGACCCCCCACGCAGTTGGGATGTGCCGGGTGCAGTCGGTGTGCACATTTGACAGCTGATAATGAACCTCACGCTTCTCTCAACGCTCCATATGTAATGCACATACAATACCATGAAATTATCTACATGATCTACACGTTCCTTTTAACAGGGTGATTGTGGAAAATAAATAAACATAATAAATAAAAACAACATCCCTGTATCCCTGTTCCTTTACATTTGTGATTTGTTTTACAATGATTTTTTTTTTTGTTTTTGTTTTTGCAGAGGATGCATTTCATTTAGTGTTTGTGAACAAAAAAAGGGGGGGGGGGGGGGTCAGCGTGACAGAATGTCAATCCTAAGGGCCCGGGTTCGATTCCTAGTTGGGTCGGAGATTTTTCTCCGCTCAGGGGCTGGGTGTTGTGTTGTCCTAACCATCATCATTTCATCCCCATCGACGCGCAAGTCGCCGAAATGGTGTCACATTGAAAGAATTGCACCAGGCGAACGGTCTACCTGACGGGGGGCCCTAGTCACACGACCTCATCATCATCTTTATTCAGAGGCTTTGCTTGCTTTTTTCTGCTATGACGTAATTGTGTAAAGCATGGCCACCCCACACCCTCCTGCGCCTTAGCCGCAGACGGCCAGTTTCAGAACAAACTAACTGCTGCCTTGCTGACGACGGTACAACTTCTGGCTGCACAAGCAGCGTCGGCCGCATAACAACAGAAGCCAACCGACCGACACATCCAACAAGTGCCTCATACCAGCATACCACCCTTCCGGCAATTTAACCACACAGAAGAGGAACGGCTCCAATACCAGACACATTTCCAAGCTCATTGTGCAGTTCATCGCGTTCAAGGTACTATGGAGCTACAATACTTTCTTCCGATTGCGGGGCCGCCAGTGTTCAGGTTAATACAAAAACTGTTACCGACTGCGTCTCCCGACGAACTCACAGTTATGAAGAAGTAATCGCTGCACTAACTCAGTACTATGCTCAGCAAGTTCAAGTTGCTGCATCCAGATATCAATTTTTTCGTTTGCAGAAAAAAGCCGGAACAGACGTACCTTCAGTGGTACACAGAATTAACGGGCATGACTAGGAAGTGTAAATTTAAGTGTAGTTGTGGCAACTCTTAAAGTGACCTAATGATTAGGGATGCAGTAACATTCAGTGTCCCCGGTAGTAGAATACGCGAAAAGATCCTAAACTACTCTGATCCTTCACTTCCTAAAGTGCTGCAAATCTTAGGGCAATATGATTGGACTGCCATAGCGGCCGATAAATTTGACCAGGCCCCGATTTGTCGGGTCGGGTCGCCGCTGACTCGCGACATCCCCAAGCAGCTACAACAGCAAGCGCGTACACACCCGTGCGTACAGCCACGTAAACAGACCTGTGAACTTAGTGAAGTCTTGCCCTAGATGTTTTGCTCTCCATAAAAGACAAGATTGCCCATCACGTAATGCAACGTGTTACATGTCCGGAGGAAAAGGGCCATTTCCAAGTAGTTTGTTTGCAACGGCACAAAAACGTCAAATTTTCCCACTCACAGAAAAAGCAGGCTAGTGAACGTGCAGTGAACGTTGTGTTATCCAAACCTACAACATGTTCCGACAAACGTAAGGTTATGGATGTGCCTCCATCTCGCCCGAGTGCTGTGCAACAACGTTCTAGCAAACTATTTTTCTCATTACGACTTGCTGGCCGTCGTGTGAACTTTCGGTTACACACAGATGCATCAGTCACTTTGCTTAATCGTGCCACGTACGAACAGTTAGCCTCACCATGCCTTTCCAAATCTAAGAAGCACTTCACTGCTTACAATGGACAGGAAATTCCAGTGCTTCGACAGTGTAGTTTACCTGCCAGTTACAAATCTCACACCAGGACAGTGAATTTTACTGTGTTGAAGTCCAGATATAGTGAGAACATTTTTCCTTTAAATGACTTTGATTTATTTGGCCTTTGCATCCACGACAATGTACTGTTGGTCTCTACATTTGTAGCAAAATACAGTGCAGATAGCTTGCTTAAAGAATTTCCTGAACTATATTCACAAGGAATGGGAAAAGCTACTAACTTTGTAGCGTAGCGCATGTTATATTGAAAGACAATGTACAGCCTAAGGTTTTCCTGGCTAGCCCTGTTCCAATTGCTTTAAGAGACAAAATAGCCAGTGAATTGAAATAATTGCCAGATAATGGTGTAGTTTATCCCATTCTAGCTATTCAATGGGAAGAGCCAACTAGTTTTGTTGCCTAAGCCTCCTGGTCGCATTCTCATTTGTGTAGACTTCAAGTCTACAGTCACCCCACAGACAGTAGCTCACACTTATCCATTACCTCGCCATGAGGAACTCATGGACAGGCTTGTTGCAGGAAGTTACTTTTTGAAGAAAGATCTGTGTGATGCCTATTTGAAAATTCCATTGGATGAAAAATCACAGAAAGTGTTTTTGTAAATACACACTTGGGAGTGTTCAAGTATTTGCGCTTGCCGTTTGGCATTGCTTCCGCTACCGCCAGTTTTCAACGTTACTGCAAAAGTGCCATTTTTTTCAAACTACTTGGACAATATTGTTGTCTCAGGTCGTACGCCAGAGGAACACATTGACAATTTGTGTCCTCGTTTTCGAGATTTGTCAGAAGCAGAACTCAAGTGTCGATTCGAAAAGTGTGACTTTTTTCAAACTGAACTACAATACTTATGTCATGTGATCCACAGTCAGGGTATGCACCCACTCCAATCTCATTTGATTGCGATCTATGATATACCTGTTCCTGGCAATGTGTCCGAACTGCAGTCAGTACTAGACAAGATGTCGTATTACATTCGGTTCGCACCGAGTGCCGCTCAGATCACGACTCCATTGCATCGCTTGCGTCGAAAAAATGTACCCTTTGCGTGGACTATAGTTTGTCAGGACGCATTGCAGAAACTCAAAAATGCTTTGCTTAGTGACCAATGTTTAGTGCATTTTGACCCTGACAAGCCAGTAGTCTTGCAAGTCGACGCTTCTTCCTACGGAGTCGATGCTGTGCTCCCACACAGTATTGGTGCACAAGACAGACTTACAGCTTTCGCCTCGAGGTTGTTAACTCAAACTCAGTGCAATTATTCTCAAATAGAAAAAGAGGCTCGCGATAGTGTGTATAGTGTGACAAATTTCCATGACTATTTGTACGGTAGCAAGTTCTATTGAGTGACAGATCACAAGTCTTTGCAATCCTTGCTTCATCCGTCAAAGCCGGTTCCTACACGCACCGCTCAAAGAGTGCAACGCTGGGCTATGTTCCTTTCGCAGTATCAGTATGACATTGTGTACGGACATACAGTAAAACATGGCAATGCAGATGCCCTACCTCGCCTTCCGATTGGCCCGGACTCTGATTTTGAGGCATCTGCCGCATCCTGTTGCCAAATCGATGCGCAGGTATCTGAGTTGTTTGAACTTTTTCCGTTGCACTACAGAAAAGTTGCTCAGACTACGGAAGTAGACCTAGGCTTCAAGATTTTGTTATATTATATTCGTACGTCTTGGCCTCGTTCATTGAAGAGTATCCAGAACTCAGTTGTGCGCCGATATTTTGCACGTCGGCATAGCCTTTCAGTTCAACAGGTTCTGATTCAAGTTCAAAATGACAATGGACAATCGCGTATGCTAATTCCCAAAGTGTTGCAAAAGGATCTGTTTCGACTGCTCCACCAAGGAAATTGGAGAATTGTTCTCACTAAACAGTTAGCGCGCCGGCACTGTATTTGGCGCCGGCCGGTGTGGCCGAGCGGTTCTAGGCGCTTCAGTCTGGAACCGCGCGACCGCTACGGTAGCAGGTTCGAATCCTGCCTCGGGCATGGATGTGTGTGTGATGTCCTTAGGTTAGTTAGGTTTAAGTAGTTCTAAGTTCTAGGGAACTGATGACCTGAGATGTTAAGTCCCATAGTGCTCAGAGCCATTTGAACCATTTTGAACTGTACTTGGCAGGGTATTGACGCCCACATTAAACAGATGACTTCACAGTGTCACGCATGCGCGGAGAACCAATCTGCTCAGCCACAGACATTCGCATCTTGCCCTAAGACTCAATCGCCATAACAACGAGTGCACATAGACTGTGTAGGACCATTTTGGAACAATTTTTGGCTCATGGTGGTAGACTCTCTTAGCAAGTTTACATTTGCAATACCTATGGCTTCGACTATGTCACGTAGCAACATTCAAACATTTTCCTCCACATTTTTCATCTAATGTTTGCCATAAGTACTTGTGTTGGACATCGGACCACAGTGCACTTCTCGTCACATTGAACAGTTTTGTGAACGCAACGACATTCGTAATCTAACCAGTGCTCCGTTTCACCCACAGTCCAATAGAGAAACAGAACGCTTCGAAGGCACTTTCAAGCAATAGATGGTCAAACTTCGCACCACCCATTCACGGGAACAGGCGCTGCAGCTCTTTCTCGCCTTTTAACGCTCCCACCCACGAGGGGGAGACGGCCTCCGCCATTGGACGCTGCTACACTCGCTACACCCACCGCAGCATCCGGCGCCGCATGCTCCGCAAGTATCGCTTTGCGCCGCGCGATCTTGTTCTCTCCAGGGTTTCTGGCAACTGTGGGCGCTGGGAAAGAGGCGTGATCTACGAACGCATTGGCTCTCATATGTACTTAATTGCAGGTCCCAATGGTTTGCAGCGCCGCCACCAGTACCAAATCGTCATGTCATTTGCTTCGTGATTCTGTTGCTTTTCTTCCGCCAGATTCACGGCTTCATGGCACCACGCGGCCTTCGCAGCCGCCCGCTGGTCCCACCAGGGTATCCCAGGAGGAGCGGGTGCACGATGTGCCCTCGCCCCTGCCGACCCCACTCGCCAACCCTATGGACCTGGACCCGCAATCGCCTCAGCGCACGCACTGAGGCCTGGACGTGTGCCCTGGCATCAGTTTGCCAGAGGATGTTCCTGTTGCCTCGCAAGCCAAATGGCGGGGTACGGTCGGGAGTACGCCATCCTCCACAGTCACATTTCCTGGCTTATTTCTACATCCATCATCGTGCCTCCCTCCACATTATCGTTCGTAGCCTCACTACACGAACGGTGCAGCATTTCATGGGGAGGAATGTGCTGGCGTAAGCTGGCGCCAGCACGCCGTGGCGCAAAGAGGTTGCGAGACGATAGATAGAGGCCAGCAACAGACTCTCACGAAACGTGCCGCCAACGCCCTCTCGGCCGCCAGTGTCTAGGATCACCGCCATGGGCCAGAGGGCCAGTCTGTCACCGTCTGTCGCACCGAGAAAGTTGCAGTGTCATCAGTCGCAGCCAAGCGGGAATCGCAGTAGCAGTTAGCCTGTCGCTGACTCAGAGACGAGCAGCACATAGCGACCATAATTGTGAACATGGTGGACTTCGTACTTCACCAGCAGTGAGACTAACATGGAGAATTACAGAGAGCTGGTACCACAACGACTATCATGAGATAAGTAAACTTTAAATTCCTATGAATAAAGAACCAAGACAATATATGCGTGCAGTTTGTGTTACAGAAATAGGATACCAGCCATCAAACTACATCATCTCCTTGCTCCCATGGTACAGCTCTACAGAGACAAAGAGATGACATAAAAATTGGAGAGATATGACGTGATGAAAATTGAGTTACATGAAAGTATAACTGGAGGACGAAATTCTTAAGAGATACGGATTTAATATGTGTACAAAAATACCTGAAACATGTGAAATATATAGTACATTTGCGTACAAGGTCAAAGACACGGGTAAAATCTCGTTCTAAACCTGGGATGATATCAATCAAATTTGGTACACATATCAGCTACGGTCTAGGGAGAAATACTGTGGTTATAAAAACGATCAGCTTCTTATTAGGATGGGAGTGATAATGTGGAGAAAGAAAGGGGAGGAGGAGGTGAAAAGGTAGAGGTAAAGTAGGAGATGAACACATATAAGGGAGACGGGGATGTGGTCAGAGAGAAGGGAGGAGGAAATTGACAACGAAAGGGAAGAAAAGCAAATGGTAGAGGAGAGGGGAGTGGAAGAGATTGATAAAAGGAGGGGAGAGGTGGAGATGGACAGAGAGAGGGGAGAGCAGGAGATGGGCAGAGAAACAAAAGATGAGGAGATAGGCAGAAGGAGGAGGAAGGAGGCGACGATGGCTCTGAGCACTATAGGACTTAACGTCTGAGGTCATCAGTCCCCTACAACTACTTAAACCTAACTAACCTAAGGACATCACACACATAGATGCCCGAGGCAGGATTCGAACCTGCGACCGTAGCAGTCGCGCGGTTCCAGACTGTAGCGCCTAGAACCGCTCGGCCACTCCAGCTGGCTGAAGGAGGCGGTGAATAGTAACAGGGAGAAAGAGATGAAATGGAAGAGGGGGTAGGAGGAGATGTACAGAGAGAAGGGGGAGGAGGAAATCGATAGAGAAAAGGGAGAGGAATAGTTGTACAAAGAGAGGGTGGATGAGCAGATGGACAAAAGAATAAAAGGAGGAGATGGAAGAAGATGAACAAGAAGGGGGAAGAGGAGATGGAAAGGGAAGAGGGTGGAGGAGATGTAATTAGAGGCTAGGAGGAGGCGACTGACAGAGGGCGAATGAGCAGATGTACAGAGGAAGGAGGAACAGATAGACCGAGAGAGAAGCTGGAAGAGATGGAGAGAGAAAGGGGCAGGAAGAGAATGACAGAGAGTGGGAAGGTGGAAGAGGTGGACAGAGAGAAGGCATGGAGCAGATAGACGGAGAGAGGCGGAAGGAGGAGATGAACTAACAGAAAAATGGAATAAATACATATCTGGGCAATGCCAGGTTCTCAGCTGGTAGATTTCATTATTTGAGAATGAGAACACTTAATTCTTGCGGAATTGATAAATAATTTCAAACTTTAGCAGGACTTCTCCTAGCTGAGATACCACAAAATGACGTAAGAGAAGAAGGTTATCTTTTATTACATTTTCGCTGTTCATGCAACAAAAGTGCCGCGTGATGTATGGCGTTTTAATTTGTTCATCTCTATTCGCAGCACATTTTGCAGACAGTATTCACAGATGCCACTGAATGTACGGACAAAATGATATCATTTTACCGCACACAGTGCACGATATATGACGTCATAAACATTGAGCTACGTGAAAACGAAACAACAGGACGTAATTCTCTAAAGAGCAGATGAAATATGTATACAAATAAGAGTGAAATATATTAAATTTATGTGAAATATATGTAACAAGTGCACTCAGGAGAAATTCGAGGGTCGTTTTAATACTAACTTGGGACACACATTACTTACAATCTGGAAAGAAATATTGCGGGGTTAGAACCAACAACCTCCTGTTGAGTTGGTGGTCATAATGAAGAGTGGAGAGGGGGAAGAGGAGAGGGACAGTGAGACAGGACAGCTGGTTGATGGAGTTAGAGGCGGCGAGGGGAAGACGGGGGAGGATGAGATGTACAGAGCGGAAGGGACCAAATGGACAGAGGGGCTAGGAGCAGATGGAATAGCAGAGGCGGAGAGACAGATGTACAAGAGAGGAGAGTGGCGGAGACGAGGACGGGGAGGAGAGAGGGAAAAGGGGCGAGGCACTTCCTTCTCACATTCATCTGCTATCCGGAAACACAAATCATTGTAGGTCTGCCTCGTAGTGGTGACCCACCGTCAACAACACCAGCTGATGGTGGCTAGCTACAAACTACAACTCGTTGTTGCCTCGAGGAGAATGTAGTAAATCTGCGTGCTACCCTTTTGCAGGCAACTTGAAGGGCTGGATCGTGCCAAATACTATGAAATCATCTCTACACTATTAATTTGGCCTCCAGGTGTACGTTGCGAACAACAGTGCAAATATCCCAGCCAACGTCGTGGTGTGTGAATGCGCTGGGCCAGGATTCACCATGAAATGTGTCACTAGGATTCGTCTGATACCTGATGGCCGTTGTACAAGAGTGTGGAGGTGACAGGTCTCAGGCTTGCAGTCCGACGGGTCAGCCATGTTTTGAGTCGATATCATGTACAGATGTCTGGCACCCTTCTTCGCTTCGAGGATAGGTTGATCGCTGCAGTGTTTTTATATCAAGACGATAACGCACCAGTTCATAGCGTTCACCTCAGGAACTATTTCTTCTATCGGCGTCGCTGTATCATTTATTTGCACGTCTGCAAATCAGGTATTCATGTGAAAAGGTTTTCGACGTTATTATGGCGGTACGACGGGAATTAACAGCTTTTGAACGCGGAATGGTAGTAGCAACCAGACGCATCGGATATTCCATTTCGGAAATCATTAGTGAATTCAATATTCCGAGATCCACAGTGTCAAGAGTGCACCAAGAATATCAAATTTCAGGCATTACCTCTTACCACAGAAACGCAGTGGACAAGAGCCTTCACTTAACGACCAAGGGCAGCGGCGTTTGCATTAAGTTTTTAGTGCTAACGGACAAGTAACGCTGCATGAAATAACCGCAGAAATCAATGTGGGACGTACGACGGTCGTATCCATCAGGAAATTGTGTTGATGGGCTATGGCAACAGATGACCGACGAGAGTGCCTTCGCAAACAGCACTAGATCGCTTGCAGCACCTCGTCTGGTCTCGTGACCGTATCGGTTGCACCATAGATGAGTGGAAAAATGTGGCCTGGTATGTTGGTAAGGGCTGATGGCAGAGTTCAACTGTGGCGCAAACTCCACGAAATCATGGATTCAAATTGTCAACAACGCACTGTGCAAGCTGTTGGTGGCTCCATAGTGGTGTGGGCTGTGTTTACGTGGAACGGACTGGGTCGTAGGCATGATAGGATACTTGGAAACCATCTGCAACCATTCATGGACTTCCTGTTACCTAACAACAATGGGATTTTTTGTGGAGGAAACTGCGACACGTCACAGACTCACACTTGTTCGCGACTAGTTTGAAGAACATTCTAGACTGTTTCAGGGAATGGTTAGCCCACCCAGCTCGCCCGACACCAGTTACATTGAACATTTATGGGACATAATCGAGAGATGATTTCGTGCACAAAATCCTGCACCAACAACACTTTAGCAGAAGAGACAGCGTGGCTCGACAGTTATGCAGTGGACTTCCAGGGATTTGTTGAGTCCATGCCACGTCGAGTTGCTGCACTAGGACGTTCGAAAGGAGGTCCGACGCGATATTAGGACGTATCCCATGGATTTTGTCACCTCAGTGTATTGACCAATACACTGAACGAGCGTCAGTATTTTTATAGTTCTTCAGTCTCCTTCATTGGTCTGAGCAAACTGTCGATGCCGCTCTCAGAGGGTCAATATTTCTGCGCAATACTCAGTATTGAGCTTGTTATTTATTTATTTCTTTACACGTCAAGTTCACATAGGACCAAATTGAGGAGCAAATCACCAAGGTCATGGAATGTGTCAGTACATGAAATTACAACATAAAAGTAATAAGAGATAAAAATAAAATTTTTATGAACCGAAAAAAATCAAGCCATAAATTTAAGTAAACGCAAACAACAATATAAATTGAGACCCAGCTTAATTTTTTAAGGAACTTCTCAACAGAATAGGAGGAGTGACCCATGAGGAAGATGTTCAGTTTAGATTTGAAAGCACGTGGATTACTGCTAAGATTTTTCAATTCTTGTGGTAGCTTATCGAAAATAGATGCAGCAGTATACTGCACACCTTTCTACACAAGAGTTAAAGAAGTTCGATCCAAACACAGGCTGAATTTCTCCCGAGCATTAACTGAGTGAAAGCTGCTTATTCTTGGCAATAAGCTGATATTGTTAACAAGAAATGACAGTAAGGAATGTATATATTGAGAGGCCAATATCAAAATACCCAGACTACAGAACAGTGGTCGACAATAGGTTTGCGAACTTAAACCACTTATACCCCAGACTCAGATGATACAGTTGCGGAACAGTTCAGAGAAAGTTTGAGTCTCGTAAAAAATAAATACCCCACTCATACGGTTATAGTTGGTGGGGACTTCAACCTACCCTCGGCATGTTGGCAAAAAATACTTGTTCAAAACCGGTGGTAGGCAGAAAACTTCTTCCGAGATTGTCCTAAATGCATTCTCCGAAAATTATTTCGAGCAGTTAGTCCACGAACCCACGCGAATTGTAAATGGTTGCGAAAACACACTTGACCTCTTAGCCACAAACAATCCAGAGCTGATAGAGAGCATCATGACTGATACAGGGATTAGTGATCACAAGGTCATTGTAGCTAGGCTCAATACCATTTCTTCCAAATCCATCAGAAACAAACGCAAAATAATTTTATTTAAAAAAGCGGATAAAGTGCCACTAGAAGCCTTCCTAAAGACAATTTCCATTCCTTCCGAACTGACTATGCGAATGTAGACGAGATGTGGCTCAAATTCAAAGATATAGTAGCAACAGCAATTGAGAGATTCATACCTCATAAATTGGTAAGAGATGGAACGGATCCCCCGTGGTACACAAAAAAGGTCCGAACGCTGTTGCAGAGGCAACGGAAAAAGCATGCGAAGTTCAGAAGAACGCGAAATCCCGAAGATAGGCTAAAATTTACAGACGCGCGAAATTTGGCTCCTACTTCGATGCGAGATGCCTTTAATAGGTTCCACAACGAAACATTGTCTCGAAATTAGGTAGAAAATCCGAAGAAATTCTGGTCGTATGTAAAGTACACAAGCGGCAAGACGCAGTCAATACCTTCGCTGCGCAGTGTTGATGGTACTGTTATCGACGACTGTGCCGCTAAAGCGGAGTTATTGAACGCAGTTTTCCGAAATTCCTTCACCAGCGAAGACGAATGGAATATTCCAGAATTTGAAACACGAACATCTGCTAGCATGAGTTTCTTAGAAGTAGATACCTTAGGGGTTGCGAAGCAACTCAAATCGCTTGATACGGGCAAGTCTTCAGGTCCAGATTGTATACCGATTAGGTTCCTTTCAGATTACGCTCCCTACTTAGCACTCATATACAACCGCTCGCTCACCGATAGATCTGTACCTACAGATTGGAAAATTGCGCAGGTCGCACCAGTGTTCAAGAAGGGTAGTAGGAGTAATCCATTTAACTACAGACCTATATCATTGACGTCGGTTTGCAGTAGGGTTTTGGAGCATATGCTGTATTCAAACATTATGAATCACCTCGAAGGGAACGATCTATTGACACGTAATCAGCATGGCTTCAGAAAACATCGCTCTTGTGCAACGCAGCTAGCTCTTTATTCGCACGAAGTAATGGCCACTATCGACAGGGGATCTCAAGTTGATTCCGTATTTCTAGATTTCCGGAAAGCTTTTGACACCGTTCCTCACAAGCGACTTCTAATCAAGCTGCGGAGCTATGGGGTATCGTCTCAGTTGTGCGACTGGATTCGTGATTTCCTGTCAGGAAGGTCGCAGTTCGTAGTAATAGACGGCAAATCATCGAGTAAAACTGAAGTGATATCAGGTGTTCCCCAGGGAAGCGTCCTGGGACCTCTACTGTTCCTGATCTATATAAATGACCTGGGTGACAATCTGAGCAGTTCTCTTAGACTGTTCGCAGATGATGCTGTAATTTACCGTCTAGTAAGGTCATCCGAAGACCAGTATGAGCTGCAAAGCGATTTAGAAAAGATTGCTGTATGGTGTGTCAGGTGGCAGTTGACGCTAAATAACGAAAAGTGTGAGATGATCCACATGAGTTCCAAAAGAAATCCGTTGGAATTCGATTACTCGATAAATAGTACAATTCTCAAGGCTGTCAATTCAACTAAGTACCTGGGTGTTAAAATTACGAACAACTTCAGTTGGAAGGACCACATAGATAATATTGTCGGTAAGGCGAGCCAAAGGTTGCGTTTCATTGGCAGGACACTTAGAAGATGCAACAAGTCCACTAAAGAGACAGCTTACACTACACTCGTTCGTCCTCTGTTAGAATATTGCTGCGCGGTGTGGGATCCTTACCAGGTGGGATTGACGGAGGACATCGAAAGGGTGCAAAAAAGGGCAGCTCGTTTTGTATTATCGCGTTATAGGGGAGAGAGTGTGGCAGATATGATACACGAGTTGGGATGGAAGTCATTACAGCATAGACGTTTTTCGTCGCGGCGAGACCTTTTTACGAAATTTCAGTCACCAACTTTCTCTTCCGAATGCGAAAATATTTTGTTGAGCCCAACCTACATAGGTAGGAATGATCATTAAAATAAAATAAGAGAAATCAGAGCTCGAACAGAAAGGTTTAGGTGTTCGTTTTTCCCGCTCGCTGTTCGGGAGTGGAATAGTAGAGACATAGTGTGATTGTGGTTCGATGAACCCTCTGCCAAGCACTTAAATGTGAATTGCAGAGTAGTCATGTAGATGTAGATGTACCTGTACTGCTCGTTTCTGAGCCAAAAATATCCTTTGAGAATGGGAAGAGTTACCCCAAAATATTATACCATACGACATAAGCCAATGAAAATAAGCAAAGTAAACTAATTTACGTGTCGAACAACCAGTTAATTCAGATACCGTTAGAATAGTAAAAATGGCAGCATTAAGTCTTTGAACAAGATCCTGAACGTGGGATATCAATGACAGTTTACTGTGTATCTGAACACCCAAAAATCTGAGCTGTTTAGTTTCACTAATCATATGTCCATTCTGTGAAATTAAAACATCGGGTTTTGTTGAACTGTGTGTTTGAAACTGTAAGAAGTGAGTCTTACGCTGTGAATTAGCTATTCTCTTTGCATACCACATACTCACATACTCTTTACCTTCCAAATAACATTTTAAGCACCTTACCATACTGTTTGTAGTGGGCTACTGTAGATTGATTGTGACTACTTCTAACATTTTGATATAATTCCCACTTTGTTCGACATGATATCCTTATCCCTCGAATCAGCCACCCAGGCTGCCTGTTACTGCTATTACCACGTTTACAACGTTCTAATGGAAAGCAACTGTCAAAGAGCATTAGAAATTTGTTAAGGAAGGCATCATATTTGTCATCTATGTTACCGGCACTATAAACATCCTGCCTCTCTTGCTCCTTGATGAGGTTTAAAGAACTCTCTATTGCCGTTGAATTAACTTTCCTACACAGTATGTAATTATATGTGACATTTGTCTGAATGCAAATGCATTTTAATGCTAAAATTTGTGCATCATGGTCTGAAAGGCCATTCATCCTTTTGCTCTCAGAATGCCCACCTAGTAATCAATAATGAATAAAAATACTGTCTATATCTGTGCTACTGTTCCCCTGCACCCTAGTTGGAAAAAGCACAGTGTGCATCAGAATATATGAATTTAGGAGATCTACCAACATCCATTTTCTTGCACAATCTTATACAAAATTTATATTGAAGTCACCACATATAACTAATTTCTGGTACTTCCAATAAAGTGAGTCAAGAATCCTCTCTAGCTTGAGCAGAAATGCTCTGATGTCAGAGTTACGGGACCTATAAACAACAACAATTAGAGGTTTAGTTTCACTAAATTTAACTGCCCCTGCACAACATTCAATATCTATTCAGAGCAGTGCCGTGATACGTCTATGGACTCAAATGGAATGCTGTTTCTTACGTACACAGCCACTCCCCTACCCTGCAAGGAACCCCTTGAAAAACAGCCAGATAATCTGTATCCTGGTAAAGGAAGCCTCTGAATTGTCAAATTGTTTAAGTGGTGCTCCGATATACCAATAGTGTTACATACAAGCAGTTCACTAACCTCTTATATTTTGGTGAAATATGATAAGTCTCCTCTATTTGGAAACATGACGTCCTCTGAAGGTGATTCCTTAGTTAGAGGGACTGCCTTCATACAGGTATCCCTATCCGTTGACTTCAATGTAAAAATAGTGCAGCTCTAACACCAACTACTACATGAATTTTTCCATGAGTGATCCTACGACCACCTACAACACTGTCACCTATAAGCATTGCCAGCCTCCCCTTCCCATACCTATTGAGGTGCAGGCCATGCCTAGTGAAACCTGATGTACTGATAGACTCAACTGGCACCACTGAAATGTGACCCATGCCATCTACCATCAGTGCCTTCTCCAGTCTCATGTTAACACGCCTAACAGCCGCATTAAAATGAGGCCTATCATGAAACCGAAACAGTAGCACGAAATGCACATTAGCGCCAACAGTTTGAGTAGCTATCTTTACCAGGTCACCACCTACATCATATTCCCTGTCACTATCAAGACTATTCCCTGCTCACCCACTGTTACTACCTGATCCTCCTTCGTAAAATTCCTACATAACTCCTCCATGCTGTTAGTCACCTGAGCCCACCGTGCACTAGACTTCATAATGCTAGTGATCTGGTACTCAGTCACCAACACTTCCTGTAACTGCTGGCCCACACTTCTACCGTGTGAACTACCTAGCAGCTGAACCTCCTTCTTTCTCTCAGACTTCGCAACTGACTTAGGCCTCCTAATTGCTGACGACTGCTGCATGTTTCCTATACCTACTATTTATAGAACTAACAACAGCGGTCTCGAAATTTTCTCTCTACTAAGAAAGCAAGAACTTTCATTATTACTACTAAACCACAACTAATACTAATGCCAAAAAACTTCACAAAATTTATTATCTAAAAAGAAATATTCAAGCGGCCGCTGGAACACTCAAAGAAGTTAAAACAGTGAATAAAAATTTTACTGAAGTATTTCACAAGAAACAATAAGAAACGTCAGCTGGAAACTAAAGCACGAAATTTACTAAACAACTTTCAACGCACCGAAAGCTCTAAAAAACACGGCGAGCGAACGTTTCCAAAAGTTTAATAAAGCGTTATTTCGACAAAAACAGCAGGAAATACCGTTGAAAACTATTAAATTTAATAACTTTGTAATATTGCATGAACAACTTTGTCAGTACTTAGCTTTATAACGGCTACAGCTGCAACCGCACGCCACCATGTGAAGGCCCGTTCTTCATATCGGATAGCCTGAGCAGGGCCGCCGTCGAAAGTTGGATCAAACTTGAGTAGCAAGGTCTCGCCCATCATGTGGATGATGATGCAAGTATTACACAGCGCCTGTGATGGAGCAATGCACTACTGAATGTTATTCAGCAGGAGGTTTTGATTCAACAGACGTACAAAGATGCGGATTTTCGAACAAACTATCTTTACTTTCGTTATTGTCTTGTTTTTATTTTACAGTAAGCTATTTTTTTTTTTTTTTTAGTTTATTGTAACTGCTGTGTCGGCCGTCAGATATGATACACAGGTAGTACATACACACGCCAAAACAGTCTCCAGCGTGTTTCCACATAGTTACGCCCTGTCGCCACAGAGGGCGCAACTAAAATGTCGTCACTGTGTTTCCGTCGTAAGTCATCCACCAGTCACAGTTGTGCTCTGACGCCACAGATAGCGCTGAAAACACGGACTATATCCTCCTTGCGCTTGACCTCAAACAGTTCACCGCGCTTTTAAGTGGATGCACTGCTTCACTCGCCCAGTTGTTTGCAGTTACCAGTTGTCGCAGTTGGCATTAGTTACCAGCAGTTATCGTCACACCAGCAGTCATCGAACAGTTGTCACATTACTACAGTCATCGCACGGTGCTCCAGTAACCGCAGAGTGTCCTATTGTGTGTTAATAACAGGGACAGAACTTAGAAACTGTAACCGACACCGGAGCCGGACTGGAACTACTGCTAGATAAATTAGTCGTTCACTAACACAGGTTACCTGTGTTCATAATTTTAACTTCAATACCAAGCCTTCTCAACAGCATCACACCAAGGCTGAGTTTTTGTACATAGTCTTTAAATAATTTATTGCTAACTGAAACTCCCTGATAGATTAAAACTGTGTGCCGGGCTGAGGCTCGAACTCGGGGCCTTTGTTCCTTTCGCGAGCAAGTGGTCTACCTATTGAGCTACCCAACTACGACTTACGATGCGTCCTCACCGCTTACTCCTACCGTATAGGTAGAAAAGGAGGTACTGGCCGTAAGTTGTGCTCGCGTAACTCAGTCAGAAGAGCACTTGCACGCGAAAGTGAAATGTCCCGAGTTCGAGTCTGGTTCCGCCACACAGTTTAAATCTGCCAGGAAGTTTTATATCAGTGGACACTCAGCTGCAGAGTGAAATGTTCATTCTAATCGCTAATTGCTACTTATTGTGTTGCCAACAACACTACTTTTTTGTAGCCCCAATGCAGTAGTTAGTTTCTATAGAAGACATTTCTCTTGGGCGCCAAACTTATTTGGGAAATGAGACACTAGATTACCTGTTCCTATGAATTTGAACCCACACACGTTGACTTTAAGCAGGTGGTGGGCGACTTTTTTGCCACAGAGTTATGAGCCAGAACTGTTGAGGCAGCGCTGGGAGGCATTGTCAGTGAGTTATCTTAGTGAGTAGTCTTATAATTAGCCTGGCAGTGCGCAGCGGCTGTGCGCAGCTGTCTGGCCGCTCCGCCACACGCGCGCTTCCGCCGTTACATTACGTGGCGTGCTCTGCACATCAGGAAAACGTGTAACTCTCCGTGCTCAATCGTTTCTTCTTCTGTCAGCTACTGTATCTCCCAGGTCGAGGTTAACGTGCACTTATGTGACGCAGCTGAATCTGCAGTGTGAGTTCTTTATCGCTTGATCACCAGTTTTAATTTATAACACTGAAGAATGCTCACTATAGATTGCGAGATAGACAAAAAAACTTGTCGGACATTCTGTGCAATGTCTCGCTCTAGCTCAGGTGAACAAAGAACTGTAGCTTTAATACTTTCACCGTAAGGTAGAAACATCTACAGCTAAAAACGTGTGTAAATACAAAAAAAGTCGCTTATCGTGAAGTTTGATAAACAGTTAACACAAAAATATATAGCTCATTTATCTGACATTCAAATGGTCAATTCTGATAATTTTTCTATAGTACTCCTCAGAGAGCACACCTGAAAACTTAAATTAAAAACTTAAAAAACCGACACATGTTGTTGCTGTAACCCAACATACTATATTACAGAGTGTCGACATGTTGCCTTGGACTGCTCGATCACCAGATCTGCCTCCAATCGATCGCATATGGGACATTATCGAACAACTCCTGCGTAATTCACAAACAGCTTTATCGGTCTATGTTGCAGACAAAGTGCAATACGCATGGTACGCCATCCCACAAACTGACATTGGGCACCTGTACAACACAATGCGGGCACGTTTGCATGATTGCATTCAATATTCTGCCGGTTATGCCGGTTACTAATGTACTAGAATTTCACATTTTCTGTTGCTTATCTCGCGAATACGTCAGTCTGTTGTCTTGCTATGTTCAGCATTTAAGTACGTTACCTTGACAAATTTACTCCCGAAATTTCGTTGCTCTACTTTTTTTTTTATTCGGTGTTGCGATTCTTTCCCATCAGTATGTACTGTCTGACATTTTTCAATAAGTAACTAAACGAACGAATTGCATATAAATGCAGAAGTTACCCTAAGTAGTAGCGTCAGCAATCTGTCTTGTCTACTTGGAACCACAGATCAGAGTACCGTGTTTTGTAGCTGCGGTAGCTGTTTTTAATAAGTATATGTTGAACGTAGTGGTAGAAGGGGGGGGGGGGGGGATTTCGAGAAGGAGAATATGAGTGAAGCTGATTGGGGAGGGAAAAGGATACAGGGAAGGTTTGGTGGGGATGTTATGAGTTCAACAAGAGGGATCTCGTTAAAATATAAATATTTGGTATATAAAATGTAAACAGCACAAAATATGATAATTGTAAAATGGAGTGAGGGGGATTGAGACCGAGCAAACAAGGCAGGGGGGGGGGGGGAGCGGGGATGGTTAGAGGGAGGGATAGTAGCAGCGATTGATTTAACAAGAGAGGGTCTTATAATATAATTGCAAAAAGTCACTTATGTAAAATACGTCAATGGATGCGTAAAACCGAAAAAGGAAAAAAAACAGTAGATTATAGAAGTGAAAATAAAGTAGCTAAAACTGAATTAGTATTTCAAGATATTGGAAAGTGTGAAACTTCGAAAATTTAAAATTAAGTACTCTGAAAGTAAAAAAACAGAAACTGTAAAAAAACTTTTAGTTAAAATCTTAAAAGTATAGGCCTAGAATAATGGATGTATAAAACTTCCTGGCAGATTGAAACTGTGTGCCGGACCGAGACTCGAACTGCCCGCGAAAGGTATAGGTCCCGAGTTCGAGTCTCGGTTCGGCACACAGTTTTAATCTGTCAGGAAGTTTCATATCAGCGCACACTCCGCTGCAGATTGAAAATCTCATAATGGATGTATGAATAGTGAAAGACATAAAGTTTGTAAAATTACAGAAGTGGAATTATTATGACCTAGAACTGCATGAAGTGTCATTCAGTATTATATATTTTTTTTAAAAAAATTGAAAGTATAAAAACGTAAAAAGAATAAAATAATGATTTATAAAAGTGAAACTACGTGCAGCAAATAAAATTACACAGAACAAGGGGTGACATTTACGTACGCATCTTTTCTCGTCTTCTTACTGAAAAATATTGCATGGTCGGGATTTAGTTTTATTTTGTTTTAGAACTGAAGATGATCCTGAGTGAACGAAGCATGTAATTTCATTAAAAATATGCAAATGAGACGGTACAGTAAATGAGAATTATCTTAAAATTCTCTTTTTCTCTGTCACTATGAATAAAAATCACTTAATGATTCTCCGTTTCAGTTATGTGGCAGAATTGGTCTCCGCGTGGTATCGTGTCTTTCCATTACTATTTCCTCACGGCCTTTTAGGTTTCACAAACACAAATGTATATGTCCTGAAACTGCAGCGCTGTATGAAAGTGAGTTACCATGTATCTTCTTTCCGTAATTACATCTAGATAAGACTGCCTCTCGCCACAATGAGACAGTTTAGCTTTAATCAGCTGAGTGGTCCTCAGCCGTAAGGATTGCGTGTCAGCGTGACCTCGTGCATTGCGGTAGGCATGCGTGTTGCTTTTCTTACCCTCGACCCTGGGGTGATAACTGCCACTCATACGTGTAAACCTTGCTGCTCAACACACGCGTGAGAAAAGCGAGCATGCCTTCCACTGCTCGCCGATAAAATTCCCGGTCCGGCATTTACTAACAGCCTTAAGGGATACAAAAACATTGTCAGTAGGTCGCTTATACGTACTGTGAGCAACAACGGTCCTATGACTTTGCTGCTTCAGCTTCTGACCATCTCACTTCATTACGACCATAACGCTGGGCTATGCTAATTGAGAATACTTCAAGTGCAATAGCGTACTTGTTTCGATGTTTCGATATTTCGTTTAATTGGCGACAATACAGACCATACCGAAGGCTTTCAGGAAGTCAAGCTACGCGTAACCAACATGAGCGTCCTTGTCTACGAATCTGGAGAGTCTTCAGAGGGTTTGTTTGGTATCAATAAAACTCATTATAAGCAAGCTCAAAGTGTTCAATAATTCATCGACAGGTGGATGTCAATGAGGTACCTCTCAGGATCTCTAGATCGACCTCTGCTTACTTGTTTAATTTACAAAAAGCGAACCCCCTCAGGAGATTCGCAAATATTCAACTCCCCTGTTTACACACGGCCTGACTAAAAAGGTAAAGCCCTAGAAGACATGGTCGGACGTCAATGTAACTTCGTGCACATACAAATCTTCTGCAGATATTAAATGACTGGCGGAAATAGGATATATTTTTTTATTTCGTCTGTCTCAGTTGAATTGATTTAAATTTATGCTGCAGTGGTTTCTGTTTTCAACCCGACACATCCATTCTCAAACGGCATACCATGCTATTAAGCGTAATTATTCATACAATACGGTACCAAAAGGCACGAACAGCTCCTGTACAGCAAAGTGTACTGTGGGCAACATGTACCCTCATTGATTTTATCCCATGTGTCTGTCGCAACTGACTGGGTTCGGTTGTATCAGTCATCCCGTGGCAGCATGCCTCGAATAAGTAATGGTTAGGGTTACAGCTCTTTGTGAGATGGGGAACGGTTACCATAGTGAGTTGCTTTTGTCTGTGTTCAGTGTTGTTACCGGGCCTGGTAGGGTGCATAAGGAGTGGTCACTTGTGAAGGACATGCAGACGCCGCATGCAACTGGCAGAGTTTGAATGGACCTCATTAATATTCTTCATTTGGCCGGCCGGTCGAATCATGTAGTATACGTATTTGTGGGGCATTCGGATATGACAGTAGTCCGATGGCAAGCATACGCTGTGGAGGATCGCTGTAATATACACCCAGGATACAGCAACTCCTTCACAGCTGCGCCTACCACCCGAGAACGAACAACGAACTCGCTGCAGCATTTTGTCTCAGCCAGTGCCAATGGTCGCGGTCCAACAGTAGCGGACGTGGGAATTACCATATCATGCCTAGCATGCAGTTAATACCACAAAAACGACTTCGTTTGTAGTGTTGTTGTGACCGGGCAGTATGGACTGCTCATAGATGGTGTCGCGTTGTGTTCAGCACTGAATCGCGGTTTCTGAACTACCGTGGATGACCACTGTCGGCGAGTATGGCGGCGAGTTTGGGATAGGTCCATCCTTCTAATGTTTAGGAGATGCACAATGGTGTTATTTCTGGCGTAAGGGCGTGGCGCGTCCTCGGGTATAGCTTCAAATCACGGTTGGTAATATTGAGGAAACGCTGATCACCTAACGACGCGTCACAGACATCTTGTGTTCTCAAATGTTATCCGTCGTGCTGCAGTACCACGGTGCCATTTTTCAACAGGTCAATGCTCGTTCAGACATGGCACATGTGTATTGATTCAGCCAGTTTGAAAAGAGTTAAAACATACATAAACAAAAAGGAAACATCACATTACTCCGTTTGAACAAAGGATTACGAAACTGAAATTGTATTGTGTATAGGGACACTGTTACGAGAGTTAGCGATGTATCTTTCTCAATCTTTTAATTAATTGACAGTAATTTAAACATCGTCTTTTTAAGTACATCTAGTTATCAGGATCAGGGTATATTGATCTCGTGCTTCGATTGAAATAGCTCATTTGCATCGAGAGGCTTTTCTAAAAAATGTGTCAGAATTAAAATGAGCAATGCTCTCGTATCAGGCTTTGCAGGGTTAGTTCATGGAAGCTAATCCGCACAGAACCTATTATACCACTGTGATTGATAGGTGGTTCTGACTTCCAGTATATGTGAATAACGTTTGGGATAATTTTGAAAAAAAATAGAAAACTTAAACCACATGAAGAAAGCCGATAAAGGAAACAAAAATAAAAACATCGACATAGAAAGGGACGAATAATTTCAAGTTACTTTGTGTTGTGATCGAAAATGTCCATTATGTTACATCATGAGCAACTTTTACTACCTAAAATTTTAGGTTATAATTTACAAAAGGCTTTCGAATAGAGTGGTCGCAATAGGCCTCGGATTTATGAAACGAGCGACGAGTTCAACAGAATTATATCTCAATGCGTCAGCACTTTTTCTTCAGTACCGTATAAAATTACAAAAGGACCCATTATTATTTAACTGTATGACTGTCGATATACATCTCCGCAAGCCAGTAGTGCCGGTACGGCAGCGTGTACGGCTAGGGAACTGGCCACCCTCTGTTATAAAAAAGAAAAAAAAAAAAGAAAAATGAAATAAAAAAGCAGACTGAATTTTCTCGTCGATAGAATATGAGAGATGTCATGCAGCAACCGCACAGAACCTCGACGAAGGAATAGATCGATAGAATGAACAACAGTTGCAATGCGGAGGACCCGGTGCGGTTCTCGGTACTGTTAGGGTTTCTTCTTGGTGGAGGGAATGGTACAGGATGCACTCAAGCTGTTCAGGAGCTAACTGAATGAGAAGCAGCGGCTCCTACGTTAAGAAAGCCGGCAACAGCTGAGATAGTGGTGTGCTGATCCCAGGGCCCTCCACAATGCATCCAATGACGCCATTGGCAGAGAATGACGCGAAGGTTGGTCGGTTCCGACTAGCCCATCAGGCCCTTAACGTGAGTATTGCTTTACACGATTGGCGATCAATTTGTGAAAAAGCATAACCGATAAATATCTAGGAGCATGTGATTTAAAGTGGTATGATCACATAAAACAAGTTGTGAGTGTGGTGTCGTACTGAGATTACGTTGCAACAACAAAGTTGACAATGCGAATCGGTACCACAGACATTAGGGTGGGCTCATTGAAACCACAACGATCACACCTCATCTCTCAGCATAGCAGCGCCATCACGCTGAGGTCAATATACACTGATCGACCAGAACGTTATGTCCACCTACCTAATAGTCGGCAGGCCCGCCTTTGGCACGGATAACAGCAGCGACGCCCCGTCGCGTGGAAGCAATGAGGCCTTGGTACGGCGCTGGAGGGAGCTGGCATCACAACTGCTCACGCAAGTCACTTAAACCCCGGGTAATTCCGGGGAGGGGCAATGAGCTGTAACACAACATTCAGTCACATCACAGATGTGTTCGATAGGGTTCTGATCTGGCGAGCTGGGTGGGCCAGTAAATCAATTGTAATTCGCCACTGTGTTCCTGGAACCACTCCATCATACTCGTGGCTTTTCGACATGACATACTATCTTGCTGAAAAATGCCACTGCCGTCGGGAAAAATGATCGTCAGGAAGGGGCGTGCGTGGTCTGCAACCAGGGTATGATAATCCTGGGCTGTGATGGTGCTTTCCACGAGCCCCACTCGACCCATGGCTGCCCACGTGAATGTTCTCCAAAGCATAATGGAGCCGCCGGCAGCGCATCTCCGTCCCGTAGTATAGGTGTCAAGGAGCTGTTCCCCTGGATCACGACGAATTCGCGCCCTCTCATCGACATGATGAAGAAGGTATCGGGATTCATGAGACCATGCAACGCTCTGCCACTGCGCCAACGTCCAGTGCCGATGTTCACGTGCCCACTTAAGTCCTAGTCGCCCAAGTCGTGGTGTTAACCATTAACACACATGGATCGTCGACAGCGGGGATCCATCGTTCATCGAGCCACTTTCACAATTCTCTGTTATTCCAATCTCGCATAGCGCGCGAAAAGAATGAACAGCTATATCTTTCCGTACGAGCTCTGATTTCCCTTATTTTATCGTGGTGATAGTTCCTCCCTATGTAGGTCGATGTGAACAAATTATTTTCGCATTTGGAGGAGAAAGTCGGTGACTGGAATTTCGTGAGAAGATTCAGTCGCAACGAAAAACGCATTTCTTTTAATGATTTCCAGCCCAAATCCTCTATCATTCCTATGGCACTCTCTCCCATAGTTCGCCATAATACAAAATGTTCTGCCTTTCTTTGAACATTTTGTGGATGTACTCCGTCAGTCCTATCTGGTAAGTATCCCACAAAGCGCAGCAGTATTCTAAAAGAGGACGGACAAGCGTAGTGCAGGCAGTCTCCTTAGTAGGTCTGTTACATTTTCTAAGTGTCCTGCCAATAAAACGCAGTCTTTGGTTAGCCCTCCCCACAACATTTTCTATGTGTTCCTTCCAATTTAAGTTGTTCGTAATTGTAATACCTAGGTATTTAGTTGAATTTACGGCATTTAGAACAGACTGATTTATCGTGTAACCGAAGTTTAACGCGTTCCTTTTAGTACTCATGGGGATGACCTCACACTTTTCGTTATTTAGGGTCAACTGCCACTTTTCGCACCATTCAGATATTTTTTCTAAATCGTTTTGCAGTTTGTTTTGAACTTCTGATGACTTTATTAGTCGATCAACGACAGCGTAATCTGGAAACAACCGAAGACGGCTGCTCAGATTATCTCCCAAATCGTTTATATAGATAAGGAACAGCAAAGGGGCTATAACACTACCTTGGCGAACGCTAGATATCACTTCTGTTTTACTGGATGACTTTCCGTCAGTTACTACGAACTGTGACCTCTCTGACAGATAATCACAAATCCAGTCACGTAACTGAGACGATATTCCATAAGCACGTAATTTGACTACGAGCCGCTTGTGTGGTGCAGTGTCAAAAGCCTTCCGGAAATCCAGAAATACGGAATCGATCTGAAATCCCTTGTCAATAGCACTCAGCACTTCATGTGAATGAAGAGATAGTTGTGTTTCACAGGATCGATGTTTTCTAAACCCTTGTTGACTGTGTGTCGACCTATAACCTCGCTGTGTGGTCTCTTCCCCCAAACAACCAACCAACCATTGACTGTGAGTCAATAGACTGTCTTCGAGGTAATTCATAATGTTCGAACACAATATATGTTCTAAACTCCTGCTTCATATCGTCGTTAACGATATGAGCCTGTAATTTACTGGATCACTCCTACTACCTTTCTTGAATATTGGAGTGACCTAAGCTACCTGCCAGTCTTTGGGTACGGATCTTTCGTCGAGCGAAGGTTTGTATATAATTGTTAAGTATGGAGCTAATGCATCAGCGTACTCCGAAAGGAACCTAATTGGTATACAGTCTGGACCAGAAGACTTGCTTTTATTAAGTGATTTAAGTTGCTTCACTACTCCGGGGATATTTGCTTCTACGTTACTCATGTTTACAGCTGTTCTCGATTCGAATTCTGGAATATTTACTTCGCCTTCTCTTTTGAACACATTTTAGAAGGCTGTGTTCAGTAACTCTTTTTTGGCAGCACTGTCTTCGGTAGTAGCTCCATTGCTATCGCGCAGAGAATGCATTGATTGTTTCTTGCCGCTAACATTCTTCACATACGAAAAAAATCTCTTTGGATTTTTTGCCAGGTTTCGAGACAAACTTTCGTTGTGGAAACTGTTATAGGAATCTCGCACTGAAGTACGCGCTAAATTTCGAGCTTCTGCGATAAATCGCCAATCTTGGGGATTTTGTGTCAGTTCAAAATTTGGCACGTTTGTTTCGTTGTTTCTGTATCAATGTTCTAACCCGTTTTGTGTACCAAGGAGGATCGCCTCCGTCGTTTGATAATTTATTTGGTATAAATCTTTCAACAGCTGCTGATACTATTTCTTTCAATTTAAGCCACATCTTGTCTACACTCATATTATTCATTTGGAATGAGTGGAGATTGTCTCTCAGGAAGGTGTCAAGTGAATTTTTATCTGCTTGGAATAGGTATATTTCTCTCTTATTTTTCGAGGATTTTGGGATTACAATATTCAGTCTCGCTACGACAACCCTGTGTTCACTAATCCCTGAATGGGTTGTGATGCTCGTTATTAACTCAGTATTATTTGTTGCTAAGAGGTCAAGTGTGTTTCCACAATCGTTTACTATTCGCGTGTGTCATGTACTAATTCTTCGAAATAATTTTCAGAGAATGCGTTTAGCACAATTTCGGATGATATTTTATGCGTCCTACCGGAGTTTAACATGTATTTTCGCCAACATGTCGAGGGTAAATTAAAGTCACCACCAAGTATTATTGTATGAGTCGGGTACGTGTTTGAAATCAAACTCAAGTTTTCTCTGAACCTTTCAGCAACTGTATTATCTGAATTGGGAGGTCGGTAAAAGGATCCACTTATTATTTTATTACGATTGCCAACAGTGACCTCTGCCCATACTAGCTCACAGGAAGTATCTACTTCAGTTTCGCGACAAGTGAAACTACTTCTGACAGCAACAAACACGCCACCGCCAACCGTTTTTAGCCTATCCTTTCGAAACACGTTAGGTTCTTCGCAAAAATTTCGGCTGAACTGATATCCGGCTTTAGCCAGCTTTCAGTGCCTATAACGATTTGCGCATTAGTCCTTTCTATTAGCGCTTGGAACTCTAGTACTTTCGCAACACAGGTTCGGCAATTTACAACTGTAATACCAATGGTTTCTGTATCTACGTTCTTCCTGTGTTTAGCCTGCACGCTTAGTGACTGAAGCCCTTCTTGTGTTTTTGCGAGACCCTATAAAAACCGCCCAGTCCACGCCACACAACCCCTGCCACCCGTGTAGCCACCTCCTGCGTATAGTGGACACCTGAGCTATTTAGCGGAACTCGAATTTGTACTCCGTTATCTTACGATCAACTGTGCCACTTCTATTAGCCGCTCGAAACCAGAGAGAATCTCTTCTGATCCAAAGTGACATACATCATTGGTACCGGCGTGACCAACCACCTGCAGTTGGCTACACCCTGTGCTCTTCATGGCATCCAGGGGAACCCTTTCCACAAGTGGAATGACTCCACCCGGTATGCACACGGAGTGGACATTGGTTTTCTTACCCTTCGTGTCTGCCAAGCCCCATAACGCTCCTAACGTTGGAGCTCCCAACTACCAATAATCCCACCCTCTGCGATTGCCTGGATTTTGCAGGCTGAGTGGTTTCCTCCGAAACAGGACAGGCGACAGCATCGGTCTCAGCGACAGTATCAGCCACATACAGCACTTGGATCCTGTTTGTCAGACAAACCGGGAGTCCTTACGTGAGGCCGACTGGGAAGTCTTTCGCCTCCTGCTTCGCCCCTGGGCGACATCCCACTCGACCACAGGTGAGGGGTCAGCCTCAGTGCGAGCAGTAACTGGGTTGCCCACCAGTGAGGACCGATCGGAGGACTCTGACACGCTGGACGTCCGTTGGATCCCCACGGCCGGCCCAAAACAGTGGAGCCCATCCACTGCAGCCTAAAGCTGTGTAAGCGAAGCCATCACAGCCTGAAGCTGAGAGCGAAGTGTCACCAACTCGGCTCGCATCCGCGCACAACAATCGCAGTCCCTGTCCATACCAAAGACCGTGGAAAACTAAACTATGCAGATAAACGGACTATCTGTACTAGGAACAGAAAGTTGGCTGAAACCAGACGTAAACAGTAATGAAATCCTAAACTCTGATTGGAATGTATACCGCAGAGATAGGCTGGACAGTGAAGGGGGAGGCGTGTTTATAGCGATAAGAAGTGCAATAGTATCGAAGGAAATTGACGGACATTCGAATTGTGAAATGATTTGGGTGAAGGTCACGGTTAAAGCAGGCTCAGACATGGTAATTGGATGTCTCTATAGGCCCCTGGGCTCAGCAACTGTTGTGGCTCAGCACCTGAAGAATAATTTGGAAAATATTTCGAGTAGATATCCCCACCATGTTATAGTTCTGGGTGGAGATTTTAATTTGCCGGATATAGACTGGGAGACTCAAACGTTCATAACGGGTGGCAGGGACAAAGAATCCAGTGAAATATTTTAAGTGCTTTATCTGAAAACTACCTTGAGCAGTTAAACAGAAAACCGACTCGTGGCGATAATATATTAGACCTTCTGGTGACAAACAGACCCGAACTATTTGAATCAGTTAATGCAGAACAGGGAATCAGCGATCATAAAGCGGTTACTGCGTCGATGATTTCAGCCGTAAATAGAAATATTAAAAAAGGTAGGAAGATTTTTCTGTTTAGCAAAAGTGACAAAAAGCAGATTACAGAGTACCTGACGGCTCAACACAAAAGTTTTGTCTCAAGTGCAGATAGTGTTGAGGATCAGTGGACAAAGTTCAAAACCATGGTACAATATGCGTTAGATGAGTATGTGCCAAGCAAGATCGTAAGAGATGGAAAAGAGCCACCGTGGTACAACAACCGAGTTAGAAAACTGCTGCGGAAGCAAAGGGAACTTCACAGCAAACATAAACATAGCCAAAGCCTTGCAGACAAACAAAAATTACGCGAAGCGAAATGTAGTGTGAGGAGGGCTATGCGAGAGGCTTTCAATGAATTCTATGTACTGACTTGGCAGAAAATCCTAAGAAATTTTGGTCCTATGTCAAAGCGGTAGGTGGATCAAAACAAAATGTCCAGACACTCTGTGACCAAAATGGTACTGAAACAGAGGATGACAGACTAAAGGCCGAATTACTAAATGTCTTCTTCCAAAGCTGTTTCACAGAGGAAGACTGCACTGTGCTTCCTTCTCTAGATTGTCGCACAGTTGACAAAATGGTAGATATCGAAGTAGACGACAGAGGGATAGAGAAACAATTAAAATCGCTCAAAAGGGGAAAGGCCGCTGGTCCTGATGGGATACCAGTTCGATTTTACACAGAGTACGCGAAGGAACTTGCCCCCCTTCTTGCAGCGGTGTACCGTAGGTCTCTAGAAGAGCGAAGCGTTCCAAAGGATTGGAAAAGGGCACAGGTCATCCCCGTTCTCAAGAAGGGACGTCGAACAGATGTGCAGAACTATAGACCTATATCTCTAACGTCGATCAGTTGTAGAATTTTGGAACACGTATTATGTTCGAGTATAATGTCTTTTCTGGAGACTAGAAATCTACTCTGTAGGAATCAGCATGGGTTTCGAAAAAGACGATCGTGTGAAACCCAGCTCGCGCTATTCGTCCACGAGACTCAGAGGGCCTTAGACACGGGTTCACAGGTAGATGCCGTGTTTCTTGACTTCCGCAAGGCGTTTGACACAGTTCCCCATAGTCGTTTAATGAACAAAGTAAGAGCATACGGACTATCAGATCAATTGTGTGATTGGATTGAGGAGTTCCTAGATAACAGAACGCAGCACGTCATTCTCAATGGAGAGAAGTCTTCCGAAGTAAGAGTGATTTCAGGTGTGCCGCAGGGGAGTGTCATAGGACCGTTGCTATTCACAATATACATAAATGACCTGGTGGATGACATCGGAAGTTCACTGAGGCTTTTTGCAGATGATGCTGTGGTGTATCGAGAGGTTGCAACAATGGAAAATTGTACTGAAATGCAGGAGGATCTGCAGCGAATTGACGCATGGTGCACGGAATGGCAATTGAATCTCAATGTAGCGAAGTGTAATGTGATGCGAATACATAGAAAGATAGGTCCCTTATCATTTAGCTACAAAATAGCAGGTCAGCAACTGGAAGCAGTTAATTCCATAAATTATCTGGGAGTACGCATTAGGAGTGATTTAAAATGGAATGATCATATAAAGTTGATCGTCGGTAAAGCAGATGCCAGACTGAGATTCATTGGAAGAATCCTAAGGAAATGCAATCCGACAACAAAGGTAGTAGGTTACAGTACGCTTGTTCGCCCAATGCTTGAATACTGCTCAGCAGTGTGGGATCCGCGCCAGGTAGGGTTGATAGAAGAGATAGAGAAGATCCAACGGAGAGCAGCGCGCTTCGTTACAGGATCATTTAGTAATTGCGAAAGCGTTACGGAGATGATAGATAAACTCCAGTGGAAGACTCTGCAGGAGAGACGCTCAGTAGCTCGGTACGGGCTTTTGTTGAAGTTTCGAGAACATACCTTCACCGAAGAGTCAAGCAGTATATTGCTCCCTCCTACGTATATCTCGCGAAGAGACCATGAGGATAAAATCAGAGAGATTAGAGCCCACACAGAAGCATACCGACAATCCTTCTTTCCACGTACAATACGAGACTGGAATAGAAGGGAGAACCGATAGAGGTACTCTGGGTACCCTCCGCCACACACCGTCAGGTGGCTTGCGGAGTACGGATGTAGATGTAGATGTAGATGCTGCGCAACTCTACTGTAGACCCTGACGAAAACGCACAAACTGTGTCTATTAATACGCAGATATTCAAAAACCTAACTACCGAAGCACTCAGGTGAAACTAAATAATTTGACTCTGAGTTGGAACTTGTAATATGTCACAAAATCGGTTTTCTTTCTGACGCAAGCCAAAACGCGAGAACTGTGGTTATTAGATATTGAATTTACACTCAGAAACTCAAGAAAATAGTCTATTAAAGCCCACAGATGATACAATAAAATTCGCTTCTGGTTAGGAACTCGTAAATGTCACAAAAGTCGTTACTTCCCTGTTGCTGCGTCTGTCTCAATCGGCTATTGCTGCCTGACTGACTGGACGACTAACGGCAACAAGCGGTCACACTAGTTTTCAAAACAAGCAAACAAACGACTATGCACTCTCCATGTGCATGGCGTGAAATGACTGTTACTGTAGAATCAGAGATTTACGAGTAATACGCAGTCTTCTGAAAGTCGTGCTTTCCGTGCACTATTTGTGAATGAGATAAAAAAGGGGAGAATGAGAATAAAATACAAAAATCCATCTTCCAAACACCGTAAGGGAAGTTGTGAGGTATAGATGTATTTTTCCCTCCTATGCTTCCTTTTTTTGGCGATATCGCAACCGTCCGACAGTCGAAAATACCGGGGGATCAGAAAGTCAGTATAAATTTGAAAACTGAATAAATCACGGAATAATGTAGATAGAGAGGTACAAATTGACACACATGCTTGGAATGACATGGGGTTTTATTAGAACCAAAAAAATACAAAATTCAAAAAATGTCCGACAGGTGGAGCTTCATCTGATCAGAATAGCAATAATTAGCATAACAAAGGAAGACAAAGCAAAGATGATGTTCTTTACAGGAAATGCTCAATACGTCCAGCATCATTGTCCAACAATAGCTGTAGTCAAGGAATAATGTTGTGAACAGCCCTGTTAAGCATGTCCGGAGTTATGGTGAGGCCCTGGCATTGGATGTTGTCTTTCAGCATCCCTAGAGATGTCGGTCGATCAAGATACACTTGCGACTTCAGGTAACCCCTAAGCCCATAATCGCAAGGGCTGAGGTCTGGGGATCTGGGAGGCCAAGCATGACGAAAATGCCGGCTGATCATACGATCATCACCAAACGAGATCTTTCACGCGTCTAGCAATATGGGGTGGACCGCCATCCTGCATAAACATCATACGTTCCAGCAGGTGTTTATCAGCCAGGCTGGGGATGATGCGATTCTGTAACACATCAACGTACCTCTCACCCGTCACGGCAGCAGTTACAAAACCAGAATCCCGCATTTCCTCGAAGAAAAAAGGCTCGATAACGGTAGATGTGGTAAATCCAACCCATACCGTGACTTTCTCGTCGTGAAATGGAGTTTCCACGGCAGTTCTAGGATTTTCGGAAGCCCAAATTCTGCAGCTGTGGGCGTTGACAGCCCGTCGGAGCGTGAAATGGGCGTTGTCGGTCCACAACACGTTACTCAACCAATCGTCATCTACCGCCATCTTTTGAAACGCCCACACCGCAAATGCCCTTCACTTCACTAAATTGTCAGGTAACAGTTCATGATGCCGACGGATTTCGTACGGATAGCTTCGGAGGGCACGTCTCAGTGCTAACCAAGCAGTAGTGTATGGAGTGCCGGTGCGACGTGCGAGTGCACGAGCGCTGACTTCCCCGTGCATAGACGAGCCCGCTACAGTCTCCATTTCTTCGTGAACTGTCTCAGCAGCATTACGCCTTGTGCTCGGTCGGCCACTACGGGGTCCTAAACAACCCGTGGCTTCGAACTTCGAAATCATTCTCGCCACCGCTGCATTTGTCAACGGACCTTTACACGTTCGAATCCCCTTCCTATGGCGATAGGATCGTAACGCTGAACTAGCACATTCCCCATTCTGATAATACAGCTTCACTAAAAGCACCTTTTCAGGTAACATCAACATGCTGCGACTGCTGGTGCATCTGATACTCTCTCTCATTACAGCTTCTTTTATACACGATTGTCGTGCGCAGTCACTGACATTTTGCTGTCCAATGCCATCTGTCGAACATTTTGCGAACTTTGTTTTTTACTTTGGTTCTAATAAAACCCCATGTCATTCCAAGCATGTGTGTCAATTTTTACTTCTCTATCTACATTATTCCGTGGTTTATTAAGTTTTCAATTGTATACTGATTTTTTGAAAACCCGGTAGTAACTGCCTTGTGTTGTCTTCGGTGAGGCCACCTAAGAACACAAAAGTCTTTCAATTTTCATCTTATAATGCATCTGAACTAATGACTTTAATCCGATGGCTGGCTTTTTATCTAACCAAAACTATTTACTTTTTTCGTTTTTTTATGAATAAAGATATAAAACGACTATCCATAGATGTCCCTATGTGTATTTTGACTTTCTTGGGGTTTCTTTTTTATGAATAATGATTCTCTTTGTTTGAATCGCTATACGGAACTATTTCAGTCTTGTGGCACCTTTCCGTGCTAGGCTATTTTTCACCGTACATACGTATCTATGATGTAGACAACAATATTTTTTAATTGAGATGTATCAGGATACCTGGCTGTAAATGACTTACAAGTTCGTGGCACCCTCCACGGTAATCCTGGAGTTCAAAATGGTGTTGGCCCACCCTTAGCCTTGATGATAGCTTCCACTCTCGCAGGCATACGTTCAATCAGGTGCTGGAAGGTTCCTTGGTGAATGACAGCCCATTCTTCACGGAGTGCTGCGCTGAGGAGACGTATCGATGTCGGTCGGTGAGGCCTGGCACGTAGTCGGCGTTACGAAACATCCCAAAGGTGTTCTATATGATTCAAGTGAGGACTCTGTGCAGGACAGTCCATTACAGGGATGATATTGTCGTGTAACCACTCCGCTACAGGCCGTGAATTATGAACAGGTGCTCGATCGTGTTGAAAGATGCACTCGCCATCCCCGAATTTCTCTTCAACACTGGGAAGCAAGAAGGTCCTTAAAACGTCAATGTAGGCCTGTGTTGTGATAGTTCCATGCAAAACAAGGGGTGCAAGCTCCCTCCATGATAAACACGACCACACCATAACACCACCGCCTCGAAATTTTACTGTTGGAATTACAGACGTTGGAAAATGACGTTCACCTGGCATTCGCCATGCCCACACCCTGCCATCGTATAGCCACATTGTGTACCGTGTTTCGTCACACCACACAACATTTTTCCACTGCTAAATGCCATGTTTATGCTCCTTTCACCAAGCGAGGCGTCGTTTGGCGTTTACCGGCCTGATGTGTGGTTTATGAGCAGCCGCTCGACCATGAAATCCCAGTTTCCGCACCTCCCGTCTAACTGTGATAGTACTTGCAGTGAATCCTGATGCGGTTTGGAATTCCTGTGCGGTGGTCTGGATAGATCTCTGCTTATTACACATTACAACACTCTTGTGCGGTCTCTGTCAGTCAACAGACACGAGGTCGGCATGTACGCTTTTGTGCTGGACGTGTCCCTTAACGTTTCCACTTTACTATCACATCGGAAACAGTGGACCTAGGGATGTTTAGGAGTGTGGAAACCTCGCGTACAGACGTATGTCACAAGTGATACCCAGTCACCTGACCACGTTTGAAGTCCGTGAGATCCGAGGAGCGCTCCATTCTGCTCTCTCGCGATGTCTAATGACAACTTAGGCCTCTGATATGGAATACCTGGCAGTAGGTTGCAGCATAATGCACCTAATATGAAAAAAGTACGTTTTTGGTGGTGTCCAGATACTTTTGATGACATAGTGTGTATTCGTTCCTTACGTTCCGTTTAAAATATATACGTACACAAGTCAGTAGCTGGCAGATTCAAATATCCCATCGCTGTTGTGTGATCTTGCTAGCTATGTCCGATATTCTGCAGCGTTCCTCTGAAGATTTCCACCAGTTCGATTCTTGATGTGGCTGTATGGCAGAAATACTCAGTTACTGTTGTTAGCCCAAGTAAGACAATCATTTTAACAAAATTGTATTGCATGTTGACTCTCTAAAAAAAAATGGTTCAAATGGCTCTGAGCACTATGGGACTTAACATCTGTGGTCATCAACCCCTAGAACTTAGAACTACTTATACCTAACTAACCTAAGGACATCACACACATCCATACCCGAGGCAGGATTCGAACCTGCGACCGTAGCAGTCGCGCGGTTCCGGACTGAGCGCCTTAACCGCGAGACCACCGCGGCCAGCCGTTGACTCTCTATTTACCTTGTAAAATGTTAATAATCTGATACGGCAATAAGGTATGTCACCACCAAAGTTGTGCAACCTATTTTTTTGTCACGTTTCCTGTCAGAGGGGTCACAGCTCTTATCAGTTGACGGAAAGTCCTCGAGTAAAACAGACGTGATTTCTGGCGTTACTCAAGGTAGCGTTATAGGCCCTCTGCTGTTCGCTATCTATATAAACGATTTCGGAGACAATCTGAGCAGCCGTCTTAGGTAGTTTGCAGATGATGGTGTCGTTTATCGTCTAGTAACGTCATCAGAATATCAAATCAAATTACAAAACGATTTAGAAAAGATTTATGTGTGGCGCGAAAATTGTCAATTGGCCCTAAGCAATCAAAAGTGTGAGTGCTAAAAGGGATTCGTTAAACTTCGGCTACACGATAAATCAGTCAAGTCATTAATTACAATTACGAAAAACTTAAATAGAAAGGACACATAGAAAATGTTGTGGGGAAAGCAAATCAAAGGTTGCGTTTTATTGATAGAATACTTAGAAGATGCAACAGTTACTAAAGAGACTGCCTACACTACGCTGGACTGTCCTCTTTTGGAGTACTGCTGCACGGTCTGGTTTCCTTACCAGATTGGATTAACGGAATATTACCGAGAAACGCGGAAGAGAGTGTCACTAGTATGATACAGGATTTGGGGTGGATATCATTAAAACATAGGCGTTTTTCGTTGCGGCGGAATCTTCTCACGAAATTTCAATCACGAACTTTCTCCTTTGAATGCGGAAATTATTTGCTGACGCCGGCCTATATAAGGAGAAATAATCGTCATAATAAAATAAGAGAAATCAGAGTGCACACGGAAAGATGTAGGTTTTCGTTCTTTCCGCCCGCTGTTCGAAATTCGAATAGCAGAGAATTATTGTTAAACTGGATCGATGAATCCTGTGCCAGGCACTTACATGTAATTTGCAGAGTATACATGTAACACAGACTGAGAAATTAAGATTTTGCTTCTATTTCTTTCTTTCTTCAGGCCTCGTTCTGTCCCACGTATTTCGTGTCTTTAATCCCTTTAATAAATGAGAATAATTTTGGCACCTAACTCTGAACGACTCTGCGTTTCACTAATTACGAAATTTACTTTCTAGGTTGTGTACTCGCCTTTATAACAAATAAGTGACCCCTGTTTGCTCTGTGGTGTTTTAAAGCCAAACACCTATGTATCCAGAAAAAGGCTTTTCAAACCAAAAAAAGCCTCACGTGGAATCTAAAAGATGCCTATTTATTCGACAATTTCATTTTTATCCAGTAGATTTTGATTTTACGATATTGCAGAGCTTGTGTTGTTCGGAAAAACTATGCAATTTATCCGCAGACGCCACGAAGGCGACTTTCGATTAAAACCATCTCCCCCGTGCGGTAACATTCACAATGAATGTACGAGTACAGGTTGTAGACACATATGGAAGTTTGGGTCTAGCCGTGACTCGTGTTCTGATAGCTTTATGATATCATTCTGGATTTACGGAGAAGCCGAGCAGTGAGGACGTGCCCTGAGTTTCCGCCTGCGACACGCACAATCTGCCTTCTTTATTTCCTCCGACGGCATTTGTGTCGGATCGGCGGGAATCGCTCCCGTCTTCGGCAATGAAGATCGGTTGCTTAAAGGAGCGGGCACCCCAGAAACGCAAGCGGCGGCGCCGTACAACCTCCGACCGAGATGCCTCGTCCTCCATCCCGGGTTCCGTGACAGGTGGCCTCGGTGATTTCTCCAGATCATAAGGACAATGATACTACTTTGATCGATGGCCCAGGAGTGTCAAGTGCGATGTCTGCACAAATCCACGACCTAGAAACAACAACCCCCCCACATAGTATGTTACATGGTGCGCACACTGACAATATTGTTGTAGCTATCTCTCTGTCCTCTGCAGTTGGAAACTTAGAAGTTCGCAAAATGGCTGCTGTAAAGGATGAAGACATCAATAGTAAATTGGTCGTAAATGAAGTAGAAAAGGAGACAGCATTGTTCAATACAACATTAAAAGATTGTTCTGACACTAATTTGAAAAGCAATTAATGGGAAGAAGTGTTTTTAAATGTGTTCAGTACAATCAGGGGACAACTGTTAAAGAAAAGGAGGTTGGTTTTAATTTTACAAAGTATTTTATTGACATATTTTCAATTTTAATACTTTATTGTACACAAATAAAAAAAGTTTTGCATCACCTCAGTTCTCAGAGTTCCGGCACCTGTACAGAAAATTGGAATGGAAATCAACATAAACATCATTTCCGCCCTTTTTATTGCTCATGAAAATCACACATTGTATGTTGTACCACCATACAGCGAGACCTTCGGAGGTGGTGATCCAGATTGCTGTACACGCCGATACTTCTAATACCCAGTAGCACGTCCTCTTACAGTGATGCGTGCCTGTATTCATCGTGGCATTCTATCCACGTTCATCAAGGCACTGTTGGTCTAGATTTTCCCACTCCTCAACGGCGATTGGCCGTAGATCCCTCAGAGGGGTTGGTGGGTCACGTCGTCCATAAACAGCCCTTTTCAATCTGTCCTAGGCATGTTCGATAGGGTTCCTGTGCGGAGAACACGCTGGCCCCTCTAGTCGAGCGATGTCGTTATTCTGAAGGAAGTCATTCACAATATGTGCACGATGGGGGCGCGAATTGTCGTCCATGAAGACGAATGCCTCGCCAATATGCTGCCGATATGGTCGCGCTATCGGCTGCAGGATGGCATTCACGTATCGTACAGCCGTTATGGCGCCTTTCGTGACCACAAGCGGCGTACGTCGGCCCCACATAATGCCACCCCTAAACATCAGGGAACCTCCACCTTGCTGCACTCGCTGCAGAGTGTGTCTGAGGCTTTCAGCCTGATCGTGTTGTCTCCAAACACGCCTCCGACGATTCTCTGGTTGAAGGCATATGTGACACTCATCGGCGAAAAGAACGTGATGCTTAAACTGAGCGGTGCATTCGGCATGTTTTGGGCCCATCTGTACAGCGCTGCAGGGTGTCGTCGTTACAAGGATGGGCCCCGCCACGGACGTCGGGAGTGAAGTTGCGCGTCATGCAGCCTATTGCGCACAGTTGAGTCGTAATAAGACGTCCTGTGGCCGCACGAAAAGCATTACTGAACATGGTGGCGTTGCTGTCAGGGTTCCTCCGAGCCATAATCCATAGGTAGCGGTCATACATTGCAGTAGTAGCCCTTGTGCCACCTGAGCGAGGCATGTCATCGACAGTTCCTGTCTGCCTGTATCTACTCCACGTCCAAACAACATAGCTTTGGTTCACTCCGAGACACTTGGACACTTCGCTTGTTGAGAGCCCTTCCTGGCACAAGGTAACAATGCGGATGCGATCGAACCGCGGTATTGACCGTCTAGGCATGGTTGAACTACAGACAACACGAGCCGTGTACCTCCTTCCTGGTGGAATGCCTGGAACTGATCGACTGTCAGACGCCCTCCGTCTAATAGACGGATTTAGTGACATCTCTGAACAGTCAAAAGGTCTGTGTCTGTGATACAATATGCACAGTTAACGTCTGTCTTCATGAGTTCTGGGAACCGGGGTGATGCAAAACTTTTTTTGATGTGTGCATAGAATATGTAACTTTTATAATGTTGTTGACTCGTAGTGAAATCAGAGTCCATCGTACTGCCACGGAACAGGTCCTGCAAGGGACGGATTATACGTTGCAAAATAGGTTTCGAAATAGTTGCGTACATTGACAACAGGGACAGTTCTAGCCCGTGGTCCAATGTCTATGCTCTGTCTATCTCTTCTGCGGACGAAACTATGGAGCACGCAAAATGTTTTAATTACCGTATCACAGAAATCGATGCTAACATAAACAGGTCTATGGGAAATACACCATTGTTTCGTCAATATGCTAAATATACATTCAGCTATACGATGAGCTGTTGTAGGCCTGCGCTTATAGAATTTCTTTAATGAGCTGAGCGTTTTTTAGTGATTGGGAGCAAAATGTGCGACATAAAGGACACAGAGCGATGATTTTGCTGTCATGGATAAAGCTACCAATTAATTAACATTCCGGAATCGATATGTCGCGTTGAATGTTCACTGACAAACACCGATGTCGCCCGCGTTAGCACTTAGTTTCTGGGATTCGAGGATACGTGCCAGCGTCTGATTGAATCATCCGAGAAAATTAGTAACGAGGGCCGTGTGCCAGCCTGCCTGGATGAAGTACTTGGGTGGTTTTCCTCATACGACTAGGCGAATATTAGGCTGGTACTCACGTACGACCTCAGTTACATGACACGCAAGCGTTTAAAAACATTCGCACCATTTCACATGAGATAAAACTTTAAATCACACTAGATTCTAGTATCGGAGAGTGCATGAGTGGGAGGTAAGGATGCAGAAATCTCGTTCCGGCGAGTGCATGGATGAGAGTCGAGGGTGGAGTGGCGACAGTAAGGGTGTCTGTCCACCCTATTCCACTACGTTACGACATCCTAAAATTAACACGGCAACCCCGTGAATATATGGGACAAAGGCCAGTAGAAGATCTGGATATTCGCTGCTGCCATCTTTAGTATACAAGGGCAAGGTGCAGTCTTATGACAGAACTTGATATGAAACAAAATAGCAGAAAGGCATGGCAACTGTTGAAGAACATTAACAATGACCCATCGACTGCTCCCACACTTATTTCTGATGTAATGCCTGATCAGATAGCACACCAATTATTGTTGAATGGGAAAGTAAAGAAAAGATATGGAAGCTAAAGGCATCAAAGATTTCCTGTAGAGGATAACTATATTGGCACACCTTTCTCTCTGGGAGAATTAGAAACCGCAATACACGATATGAAGAATAAAAAACCGCTGCCTTAGATGACCTAAGAATGGAACATGTAAAAATGCTTGGGCCAACGACTAAGAAGTGGATTCCAGACATGATGAACATATGCGTCTCAAGACTGCAAATAACAAAGATTTGGAGAAAAACCAAAATGGTGGCTCTGTTGAAACCTGGGAAACAGCCCACAGAAGCTAAAAACTTCCGACTGACATCACTTCTATGTCATCTTTATAAAGTTCTCGAAAGAATGCTACTTAATTGCATCTCAGCACATATTGACCAAACACTGATAAGCGAGCAGGTGGGCTGTCGAACAAGAAGTCTTTTTGTGGACAGATCTTGAATTTGACACAATATATAGAAGACGGTTACGAACGCAAGCAGATAACTGGTGTAGCATTCGTCGATCTCATTGCTGCCTATGACACCATCAACCATAAGAAATTATTAGCCGGCCGCTGTGGCCGAGGCGCTTCAGCCTGGAACCACGCTGCTGCTACGGTCGCAGGTTCGAATCCTGCCTCGGACATGGATGTGTGTGATGTCCCTAGGTTAGATAGGTTTAAGTAGTTCTAAGTCTAGGGGACTGATGACCTCAAATGTTAAGTCCCATAGTGCTTATAGCCATTTGAACCATTTGTTTTGAAATTATTAGGAAATACCTATGCTGTTACGACAGACTATCAACTGATGCAATTTATGAGATGTCTTTTACAAAACAGAAGCTTCTTTGTTACTCTACAAAACAAAAGAAGTCGATGGAAGATACAGAATAATGGCATTCCACAAGAAAGTGTGTTAACTCCATTGTTATATAATATCTATACCAACGACCAACCAACGGAACCTGTCACAAGATCTTTTATCTATGCAGATGATAGAGCAGTTGCTGCCCAAGGAAGAACCTTTGAGGAGGTGGAAGAAAAACTAACTATTGGTCTTCAAACACTGTCTGCCTATTATGATCACAATTACCTGAAACCAAATCCTCTAAAACACAAGTGTGTGATTTCCATTTACGGAACAGAGAGGATAGAAGGAATCTAAACATAACCTAGAGAGGACATCAACTGACAAACTGCGATATCTCAAAATACCTGGGAGTAAAGCTAGACCGTTCTCTCACCTAGAAACTCCGCTGCAAGGACACGGAAATGAAACTGACAGGTAACAATTGGGGTGCACAACCAGGTGTTCTTCGCACATATGTAATGTCCTTATGCTTCTCTGCTGTTGACTATGCAACACTCGTGTGGCAGAACTCAACCATGCCAAACAAGTGGACATTGCCGTAAAGAAACAGGTCGCATTGTCACTGGCTGTTTGCGGGCAATTCCTATTAATAAAATATATCATATCATGGGCAAATCACCTCCACATATCAGAAGAAGAACAGCAGCAGAAAAAGAGGAGCGGAAACAGGAGACAGATCCAAGACGGCCCTTTTTTCGGATGTGAATACCAACATCTAAGATTAAGATCAAGAAAGAGTTTCCTCCGTTCAACAGAACCACTTTTAACGTCACCTGCAAATCGTCGAATACAGCTTTGGCGTAACTCACCATCAGAGAGGTACTGGAACAACCCTAAAGAAGAGCTTGCTAAAAGACATCACCTCCCATATAAAACATGGAAGGTCCTCAACAGGCGGAGAACTGGTGTATCCCGATGCAAAGTTAATCACCGCCAATGATACAGCAGTCCAAGCGGCTGAATTTTGAATGTCATATGGAATTTAATCATGTACCTATATTGTTTGTAAATTGATGTTATATGGAATTTAATCAGGTGCTTATACTGTCTGTAAATTGCTCTCTATCAGCTACATGTGTACGTTATGTTCTGGACACGAGAAAAAAAATAGGTGAGTATTTCTCGATCTAATGGTGAAAGTTTCTGCTTATTTCTGTTAAGTGAATTGTCTTAGTGTAACAGTATGCCAGTGAACAGATTCCATCTCTGAAGTACGATTTTCTAGAGCCAGCAAAATATTGATTTACGGCTCCCATTACATTTCTATTGACTCATAAGTTCCCAATGAAGCATTTCTTTTCATGTGGCGATATGTGGAATTGACGGGATACCAAAATGATGTAAATGGCATGTACGTTACACAGGCGGTCATACTGTTTTCCCATTACCAAAGTTTGCTTTACTCACTGCATGGCAATCAATAAGAACCCGTTTTGCTTCCCGAAAAACACTGACCAGAAATTTTGTGACAGATGAAATCAACTATACCATTTTTGGTGCATCGTAGAGGGCCTTTGTCTACTACTTTCATTACTCTTACGTTTTTGATGTGAAGTGATACCAGAGACGCTCACGAAATCAGTTGTATACTTTGTAAACGGTCCTTACGTTGCTAATAATTTCGTTTTCACCTTTGCTTCACTTGAGCTTTAACTATCTACGCCTCTCATTCTCTGTAATGTTTCTTACATTAAATTATTCATGTGGCTATATGGAACCATACTGCTGCCTTTTCAGACTGACTGTACCCGCTAACAAAACATTTGCAGCCTTAGATGCAGACGTACTGGGACAGAAATTTTATTTTGTCCCAGGGATGAAGACGGGAAGACGGAGAGGGGGGGGGGGGGGGAGGGGGGAAGGGGGAGGGGGTGCGGAGTGGGTACAGTAAGGTCATCAGGCTTGCCAATACCACTGAAGCTGTCACATTCTATAATTAACATGCCAACCCTTTGAAAATATGGAGCAAATGCCAGGAAAAACCTGTGGATTTCACTGCTGCCATCATTAGCAGACATGGCCAACGTATTTCTCGTCCTAATTGGTAAAGATTCAGTACATTTCTATTAAGTGAATGGGCGTCGTCCAACAGTATGCCAGTGAACAGATGCCACCTTTCAACGCAGTCATGCGGTTCTGGCTGATCAGTGGATATGCTTGGAAGGTTCTGGCATCGTCGTCCGTGTGAAATGGCACTGATACTTTTTGAAGTAGTATCACTTTGACTCTAACAGGAAACGAATTTTCTTATAGACGTGACAATAAACAGCGACGCCTTATATCAGACGGCAACGAAAGCTTGTGACCTGATGTTGTTAGAGAAACACTACTCTCATTACATTTCACTGAAGAAGATGATCAACTAAAAGTAAATTTCCTTTACAACGTAATAATTTTTTGCAACGTTCATACTAAATTTGAAAGCTGAGACCCCTACTATGTCGAGATAACGGAACTTGGAGAGTAGTGGAGCAGACCGGTCGAACACTGTCTTAGCACGCTCTGGGAGTTTCCACCATGTGGCGTCCATCTCACGTAACCAGGGTGTCATGCGGGCGGGAGGCTGGGTTGGCGATCGGCGTAGCCCATACAACAGGCCTTGATAACCAGGACGAAGACTGTGTTTTAACAAAAAAAGTTCAAATCTGTGTGAATTCCTAAGGGACAAAACTGCTGAGGTCACAGGTCCCTCGACTTACACACTACATAAACTAACTTATGCTAAGAACAACACACACACCCATGCCCGAGGGAGTTCTCGAACCTCCGGCGGCAGTGGCAGCGCATTCCGTGACATGGTGCCACAAACCGCGTGGTCACTCCTCGCGGCTACATTTTTACCAGAACACCCCTGCAGATATCGAAGGGGTGTGCTCGGGCAATCTCTCAGCAGCTTTGCACAATGTGGAGATGAGCAGTAGCATAGCCTTCCCAGCAAGGAAGGTCGGGGTTGGCGATATACCCGATGTTTACCGGTACTAGTCGGGGAGTATCAGTGGCAGATATCACGCCTCCCGAATGCAGCAACAGGTGTGCAGTTCAGCCCAGCAGCCTGGAGGTAGAAGTCTCCCAAGTCTTCTAATCATGGTTGTGAGGTCGGCAGCTCACGGCGACCGTCTATGGTAGACGAGACAGATAGCAGTCTTGAAGGCGGCAGTCATCTTGGCAGCAGCACATCTATGATTCGGCCTCGTAGCTTGTGTACTGCAGTGTAAAGACAGAGTTAAACTCTCGGAAGCACGAGTGTTTACTACTGCTTGTCTGAGGCAATAGCGTTATATTTGGCCAACGACGACCAAATTTGGCCTATTTTTCCACGCGCGTCAGCATGCCCCTCTATAGCAAGAATGGTTTTTAGGACTTCAGCCAGTTGCTTTTCCACCGTGTTAATAGACAGATCCGTGTTAATGTGAAACTTTTACTGTCTCTCACAAAATCAAGCTGCACTGTTAGAATGAGGTAACGTATTACCCTCGTTGACGTGATGTTTCTGAGTAAACGATTCAACTCTCGCTCGTGCCAGGAGATGCAGCATCTTCCAGGGTTTTTGCTGTTTGTCGTTTTGATTGCGACACGGGGTGTCGGCCTGGTTTGGCTCGATTCATGCTGGCTGGAGAGGACTATGACATAATTTTAGATTTGCCCATAACACATTTCTGCTGAGTAACCATATGTTACAATACGCTGCCCTTGATATCCCTAAGAAATTATTGGTCGATCCGAACGCAGAACTTAGCCTTTGAAGCCAAGAGACCATTTCGAAAGTTTTTACGTGTTTCACGTCTTCTGCTCCAGATTCTATAGCAGTTACGTTTCTTTCGGAGTATGCTGTTGCAATGGTTCCATGCTTAACAATCATATACAACCGCTCGCTCGACAAAAGATCCGCACGCAAATGCTGGAACGTTGTACAGGTCACACCAATATTCAAGAAAGGCAATAGGAGTAATTCACTAAATTACAGGCCCAAATCATTGACGTCAATATGCAGAAGGATTTCGGACCATTTAGACTGTGTTCCAAACATTACGAATTACCTCGAAGAGCGCGGTCTTTATGCACGTAGCGAACACGAATGTAGAAAATATCGTTCTTGTGAAACACAACTAGCTCTTTACTCACCCTATGTGTTGAGAATTATCTACAAAGAATTTCAGATTGATTCCATCTTTCTAGATTTCCAGAAGGCTTTTGACACCGTACCTCATAGGTGACTTTTAAAGAAATTGCGTAGAATATCGTCTGGATTCGTGGTTTCCTGTCAGGGAGATCACAATTTCTTAGTAATTGACGGAAAGTCAACTAGTAAAACAGAAGTGATTTCCGGCGTTTCACAAGGTAATTTATGGGTCATCGGCTGCTGCTTATCTATATAACGACTTAGGAGACAACCTGAGAAGCCGTCTTCGGTTGTTTGCAGATGATGCTGTCGTTTATCTCTAGTAAAGTCATCACAAGATGAAAACGAATTGTAGAACGGTTTACATAAGGTTTCTATATCTTGCGAAATTGGTACTTAACCCTAAATAATGAAAAGTGTCAGGTCATCCACATAGTCCTACTTCCGTTAAAATCCGGTTACACAATAAAGCAAACAAATCTAGAGGCCGTAAATTCAACTAAATGCCTAGGAATTACAACCCCAGTCAACTTAAATTGGAAAGAATACACAGAGAATGTGGTAAGGAAGGCGAAACAACGGCTACGTTTTAGTGGGAGAACGCTTAGAAGATGTAACAGCATATTACAGAGACTGCCTAGACTACGTTCGTAAGTCCTCGGTCGGAGTACTGCTGCACGTTGGTTGGTTAATTTGGGAGAGGGGACCAAACAGCGAGGTCATCGGTCCCATCGGATTAGGGAAGGGTGGAGAACGACGTCGGCTGTGCCCTTTCAAAGGAGCCATCCCAGCATTTGCCTGAAGCAGTTTAGGGAAATCGCGGAAAAATAAAATCAGGATGGCCGGACGCGGTTTTGAATTGTCGTCCTTCCGAATGCGAGGCTTGTGTGTTCACCACTGCGCCACCTCGCTCGGTATTACCAAATAGGAGTTACAAAGTACATCTAGAAAGTTCAAAGAAGGGTTGCACGTTTTGTATTGTCGACAAATAGGTGAGAGAGTGTTACCGACATGATATAGGATTTGGGATGGACATAATTAAAACAAAGGCGTTTCTCGTCGCGGCGGGATCTTCACAGGAAATTTCAAACTTTCTGACCCGTTTGCAAAAATATTTTGTTGACACTGACCTACATGAGGAGAATCGATCATCATAATCAAATAAGGTAAATCACATCTCGCTCGAAAAGATAATAAGTGTTTATTTATTCCGCGCGTTGTTCGAGAGTTGAATAACAGAGAGTAATTGTGAAGGTTGTTCGATTAACCCTCTGCCAGGCACTTAAGTGTGATTTGCAGAATAGCCACGTAGATGTGTACGTAGATGTAGATGTAATTAGAGCAGATGCATGAAGGAAACTTGGCAGTCAGAAGGAGAGGAGTTTCTTCTTCTGGCGATCTATATTAAGGATATCCGTGTATTCTTTAAATTAATTTAGCAGAGTGCCGGGATGTTCCCTATGAGAGCAACGCGACCAATTTGTTTCTCCGTTCTTGTTCCGAGCGTTTTTGCGGTCAGTCACTAATGACATCGATGTCGATTACACATTTGACTCCAATCTTCCTTCCATCTAGAATGGCAATGTTACTTGATGTACACGTTAACTTTTCTACTTCACAGTGAAATCGGAACGTGCAGCAGTGTAGGGTTATATAGCACGTTACGTGAAGTGCGTCTGTCGGCAGTCGCGAGCGGCAGCTTGCGTCACGGGCGCCCGTGTTGTTACGGCGGTAGGAGGCTCTGGCGTTTATGGCGGCATGTGACGCAGGTCATTTCGCGAGCTTATCAGCCGCTCGCACACGCCGACGGTTCAATAGACGTATTCGGGCCTACAACTCACTTAACTTGTTAATGGCCTTGTCGTGCTATTGTGTCCTGGCCCCGACTTTGCGCACTCTCTCATTCCGATATCTCTGTAGATACGCAGCGAATGTTTGCAAATTACTGTGCGAGCTATTTCCTTAGCATTATACTAGAATACGGGGAAATGTTCCCGACCCAGCAGTGAGACTGTATTTTTGTAGCTTAAAAGTACGTTAACTCTTGCACGTAGCACACTTTGAGCTCTGTGCCCTTCTTCCAAGAGTTTTCCCGGTGTGTGGAATAGGTCCCTGACTCCCATTCCTGATATGTCTTCAATATATCCATACTTGATTCTTTTCTTGTGGTCAACTTCTGTTTTATAGGCGTGTTTTTGGTCATACCAACTTCAACAGACTGAAAAGTTTCCAGCCGTTCAAAATTTAATTTCTTATTATCTTAGTGATATCTCTTATTCAAAATATGCAATGTACTCAAAAGTAGTGTAACATATACTATTTTATTAGTGCGGAACTTTTTATTTCAAGAACTATGGCTCAACTAAGAAAAATGACCTCGATAATACGCCACTAAGGCTTTCGATGGACCATTAAGTTGTACTCTATGCAGACGCATGTATTTTTTAATCATTTTACGCAGTCTCATTAAATTATTCGTTATAAATTCAAACTTGCTTCTTAGACAAGCCCTATTTTATACGCATATTTTTGATGATAAACTGGTAGTTTGTATTGTGTAGAATAAAAATAAGTGTACTTTCGTTGCGAAATTATATGGATTCACTCTTAACTTCAGTAGTACTGAGGACCAGTAGGATTTTCCTGGCATTTATTCACAAATTCGTGGGGTCAGCTATTAATTTTCAGATTTGGCAATGTCAGTGGCAGAGGGGGTTCAGTTGCTTCCATCCTGCCACCAACCATTCCCTGCCATCGGCTCGGAACACAATTTGTGCACACCTACTGTCTGCGTGTAGTGGTATCTCGTGTGAAGCCGTGCGGAGGTTTTTTAAACGTTTGCATATCGCGTATCTCGGTGTTCAACTAGCCGTGTGAGGGAAAAGCATAAAAAATACATCCAGGCTCGCCGGCACAACGGCCTTCAGCACATTCGATCCACGACAGCGAGCCTCCATGAATCATGGAAGGTCTAAAGGTTAACAAATTCGTATCTTTTTTTCATTTTAAATTGTTGTGACGGATGATGATTTGTAAACAACCAGTACAGGCCAAAACAGCAGCAAGTCATGCATACAGCCTGCAAACTGACTTGTCCCGCAGCATTTTGACGAAAAGAAATGATTTTTGGAGTATAAAATTCCTATTCCAAATGGTGAGATTCTAACTGTTCTAACTGTCTTATCTGATTATATTATGAATTGTGAGACAGCGATATTTACACCTCGAAAAGTCGTTATGCTCCATAGTTTTGTATGTAATATTCCATCTTTAGTCACAGTACTGTATTTTGCCATTTTACCTCAATCCGTTAGGTATCTATAACTCCATTTTCAAGGAATACATTGATGTTTCATATTTTATTACGTTACACATGCGTTATTTTATCGTCTAGCAAAAATTGAATAATTGGTTGTTAGCTTTACGCGAAAAATATCTCACTTTCATTTTGCCAAGAAATGCTAATTTTTCGCATCGGGGAGTAACTGCCTCATTCGTACTTCCACGTAAAAATCTACAACATTACTCAAATTATGTACTTTAATTTGTTTAGAAATAACAACTTTTGCCCCTGGTTCGTGAACGCAAGCAGATAAGATGTATTAAAGAAGCACAGATTATATTATTATCGTTCGCACATCTTGTGAAAGAAACTATAATAAAATAATTCATAGCATTAGCTTTTAAATATTGTATTTACAGGGTGACAATTATTGATTTGAATGAAAAAAATGTTTCTCAAACGTTTTTCAAATCCTTCCAGGAGAATGGCCCGTAGTTTCCGCCGACAACCCGTTGCAAAATCCTTTAACTTTTATTGCCCACAGTTTACAGTCGTAAACTTCATAAACCATTATGCAGTACTTGTTGCAGTAATATTATTGTTATTATTATTTTAATGTTTCAAAGTAAACAGTTTTATAATTGCAATTTTTTCTTTGACATGTTGCGGTGTGATATACGAGCTTGCGCAATGACACAGAAGTTCAATGAAATAATTCTTTTAAAAAAAGATAATGAAATTAAATAACAAATAAGCAAATTTGCCACAGTCCTAACAGGCGTATGTTAGACGCCCACATTGTAATATTGCCGGTGACACTGCGTCATGCAGTTTGACCTATGAGTCAGCACCATTGACTCTTTTCCTGTGGGTCGCCAGTTCGAACATGACCACCAGCAATTGTTTGTTATTTACTGCTTATAATTTCTGGAAAGTTCGCGTAGTTTTTATGTTAATAACATTTGTGTATTCTGGAATATTCAATGTTTCTATAAACAGCAGCACTCTACGTCTTCGAGTTCACTTCTCTTCCGTTCTAGCTGTACGTTGGCGTTCGTAACAAATGTGTTTACGTTTCTAAGTGTTATGTTTCATTGACGGCTCTGCATCCGGGTTTGGACTTGATTCTTGTGGCAGTCTTTTTTTGTGTGTGTTGTATACGGTATATCTAGTGATGTTAACTACCATTTCATCGATTCCGAAATGTCTCCAAGGTCACACGGCATCGTTTTTCGAGAGTGCACGTGGAGTGCTGTAGAGTGGGATGCTGAACGATGCTTCATACAGTCCTCGTGGAATCTGGGCGGCAACTGGGGGATGTTGGATCAGTATTGCTTGCGAGTTCTCACTGAGCATTTTAAGTGACGAGTCGCAGTCGCACTGACGAAAAGGAGGAGGCTAATTCATTTTTTCTTCAGTATTTTCGTTCTGATTACACGTATCATAGTAATTCAGTCCTTTTAGTAAATAAACCAATAAATCATTTGTAATATAGAGTTTAATCTTTCTTTATCTTCGTGTAGACCAACTAGGATAACGTACCGACTTCAATTCTTCATCTATCTTTGTACCTTCCTACTTTTTTAGCATTCCTTCATCTTTCCCCCATGCTGTCGTTTACTTCCTGCGGTCTAAGTTGTTCCCAAGTTTTTTCTCCTTCTCCCTTGAAAACATCATAGATTTAATAATTCATTCCAAAAAAGTTTTCTTCTTCTTATTTCCAATTCTTTGATGTTGTTTTTTTCTAGCTCCTTTCTTATTTGTGTTATTCATGCTGTTGGCGATTTCTAGTACCATATGTATAAGAATATTTTGTTTTTTTCGTTATTCAGTTCTCATTCAAGCTGTAAACTTGTCCAAATACGATTAATCTTCACTGTGACACTACTTCTAGTACTTTGTCTACATATTTGGAGATAAACTCGTTACTTCTCATTTTCCAACCATCTTAAGTTTGCATTGTATCCGTTATTTTTCGAAGAATCCATGTTTCAAGTACCACTATTTCGCCCTGATTATAATTCATCAGTAAGCATTCACATGCATATGTAGACATTTTTTGTCAAACTACATGTTCCTTCCATTTGATTAATTCTTACAAGTATTGCAAATTTTTCTAGTTCATTCTACTGTATAGTTTCTTCAAGGTATTTAAATTAACTAATTCGCTCTATTTGACCTATTTGCGCTGGTACAGGTTTTAGTGCATTTTTGTATTTGTCAAGAATTTGATTTCTCCAGTTGAAATTTCGAGATCAGTCCTATTTCGCTATTTTCTCCAGATTTGTTTGAGTAACTGATTCTTCTAGATTTTTCTCAGAGTGTTACAAACACGTCTGCAAAATCCAGGTAGCTTATCTTAATTCCATTTTTTTCAGAATTATTGCTTCAGTTTTGTAAATTTTTGGCTCCAGATTTCAGACTCTTACAACATTTTCTATAATGCACTTACGCAATAATGGTGATAAGCCATCTCCTTGCCTAATATAAGATTTTATTTGAAGTGGCTGAGATACTTTAATTTTAGGTGCTGTATATGCTAGAGTATCCCAAATTATGTTACTTAATTTTGCTTTAATACCAAATTTTCTAATGATCTTATGTATTGTTTGTCTGTCTACCTAATCAAATGCTTTTTTAAATCAATAAATGATACCGTTACCGATTTTCTGTTAACGTTCTGTGGCTAATTCTTTATTTTAAGATTAAAACCTGTTCTGCGCTGGGTTTTATATTTTAAGCTTTTTGCTTTGATTCATTTTTCAAAACCTCTATGAAAACGTAACATAAAGAATTCAGGATCCGTATTTCGACTCGTACGCTGACGTGTATAGAGACTCTCACACGTGAATGGACCTGAAAGAAAACAAATTTCTTGATACTATAAAAAAGAATCTTCTGTCGTGCAATTATTGCTGGTTTTTTAGAATAACTATGTGTACTCCTTCGAAGCAAATGATTGTGACTGTTTTCAGTAAACGCAATCGACATGTAAGGATTCACACTCCTTGCATTTCCCATGAAATGTAATAATTCTTGCTTTAGAACAAACAGCTGTTACCGTGACTCAAAGATTTATTGTATTCTCATATAAGAAGAAGAAATGTGGTGTAGTAGCTACGTTTTGCTGAGGACATTTCGAATGGAAACAACTTGAACAGGAGTTTCCTTTATGTTCTGAGAACAGACGGTGATTCGCTTGATATTGCGTCATAAGAGACATTTTTGGACTCAGCAAGTGCTGTCGATTTGCAGTCCTATTTTTCGTAGCTGGGCGTTCCTTTCAGCAAGAAATGGCCTGCGCCTTTGTCCCACTTGTTCCCGTAAGCAGCTTACAAATGAAGGTCAGGAGGTCTTCTCGGAGGAGTTCCACCCTATCAAACGCTTCTTCCCTTTTCACGCTGTGCATCTGAATTAAGCACTTACGTTCCAGTGGCTCCCAAGATAGAAAATCACCTTCAGTCGTCGGAAGAGGGAGCACCCTCTACTTCTCAAGATGAAAAATTTCTCGAACGTGCAGAAAAAGCAAATTTCAAGAGGACTAAAGCAAACAGGCAAGGAAACACGTAAAGATATTTTTAAGCAACGTGATCTTTGTAATTTCATATTTCCTGCCCTAGTGTGAAATTTTTATGGGAGTAGCATTTGGAGGGGCAGATTCCGCAAAAAGACTACTTATACGTACGGACCTCAGTTGCACAACGACTGGACAGAAAATCTGTCATAGCCTATTTCAAAGAAGCACCCCAGTTGTCGACTGGTACAGATCGGACATAGACTAAAACTCTGTCCTGTCGAGCGGTAGTCCAGCATCTTAATCGCTGGAGCATTCCTCTCGATAAAACTGACTGTAGATGTAACTGGTGTACAGCAATGAAAAGGAAAAAAAGACTGAAATTTTTCGAATTTTACTGCGTATTTGTCAGGTGAATGAAGTCAGAATTTCTGGACTGTCAGGGGACGTATTTGGGTGGCATTGGCTAGCTCTGTAGTACAAATACACAGCTTTTGACTTTTTTCTAGATAATTAGCTCGAAATTCGGCGTAACTCCTCATCCATTGAAAGCATTAGGCAAGTTATCGTTTTCGTGTGTGTGCTGAGAGCGTAGAAGCACATTGATTGTACCAGGGTGGCAGAAATCTTCATATGACGAAAATTGTCGTTCTGCCAGCAAGGAAGACAGATGAAAAATAATAGCCCGTCGATATCGAAGTTATTAGCGCGAGTGGTCCTTGATTGGCGAATGAAATCAGCCGTGTGGGTTCCAAAGGAAGCATTTAGGGCATTTACCTCAGGGTTTTATGGAAACCAAGGAAACCCTAAACCGTGAAGGTCGAATGGGGATTTTAACGTCCCTCCTTCTGAAAGTCCGAACCATAAACTATCAAGATAGTTTGTCCCCCGGAAACAAGGTAAAGTCACAAAGAAAATTTTCGCCGATAGGCACGCGTGTTATTTGAAGATAAAGACATCTTTCGGGTGTCGGTCGCGGGCAGTTAATTCTATGCACGTCTTGAAGTAGACATTTCTCACATAAGTCTTTCCACTCTAGAAAAAAGGCTCAACTTTTGTCTAAAAATTCTATATTTACGGATTATGTCAAGTGTGCCCTCAGCTTCAGACATCCGTTTCGTTCTGTGTGACTTTGTAGGAACATCATATCACTAAACCTCCTTTTCATCACCGTTAACAAAGAGTCATAATGCAAGGCAAACCAAATCAGATCTTGGAGCATTTGGTTATCTCACGACGAACGATCTGCTGCTGTGTAGAAGAGAGTGTTACGCATGAACAATTAAGGTTACGTACCTTAAAACTGGAGTGTAGAAGTGCGTAAACTAGACATACACACAGGTTCCATAGTCTGAAGACACGCCAAATACTATTCTTTCTTTTACTCACTTCTATCCTGTAATAACTTCCTGTACAGCGACCGTCATGTCAGATAGAACCGATAAATGATTGCCTTCGAGGCAGAGGTCATCTGAATGTGGCAGATGGAGGGTCCGGCTCCACATGTCTGAGCTCTGTCCGTGCCGAGACACGTCCGAGTAGCGGCCGTCACTCGGAGGACGAAGTATACCGTTAAACTAGATGTAGTTGTCCAGACATGACCGGGCCGTGCTCGAGGAACGTTCGTGAGCCGAGAGCGTGCATGGCGTAATTTGTTTTGTTAAGTTTTTCACGTGACAAACGAGGCGACGGAAGAACTGTTTTGTAGGCTCTGCAACTGTGCAAGACTGTTTCGTGAACAACTAATGGTTGTGAAAGACTAATAGATGAAGTTCATAAGTTTTCTGTGCTTTACGACCGGGCAAACAAAAAACACTGGAGTGCCGAGTACGGCCGCGCGGGATTATCCGAGCGGTCTCAGGAGCTGCAGTCATCGACTGTGCGGCTGGTCCCGGCGGAGGTTCGAGTCCTCCCTCGGACATGGGTGTGTGTGTTTGTCCTTAGGATAGTTTAGCTTAAGTAGTGTGTAAGCTTAGTGACTAATGACCTTAGCAGTTAAGTCCCATAAGATTTCACACGCATTTTAGTGCCGAATACAAAGAAAGTCTGAAAGGAAATT